>NC_141668.1:127148495-127780803 GCF_028749965.1 Puma concolor | reverse complement strand
AAGTAAACGTTTTAAAGAATGTATTCAGCAGGCTATTCTTGAGATAATTCAATATTTATTTGATAGAGGTTTCAGTGAAGAAAAATCAGGTGTGGTCAAAAATTGGGTGTCAGGACAACCAAGACCAAAACCAGGAGATCAGGGACCGTAAAGTCTTGCTTTCACAAATGCAGAAAATAAGCCCTGTAGATAAATGACTTCTTGTCATTAATTTTTCCAACTCTTTCTCATTTATTATTCTGTTCTCTTTTTGAGGTTATGGTTGGTGGACAGGTGGTCAATATAGGTAGCATAATTGCTGAAAGGCTGAATATTTATTTATTTCCCAAACCAATCCAATTCATGTTGTTTTCCTCAGTTCAAGTACTGGCCACTTTGTCTTTCATACAGTCAGGTCTCTCTAATTCATAATTTAATGGAAATGATTTTGGCAACTCCAAGAGACATCTGAGAGTTACGTTTAGCATTTGTGTTATTAAGGTTTTCTGCCAGACCGACGACCTTCGTGTTAATAAGATGGCTGCTTTCCAATTCCTCTGTAGAAAATGTCATTTCTCTTTCCCTGTTTTCTTTTATTTACAAATGTAATCTCTGATCCATAAATTTATAAGGTGAGAATGGTGAGTGGCTACTGTTTTATAGGATCATACATAAAGGGTAAAATTCACTGATCCATTTCAAATGTTTCCACCCACTTAGGGAATGATTTTGAAAAGAAGTCAGTGTGGCAGAAGTGAAAGAGGGGGCTGTTGGAGAGTGTGTAACAGGCTCTTTCAGATTCCCTCTTCCACATCATTGTAATACACATTTTTAAGCTAAGCTGTTAGTAAAGTGATGATTTCAGTTCTAAGTGTGTAGATGTAGATCATAACATGACTGTCATTTTATGTATCCGTTGATGGTCTGATTTTAGCCCTTAGGACATTAATGTCTAGTCACATAGAGAAAGAGAAATATTAACATTAGAAAAGTGTGTGTGTGTGTGTGTGTGTGTGTGTGTGTGTGTACGCATGCGCATTTGTGTGCAAGAGAGATAGGAAATTGAAAAATCCAAGGAGAATGCCTACTTGGTGCAGCTCAACTCTTAGAACACTTTCAAGTTAAAAACTCCATGATTGCAATTATACATATTTAGGTATTTTTATTATTTCTTAAAAGTTCTGACAAATGGCTAAACTGAGGTGTCATTACTAGGTGCTGAGGAACATTGAAAGGGAGTGTGAATAGAACAGAGTAAATTAGACTAATAGCAAACAAAAAAAAAAAAAAAAGAAAAAGAAAAAGAAAAAAGCCAACAATATGCCTAAAAGAGAATTGCTAATGTACATAAACACACAAAAGTCAAGCATTAGATAAATATATTTTCTCTTTATCTTCTTACCCTTCATTTGTACATTTCTTTCACTCCATCTTCTCTCCAGAATATGCTTTTCATCAACTTTATTGAGGTATAATTCACATACAATGTACATACATATTTTAAATTTGAGTTTGAAAAATGTATATGCCCCTGTAACTATCTGCCTCCATCAGGATATTGATTATTTCTATCATGGACCAAAGTTCTTTCTTGATTTTTTTTTTCCAGAATTAATTCTACCACATCTCATACCCAAAACCACTTATCAGACTTTGATTACTGTAGATTAGTTTTGTTTGTTTTGTTTTGTTATGTTTTCGGACTCTAGAGCTTTGTATAGTATGGTACTCTTTTATGCTTGACATTTAGCTCAGCATATTTTTTTTTCAACTTTCGGAAACGATTTCCATTTGGTTTGCCTTTGCTCTTTGTGGAAAAGCAGTGCAAGACCAGTCAGTGGTTGTTCCTACCCATTCGGTGGCCTGAGCAGTGGGAGCTGTGGGTCATTCTTCGGTGTGGAACTGCTGAATAGGCACAGAGGGCATATGCACGCCTTCAGACCAGTCTGGGGCTTTAGGTTGAGCAGCAATGAACTTGGGAACTAGAGCAGTCCCTTTTCCCTGAAATCCCTCCTTGGTCACAGCCTTATCAGCACAGCCTGCTTTTCCTTTTCCATCTCTTCTGGATTTCTGTAGAAGTCGAGATCAGACAGGACCTCCCATGGGTGTTCACGGGAAATGGTGCCACACTTGTGCAGAACTTCACGGGCCACCATCCACCACATCAGACCCACTGAGTGAGCTCCCTTGTTGTTGCAAGGGATGGCAGTGTCCACATAGCCCAAAGGAAAAATCTGTGTTATGCAGAGAAATTTTAGGCAGATTAACATAAGAGAGGCTGGTGGTCAGCCCTAGGATCAGTAACCACCAGAAGTCTCGGCTCCCAGAAGGCTGCCTAGAACTGGTTAGTAAAGGCTCCAGGAGTGAAGCAGCCAGCAACAGGTAAGCTCCAGTGGCAGCAGCTCACTCCAGCACAGCTAGCTGGCCACTATTCCTGGATGATGTGATGCTGACATCAGCCAGGTTTTCAATGGCAACAGTGGCCTGAGCTGCCAGCAGAAGCTTCTCCCGGGTTCTCTTCAGATTTATGATGTACATACCGTCACATTTACTTTCGTAGATGTACTGTTCCATTTGGAAGTCAAGGTTGGTGCCACCTAAGTGGATTCCTGCTGCAAGGAATTTGAGGACATTGTCTTCCTTCACTTGCAGGACATCAAGGGCACCAGACACTATGAAAGTATCCCTTTAAACTACAATAGGAACTCAGAGCAACACCATATGGACCCCTTTCTGCGTAGTGTGGAAAAAGCTTAGCATAATATTTTTGAGATTCCTTTAAGTAATTGCCTGTATTACTATCTTTGTTCCTTTTTATTGCTCAGCAGTATTCCATTATGTGAATATACTATTAGTTGTTTACCCTTTCACCTACTGATAGATATCTGGGTTGCTTCCAGTTTAGAGCTACTATGAATAAAGTTGCTATTAACTTTTTTGAGAAATTATTTCCGTAGATAAATATTTTCATTTGCCTTTGATAATACCTAAGACTGTAATTAAAGGATTATATGCATTTTTAACTTAAGAAACATTTTCCAAAGTAGTTTTTACATTTTCCATTTCTATCAGCAATGTATGAAAATCCCCACTGCTACAAAAGACGCCATTAGAATTTTGATAAGTATTGCTTTGAATCCATAGATCACATTAAGTAGTTGACATTGACAAATTAACAATATTAAGTTTTCCCATCCATGAACGTGGGAATTTTTTTATTTAGGTTTTCTTTAATATATTTTGGCAGTTTTTTTTTAGTTCTCTGTGTACAAGTCTTGTGCCTATTTGGTTACATTTATTCACGGGTATTTTCTTCTTGTGAATGATGTTGTAAATGGAATAGTTTTCTTAATTTACATCTTAGATTGTTCATTGGTGCATAGGACACTACATATTTTTTATGTATTGATCTTGTACCCTGAAACTTGGCTGAATTTGTTTATTAGCTTTTTTGAAGATTTTTTGGGATTTTCTTTGTTTAACTTTTAAAATATTTATTGTTTCAAGTTTTTATTTAAATTTCAGTTAGTTAACATATAAAGTAATATTGATTTCAGAAATAGAATTGAGTGATTCATCACTTAAATTTAACACTCAGTGCTCGTCACAAGTGCTTTCCTTAATGCCTATCCCTTTTAGCCCATCCCCTGCTTACCTGCCCTCGAACAACCCTCATTTTGTTCTCTCTAGTTAAGAGTCTTTTATGGTTTGCTTCCCTCTCTCCTTTTCTCCCTTTTGGCTGTGTTCATCTGTTTTGTTTCTTAATATAAGATCATGCCATCTGCAAAAGGGATGGTTTTGTTTTTCTCCTGGATTTGTTTCTTTTGTTTTCTTACCTAAAGAACTTTCCAGTACAATATTGAATAGCAATTGTGAAGGAAGACATGCATGTCTTATTTCTGATCCTGTTGGAACATTTTCAGTCTTTCACTATTAAGTATAATATTAGCTGTAGGTTTTTCTTAAATTCTTTTTATCATCTTGAGAAAATTAAAAAGAAAAATTCCTAGTTTTCTGAATGTTTTTATCATGAATGGGTGTTAGATTTTGTCATATCCTTTTAAAAAATGTTTATTTATTTTGAGAGAGAGAGAGAGAAAGAGAGAGAGAGAGAGAGGGAGAGAGAGAGAGAGAGAAAGAAAGAGGGAATCCCAAGCAGGCTCTGCACTGTCAGTGCGTAGCTAGGCATGGGGCTTGATCCCAGGAACCGTGAGATCATGACCTGATCTGAAATCAAGAGCCATGTGCTTTATCAGCTGAGCCACCCAGACACCCCTTGTCAAATCCTTTTTCATGCACCAATTAAAATAATCATGGTTTTTATTCTTTAAGTCTCTGTGGTGTATTTCACTGATTTTCTTATGTTGAACCATCTTTGCATTCCTGGAATAAATCTCAGTTGATCATGTTGTATAATCCTCTTAATGTGCTTTTGGACCAGTGGTGATTTTGTCCCTTAGATTTGGCAATGTCAAGATATTGATTATGATAACTGGAGAAATGTGCTTCTGGCCTCTGGTGTGTGGATGCCAGAGTGTTGCTACACAGTCTAAAATGGGCAGGACAGTTCTTTTTCCTCCACACAACTCTGGATTAGCCATAACAAGTTATCATTATTTTTCAGGTCGATAAACTCTTAATTATGACAATGCTGCTAGCCTTCCTCCAGTGAGTACGGCCATTCTCTTTCTAGGTTGTTACATGATCTTCATCTCTTCTGTTGCCTCAAAACATCTCACCCTTCTCCTACCCTCTTCTTTCATGCTCTAGCCATAGTGAACCTCACTTAGTTTGTTCTATCAGCCAAGTTATCTTTTACTTTCATCTTCTACACATATATTTCCCTCTGATCAGAACATTATTCTCCTTCTCACTCCCCAACACCATCACTAGGTTTCCCTTCCGCTCATTCTTCACATCTCAGTTACTTCCTCCAGGATGTTTTTCTGATTCCCCTTAGATGAAGAAAGGTACTTTCACAGCATTTTTACCAAATACCAGCCCGGTTTATGTCACTGCATTTGTCAGAGTTTATTAAAATGACATGTAAATTTCTTTAAAGTCTTGGAGAATCATACCCAATACTGTTTGCTGTGGGGTTTTTTTGTTTTCTTTTGTTGTGGTGTGTGTGTGTGTGTGTGTGTGTGTGTGTGTGTGTGTGTGTGTGTTACAAGAATAAATGAATGAGGGGCCATGGATGGCTCAGTTAGGTAAGCATCTGACTTCAGCTCAGGTCATGATCTCATGATTTGTGAGTTTGAGCCCCACATCTGGTGAGCATGAGCCTTGCTTTGGGTCAACATGAGCCCCACTTTGGGTGAGCCCTGCTTCTGTCTCTCTTCCTGTCTCTGTCTCTCTGGCCCTCACTCTCTCTGTCTCTCAATAAGCAAAAAAACAAACAAACAAACAAACAAATAATCCCAAATTCATTTTCCTTTACCTGCAACATTAGGAAAGACGGGAATTAAGAAATGTAAGTTAGTGTTTTAAGTGTGTAACACCTCAGATGTGTCTCTAAAATATAAATAACCAATTAAAATATTTTAATTTTAGTTATGTAAATTTTTGCTACTCTGCCTCACCCATAATTAGTTATTAATATATCTGATTTTTTTTAATTATCAAATGGTTGATCCAGTGTCTATTCAAAGATTGAGACACAGACCCAGAGTTTCAGAGCACTAATATTTAGAACTTGCTCTTGAATAAATTATCACATATATAAGCAAAGTTTGAAAATGGAATTTGGGATACAAGGAAGTAGCTCATGTCAGCCTCTTAAATCAATAGGCGTGCAATATGGCTTTCTAGGAAATTTCTGATTTCCCAGGCAGTGTCCAATTTCTGGAGAGAGAAACAAAATGTAATCTGCACACAGTCAAATGCCAGGGGCGATGTGAGTATTGTGCGAGTTCAAGCCAGGTCAGAATAAAAATGACTACTAACCAGCCATCCAGCTTGTAAAATGATATAAGAACTCATTCTCACTTATTGCCCTTTACAAATATTAAAAAATAAGTCATAGTGTCAGCACGATGCATCAAGTTCCAGTGTTGCTCTAAGGACCAGAAGTGTTTCAAGTAGGAGTTGAATGTGATGTGAATTTCTGTAAATCAAAGGCTACTTTTTCACTTAATCTAATCAGAGTGCTGAAAATATATCCTAATGGTTACTTGACCAGTCCCAACACCCTCACATAGTGTCATCTTAGGAGAAATATTTAAGACAGAAGCCAACACCATGTTATTATGGTGTGCTACGTGTGTTCTGCCTTTTGGGGATTGTAGTTTTCATTTAGTTTGCTTCTGTGTTTCTTAGCATTTTTCAAAATTCTAAGTTTCTTTATACCATTAGCTACATACCAAAAACTCTAGAATTATAGGAGTTTGCCAAGATCTAACAATCTTCTAAATGCATATTATGTTCCTCAGAGTATTTTTGTCTTCCTGTACATTTGTCCAAATACTTAAATTGAGAACTGTTTGGAGAAGGTTCAGATTTTATTAACTTATTTTGCTTACAGACATTCTGAGCCTCCATTTCCTGTTCTGCAATGTAAAGAACTGAAAAGAAAGTTAATCAGTACTTGATACATTAAAAAAAGTATACATGGATATGAGTATGTACTGACTATAGATGCTTATTAAAATAATTCTCATAATTCTGGTTAAGGTAAATCTGGTCTTTAGGCTCATTCCTCACCTTCGTCTTAGCATACAGTAAGGCAATATTTTAGCAGTATATTTAGGTGGAAGGATTTTCAGAGATTTGATCTTCCCTAATCAGCTTATTTAAAAGAGAGCAATGACTCCCCACCTCGTTATACCCCAGGTCACTGTCTTATTATTCCACTTACTTCCATTTTTTAATGTTTATTTATTTATCTTGAAAAAGAGAGAGAGGACAAACAGGGGAGGGGCAGAGAAAGAAGGAGAGAGAAAATCCCATGCAGGCTCTGTGCATCAGCACAGACCCTAATGTGGGCATCAGTCTCACAAACTGTGAAATCATGATCTGAACTGAACTCAAGAGTCAGATGCTTAACCCAGCTGAGCCACCCAGATGCCCCCATTTACTGCCTTCTTATTACTTAATGCAATCTTTATTTATTGTGATTCTGGCTATTTTCTTTTTGTCTCTCCTAGCACCGTCTTTAGAATAACAGCTCCAAGAGGGCAGGGGCCATGTTTGCCTTGTTTATTATTTTTTTTTTTAATCACTAACATGAAGAGCACTTAGCAGGTCATCAATCAATATTTGTTAAATTAGTTTTTTTGGTTGCAGATATCACATTTTAGGGACTTAAAATAATGCCCTGGGTAAGGCCAAAAAAAAAAAAAATGAAAAAAGCTTTCACAAAGATTGCATAACCTTTACATTTAGTGGTTCTTCTTGTGTGTCTTCCACATGCCTCCTCCTGCTAACACCAGCTAGGAACTTCCCACATGACCAAAGGAAGGATAGAAGGAAAGCCATTTGGAGAAAGTACTTTTCTCATTAGTCCTGAATCCTCTTATCTCCTAATAGTCTGATAGGTTGTCAACACAACACTGGTGGCTTAACCATTCTAAATGCTGTATGTATTTGTATCTATATATCTATGTATACATACAATAATATAGGCTATATACAATATAGAAATATGTAATATATAATCAATATATAGCTGTTATAATAATATTCTACATATGCTATATGAATTATATGAGTAGATATATTTCCTATGTTTTCTATGTACCATATATATTTTATACATACTTTTGTAAAAGTATTTATTTATTTGCACATATAATAGCAAAGTTAAAAATGCCTGTTTTCCTCGACTAAGAGATGTGGAAACATGGTTGCCTAAAAGACATACCCTAGGGGCCCCTGGGTGGCTCAGTTACTTAAGTGTCCCACTCTTGGTTTCGGCTCAGGTCATGGTCTCATGGTTCGTGAGTTTGAGCACCACGTCTGGGTCTGCACTGATGGTGAGGAGCCTACTTGGGATCTTCTCTCTCCCTCTCTCTTCCCCTCTCCTGCTCAAGCACTGTCTCTCAAAATAAATAAATAAACTTAAAAAAAAATAAAGGACGTACCCTAGCACAGTTTGATAATAATTATACAAGCACAAAAACACAATTTATCTGTCAATTATAATAAATAATTTATTAATTAAATGGGAACTTCATAGAAATGTTTCTTATTGTGTACCAATAATATTATTATATAAGGATACAAGGAGGAAAACTCCAATAATATTATTATATAAGGATACAAGGAAGAAAACTCCATAAGATTGATACTTTGTATGTCATAAGCCAAATCTATTTTCAGTTATAGAAAATCTTTTTTTTTTTTAATTTTTTTTTTTCTTCAACGTTTATTTATTTTTGGGACAGAGAGAGACAGAGCATGAACGGGGGAGGGGCAGAGAGAGAGGGAGACACAGAATCGGAAACAGGCTCCAGGCTCTGAGCCATCAGCCCAGAGCCTGACGTGGGGCTCGAACTCACGGACCGCGAGATCGTGACCTGGTTGAAGTCGGACGCTTAACCGACTGCGCCACCCAGGCGCCCCTGAAAATCTTTGAGTTCTAAACATTTCAAGTCAAATGTATCTGTATTGATATCTACTGTCAGAAATATATGTAAGCCTATAGACCATCTGATTATTTTCTTATAATCGTAAGATTCAACTAGAGCCAATTATTAGATTAGGCTGACACAACCAGAGGAAATTTGTGAAGCCAATAGATTAGTTTCATGTCTTGTATACGAAAGGAATACAATGATTATTTTTTTTTTTACTTTTTAATCTGTTTCTTTGATATAAAGTATTCTCAGCATTAAATGTATTTTTTTTTGTTGTTGAATTCCTGCCCACTGGGTAAGACAACTTAACTTATGAAGATAAGATCTTTTCTGTTTTCCCAGAATTTTTTAAGGCCTTCCATTAAGCTAAAGCAATTGTTGAACTGATATTTTTAGTATATGAAACTTCAATATTTGATATAGCCATTCAATTTATGTGAATATACATATAACATATATTGTTCAAGAAAAAAAAATTGAGAGTGGTAGCAAAGGCTATTTATTTTTTAAATTGAGTGAGTAACCACTCCTGGGCCTAGCGGTTCAAAAGTTTTACAGCAGGGAAGCACTGTCTACAAGAAACATTCTAAATTAAGTATGTGCTAGTAAGACTTATGTAATTGCCTTCCCTCTAGCTAGTGTTAGATTTTACCTTGAAATGGTTTAATGAATTTATTATTGGTTGAATTATAGAGATACAGTCAATATCTGCATCAATTACCTCATCATTTTGAAATTGCTATCTTTCTTTCTCTCACATCAGAATATTTTTTCATACCACAGCTGCCAACATTACTTAGGCACCATAACTTTGTGTTTTTGATATTCTGTTACATAATGCTTACTTTGTTACACTCATGCCCACATGATGATACCTGGAAGTGAACAGGAGGACCTGTGTGGCTAAGATACTGAGTGGGCCCACCCACCTTGTGATCCTCCATTAACCTAGGGCCAACTATCATGATCCTTGTCATCAGGTCAACTTCTCTAATTCAATCTATTCAATTTCCTCCCTGCTCCATGATTTATCAGGTAAACAACTGGCATGCAAACAAGCAAAGTATGTTCTCAAAGACACACAGAAAATTAGAGATAGTACCTATAGCAAAACTTAGGTATATATATATAAGTGATTGTCCTATAGAAGCCTCAAGGATGGAATCACTGAGTTTAAAAGTAAGGAATTCAGCTATGCTGGTTTGGAGAAGATAAAGTCACTAGCTACTGACCTATTTTTTTTTTTTTCCTGTTGAATGTTAACAGCTTTCTATAGATATACACACTATTACACAGCAATATTGTGGGAGCTGTTTGTTTCTGAAGTTTTTGATCAAATGATATCTTTAGAACTTCTGAATGTCCCTTTAGCAACCCAATGTATTCAAATTATAAATTGAAAGATATTGGACTTCTAATAATTCAAGCTTTCTGTGTACTATTAAGTTCTATGAAGCCATTTTGGATAGGTAGGTTTTTTTTTTTTTTTTCATTTCTTATCTAATATTCGTTTCAATATTGGAACAACTAGGTATATGCCTTCTTTTATTTGTATGGTTTCTCTCATATTTATGTAAATGGATATAAGTGAAAAATGAGTTAAAAATACATTCTAGGAAGGATATTAGAATGCTAACATAGCTAATGCCATTCTTGGAAATCATTTAGGGAAAAATGGATTCATTTGAAAAGAAGAATTATAAAATATTATCAGTCTTAAAGGACCCGAAGGGTGCTATTATAGAACTGTGACTCTGGAGAACATATACTGAACAGTACAAGTGCCAAAGACTTCAGCATGTGCTTTTAAAATTATTTGCATATTAAGGGCCACTTAGAGGTCTCACTTCTCCCCATTTTCCTGGGATGGTCCTGATTATAGAACTCAACATATTGCATCCCAGGAAACACTCCATTCACACGCAACTCAAGAAATTTGGTCCTGTTGGTCTGACCAAAAGTTCCGAGTGAAATAGTGCCTATGGATGCATTGTCTTTGTGCATGTAGGCACAAGTTAGAAGATTGGGGCTGATTTTTGACTTCACCGTTCCCTAGTTTTGTGACATAAAGCAAGTCACGTTATTTTTCACTCTCATCTCTTAGGGTTTTTTTTTTCCCTAAAATATAAATAATACCTTTCTCACATGTATTTGTGAATTTTAAGTAAACATGAATGTGAAATGCATTCTAATATTCAAAGTGCTATACAAATAAGTTTGTCTTAACTCCAACAAGTTTGCAGAATCAGTGTTGGTACATATAACACTTTCTACATGAGAACTGCTGGAGGCATCTATGCTATAACTTGAATGTTAAGGGTACATGAATTGGTTTTAGATATGAGTTTCTGTGTATTTATCAGTAGTTATTGATTGAAAATCCCAGGTCATGCTTTTGGAAATTCTTAATATTAGGCACTGTTCATTTGTATAAAATATCTTGTCTTCTTTTTTAACTTTTCATCATTACCCTTGTTAATTACTAAATCCTTTTGAATATATGCATACATATATGTCTAGGTATACATAGATATGTTTCCTTAATATTTGAGTTTGAAAATTGGTTTGAAAGGCCAAATCTTAATATTTAGTGTGATTTATCTTTTAAAAGTCCTGTCTTCTCTATCTTCTCTTTACTTAATGAAAAAGCCAATTGCAAAAGAAGAAGATTGATTAATAGCAATAACCTTGATATTCTCGTAATAAAAATCCTTTTTGAAGTCTAGTCTTTATAAAAAGGTGCTGACTGTGTTTTAAGGTTAATATCTAATCCTATGTCTAATAGATGGCAAAGATTTAATAATTGTAGCAGATGCTGTCCATTTGCTGAATGAATCTCCCACCCCAGTATCCACCCCCACAATGCACCAGTACAACCCTGAAGAGAAGCTACTACTGTGGAAACCTAACTATCTCTATTTTCTCACGTGGGAAACATGCTTTCCTCCATGCAAGACAAAGTAGAATTGCCTGAGAGTTAATGCTTCCAGAAGCAACACTCAATCAATAATGGATGGGGAAACTATAAATAAATACCCATCTTCTATGCCCCTCAGTTGGGATAACTGCACTTTGTTTTGTACCCAGTGTTTCCCGGAAAGACTGAGGTTCAGTTGAGCACACTGATAACAGGCCTGATAACAAACGTTTATCTTCATCCTCTGTCTGAATAATCACTTCCCATCTGGTGTTTCTCGGGATTGCCTCCCAACTCAACTTCTTGAATTCATCTCCTTAATTCACAGTCTACTTTGGGGGGAACTCAAAAGAAGAAAATAATGTCTGATAAAGAAATTAATCCACCTGCATGAAAAGATACACACATATACAGGTAAGGCTCTACCTCTGTGCCAACATACAACTCGTCATCTTACTCTAAGTTGGTTTATAACAACCGTGACAAGTGGAATTCAATTTAGATTTGGGGAGAGTAAGTCCTTTCTTTGTTAAGGTGGAACTTCTTTTTTTGCTTTGTCTCTAGAGATTCTTTGAATATAAATAATAAGTGGAAGTCATAGAATATAAAGAACAGCAAAGGAACTGAGAACTGTTGTTTTGTTTTGTTTTGTTTTGTTTTTGTTTTTGTTTTTGTTTTTCTCATCTGAGAGACTGACCCATTAACATAAGAAGCAGACCCTGGAGATGTTCCATAAAACCAAGTTCTGCTCAAGCCTGCTCTGATATCTCTTGTGTGATAAAAGTTATTGACACTTAGCAAGAGTTGATGTCTTGGTATTCTACCTGCAAATGGTAGGTCTGCTGGGGAGATGGAGGACTGATATGTATCCTAGAAATTCAACACTTGAACTCAGAAGTAGGTGAACTGTGAATTATGGGCCACTGGTCACATAAAGCCTGCTGGTCATGTCTCATAGTCTGTTCTGCCCTGGGATATGTGGTACATCCACAAAAGGAGTTTCTTGTTAATGCTGGTGGGAGCTGTGTGCAGGCTTCCACATGAACAGTTAGTCTTTCAGAGTCTAATCAAAGGCTACTTAGGGGGTTTTTCTCCTTGAGTTAATGGGAGTATGAGTTTTCATTGAAGGGAAATTAGGCCCAGAAGACAGGGAAGCAAATTAAACCTTTATTTTGATTTGAATTGGGAGTGAATAAAGTGTTCACTGCTCACTAAACTCAAGTGAAGTTAACATGTGAGAATGAATGGAGACAAATTTCTCTGTGTGGGAAGGAAGACCTCAGGGCACTTTGTACCCAGGAATCTCCCAGGGCAGAGCTGAGATGGAGGTAGCCATTCGTCATCCTCTGAGGGTGATGGGGATTTTCAGTAAATGCTGTATCAATGTAGTTAAATCTTCCCAGAACCAATAAAAATGCCCTTGCCTTTTCTACCCTCTATTACAAGTAATTGCTATTCATCTACTTATGGATATCTTGGAAGTAGTCACAGAGTACTCAGAGTGCCTGGGGGATGAAAAGTTTGAAGGAAAAATGTAGCTGTATATCATTGGCATTCATGAGAATATTCACATTAGATGTTTGAAAGGCAGGTCCCCAGGAGGCAATAGAGAAATCAGGAACAATATTGTGCCAAAAATACTACTCTGGCCAGGACATCAGGGAGTTTATATCAGGTAGAGTGAAGGAAGGCAATTTGGAAAGAAAA
Organism: Puma concolor; assembly: GCF_028749965.1. Taxonomy (NCBI): domain Eukaryota; kingdom Metazoa; phylum Chordata; class Mammalia; order Carnivora; family Felidae; genus Puma; species Puma concolor. The sequence goes on along the minus strand of NC_141668.1, from coordinate 127,767,624 downwards.
GATATACGTGCTTTTCTGTATACACTTAGTTTATTTATATATGTACATCCACTGAAAAACTAGTGTATTCTGGGAATTGACAATCAGATTGGGCCTGAAACTTGTGAAATATGCAGCTGTGCTTGTAGGTCTTTGAGGCTGAAACCTCTGAATAACGTCTTGCATCATGATCAATACATTTTCAAACTTTTAAAATCTGCTGGCAACCAGTAGGCCAAAAATGTCTTGTGCCTGGGTACCATTTGGTATTTGGGAGGGCAGGTTTAAGCTACTGGAGATCCAGATGCAGAATCTGAAGGTGTTGCCTTTGCCTAGAAGTTATGCACTTCTTCTGGAGATGTAGAGAGTGACTTGTCCCATTGATGCCACAACAGACACATGGGTACAAAAGATGTGAAGAGGTGCATGGGTGATATCATTCTTGCCTTGAGTCACTGTAGTGCAAAAAGAGTTCTTCCTTCTCTTATTTTCTCATTCTCCACAGTTCAGTCTCTTGAAGGCAGGTCGTCCAGGTTAAGCGTACTTACTTCTCTTCATCCCCTTTATTTAAAAGGTCTAGTGCATCACCCTTCAAGGAGATTGTACTAAATTCCATCAAGATAACAAAGAGAACAGTGACACTCAAAATTATTGCTTGTGGATGGCTTTTCCCATAACACCCTGAAATACATTTAAGTCACTCAAAAGTACCAACAAATCACCCATTTACTCAGTGAATTATTGTAACTTAACCCCTCCTGTGTACAAGGGTGCACACACACACACACACACACACACACATGCACACAAACACAACCCTGAAAAATAGATGATACAAAATATATCGTGAAAAAAGCAGCCATATTTAAATATTTTATCCATTCCTTCATTAAAGATAAATCCATTAGGTGTTGCAAGGAAAGCAAAAGCATTTCTTGATGAAGGTATAATACAAATCTTCATGGAATAAAGGTCATTGAATCTTGGCAGAATGCTAAAATAAGAGAATTCTTGGAAGATGGACCAACATAATCAAAGACAGGAGCATCCTTGAAAATGATATGATCTTTTATTTTTTTTTGTACTTAGTAATGATAATAATGATGACAATAATAATAGCAGCTATTATTTATTGAGTCCTGACTTCATATGAGATAGTGTTCTAAGCAGTTTATATCAATTAACATATCCTCACCTTAAACCTGGAAAGATGCTATGATTATTATTATCCTCATTTTACTGATAAGGAAACTAAAGCACAAAAGCGTTAAATAACCTGTATGACGTCTTCTCCTTGTGAGAGACAGAGGCTGGACTCAAATTAGCAGCTTGGCTACAAAGAATGGACTCTTTCCTACCACTGTTATCTCTTGTAGAGTCCACAGAACCACTGAATCAATGACTATTTTTCTTCTCATTTCCCTTGAGACATGGATTGTACGACAGAACCAATGTCATCTTGGAGAGCAACACTCTGCCCTTAGTCTCCTTAGCCCTTCCTTCCTTAGAACTTTTTCCCCAAACTACCTTTACATTCACCCTGCCTCCTATGCTAGAAGCCAATTTGTATTCTTTTCAGAGTAATTCCAAACACATATATCCAGATAGCTGACCACAATCCTGTGCTTCCTGTGTACAATATGAAAAGGGCCCTTGTCTTGAAATCAAAAGATCTGGATACAGGGGCACCTGGGTGGCTCAGTCGGTTAAGCCTCTGACTCCTAATTTTGGCTCAGTCATAATCTCATGGTCTGTGAGATTGAACCCCTCATCAGGCTCTGCGCTGAGCCTGCTTGAGATTCTCTCTTTCCTCGCTCGGCCTCTCTCTTCTGCTCATGCGCTCTCTCTCTCTCTCTCTCTCTCTCTCTCTCTCTCTCTCAAAATAGTAAACATTAAAAAAAAGATCTGGGTACAAGCTCCAGCTCAGGTACATACTATCTATGTGCTTTTGACCTAACACTTGAAGTAGTGTTACATTATTTGGAAGTTTCCCTCCTAGTTATCTGTTGAATTGCCTGCTCTCCCATCTCGGTTTAGAATTCTGAGACCCAAAATGTCACCGAATTTACTGCAATTATGTTGCTGATTACAGGAAGTGGTGGACTCTCTTTGAGCCCTTTGGATTCCTGGTCCTTCATTTTTTCTGGGCCAGCCTACCCTTGGGAATGTTCTGCAGAGGGCACTTCTCCTTTCCTCTGAGTATGGTTTTCACATCATCTTTTTACTTCCTCCCACTGTTAACACCTCACAAGGCTCACCTAGGTCTGAATGCAAATTAGGATCACAGTGTTGTCTCAAATCACCCAAATTTGTAACGTGCAAAATACAAACCAATGTTTTTAAAAGAGTATGGACACTCCTTCCTGTGTGGTTCTAGGAAAGCTCGTTAATCTTTCTAAGCCTCACTTTCTTTTTCCTGGTATATTTAAGAAATCAAAAGGAGACATTTTATTTGAGAAAGTACCTTTCACACTATAAACCAGTTAACAAAAGTAGGTACAATTTATAAAAACAGGAGTTTTAAATATGAGAAGGGAGACGCCTGGGTGGCTCAGTCGGTTAAGCATCCAATTTCAGCTCAGGTCATGATCTCATAGTTCATGAGTTTGAGCCCCATGTTGGACTCCATGCTGACAGCTCAGAGCCTGGAGTCTGCTTCAGATTCTGTGCCTCCCTCTCTCTCTGCCCCTCCCCTACTTGCCCTCAGTCTCTCCCTTTCTCAAAAATAAATAAACATATTTTTTTAAATAGTAGAAGACAGTTAAGTCTTCTTAGCAAGAGGGCAAGAAGCAGATGTGAAGTGGGGGGATTCTGTGATAATATCTTAACACCCTGCCCTTGGGAAAGTGTCTCATCAGGTCCACAGATACATTTATTTAGCTTTCAGGGGCTATCTCCAAAGGAGATAGAATGTGCCTTGGCCTGGGAATGAAGTCAGTCCCCCATGCCTCTTGCCACAGACTCTCCTCTCAGGGCCCATGTATTTAACAGGAATAACACACCTTCAACAAGAGATCCTGATCAGCATTTCTGTAACTCCAAAACACCAAGGAATGGGGTGTTTAAGAGACTGAGGTATAATGGCATTCCCTGTTCCCAAATGAATCATTTTTTTCCTTCTTCCCTTTTTATTTTTATTGTTTTCAAAATTCTAGCCACTCAATAGCAGAGGACTTTCCCAGACTTTTGCAATAACAATGTTGACAGGCAACTGCATTTTCCTCCTGAGGCGACTTCCATTTCCATGAGGTCAGGACTGCCAATGGGAGCACATATCAGGGGACAGGTTGATGGAAGAGAAGGCAAAAGGTCCAATTGTCCAGGGGCCGGGGACCATGAACCTTAGCCAAAAGGAACAGAATGGAATCAGTGTACATCCTGCTGTGAGTGTTCACTATTTTTTTTTACCCTTTCTCCCATAATGTATAGCCTTGGAAGAAAGTGTGTTCTTTCTCAGCAGAGAGCCTGTAACTGCATAGTCTTAATGTATTCATAATGATATGAATATATAGATTTTCTTTTCGCAATTCTTTTCCAGGAAGGTCAGAAAATTCACACATCTAGGCATTAAAAAAAGAAGGTACACTATTAAATGTGGTCAGAAAATCACTGATTGGCATGAAAGGGGTTAGAATTCAGCCAATTTTCCTGATCAGTTATGCAGGAGAGAGACACTTTAGTAATTTAATCCCTTATGTATATCTTGGGCTTTCTCCAACTTAGATATTTCTTTCAAATCTTTTATTTAGTTGATCCCTACAAAAGTAGGAGCAGCCAGTAGGACAGATAACTACTGTCCCAATATTTACCGTAAGCAACCTAAGAATAGAGGTTGCAAGACTTATATTATATCATTAGCTATTGGCAGAGGTGGGACTCAGAGACCTTAGCATTTCTGGTCCTGGGCTCTTTTGTCTGGATCAGGTTTTCCCCAAGTGTTTTTATGGAGCATTCACCCTAGAAAACGCACTGCAGAAAACAGGATCCCAAGATCATAGAAGTCAGAAATGCTACATTCTATACCTTTCTCTTCCAATGTTACATTATACTTCCAAGTAGAAGAGACCCTGGAAAATCCTGCAGGAAAGCAATTTGTTTACCTCATTTGACCTAGTATTTTGCATATCTGACTGCATGCTGCTTTTTTTTTTTAAGCCTGAAAAGCACACACTGTAAACCCTTGCCCAGTGCCATATAGCTTTATAACAGGTCAAATTATTCACACTGAAGGCGGAATCATCCATTTACAACTTTAATATGGAAAGGTCTTTCTTTTTTTAAATGCTAAGAAATTTGAACTGAATCTCCCAGAGCCAGCTTTGGGCAAAATTGTAAAGTCTATAAAATTGACCATTGTGGTAGAAAGCAACAGGCTATGGATATGAACAGATACTAGTCAGCTAAGGGACTTTTCTGCCACTGGGTGCGCTTTGTCCAGTTCCCTACCCCTCCCAGCTCTAGTTCCCTCACCTGTATGATGAGAGCAGTCATGGTACCTACTTCATAGGCTGCTGTGAAAATTAGGTGAGATAGTGCACGTACAGTCCTTGGCATAGAGCCTGGGACCTGGTCTGTATTCAGAATAGACATATTACTGTTCTTCTTGTGCTCTTCCCTTTCAGTCAGCCCCCGGGTATCTCATTCTTGCTCCTCCTCCTTCTATTTTTCCATGCTGTCATACAATCCAAACAGACTCTGCTTCCAGGTATCTTGTCCAGCTGGTATCAGGCAGAGATGGCAGAAACCAAGCAGGTGGTATGAAAGAGTGAGATGGACTCGGTGTTAGACAGTTGAGGTCCTCCAGACTAAGGCACACTGTAGAAAAGAGCCACACATTCCTGAGACTGGTTGTTGTTTTTTTTTTTTTTTTAAATAACATTTATTTATTTTTGAGACAGAGACAGAGCATGAGTGGGGGAGCATCAGAGAGAGAGGGAGACACAGAAGCTAAAACAGGCTCCAAGCTCTGAGCTGTCAGCACAGAGACCAACGCAGGGCTCGAACTCACAGACTGAGAGATAATGACCTGAGCTGAAGTTGGACGTTTAACCGACTGAGCCACCCAGGCACCCCCAAGACTGGTTGTCGTTGCTCATGCTTTTTTGTTGTGTAGTTATTTTTTGTTGTGTTGTTATTGTGTGGAAATATGGACTCAGTGATGCAAAATCTTTAGATATTTCAAGAGAAGTGCAGGGGCGCCTGTGTGGCTCAGTCAGTTGAGCATCCAACTTCAGCTCAAGTCATGATCTTGCAGTTGGTGAGTTCAGGCCCCACATTATCAGGCTGTGTGCTGACACGTCTGAGCCTGGAGCCTGCTTCGGATTCTGTGTCTCCATTTCTCTCTCTCTCTCTCTCTCTCTCTCTCTCTCTCTCTCAAAAATAAATAAAAACATTAGAAAAAGAGTTAAAGGTAAGCCCAAATGTTCATTTTTATATGGGTTTCCCAATGTTTAAACACTCTGCTATGAAAAATCCCACTTTTGGACCACTGCTTAATGACACCTGGTCCAGGGGATTTCTGGCTTCCTGCTTTTATATAGAATAAAACACCTACAAGTGTAGAAGGGCTTAAGAGGCCATCTAGTTTAACCTTCTCCTTGATGCAGAAGTGCCCTCTATAATATCCAGAAAAGTATATCATCTCATATACTCGTAATGATAAAGAACTTGGTATCTCAAGGAGAAACCATTTCACTTTTACTCTATGTAGGAACAATTTCATGGAATACTCACATAAACCCCAAGCAGTAGATACTCCTCTCTCCATTACAATTATCGTGAAACTCAGGCTCAGAGAGGCCATTTTACTTCCTCTAAAGTCACAAAGCTATTAAACATCTGTAGGTTGTGTGATAGAAACCCAGGCTGCCTAGGTTTCACAGCCAGTATACTTAACCACCGGCTAAACAATTCTACTTGTTAAAATGTTCTGGGCTGATATTAAGCTGAAATTTGCTGCCCTGAAATGTCTACCCTTTGGTCACAGTTCTGCTCTCCTGAGACACAAATAATAAGTCTAATCCTTCTTCCACAAGACAGCCCTTCACATTTTTGAAGATGGCTCTCCTCTGCCAGCTAAATCGTCTCTTCTCCAGGCTAAACACACTCATTTCTTTCTTCTGACCCTCATAAGCTCCCAGGCACTTCATCATCCTTGCCCTGCTCCCCAGGAGGGAGTTTCAATCTGTCAAAATTCCTCTTAAACCATGATGTTTAGAAGAGAATACAGTCCCTCTATGTGGTTACATAAGTATAGGTTAAGACAGAAATAACACCTCCCTTGTTTTGACCACTATGCTTTTATTAATGCAGTCTTGGTTATATCTGATTTTTGGCCACTATGTAAAAAATAGGCAGGTCTTGAATGTTGGCCTAGAATCATCCCATGTGTGTGTGTTGTGTTCTTTTTTAACCATGGATTGATATAAAGTCACTTTCTACACCCTACTCCAGTTCTAAATAAGTAGATCAATTTTTTAAACGTAAGTGTAAGATTTAATATGTATTTCTATTAATACAATTTTGCTAGATTTAGATTATTTTTTGGCCTATACTTATGTGTTTGTTTTTTGTTTTTCTTTAATGTGAAAAATGTAGCAAAGCATAAAACAATTTAAAAAATTCGCATATTCTGACTAGTTTTCCTTGAGCATAGAAAGAAATGAAAGGGTTTCTGTTTTCTCTGCTGCTATAATACTGCTCCCCAGATAAGTCTATTGATATTTTCCCCAAAGACAAAACAACACAAAAATACTTCATACATATATATATGTTACATATATAATATATGTCAAATCATATATATCATCTTACAGTCACAAAGTTCAAAAAATACCTGGATTAACAGTAATGGAATAAATGCATATACTTTGTTCTTTGTAATCCAGATATTTCTGAAATTTATTATCTGATATGCTTGCTATCCCCATCAGCTCCTCTCTATGTCATTCTTAAGCCAGGGATTGGTAAACTGCAGCCTTGAACTAAACCCTATCCTTGATTGTTTTTTGGTAAATAAAGTTTTATTAGAATACAGACACTCCATTTGTTACTGTCTTGTCTCTGGCTGCTTTTATGCCACAGCAGTCCAGTTTAAATTGTGGTGACAAAGGCCAAATGATGTGCAAAACTCAAAGTATTTACTATCTGATCCTTTAAGGAAAAGTTTCCTGACTTCTGTTTTCGCGGTTGGTTAGCAGTCCATCCGTTCTATTATACTGAGAACTAAAACGGGCATATTCCTATTCCTGTGTTAAATGATACTGAAAGAAAAAAAATCATTTAGTTATTTGCTTCAGGAGATATTTGCTTCCTCAGGATAAAACTTACATTTCAAGACCCACATCAAGAGTCTCACCTCATGGTGCCCATCAATCTAAAGCTATTATTCCATAAACTGTGCCCAGTCCTACTCAGGTTCTCGTCTTGCAAGAACAATCTTAAAATCACTCAGCTCAGGCCATAAAATCTTATATATATCATCCATAACTTCCCCTTCCGAGGTAGTGCTAAGACTATGTCAAGTTATATTCTTTTCTGCAGTAAGTCTAATAAACTTAAGATTTGGCTGAACAAATATTTCTTGCCGCCCTTTTAGGAGTGGAGAGTGGACATTACAAATCCTCTAAACTAGTATCACCCATTCTGCATTATCTTACTCTGATTAATGTAAATACTGAGAACATTCCTATGAGGTATAGCTATCTGCATTTTGTATTTGGGAAAATGGGCTCATAGAAGCAGAAGATATACTTGGGTGGCAAGTCCCATGGCACAGATCAAGAGGGAAAAATAGTAAGGTGAACCCTCTGTCAGGCTTCTGCCCACAAGTCCCAGGTCTACTCTAGATTATAAACTGAACTGGGATAAATATTTACATGTTCTAGGCCTCAGTGCCCTTCCCTATGAAAGCAAAGAACTGTGCCTGTATTATCTATATATTTGCTTTAAATTCTGCAACCCATTGGATGAATGATTTTTTTCGCAGTTGGAAAATAAGTTTCTCCATACCGATTTCTTTCTTTTCTTTTCTTTTTTAATGTTTATTTATTTATTTTGAGAGAGAGGGCGGGGGGAAGAAAATCCCAAACATGCTCTATGCTGCCACCACAGAGCCTCATGTGGGGCTTGACCCCATGAACCATGAGATCATGACCTGAGCTGAAATCAAGAGTTGGCTACTCAGCCGACTGAGCCACCCAGGTACACCCATACTGATCTCATTCAGCAAGACTCCGCTACCTAAGCAGAGGCATATGGGATAAACTATATTGAAGACTGAGCTCTACAGCTTGGTTGCTCTAAGAAAAAAAAAAACAATGTAGAAATTATTCTAACTATTTTCATAAGAAACATATTTGCATTTATTTCGTGCTGTTAACAACTTAACATGTAATCATGCCTCCTCTAAGAAAAGAAGTAATACTTCTTCTATGATTGCATTAAACACGCTGTGTTATATCTTTCTACTAATCTATCATCTATTATGACTGCCTATTTTGACAGCTGGCATAACAATTATCATAAGTGATAGCATTATATTCTGAAAACAAAGAATGTGATGGTACAATTTATCTTGCTACTTTGCCTGACTTAATGGCAGTTGAGGTTTCCTAGACAAAGCCAGATTTTTTCAGATCGTAAATATTTCATTTTTTAATTTATTATTGATTCAGTTTGATAGTAAATAACTCCATGAATGCTGAGGTTGGAAATCTATTGTAAAAATTGTTAAGCATCTTTTCTTCTGTCCATCCACAGAATTTTATCATGTTAAAATACAACAGTGGAGCTACCTGAAGAAAATGGATTTGGGATTTTTAATTTATCTGTTGCAGTTAATTAACTGGTCAATTAAAAACAAAAAGGCAATTAGTGCCGAGCACATTTGTTCTGATGATGAACATGCAATCTGAAAATGGATCTTGATCTCTGCTACAAAATTCTTTAATGTCAAAGCAATGTTGTTGTAAGTAGAGGAAGAATAAAACCCATTAGGACTAATGCACTTTCAACAATGGTTTCCATTCCTGCTAAAGCAACATAAGTAAGACACAATTAGAGACAGAAGTTGGCCAATATTTTAAGTAATATTTCTGCATGGGCCATTCTGTTTCCCTGTATTTAGAGCAATCACCAAGCCATTAGTAGTAGCAGTAGTTACATTTTTTTCCCTATCAAACTGAGAAAATCATTTCACATAGTCCAAAAGAGGTAAGAAAGAGGTATAATTTGTAATTAACCTGAGGATTTCTGTAAAGAGTATGTATTAATGAACAATTCTCTATCATCCAAACTGGTGTCACCTAGATAAATCTATTATTAAAGAGCATCAGACTGGTAGTTAGACAAGAATAACTTCCTATGTTTTCCTCTTGTCCTTCAATGTAATGTATTGGGTCATCTTAAGCATTTTGTGAAGTTTGTAAGTACGGTTGGTGAGTACCAACTAGAATCCTGTATGAGCCCCTTTCAAAGGCTTGTTGCAGAGCTACGCATGCACATCCACCTGCCTTTTTATTTAAGCCCCTGTCCCTAGTTCCCAGTGCAAACAGAAGTTGGAAAACTCTCTTCTAAAAGAAAAAAAATTTCTCTCTTTTGATAAATCCCATTGTCTCCCATGTCTGCTGGAGTATCACAGCTGCACATGACAACAGCAGCCCCCCCCCCCCACCAAATTTCGTGGCTGCTTGCGGTTTAACCAATGCTTGACTTTTTTGATAATTCCTGATTTATTGGCAATCTTATCCAATTCCTAGACTGATGAATAGTTTCATAGCCAAGGGGTAGATTGATGGCAGCTTTCTATTTCTAAAAGTACAATTATTCTGAACCATGCAAAGATACTGTTTTGTGCTGTCTGGGTTAAGAATAATTAATATTAGGTATGACCTCACAGTCACGGCACTTGCTTCAGAATTCTTCTCTTAGCTGCCTTCTGGGGTTAGATGCTGGTCAACAATACATGGTACAAAGAGGTCAGTATTTTTTAAAATTTTAAAGTGTATTTATTTATGATAGAGAGAGTACAAGCAGGGGAGGGGCAGAGAGAGAGGGAGGCTGAGGATCCAAAGCAGGCTTCTCACTGACAGCGCAGGACCTGACACGGGGCTCAAAGTCATGAACTGTGAGATCATGACCTAAGCCAAAGTTGCATGCTTAACTTACTGAGCCACCCAGGTGCCCCTTAAAGAGGTCGATTTAAGGCAGGACACTCCCTGGCTGAAGCTACTTACAAATACAGTACGCTTTTTGTCCTGCTAAACTTAACAAGATATTTTTGCTGAGTGTATACATAGGGTTACATAAAAACAGTTCCACAATCTTTTACCTGAAATCTTTACAGCCAAATGTATTTTAGAGTTTAGAATATATTAGAGTAGGGATGAATGAAAGAATTTCCAGGAGCTAAATGTCTAAAGGACCAGATAATAAATATTTTAAGTTTTGAGGGTCATATGGTCTCATCTGCTATAAGTATTCAACTCTGGCTTTGTAGCCCCAAAACAGCCATACACAGTACATAAATAAGCAGTCATGTTGGGTTCCAGTGAAACTTTATTTACAGAAACAGGGGATCAAATTTTGTCAGCAATATCTGGTTTTCTGATCCCTATTTTAGTGTTTAAAAGACACTGTGGTACAATTTCATGTGTATTTAGACGACACCTCTGGTGGACAATGGCTCAGTCAACCAGCATTTCTGGTTTAGCAGCAAAACATGTAAATACACATGGTAAGTTGGATAAAACAGACTAAAAAACCTCACATTAATTTAAGACCAGTTTTGCCACCCAGCGAATTTTGCCATCTACTTTACAAGGATATTTTAATTTTCAGAGATTTAGAAAAGATAGATTCTGGAATTGCAAGAAAGGGATGGGGAACCTATGCATATTCTTTTGTTGAAGTGTTCAAATTTGATACTTTTACATTGAGAAACTCCACCAGAGAAAAAGGAAACACACATGGTCTAAAGAGGACAGAGTATGTTCAGTAATAATGCAACAGTAACTTAGCAGTCGTGTCATGAACCAATACACCTGGTTTTCTAGGTCAAAGTAATATTTAAAAGATTGCATGGCCTAAAATTTTCATCTAAAACAAAGTGCTGGTGATGCATTTTTGAAACTTCTTTAGAGCTTCTGGAAATTCTTTTAAGTTTATATATTGGCCTCCTTTATTTTGCCTCAAACAATATTTAGGATTATAGGAAACTAGAAATAATTCCTATGGCTATTTTGTGTGTCAGTGACCAGCATAAATTTTACTTATTGAATATTTCTAGGCCATTTTGCTGTGAGTAAATAACCAGCATCCTCTGATCTGGATTATTCTCACTGAGCTAGAGTACTTTCCTTCCTCAGGTAATCTAAACTTCTATGGATGGAACTTTTACAAATGACAACTGATATATAAATAATAGCTATTTAACCTATTTTTATAAAATATTGCCAAAGGAAATATCTCCTGGGCTCTGCCTTCATTACAGAATGCTGATAAAGAGTCAGGTGGTGAAGGGCAATATTTGCTTTGTAATTGTACACTGGGTTGAATTGAACAATGTTAGAATATTAGAGCTGGAAGAAATATAAAGGTATTCTCTAGGTCAAACCTCCATTTTCATAAGAGGAAAGTGGCAGTCAGTGTGATTGTAAATGAATTATCCAGCTGGTTAGGAGAAAGAGACAATAGTAGAAGCAACGTCTTTAGGTTCCCAGTTTCGTCTTTTTCTTGATAATACTAGATTGTCTGGCCATCAGGTACAAACCAAGCACAGACTATGGCATAACTATGAACTCTACGTTACGTACTACACCAACTCTTGTTGCAAGTATTACATATGGTGTTTATCTTAAAGGTAAGACACAAAAACTCTGGCAGTACAGTGGAGACTTTGATGAATACAAGTCTTGGGAGGTATATCATGTCAGTTTGCTCTGGGGTCTTTAAGAAACACTTCATATAAATACAGGGTAAAGAATGAATGCGATGTTCTGATGATTATGGTTGCAAGAGATAAACCTACAACATAAATTGGATTAGGCAAAAAATTCTTTTTATTGATTCGCATCTGGAAATTCCAGGGGTTTAAGCATGACAGATGGTTTCATAATTTCATGATATCAGGTATGATTATAGGTTTTTTGAATGGCAGAAAACAACACAGTAACACTCAGATATATGAAACTGGAATAGATGAAGCAGAACTCTTGACAGGATAAAAGCAAGCTGGGAGTCTAAGAAGCAGCTCATGGATGGTACATGAGGTAGGATTAGCTAGATTTTGTGGGCTTCTGAGAGATTGGGTATTTTGGATAATTATACCAGCCCAAGGAAAAAGCAACCATTCCTAGGTTTCAGGTATCTGGAGGCTTCTGGAAATTGGGATGGTATGCATTATAGCTCAGGAGTATTAGGTTCTGTAAGAGGGATAGTTGGGGTGAAGGCTAAGCCAACTCTGCCAAAGGGAATTGAGAGGTGTTTTTTTTTTTTTTTTGGAATTGAGAGTTTTTAGCCATGTTTACAAAATTGGGTCAAGACATCCCTCGTGAAATATATTATATTGGATCAACAGATTTATATTTTAGCAACTTAATCATCCTAGTAATATTGACAGAGGTCCTGACTTTGATTGTCATTGGTTTGGCTTACATGCCCCTCCTTTTACAAAACACTGTACCGAGGTGAATGGATTTCTGATTGTCAAGGCCCTGGTCACACCCTCATTCCTGGAACTACAAGGTGGAGGCATTCCCACTCCAATATATATGGAGTGAGAATGCTTAGGGAAGTTGTTCCTCAAAAGAAAGTCACAGCTTTTATCAAAAGAAGAGGGAAGAATTGTTGGGTTGGAAAAAATAATGAATGTTCATCAAATAAGTTGGCCATATAATTTATCTTGTAAACCACGATTCTTTTGGGAAAAAGGGGTACTGTTATTAGTTGTGCTTTGACATTTCAATAAACAGAAACTGTCAGGGAAAAATAAGGATGTGTGGTCATGCTAACATTACATGGTTTTTAAGGAAGATTTAGGCTTCAATGGGGAGTTCTATGCAAGTCAGAGAGCATGCATACGGAGACAATGTATAATACATATGCAAAATAATTAGTAGATCCATGAGCCTATACTGGAAGTATTTACTGAATAATCTTGCTGGAAAAGAATAGTCAGAAATTTATTGTATGTTGCCTTCAATAGCATTCCAAATACTTTGGATGATTATGCAATAGAGAGCGATCACAGGTTTTAGAATGCTGGCATAATTGAACCAAACCTTTGTTTTAGGTAGGTAGTTTTGTTTGTAATATTCCATGCATGGAAAGGACAAGAGATTTCAGGCAGCAGGGCTATTCAGAGATCCCATTTTATTTATCTTAGATTCCACTACTCTTGTCAAACCATCAGTATCCCTTTATTGGACTACTAAAGTAACTTCTTAACTTATCTGTGTAAGTCCACGTTTTACTCCATCCCTATCATTCTCCGCATCACCCAGAGTGATGTTTATAAGAGGTAAATTAAGTTGACTTTTTCTGATTAAAATCCTCAATTATAATTTGAAAGTATGACACCAATACTTGTTAACATGGCCTATGGGCCTTGCATATTTGAGCCTCTTTCTCCTTTTCCACCTGTTGTCTCTTGCCATTGTCCCTCTGAGAATGAAACTGGATCCTTTTCAAGTCTTTGAAAATGCAAACTTAGTCCTGCTTCAGGACCATGCCCTACTTTCTCCCTTTTGCTTAGGCTGCTAGTCTCATTCTCCGTCCTTACCCATATTACTCCCTGCAGACCTACTCCCCTCACACCATGTACAGCCACTATTTGCCTGGCTAACAGCTACCTGTCCTTCAGGCTTCAGCTCAAAAATGCTGCTTGAACCCCACCCCATAGATCTCATAAATCTCATTTTTTAGTTCAAAGCATTACCATATTTACCACACATAACTATTCACCAATGTATATATCTGTGATTGATTTTGTTGTTTTCTTAAATGTCATCTGTCATAAGATGCCAGAACCTTGAGGGGAACAAAGGGTCTTAGATTTATCACTAACACCTAAGAATCTAATGTCTTTCAGAGAATGGATATAAGGGTATAGATAAATAAAAATTTGTTGAACAAATTATAAGTGAAGAATTGATATGGAATATGATTTAATTTAAATATAAGTAGTTTAAGGTTTAGAATAGGTGGTGCCAAAAGCAATGGAAAGGAAGAATTTGTGAAAAAAAATTATCACATCAACATAGCATATTCATTAACCTGAATATTATTTGTTTTCAATGTGGTTTTTATTCCTTGATTAAATTTGAAAGCCTTTAACTTAGAGTTTATAAAAAGCATTTATGTGGTCAGTGTTGTTAACTTAAGGTGAAAAAATTAGCAACAGAAAGAAAAGAAATATTTTTTAAATTAAAAAATATATCAGGAAGTGATCAAAATTTCATTTTTGTTAGATTCACATATAAAGTTCACATACTTCCAAAAGGTATTTAAAGTTGCAAGAAATGTATATTTTCAATAAGGTAAAGGTTCCCAAAGGATCGTTTCATTTGATATATAATCACTTTATCAAATGTGATCTAGGTGAATTTATTCTGAGCTTATTCTATATATATTTTTTTGAGATGATGAGTTTTTTGTTTTTTGTTTTTTAAAAATCATGAATTTTAAGAATCTATTATTAGATTTCTTTTTTGGAGTAAAGAACACAAAACACTTGATCTTAATTTCATTTATTATTAGATATCTTAAATGTGAAAATAAATTCGAGAAAATTATAATGTAACACCATAAGAAAATAATGTCTCATATTTGAAAGATAACACTTCCAGAAATTCATTTCTGGTACAAATTTTGTAGCACGATACTAATATTAGTGCTGGTAACATTAGGAAAGATGATGTTTCTGAATGAATATATTCTCAAAAAAAAGTAATAAAAAAACTTAGAGAAGACCATGAAATTTATAAAATCACTGTTGTGATTGTAAGAGTAGTATTTTATCCTCTTTCTAATGACCTAGAATCACAAATAAAAGCAACAACAGAATTACAGGAGTTGGTTTAATATGTTTTTAATCCTCATTAACATGTCAAAAGCAATTATTCAAAATTATATGAATAAAAGTTTTTATCCACATAATACGTTCAATTGAATTGCCTTTCAGCCCATTATCTACTGTGTCAAATCTCATAACAAATGATAAGTATATCTCAGGTGTGAACTGAAAGTTTGAAAATATGACCTGAAAATATGGAAACTTTGCAAAATTACATATATGTAAAAGGTAGACATTTACGTTGCTTTATTTTGTACAATAATATTTTAATATTTAATTGAATAATGTGCAAAAATTCATATACATTTTTAAATATTCATGTTAGTATATTTGTCATTTCATGAAATTTTTTTCTTTCAGACTCTTGAGATACTGACTGGAAGATAGACATTTTTTTTTTTGCTGCCGATTGTATGGGAGAAATCTTGACCTTACAAAGTGGAAATGAGGTTGCTATGGAAACTGGTAATTCTGCTGCCACTCATAAATACTTGTGCAGGTAAAGTGTTCTTTTATTATGAGTTTTGATTGATAATCTATTGGCACTTTTTCTATATGTGAAGCAATTTTCATATGCATAATATTTATGTTATTTGAATTCTTAAGTGATAAAAAAATTTAAGGTACTTTCTATGGCTGATATATAATCCTTAAAAATGCATAAACCTCCATTTTTAAGCATAACTAACATTATTTCAATTACAAATTGTTAAACATGAAACTTTTATTTTAAAAGACTGCAGTTAATGACTTTTGCATCAGTAAACAATGGAGAGTAGTTCTTTTTTATTTAATTTATAGTGAAATCTTTAAAAATTAAACTTGAAATATTTATTTTCTCTCAAATTAAGCTTTTGGTATAAAAAAAGCTATATTGAAATAGAAGAAAAAGTGATATAGAATTATATCATAGAATTATATTATAAAAGTGTTATATCAGAAATTAGGGCATCTGGGTGGCTGAGTTGGTTAAGTGTCTGACTCTTGGTTTTGGCTCATGTCATGATCTCACAGGCTGTGAGTTCAAGCCCCACAATGGGCTTTGTACTGACAGTGCAGAGCCTACTTGGGATTCTCTTTCTCTACCTCTCTCACTGACCTCCCCTACTCTCTCCTTCTTAAAATAAATAAACATTCAAAAAAATGTTGTATCCAAACTAGAAACAACTTTTGAAATGTTTCTTTCCATTTCAATGATACATGTTCTTTTATTCAACCTAAATCCATTAATATTTGTGTGTCATTTAGTTTATGCTGTGTAACAAACCATCCCAAAAGTAAGTAGATAAAAGCAAGAAATAACCATGTGTTTAGTTGACAAGTCTGAAGGTTGGCAATTTAGGATGGGCTCAATTGGGCTGTTGTTTTGGCTTTGGCTTTGGTGAATTATATCTATGGTCACCTCCTGGGTCATCTGGGACCTGGCTGGTCAAGAACATTCTTAGCTGAAACAACTGGGCTGCCTTGGCCAAGTGATCTCTCATGCTCTGTGGCTCTGGGCTCTTTCACATGGTGACTGCTCAGAGTTTCAGGAGAAATCAGGGGCATGCAAAATTTCTTGATGCCAAGGCTTGCAACTGATACGGTATCATTTCTGCTACATTCTTTTAACCATTCTTAGTCAGAAGACCAGTCCAGATTCAAGGGGTAAGGAAATATACTTCATCTCTTGGTAGAAAAGCTGCAAAGCTGTAATCTAAAGAGGTACAAACATAGGAAAGTGAATAATAGTGGCCATTTTTCTAAATCATCAACCACAGTCTATTAGGATCATAGGGTTCTAATCTAATTGTCAAGTTTACTTTAGTGAGTTGTCACAGAGCTTGGATGTTGGCTAGATTTTCTCACCGTCAGAGCAACCGGTCTACCCTATCATGCCACTTCCCACCAACTGTGGTAATGTACTATGAAGTTCATGTATTTGTAAAAAAAAAACAGTAATATATTGGGAGAACACAGAAGCCGACATAGTAATTTATAATTCACAAAATCAATAATTATAAGAGACACATAATTAATAGCAATTCCAAGAAATGGAAAGATACACTAATCTTGGACGTTCTGAAAATGCTAAAATATGTAGAAATCAACCATTAGAACCAGCAAACCATATAAATAAAGATATTTTTACCACTAGAAAATCCAGTATTTAGAAGTGCTACAGTCATATTTATTCAAAGTGATTACCTTACCTTGATTTGTGTCATTTCTAACTCTCTATAACAAAAATTCCAAGTTAAATGAAATGTCCCTTTTTAAATAATAGATTTAAAAAGGACAGAGCAGAGCCATCAAGGTGTCCTCAAATTATACATGTATGAATAAGAAATTCTCTTCTTAGCTTCACATTTCGGCTTTCTGTCAAAATTTAACATTTTGCCCTTTAAATATGTATATTGAATCAGCATAGTATCTCTAAAAGACCTTTTGTGTTAAATTAAAATAAATCATTATTCTCAGAATACATATCAGATTTGAGAAATCCCAATTCTTCTATTAACTTTTATTTATCCAAATTGGATGTGATTCAACATATCCTTTTGCTTAAGTCTAAAGAGAAAAATAATCATACGTCCTTGGTGCACAGCTTCCTTGTGAAAGAACACGTTAGTTTTTTTTTTTCTTTTTTTCTTTTTTTTTTTTTTTTTTGGCCATTAGCTATTTAAATAAAATAATCTGAGCTAAACGTTGCCCCAGAGGCAAGGATGTTGATAATGATATACACAAGAGAGCATTGCTTTAAATATGTTTGAGGTTTTTTTGTTTTTTTAAGAGTTCTCATGGTTGTCTCCCTACTTGCAGATACTATGCTAGTTTGGAAAATTAGATTATCTGATGATGCCAAGAGTGCTGTTTCTACACATAGGTATATCTTCTTTGCTTTCTCAAAACTTACTTTTTTAAATTTTTTTTCTTAACGTTTATTTATTTTTGAGACACAGAGAGACAGAGCATGAACAGGGGAGGGGCAGAGAGAGAGGGAGACACAGAATCTGAAACAGGCTCCAGGCTCTGAGCGGTCAGCACAGAGCCCGACGCGGGGCTCGAACTCACGGACCATGAGATCATGACCTGAGCCGAAGTCAGATGCTTAACCGACCAAGCCACCCAGGCGCCCCTCAAAACTTACTTTTTATTAATTCCAAAAGCTGGCAAATTTTTTACATTTATCTGTTTTTTTTCCTTCCTATTTTCACTGGTATAATCTTTTGAAATTTTTAATATTTTGAGTCTCCCCAGACTCTAAATTAAAACAAAATTTTGCCCCCAAACTCTTCTCCTGTTTTCTTTTTGTTTGTTTTAATTAACTTTACAACTTCTTCTAGCACCTTTATTATAGGCATAGGCCTTTAAGACTTTACTATATCATAGTCCATTAGGCATATTTTATAATTTTAGAACATTTTTTAAAAACTATGAGTGTTTAGGGGCACCTGGGTGGCTTAGTCAGTTAAGCACCCGACTTCAGTTCAGGTCATGATCTCATGGTTTGTAAGTTCGAGCCCTGTATTGGGCTCTGTGCTGATAGCTCAGAGCTTGGAGCCAGCTTTTGTTTCTGTGTCTCTGTCTTCCTGTCTTCCCCTCCCCTGCTCATACTCTGTGTCTCTCTCTCTCTTTCAAAAATGATTAAACATTTAAAAAAATCTTTAATTCTGAGTCTTTAAAAGTTCTATTGTTCTATTTTAGTATGTTTTTAATATTGTGAGTAAATTGAGGCCCATTTCCTAAGATACCTAACTGGTAATCTTATACTTTTATATTATTTTATTAATCTGTGTAATAGACTAAATAATGGCCCCCAAGAATATCTAGGTTCTGATATCTGAAAACTGAATTTTACATTAAATAAAAAAAACATTTTGAGGGTGTGATTAAGTTGAAAAGATCTTGCAATGGGTAGATTATTCTGAAAAATCTGTGTGGGAAATCACAAGTGCACTTACAAGAAAAGAGGCAGAGTGGGAATGAACACAGAGCCAAAGGCAATATGAAAACATCAGAAAAAGATTTGAAGATGCTGTGCTATTGACATTAAGTATGGAGGAGGGGACAGTCAGCCAATGAATGAGGGGAATGAAGCTCTAGAAGCTAGAAAGGGCAAGGAAACAGATTCTCCCAACACCTTTGGAGGGAGTGTTGCCCTGTGGATACCATAGTTTCTGCCCTGTGAAACCCATCTTGGAATTTTGACCTCCATAAGTATGAGAAAATAACTGTGTGCTGTTTCAGCCACCAAGCTGTGCTAACAGGAGCTGTAGGAAACCAATGCACTATGTTTCTTCTTCTCTAGACCTTATGCTCCAGGAGGGTAGGAACTATATCTTCCTGGCACTTGGTAGTGCCATTCAGTAAACATTCATTCAGTAAACAGAACGAATGAGATTCAGTGTTGTTGGTCTTATTTGGATTATCATCAAGTGGAAAAATTTAGTCATATAATTTCCTTTGAGAAACAATTGATCTAATCAATCCCAGTAGATATGTGTTATGATGTTATTGTCATAGAGTTTTTGAGATGAAATTCTAGTAACATTTAAAGGTTTCAAAACATTTGAATGGAAATTCCATGAGGTTAACAGTTTCCATCTGCCATATTCTCTTCTGTTTCTCTATCACCTAGCAGATGGTCTAGAAATAGTTATCAAATAAATTAAAGGAGTTCCATTCAATTCAACAGATGTGTATTAGGACCTCAAATGTTCCAGGCACTAAACTAGATGTTGACCTTCAGCAATAGGAAGGCCATAGTCCCCACTTACTTCAGCCTACAGTCTAAAAATGGAAACCAGCAAGTAAGTCAATAATTTCAATAAAGTACAACTTGCTGTTTGAATAATGTAGTAGAGAGTATATAACATGGAAATGTTCTAAGAGAACATCTGCTGCTTTTTTCAACCTTCCGTCTATTTATATATTATATCTAGCAAATCTCTAGGTTTTTGCTAAAATAAAATGAGAGAGGCATTCCATTTGTGTGGTTTTTTTGTTAGTGTAAGGATGTACTTGGGGCCACTCTAAAGGGAGAGTCTGTCTGAAAATGAAATTAACACAGAAGCAAGACAATCCAGGGGAGAAAGGCACACTTTTTTATTCTACCTTTGTAATATAAGCCAATAAGATGTCCCTTTGTCATTTTAGGCTAACTTATATTGAGAATCTTTCCCTTGTGATGGAAATAATATTGTCTAATACAGGGTGAAAGATTTGTTTTTGGTGTAAATTAGTGAAGATGCTAAGTTAAATATAGAATTCCACTTAGGATAAATGCCTACTTACTGCTGGAAATGAGCAACAGAAGAAATAAAGGAATGAAAAAAAAAAGACACCATTTTCCTAGGAGGAAAAAAAGCATCAACAGATTTAATATAGACTCAAAGTTTGATTTTTAGCCCCCAAATTGCTACGGCATGTGCATTGCATGTCTTTAGGGTAGAGAAGACAAAAACATTAATGGGATAATTTGGAGACCATGTTGATAAATGGAAGAAAACTCTGTTTCATTTTCTTTTAGACAACGCACAAGAAGTTTTCACACAAAAAAATTTTGTTCTTGCATAAATATTAAACAAAGTAGCTGGAGCAAATCTATAGTGAATGTAATGCAGAAGCTGGAAACCATGTAGGATCAGATTGTGTTGATGTTAGAACATTACATGTGTGAGAAATCCAAGTTTCTTCGTTTTATTTTTTTTAATTTTTTAATGTTTATTTTTGAGAGAGAGAGAGAGAGACAGACAGACAGAGTGCACATGGGGGAGGGGAAGAGAGAGAGGGAAACACAGAATCCAAAGGAGACTCCAGGCTCTGAGCTGTCAGCACAGAGCCTGATGTGGGGCTCAGACTCAGGAACCGTGAGATCATGACCTGAGCCGAAGTCGGACACTTAACCAACTGAGCCACCCAGGTGCCCCAAACCCGAGTTTCTGTAAATCTTTTGCTTTCCTGTGATTTTTATATAAAGATTGATAAATTATAAGCAAATTGGTAAATTCAAGTTTTCAACTTTCAAAATGAGACAACTATTTAAAAAATTTTTTTAAACACTAAGCAATAGGGTAAAAGTAAACATCAGCTGAATCATGTGCTGTGTCTGTTTTGCATTATCTGAGCTTAAAGAAAGCATAATTTTAAACCCAGGGCCTACCAGATGCTTGGAAGTCCTTAATAATGATGCTAATGAAGGTCAATGTCTGGTATTATATT
This sequence comes from Puma concolor, assembly GCF_028749965.1. Lineage (NCBI taxonomy): Eukaryota > Metazoa > Chordata > Mammalia > Carnivora > Felidae > Puma > Puma concolor. Next base: position 127,746,368 of record NC_141668.1, on the reverse strand, counting down.
ATAGAACATAATAAGAAATAGCAACTCTCACTAGTTACAAAGAATTTTAGTTCCATGACATGCAGTATTCATATCTTCTTAAGAATTTTGTCCTATTCTATTTTAAACTTTGTTATTTTAACAAAATATTATCATTTTAAGTGTAAGTTAAGTGGTAGTTTTTCCCAACTTTTCACTTAGTTCATAAATGTAAGTAGCGTATCTATGTGCCATTTGTGTTTATTTTGTTATGGCTGAGCACTTCTGTATCTATCTTACAAAATTATGGACTGAATACCTATTTGGTAAGTCTTAAAGAAGTACTAGTTATTCAATCGGAACCTCATTTTTGTTTCAGAGAGAAACTGAACAATTCAAGGAGGGGAACATGAAACTAGCAACATTTATTGGCAGAGTAGAATTAAAGGCTTCCTTTACGTATTCCATCTATATTATGTTATGTCACCAGGGTCTAATAAGCTGGTTTCTCTTTCTGTATTAATTACTCTTTAAAAAAAATTCTTTATTCATATTTATTCAGTGACTCTATGCAGTTGTTTTGTTTTGTTTTGTTTTGTTTTGTTTTTGAGAGAGGGAGAGAGAGAGAGAGAGAGAGAGAGAGAGAGAGAGTAAGCACATGTGTGAATGAACAGGGGAGGGCCAGAGGGAGAGGAAGAGAGAGAATTTAAGCAAGGTCCATGCTTAGCAGGGAGCCCAACATGGGGCTCCATCTCAGGACCGTGAGATCACGACCTGAGCTGAAATCAAAAGTCAGATATTTAACTGACTGAGCCACCCAGGCACCCCTCTATTAATTACTCATGAGGAAGAAATTGAGACTAGAAATTTTAAGTCTTCCCTGCCACCATTTACATGCAGTGTCTACTGACAAATGTAGTTATATTATTGTTAAAACTTCTCTCAAAGTAATTTATTCTTAACATTTAAATAAAGTTGGTTTTAGGGCTTATACAAATAAAGAAAAATAAAAGCCCTTTGTATCAGTATTTTTACATAGCTTGGCATTTTGCAAATGGAATAGCCTGAAATTGAATCTGGGGGAAGATCTCCCTCCTTCTAAACACTCACAATCAGAAGTCTATGATAAGGAGACACTGAAAAGTATTTATGATTGCTTGAATTTTACTCTGTTTCAAGCATAACCTTCTACTGAATTGAAAACGAGAGTAAATGAACTACCTCAGAGAGAAAGCCCCAAGAATGGAAATATGTACTGTGACCAAGATTTTTTCAAAGAAGACAATGTATCACACAGCAAATCCATGAAAATTGGCAGGTGTAATAAACCTGCTTTGCTCAAGGATCCCAGAAGCACATAATGGATATTCCTTTGGGTCAGAGTGTGATGAATATTGAGTACATCACAACCCACACTCTGCCTACGGTCTTGTTCAGATTTATTGTTAGCATAATAGCACCTTCAGGAATGGAACACCAGGCTATATTTTTAAGTCAAGTGACATCTTTGCAATTTCTAATAGAGATGGCCCAATTTAGAAATGCTGAAAACACCATTTTTATGCAATGCCTACTGATAAAGGTGTTAATACGATTATAAAATCTTCCTTCAAAGTAATTGACTCTTAAACCCTAAATGAAATTGTTTTTTAGAACTGATAACAATGTAGAAAAATTTTTCTCTTTGGTCAGCACTAGAAGGAAATGATTGGCATGCAGATGAGACATTCCAAAGGGAATGTTGACCCTTATTAGATGGGAATGTGGGAAAGAGTGCTTTCTTTCAATTTGGAGTCTTTAAGGGAGATGGTCAGGTTCTCTCCAGTGGTGATACTATCAGGTAATGTTTTTATTTTAAGGGTACCAGAAATAGCTTAACCACAAATTGAAAATAACATGGGAGTTTTGATAGAGTTTTTCTTCTACTTAAAACTTTCCTGAGATGTACAATCAAACTCCTTATGGGTAGCAAGACACTAGACAATCTTTTTTCAGCTTCTTTCATCTCAACTTGTAAATATCTAAACTCCCCTTTGCTCACTACACTAGAGCCATAATTCTTTCTTTTGCTCCCAGAAATATCAAGATTGTTCTCTACTCAGGGCCTCTTCTATTCCTGTTGAGTTGCCTGGAACACTCTTCTTCAAATCTTTCTATAGCTGGCTCTTTCCATTAACACCCATCTCAGATTAGTCACTTCTGTGGAATGATCTCTCAGAAACCTACCGAGGTAGCCAGCACCTGGTCCCACCACTGGCCCAAGTCACTCTCATCAACCTTTTTTATTGTCTCTAATGCCCTGTTACTATCTGGAATTAACTTACACATTTGTTCATTGCTTGTCAATTTCCTGTCTATATCTAGTGGAATACAAGCTCTATGTAGGTAAAAATATCTCAGGTCATATACGTTGCTGCATCTCTTACACATAGTACAGTGTCGGACACATAGTAAGCACTCAATAAATATTTTTAAATAAATTAGTAAGTGATTGACCTCTCACAGTAAGCCCCCATGGCTACTTATGGGTGACACAATATTTGCAAACACTTAAAATTTTATTTTATATTTTTAGAATCCACTTTTAACATATGCATTTTAATCACAATATATCATTTGGTTTCAGGCACTTTTTTTTTTTTACTTTTTAAAAACTTCATGATGTATACTGAACACAAGAAGTGTGCTCAGACATACTCAACCTAGGCAGGAATAATTTCAGTGTTGTTTGTTCAAGGACTAGCGTACTTAACACACAGCCAGTGCTATTTTAATATTATTGTACAGTTGATACTCACTGATACTATGTCACGAATCACTTGAATATTTAAAACCTTTGAGCTGTATTTCATCTCAAGATATATTTATCCATTCCTTCTCAGTTCCAGGATTATCAGTCAAGTCAATCCTCCATGATTTCTCCTCCAGACTTTGGGAGTAGCCTTCTAAATGTTCTCCCTATTTTGAGGCATCCCCTGTATCCTTCAGAAGACATAGCTTATTGACACAAAATTCTATCAAGGCAAATCTTCATCAAGCACAGAGGATTTTGTCAACTCTCTATGTCAAGACCTCCACAGATCCCATTTCCTATGAAGTTCAAACTGTCTAATCAAGCATTCAAATTCAATTTCCTTCAACAAATATTGAAAGTTCTCCAATAATTTAATTCAGCCTGTGTCCTGAGCCATGGTTTTTCTTCTTCTCCTTCATGTATCCTTCCTTTAAGTCAGACCGTACTACCAATGAGATCTCTGCACTTTTTTTCATTCCCAAGTCTCCCCTCATGTGAATGTCTCTGCCTGCATTGTCCTTCTTCAGATCTACTTCCTTCTGCAGAAGTCAAATCCAGTTTTTCTTACCCATGTTCAAATGTGACCTCCATTCTGAATACTCCTCCAAGCAACAAATAATTCGCCTTTCTTCCTAATACTTATTCCATGAAGTGGAATTTTATTTCCATACACTTTGTTTAAAAATAGGTCATTTTTGGGGCGCCTGGGTGGCGCAGTCGGTTGGGCGTCCGACTTCAGCCAGGTCACGATCTCGCACTCCGTGAGTTCGAGCCCCGCGTCGGGCTCTGGGCTGATGGCTCAGAGCCTGGAGCCTGTTTCCGATTCTGTGTCTCCCTCTCTCTCTGCCCCTTCCCCGTTCATGCTCTGTCTCTCTCTGTCCCAAAAATAAATAAACGTTGAAAAAAAAAAATTTTTAAAAAATAGGTCATTTTTTTCTCACGTACTCATTCTCAGAAATATTGTATTTACTCTTGTTGAAAATAAATGTATAATAATGGAATTCTCAGTTCTAAAGGGAAAACAAAAACTAACCTTTAATATTTGATTAGGTATACTTTATACCTAGTGCTTTATAGTTTATAAAGCATTTTTTAATAAGTTACACTTTTAAAAAAAATTAATGTTTATTTATTTTTGAGAGAGAGAGACAGAGTGTGAGCAGGGGAGGGCAGAGAGAGAGGGAAACACAGAATCTGAAGCAACTCCAGGCTCTGAGCTGTCAGCACAAAGCCTGATGTGGGGCTTGAACCCACGAACTGAGAGACCATGACCTGAGCCAAAGTCGGACGCTTAACCAACTGAGCCACCCAGGTGCCCCATAGTTTATAAAGTATTTTATGTGAAGTGCTTCATCTGTGCTTGAGAGTGACTGGAAGAAAGATCCTTATCTTTCTTCTCTCGCTGGGGAAATTGAAATTCAGAGGTACAAGACTCATCAAGGACCATAAGGCTAGAAAATATCAGGGTTTATGAGAATGCAATGCTCGGATGAAAAATTTTGTTCACCATGTATTCAAGACATTGCTTCTTGACAAGACTCAAATATATGTAACAATTTTTTTTAAGTTGATGTCAGTTGTGTTTAGGGGCCAGCTTTTGCTCATAGTGTAATCAGATTTAAAGAGGTAGTCTCCGGGGCGCCTGGGTGGCGCAGTCGGTTAAGCGTCCGACTTCAGCCAGGTCACGATCTCGCGGTCCGTGAGTTCGAGCCCCGCGTCGGGCTCTGGGCTGATGGCTCAGAGCCTGGAGCCTGTTTCTGATTCTGTGTCTCCCTCTCTCTCTGCCCCTCCCCCGTTCATGCTCTGTCTCTCTCTGTCCCAAAAATAAATAAACGTTGAAAAAAAAATTAAAAAAAAAAAAAGAGGTAGTCTCCAAAATTTTATGACCAACTTCTTTATTTGTGATTCTTTTTTTAATCCAATGAGTGGATATTTATGTTATATACATTAAAAAACAAAAAAATATATAAATTAAAATTCTAGACAAAATAAGCACTTATAGAATTTGTAACATTTTCTTTTCTCATTATCAGTAATTCACCTTGTATACTCTGTAGGTGCAAAGTGCCTCATTTTAGAGCCTCTGCATTATAAAAATAATAAAAGTATTTGTTTTATTTCGAAGAGTCACAGGGAAATAGAAAACCACCTGTACTTATAGCAATTCTCATCTCACCCGAGTAACAGGGAATTTGAGGTAAAAAAGTAGGCCATTTTTGAAAAAGTGTCATTAAGGTAGAAGTATATAAAATTGGGGAAAAGAGATTTAAAACATCTGTTTCATTAAAATATTATGCAAACCTTAAGAAAACACATGCAGTTACCAATTGCTGTGTAGCTAACTCTGTAATTCTGTGGGTTGTCTGGATATTTTCTATGCTGATTTCATTTTGGTTCTCTCTCATGTGGCTCACTGAGTTTAAATCAGAGTAAACTAGAAGGTTGGAGAGATGGAGAGAGAGATAGAATTACCCAGGGTGTCATAAGTCATGATAAAGGGCTGGGTTTTTTCAGTATACCTCCAAATTATGTAGATTTTGTGCAGTATATTGCCATTTGTTCCCTACCCTTCCCTTCCCTTCCCTTTTTCTTTTTTCTTTTCTTCTCTTTTCTTTTCTTTTTTTTTTTTTTATTTTCCCTTTCCTTTCCTTTCCTTTCCTTCCCTTTCCTTTCTAAGAAACACCTTAGTATATTTTAAAGAATCACATGAGAACCTTTCAAAATGCTGTGTCAGAATCCCACCTTTAGCAATTCAGATTTACTCATGTTCAGTTTGGTCATTGGGATTAAGTTTAAGTGTCAGTTCAATGAATTTTCACAAACTAACCCACCCAATGTAACCACTACTCAAATCAGGATGCATACCATGGCTGACATCCCTCCAATCACAGCTGAGACTCAAAAGGATAACCAGTATCCGACTTCTAATCACATAGATTAGGTTGATATTTTATATGCAAAGTATATGTAATATATAACTTATATGTGTCATATTTATCTATAATCATGCATGTTACATGTATGATTATAGCATACATAAAATCATACAATATGTACTCTTTACCAGGTGACTTTTTAAATTCAACATTAACTCTGAGATCCACACAGGTTGTTGTGTATAACAGTATTTTGGCTAACTGCCATTAGTGTATAGGATTCCATTGTAAGAATCTTTCACAGTTTATCTTCTCATTCAACTATTGGTGGGCATTAGACTTTATATGTTTTAACTTTTTAAATTATTTTCCCAGCTTTATTGACATATAATTGAAAAAAATTATATATTTATTTAAAGTGTACAACGTGATGATTTGATATACGTACACACTGTGAAATGACTACCTTAAGCTAATTAAGATATTTATCACCTCACATAGACAAAAGATACAAAATATTTTGTTTATCTTATAGAATTAGTGCTAATTTCAGAAACAAACATAACAGACTTTAATGCTAGTAAAAAACAGATCTCAATCTGAAAATGTACCTGATAGGTTATCAGAAAAACAGATGAAGAGAATTTCTTTCTCTTCTCATAATTAATAAATGAAGCTTGCATTTCCTAAAGCTTGCAGCAAACCACAAGTGTTGTCTTCTCACATTACCAGAACTTCACCATGGAAAATTTGGTACATACGGAATTAAAACCAACATTTGAGCAAAGAACAAAACTCTCCCCAAATGCTCACCAGCTATATAACCAGTTCTCAACACCGAGCCAGGAAACAATGATGATTTCTTATGTCAAAAAGGGCAGGGAGATTTGTTTCTTTTTGTTTATGTCTTTTTCCTGTACTTGCATGCGTGGGAATTACAAAAAGGACTTATATCAAAGAACACAGAAGTGGTACATTTGCCATTGGAGCTCTACACAGCCACAATTGAACAACTGGAAAGGGAGGGGGGTGCAAACTCCCCATCCTTTTCCTCATCAGATATCTGATTCAGAGTCACCAATAATTGAAGGAAGAGTGCTTTCTTGGAACAAATTATCCAAATCAACCTCATAGCCACCATATCTCTTAATAATTGCCAATTATTCTTTCCATTTTGTACTCTTTATGTGGCATGGCTAAACTGAATCCAAGGCCATAAGTATGATTTAATATATCTAAGATCATGGCTATAAATTTATTTTGCTTACCCAGACTTCCAGTCCGTCTTAATTAAAAACTGACAATTTGCCAAATGATTTTCTGTTGTGTGCTGAAATATTTGTGGAAGCTGGACCATGCTATGTGTTAGAGAACTTATTTCCAGAGTCCAAAGCACATAAGGTTTGATGGTGCAGATAGGATTTTTTATATTTTATTTATGTTTTTAACAGGTTATTAGTTTCTATTGAAATATAGTTGACACATAATGTAACATTAGTTTTAGTTGTACAAATTAGTGATTCCACAAGTGTATCCATTAGGCCATGCTCTAACTACCAAGTCTAACTACCAACAGATGGATTTTTTTTAGAGAACTGTTTCCAGAAAAATCACCTCCTATTCAACTGCTGGGTTTTTCTGTTTACCACCTAGCTGGATATTCTGCCTCTTTGCATCTGCCAATTGCCTGTATTTTTACAACATCAAAATCATTTCAAACGAGAGCATAACATAGAAAAAGGAGGCAGGAGAAGTCAGACCAGGGGAAATAATCTGTACCTGAGGACTGGCCTTTTAGTCTCCTTCCAGTTTGGCCCTTGGTAGCATTGGAGTTTGTAATCCATGTACCAGAAGGTGACCACAGTCCTTTACAGTCTTGATATCCGGTGATTTTAAGACGAAAAGCCTTACATAACTCACTATTTGTTAATAGTTCTGATGAAAGAATGTACAAGTACATCACCGCTTCTTTCAGCTAAAAAGCACTTTGGGACTCATCTGTGAATTTTATTTATCCATCTTATGCTGTTCCTTTGGGTAATTATGAATGAATTGCTCTGTGCTGTCCTTTCATCAAGCATTTTCTGATTGTTATTTTGAAATTTATTTTCAAAAGCGTCACCAATGGAGTGTAGTCACACATGAGTGATGCTTTTTATTTTTAAACTGTAGTGCTGCAGTTGAGTTGTCGAATGCCACATTTTCATGGCTAAGGCTATGCAGTACTCTCCTGTCCCAGTCTTCAAAGCTCATTGATTAGTCTGCCTGTCTGTCAAGGTGGTCAATCAGTTAATTCAGTGGGATGCTCAGACACTCCAAACAAATGATTAATGTGGGGAGACAGACTGAAATACATGTTTAGCAGCTGATGTATTAAGAAGGTAAACACTTAGCCAATCTGTAATCATTTGATTCTTCACAATTTACATGACTGCTTATTTTCAATAGACAACTAGGGGATGATCAGGGGAAATCTGAATCCAGAAAGAAGGATTGACGTACTTGGCTTAGCTAAAACTATGTTAAATTTCCCTTCCCTGTATGGTTTTAGACCGGAGTTGACCAAAAAGGCAATTTGGGTGAGACTGAGTAGATAGAAATGATATATTTCTCTGAAAGCTATATGTAAGTAATTGTGATGAGAGAGACCCAGGTAAGCTAAGAGCTTGTCCTCAGTCTCTTTCTTCATATCCAGCTTTTGTCCCAGCTGCTGGCATTGCTGATCAAGAGTGACCCCAAACCCACTCCCCAGACTTTTCACTTTATTTGAAAAAAATTGGCTGTTCTAAATTTCCAAACACTATGAAGAATTTTCACTTTGATAAATAATCAAATACTTAGCTCTTTTGTATATTGTTTTAGGAACTATCAAGTTATATATATATATATATGGCCCAGGTTAAATTTCATCTCAAATTTTATTGGAAAAACAGTACTTTTAATATACTTATCCATTTAAGTTATTCAGAATTCTTTAATTATACCATAACAATTAATAATCAACAGTATAAAGTAAAAAGGAAAAATGTTATTTTCTCCATTATGTATTTAAAAAAATGAGTAAAGCGACCTCCTAAGACTTTCAGTTAATAGCAGACCTGAGTCTAAAACCCAGAGTGTCTATTTAAATTGCAAACTTCCTTGGGAGGGGAAATGCTTGATCTCTAGAGTCCTTTGATTTCAAGAATTTGATATCCCAGGAAGATACAGATTGAGGTCTTAGCATAAATCAGAATAATCAAAGTGCAACTTAAAACATTTATATGAAGCTCAAAAGTGCTTCTTTTTTTCTATTGCTTGTATTACCCAACTCTTAGCACAGGAAACATAGAGAATCAAATTAAGAGTGTCAAAAGTTTTGTATCCCATGGCCAACTTTTTTCTCCTTTCCTTATTCCTTCCTCATAGACACTGCCATGTAGTTAGCATTGAACCTGGGCTTTGGAGAAGGGCATACTTGGGTACAAATCCCATCGCTGTCCTTTAGGGAGTTGGCTTACCCCTGGAAAATTTCCTGCCTTCCTCAGCATGTTTCTTCACCTTTATTAACAGAGATAACTACTACTTATAGAGTGAGTTTTACATATTACTATTCACATTCGCATTACTATAGATGTAGAAGAATGCAGAGTGCTTAACACAGTACTCAATCAGTGATAGCTAGTGATCATAGTAGAAGTAGAGGTAAGAGTTGTGTTAATAGTAACAGTTGAAGTAGCAGCAATGACCAATATTCATTACGGGTAGATTGCATTTATATCTCTAAGGGCAGCTCTTAAAACTCAGTCGACTGGGAAATTTGCTGTGTCTTTGATCCCTGGGCTTTGGCTGGCTACTTCTTAGTGCTTCTTGTTGCTCAGAGTCAAAATCCAATGTTAAAAGGATAAAAGGGGGGCATCTGGGTGGCCCAGTCATTTGAATGTCTGACTTTTGGTTTTGGCTCAGGTCATGATCTCATGATTTGTGGGATCAAGTCCTGCATCAGGCTCTTTGCTGATAGCATAGAGACTGCTTGGGATTCTCTCTTTCTCCCCCTCCCTCTGCCCCTCCCCAACTCTCTGTCTGTCTCTCAAAATAAATAAATAAACTTAAAAAAATAAAATGGAAAAGAGGCCATCCTCCACCCCCATTATCCTCAGTGAATAACTGGGTTATTATGACCACAGATAAACCCCAAACTTAAACAAAGAAATAATTATGGGTGCCAGAAACAGATGGGAGGAAGTGTGGCAATGCAGATAAAATTACCCAAAATTGTGCTTCAAAATTTCATTTCAAAATTTTGGCTACAGAATCAGTCTCCTATCCATAAATCAAGGCTTCTCAACTTCAATGCTATTGACCTGATAATTAATCACATTTTGAACCAAATAATCCTTTTCTGTATGGGACAGTCCTGTGCATTGTAGAATATTTGGCAGCATCCCTGACGTCCACACACTAGATGCCAATAACATCCCCCCCCCCCCCCAGCTAAGTCACAACAATCAAAAAATGTCTCCAGGCTCAAAAAGTTCCTGGGGAACAAAAGCACTCCCAGCTGAAACAATTCCTGTATACTCTTGATTTAAGAATTCTCCTAATTCCAAGTAAGTACCGGTTACACTCTGCCTTTCCATGTAGGCTTAGCCTCTGATTTCACACCATTCAAACCTACTGTGTCTTCAGACCTGAGAGCTCCTGTCCTTTCCTACTGAACCATCTCTTCACAGTGGTTGACAGCTGCTTTAGGGATATGTCCCATCAAAGATATTCTGCTTGTGCCCTCTTGAAAGAATAACTACATGCAATTCATACTGCTCTCTTTCCCACCTTTGCACCTACTTCCTCAGAGGTGCTTTAAAAAATAGTATTTTTCATTGTTCTAAACCCTAGTTTACTCTTTCGTCAGTTTCTGAGGGTCTCCAAAAACAGCAGGATTTTGCTGGCTTCTGCAAATACTATACTGGCGATACATTGTTGAAAAAGCAAAATGGGCTTTTAACTGAAAACAGTGTATCAGGATTTATTTAGTCTTTATAGCAAAAATTCACATGAAGAAACTGAGACTGTAATAGATTAGGTTTCCAACATTGCACTGTAAGTAAATGGTCATTCCAGATTGTTCTGCCTGACTCAGTATTCTGTGCCCACTGCAGTGTACCCTTATAATAGCATTCAGGAATTCCTATGAAAAGTGGGGACAGCCAGCAGTAACCGTATTTGTGTGTGTGTGTGTGTGTGTGTGTGTGTGTGTGTGTGTGTGAGACAACCTAAGCCTGCTCTTAAAATGATAATCATCTCACTAAGACCCTGAATCAACTATGTCCCAGAGGACCATAGAGAATAGTCAGATTTTTTGGTAAGCAACTCATACACTTCAGAGGGAAGGCAAGTTTCTATCTACTGACCTGTCATGAAGCAAGCTGTCTCTTTTTTAAAATGATTTAGAGGCAGCTGGCCTCCAGTCTGCTAGTCTGTTCATGTCTAACTTGGCTATTCATCATCAGAGTCAGGAATCTCTGCCCATTTCACATAGGTATGTATTTTTCTACTGGAAGATCTTTCTCCAGAAGTGAATGGGTTCAGGCCAAGGTCTCATCTTGCGAAACAGAGACAGAACTCAGCACTATTTATATCACAGTCGAACTGACTCTGTGTCATTGCTCATTTAACCTACTTGTCTTCCTATCTAAAGATGTTCTTTCCCTTCTGGCCTTCTGGCTAGCTGTGACATCACTCCAGGCAAACCTTAAGGAGAGGACATTTTTAAGGATTACTATAGTTGATTCATCCTAGAAAAGTTTAACATCCTTGCTATTGGTATAGGCAGTGGTTATATACATTATCTTTTTTCTTCATTGCAGTACAAGTTAATCAGTCCAGTTCTGCTTATTACTGACTCATCTCTGGCTTCTTCTTTTGGAATTCTAGCCCTTTTGCTAAATGCTCTTATTTCATCTGGAAGTTTGCATAGACTTTAGTGTGAATGCTCCAGTAAAAATAGCTGTCTTCATTAACCTTTCTAACATGTGCCCAATATTGTGCTAACTGCTTTACATGAATGATTTCATTTCATTTTCAGAAGAGTGTAAAGGGAAATAGATATTATTATCCCTATTTTAGACAGAGGAAACTAATGAGGAAAAGCTAAACAGCTTTTGAATTTCAAATAGCTAGTATGTGGCACACTTGGGGCTTGGAGCCCAGATTTGTCCAATCCCCAGACGTAAGGATGTTCCATTTATTACACTGTCTTTCAGTGAGTTTCTGTTGGTATTATATTTTATTACTCAACAAGTAATATATTTTCATCTTCATTTTATTTTTTGCTTATAAAATGAATGCCTTTGTAGAATCTTCAAAGATATAAAAGTTGGATTAAAAACAAAAGTCGCGGGAAGTGCTCCTTTCCTAATATTTTGCGTGTGTGTGTGTGTGTGTGTGTGTGTGTGTGTCTAAGGCACCTACAATAATGGACTATACCAGTATTCCACTAAGTTATGCTGCTATTTGCTCTCTAACACCAGAAAAGTCACATTACTTATCTAGACTTCAGTTTATTTGTAAACTGATGGGGTTGAATTTATGAGTTCTTAATTCCTTTCCTTTGATATTCTCTGATTTTTCTGATGCATACAGTATTTTTGCCTCACAAGGGGCTTGTAAAATACACTGGAGACAGTACCAGTAATAGGAAATTCTGTATCCACTGCTACTTAACTTTGTGCTTATTCAAATATCTCCATAGTGTCTCTCTCCAGAGATTCCAAGAACTTACTTAATTTAATATAGCCCTTTATAAAATGGGTATTCTCTGCAAATCTCCGCTTGAGGCATTTTTCTGGTACCCACACAATACATTCACTTTCACAAAGGCTTTATTTTTTCCCTTACGATTTTCCTGTTCATTTAGCTACAGCCAGAGGTAAAGCTAACAAATGTGTACATCTCTTCAGAGGAACCCAATTTACTAAATGTATTTTAATGGGTATGGGAGCCTGTAGAATACCCTCTGAGAAACAATGAGAAGAATTACTTCTTTAAATACAAAACAATGTAGTATATGTTTTCAGGTTGAATCTTAATATATATATATATACATATAATATACATATATATAATATATACATATATACATATATATAATGTATGTATATCTAATATTTATATATATTTATATTATATATTTTATGTATATAAACATACACACCCACATGCACAGTAGAGTGGACTCTGCTCCAGTTTGAAATTATTTAGCTGCCTCTCATGGATTTTCCAGGTTTCTCATCATAAATGGAACCCTATATATTGAATGATGGTAATGACAACGACTGAATCCTTTTCCCATTTTTTCCTTTTCTTTTTAAATTCCAGATTATAATTATGGAAGGAAGTATAATTAGTAACTATCTGTATGGATTTGGGGTCCACAGTAATCTCATACAACCTCACTCATCCATTCAACAACTGTTACATGTCTCCTACTGCTCACTTCTAAATTTCTGTGCCTAAATCAGCAAGGACACATAGGAGAAACTCAAACAAAATTAAATTAAGATACCAAGCACTGTGCTATAGGTAAGCAAAGTACTGAGCAAAACTAACAAGGGCCCAATCTTTACAGAGCTTACAGACCAGTAATTTTACCCTTAGGCATGTGCATGCATGCGTGCACACACACACACACACACACACACACCTGTGATTGGAGCACTAAAATATACCCTACTTTAAAAGCTTATACTATGGAAAGCTCACTTCATTTAGCGAATACAATGAAACTACTTTGATGAATTGACCTTCTAAAATCTGAATAATTGACCATTAATTAAATGCAGTGGAGAAAAGGCATTTGTAACACAGGCAAAAATAAACAACAAAGAAACTAGGTGGGAGGAAACACAGGTAGTTCAAGGCCAAAAGAAAGGCAGTAGAAGGTAGTAATGGGAAGAACAGCAGATGAAGCAATAGGGAGAGGCAGGGATCAAGTCATATAGGACTTTGTAGTCCTTGTGCAAATTATTAAGCATTTCTCCTTTTGTCCAAAAATAATCTAGTCACTGAGTGGTTTCTAGCTGGATGAGGGAGGTAGGATAGGGGAGAGAAACAACAAAAATGTGATCAAATTTCTATATTGAAAATACTACATTGGCTGGTCAATGGTGACTGTATGGAAAGAATGAAAGTTAAAAAGGCAATCATTGTAATCAAGGCAAAAGAAAAAAGTCAGTGATTTGATGTAGGGATCTGGCTATAGCAATAGAATCATTTGAAAAGATTGGGGGCTTAATCTAAGGTCTAAAAATTGGACTTTGCATTGTATTATACAGAGAGGTGAGAGGAAGATGTTAAGGAAGACTCCCAGGTGTCTGGTGGAGCATTCGGTTCAGTGGTGGTGCCATTTTCTGCAGAAGGAAGATAACCAGATGTTGAGTTTGAACATGAGTTCCTTATTCCATATAAGTTTATTATTCTATAGAAGTGTGGACTATAAAAATGAATACCCATGGAGCCAAAAATATAAGGCTGAGTTGGAGCCTTGGTGAACTTGGAGATCATCATGTCATGGGTATGAATAAAATATAATAGGCATAGAGGAACAAAGAGGTACCATGACCAAACATGACACAACTGGATTCAATCTGGTTAGTTGAAGAGAGTGGCTAATACAGAATATTTAGCAGGCAAAAGTGATGAAGACGTAGCGACCACAAAGATCTGAAGCAAGCTAGAGGGTGTTGTATCACAAAAAGCAAAGGAGAACAGTCTAAGACTGTTATTGGTCAAGTAAATGAAGAGTTAAAGGAAATTGTAACCTTAATTGAACTATATCTGTTTATTTAAGAAACAAGGAATAAAGTTGTATTTTGCAAATGGCATTTATGAAAATAGAAACGATGTGTATAGAAATCAATTTATATAGATGTTTAGCTTGGATGAAAGTTAAAATGTTTATAATTTATTGGGGAATAAAATATACTACACATAGTCTCAAATTATCATCACACAGATTATTTCTGCATTACAAAGAAAGAGACTTCCCTACTGGCAAGATAAACACATTCCATTCTAACCACGTGATCAAAATTAGCATCACTCTTCAAGGGACCAAATGAAATAGTATGTTTTCTCATACAGTAAGATATATAGAACATCCTCTATGTCATAGTCTTGCTCAGAATGTTTAACCTGAATCTAATCTTATGGAAACCGCCATAGAATTCAGGTTGAGAAACTTCCTTCATGGCACACGCCTTTCAAAACTCTTGATGTGATTGAAAGTAGAAAACATAGAAGAACTGTTCCAAATTAATAGAAACTAAAGAAATTGTATCAAAAATTCAATTTTGATGTGATCCTGAAAAACTTAATCAGGTATAAAAAAATACATATTTTTGGCCAGTTGAATATAGTTAATATAGACTAAAATGAAATGCTGTATATGTGTCAGTTTTCTCAATTGTGATAATGCTCTTAAGATTATTGCAGGATAATAGCCCTTTATTAAAAAATAAATGCTGAGGTATTTAGAGATGAAATGTGATATTCTGCAACTTACTGTTATAGCGGTAAATTGTATTTTTACCTTCTTCCTGCACATTTAATCTCCCTATTTCAAAGATTTTGTCTAGCATCCACCATCTGAAGAACTTTTGTTAATAGTTCTTTTAGTGCAAATCTGCTGACAATATACTCTATGAATTTTTGTTTGTCTAATGATAATTTGTATTTATTCTTCATTTATGAAAGATATTTTCACTGAGTATAGAATTGTGGGTAAACACATTTTTCTTACAGCCCTTTGTTTATTTGTTGTTATTTGAGAGAGAGAGAGCATGAGTGGGGGAAAAGGGCAGAGGGAGAGA
Source organism: Puma concolor (assembly GCF_028749965.1). Taxonomy (NCBI): domain Eukaryota; kingdom Metazoa; phylum Chordata; class Mammalia; order Carnivora; family Felidae; genus Puma; species Puma concolor. The sequence goes on along the minus strand of NC_141668.1, from coordinate 127,730,892 downwards.
GAGAGAGAGAATCTTAAACAGTCTTCACACGCAGCCCAGAGCCCAGCTCAGTCCCACAACTCTGGGATCATGACCTGAACAGAAATCAAGAGTGGGATGGACCCTCAACCAACTGAGCCACCCAGACACCCCTCTTTCAGCCTTTTGAAGATATCCTCCATTTTCCTCTAACCTACATGATTTCTGAGGGAAAGTGTGCAATTTTTGTACTTGTTTTTCTGTGTATATGTGTCATTTCTATGTTTGTTTTTAAGATTTTCTGTTTGTCTTGATATTTTCTGTTTGAATATGACTCACTTTAATATTTTTAATGTTGATCATTATTCTTATTTCCCTGGTCTCACTTTCTTCTTGTGAAATTCTAATTACATACGAGTTAGACAGTTTGATATTGTCTAATAGCTCTTGGAGGCTCTTGTGCCTTCTTCACACATATTCTTTCTTTATGATTTAGGTTAGGGGTTGCTATTAACTTACCTTCAGTTTCACCTATTCTTTCCTTGAATGTGTCAAGTCTGCTGATGAGACTGTTGAAGGCTTTCTTTATCACTGTTGTTCGTTTCTAACATATCCAGTTGATTTTTTCCGTGTCTGTATAAGTTATCCTGCTGATGTTGCATATGATCTGTGTTTTCCATTAGAGCTTTAATGTATTAATCATAGTTATTTTAAATTGTCCATTTGGTCACTCCAGTACCTGTGTCATATCCAATTCCGGTTCTGTTGATGGTTTTATTCCTTGGTAGTGTTATTTTTTCCTTGTCTTCCCATATGCTTTAAAACTTTTTGCTGAAAGCTGAACATCTTAGACTAAATAGTTTCTGTCCCTGGGATTGGGGGTGCTTTTACCTCTGGTAAGCCTCCAGTGTGGGAGTTTGAGTCTGTCTAGCCAAGAGAGGTACTGGGTTTAGATTTGCTTTAATTATCCTCAGTTGACCACTGGTTTTGACTTCTTGGGGGATAACTGTGTTTCGGGTGAGGATTGATTTGCCAGAGTTTTTTCTCGGTGTCTATTCCACTCTCCTCTTTGGGGTTCTCCTCTTCGAACTGCACCTCAGACAGAGTCGTTACACATGTTTTTGAAAGTCCCCAAGTTGTATCCCACTATTAGATGTCACTTGCTCTCTTCCACCTCAAGGTAAGTGGGAGGGACATTCTTGTTCTGACTAAGCTTCAGTTTTAGGCAAACACTATGTTCCCGGGTTTCAGGATATGGCTGTGTCAGTCTTCTTGCCCTCTTCCCAGCTATAACTCTGGGAAAGATGTATTTGATTTGTTATGTTTACATTTCCGGTCTCCAGCTACAATGTGTTTTCACCACTTCCCTTCCCGAAGGCACGTCTCCCTGCAGTTTGAAGCTTTCCTTCCATAGATGGGGGCAAAGGATATGAATGGGGTTTTGGGCCTTTTTGCAGTGGCTGCTCTTCCCTCCCCTTGTCTTTACAATAAGGATTATACTACAACAATTTTTTGTGAGCTTCTGCTAAGGTCCAAAGAAGGAGCCCGCGACTGAGTGCAAAGTTCCCTTTTATCTCTGGCACCAAGAGTTTCTGTGGCGAGTGCTTGAAAGTGAGGGTGAATTTTTATTTTATCTGCAGCCACCAGGCCCATGCTCATCCTTACCAATTTGTTATGAAGGAAGGAAAAATGCTTACCATCACTCCTTTAGGCATGGTGTTCTTCATAGCTGGAGCTAGTTTGTATTCTTGTGATCTCAGCTCTTATTGGTTCAAGCAACGTTGGTTCAAAAAAGTGTTGGCATAATATTTTCAGCTTTGTGCATCCTTGGCAAAAATTGTTGGTTCCCTGCAACTGCCTTTCAAATGATTTAGGAAAAAAAAAAGTAGGACACAGAGCATGCAAAGAAAAGAAAGGGGGAGTAAGAGACAAGAACTAGTGAATCTAGGAGAAGTAAATATGGATATTCATAATACTTATCTTCCCTTTTCTCTGTGTTGACACATAGAAAGTGGTTAGTTACCTTACCTGTAATTAAGACATAATCTGTTGACTGATAGGATTATGATATTTTTATTAGTCTCAACCAAAATGGGTGAGTCATTTTCTGTCATCCTAGTTGGACATTGTCACCTAAGGTACTCCTGCAGCTAATTCTAGTTTAAAATAGACATATACTAAGTATTTTACTTACTTCTGTCTCGGCATAGGTTTTTAACAGAGTTGAAATGGTTTTGCATAGATTTATCACTTACTGAGGAAGTCAGGTAACTGGAAAGAACATTAGATTTGGAATTAGAAAAGTAGGCTTAAGTACAAGCTTATTCATTTAATGAATATTTGTGGATATTTAACAATGTTCTGTTGAGTGTTTTGAAGGCTTGGAAGAGAACAGTCGCTCTGCTGCCAATAGTTCTTTGAACTTGCAAAAGTTACATCTTAACCTTGGTCTCCATCTCTATGAAGTATGGATGACAATACTTACCTCTCTTGTGAGGGTTAGATTCCCCAGTATATGCTAAAGCATTTTGAGAATCATAAACAAATTACCCCAAAGCATGTTATTATAATTCTGTTCTAGTTGCTTATTTTTCTCCACTTGTTAGCATTATTCTTTTGACTCTTTCCTCTACATTTCTATAATGTCCTTGGCCTTTCTTTCTTACTTTATTTTATTATGACTGCTTACAATGTTATAGCCATTTACAACTTCATGTTAATCAAAACCATGAATTTCAGCCAAGGCAACAATCCCTGCCTAGTCTGTGACCTTTTTCCCTTTGATCCCAGCATCTGAAAGCTTTTTATACATTCTAATTCTCTTCCATTTTAATAGCTTTGTGAAGCAGTCCTATTTTCTTTGACTGATAAGATCATTGAAGGTGACCTGATTTTCTCCAGAGATGCACAATGAATAAAACACATTGCTGCACATAGTTGCTTATCCATACCCCCACAAAGCGGAGAAAAACTTGGGAGTTGCTATCTCTATATGGAGGTCATATTAGGAGGAACTTACTTCTCACATTGTTAATGAAATGTGCATCATCAAATCTTGACAGCTACTTTAGTTATTAGTCCAAATCTTTCTGGGTTTTTTTTGAGATTTTTATCTTGTTTTCCATGTAAGAAATTGAATAACAACAGTTTTTAGAGCAAGAAATACAGAATTTATTTTTGTTTATTTTTTTAGGTGCTCTGACAATACAAACATCTAAACTTCTGGGCAATATCTTGTGGAGACACAAAGTTATATATACTTCTCAGCATTATGTGTATAGGTGTGTCTGTAAGTACTATGTTTATGTAGTTTTGGGTTTTCAAGGTGACTTATTTCCAGCTAAGTGTGTGTCTTGCACACAAGGTACTTACCCTTGTGATTTGTTTTTGCCATGTTAATGATTCATGGCTTAAACAGCCACGTTATTCATGAGTGTGGAAAATTGATATTTGAGAGCATTTTATTCTGCTCAGTTGGACTTATTCTTTATAAAGAATCCAAATAGTAATAACATTTACAAAAGACTACTGAATATTCAGCATGTACCTATTGCACACCCCGTAGCAAAACACTGTCTCTGTCCACTATCAGCCTTCGCCTCTGTCAACCCCACTGACATCACACCTGTCACCACAGTAGTCACCCAAGCACATCTTTTCCTTCTGTTTCTCAAAGATTTATATTTCCAAAGCACTCTGTGTATATTGAATGATTTCAAGACCTTTTGATATTCACCGATTAATATCACTTTAATTATTTCCAGCCACTCTTCTAAGCCTTTTGTTTAGGAATGGTAGTCAAATCTACTCATTGTTTTATCCAAGTATCCCAGAGAGACAAATAACACTGGCTTCACATTCCTATGCATCAACTTTTAATGATTATATTTTCCTTATCAGCGTTGGAGTGTGAAGATAAGCATCTTCCTTCTCCAGTTTTCAGGCAGGTACTCCAGTTAACAGACCTTCCATATAGTTTGTTTTCTCAGTCCTAGAAACATGTGCTTCAGGTCACACTGCTCTCTGAAGTCATTGTAGAACTATATTACTCAGTAGTTCATTTCCAGCAAGTCCTGTTGATGTTTTTTTTTTTTTTTTTTTTAATTCAAAATTGTGTCATCGTCCTGAGCAAGGATCAAATATGTAGTTACAATAAGTATTCTCTTAGTTTAAAGCATATAATTAATTTGTATTCTGTGTTAAAAATGAAGATAAGTACTCACCCATCTCCTTTTGCCATTTTCTCTACCTTTTTTTGTTTTGTTTTTGTTTTTAACCTCAAGAGTGTAACTCTTATACAAAGTATGCATATATTTATATCATTTATCACACATTTCATATGGGCAAAGGAACAGAAAATTGATGAAACATGCCTGAATGCTTGTGGCTTAAAATTATATTTCAGTTCCAGCTATAAAAGTGTAATCCAATTGAAATGTTTATCATGCATCTGTGAATATTTTTTCTTGCATATGTAATGGTGTTGCATGGACAATTTAATTTCTTTCTTTAAAAGTAATCCTAGAAAAATTCACTCTATAGCTTTTTCAAAAGATAAAACTAAAGATCAGCTCTATAGGAGTCCAAGTTAAACACATACAATGTATTATCTCAAATAATTATTTCATTTTTATTTTATCATTCACTTAACTTACTGAAAAACACTGGTGCAATTTTCACAGGCATGGTCTTTTTTTGGTCCTTCTTGTGTGGGTTAGAGTTGTGAATTTTAAAAAGGACAAGATGAAATATTCTATATACATAGGCACGGAATTTAAAAGGCAACATACAATGTTTCTAAGTTAATATTGAAATTTACAGTTCTCAGAGAAACAGAATCGTTCTAATACTGAGATGATCATTGAAAAAAGTTAATGTAGTGAAGAAAAATCAAACTAGAGAAGGTAAAGAAAGTGAGTCTAAAGATACAAGGTGGCAAAGTCTATTAAAAGACAGTTCCATTTATTCAAAGATAAACCATGGCTTAATACCTATTATTAGTCAATTAGTAATTTTAAGTGCATTTAAAATATTAATGAAAATACATTTAAAAAGAAGTAGGTTGATCAAATGGTGGCGTAAGCAGGTTCTTGGCCAAGGCCATATCTTTTCCTTCAACATTAGTTAAGTACCAAAATGTCTCACTAGGGCCAGTATTCTACTGATCACATAGTATACAACTGGATTTCATATATTTATAATCCTCAGTGTCCCTTATTTTCTAGGCATTGTAGACACATTTTCATATAAATTTTCCTTTTCTAATAAGTAAGAGTACCTCTTGGAATCAAAACCCCAATTCTGCTTCTGGCAACCTATAAAGAGAACTGATATCTTGGGGTATCTGAGTGGCTCAGTCGGTGAGTGTTGGGACTCTTGATTTCAGTCCAGATCATGATTCCGGGGACTAGGATTCAAGTCTCATGTCAGGCTTCCCACTGATCATGGGGCCTGCTTGAGATTCCCTCTTTCTTTCTGTCTCTGTCTCTGTCTCTCTCTCTCTCTCTCTCTCTCCTGCTCACTTGCTGTCTCCCTAAAATAAAATTTAAAAAACATGTTTTAAATGAATCCATAAAAAAAAAAGAAAACTGGTATCTGAATCACTATATTGATTTTTCTGTTGCTACAGAACAATAGTACCGTGAATTTGGTGGCTTAAAACAACATGCACTTATTATGTCACAGTTTTTGTGGGTCACTATTCTGGGCACTGCTCATCTGGGTTCTGTGCTTCAAGATCTCATATGAAAGTGGTACTCAAGGTATCAACCATGACTGGGCTTTTATCTGCAGACTCAACTGGGAAAGGATCTGCTTTTGAACCCTTAAGGTTGTTGGCAGACTCAGTCCCTTGAGTTTTGCTGGATTGAGGACCTCATCTCTTAACAGGTTGTGGCCCAGAGGCTGCTCTCAGTTAGTTCCCGCATGGCCCTCTCCACACAGATGCTTACTTTGTTAAAGTATGCAAGTTAATTACCCAATAGGGACACTCTTCTAGCAAGATGGAAGTTACAGTCTTATGTAACTCATCATGGATAGGATGCTCCATCCCCTCTGCTTTTTTCTCTTGATTAGAAGTAGGTCACTGGGCTCATACACACTGAATGGCAGGGAACTAGAAAAGGGTGTGAATATGGAGGAAAGGTCACTGGGGATCACACTAAACTTGTTCTATTCCACAATCGGCAGTTGGACAATTTTGCCAAGTGATTATTATAGAAGTTCAATAGAAGAAATAGCATGTGTCACTGAAATCTAGGTGACCTGGAAATTTCAGAGAAGATAATGCTCTGACAGTAGGTGGGAAAGTTTCATTATTAATTATTTACTGTGGCGGGTACCAAAAATTCTAATAATGTTTCATTGAGAAGAATGTGCTTTGAGTTTAGTAATATTACAAAGATACTTTCCTTTAATGTAATGGTGGATGTTTGTCCATGAAGCCAGGTGTTTATTTTTTTGTTAATGTCATATCGGAAGGGCACAAACTCATGTTATAATAATAATAATAATAATAATAATAATAATAACAACAACAATAATAATAATAAGCCCAAATTTGGAACTAGTTATACTACAGTACCATAATATACTGGTTTCACTGGAATATAAGGATAACTTTCCTAATGAACATTTGAAAATAAGTAATAGTTATTTCAGTGGTCCTAAGATATGATTCAAACAGATAACTGCACACTACATGTGAGTTACATAGCCTAGGAATTAAGTATCTATGTGGACATCAAGTTTATGAAATGATGTAGAACATTTTCAATCTTGGTATTTTTCACTTGAAGTTCAAGTTAGGAAATAATATGAGACTGTCAAATTCATAGTATTATATAAAAATATGTTGTTTGTGTTTATAGAATTAGGAACAACTAGTGCTTTTTTAGCATTACATTAATATACTTATTATGTAAATTAGAGCAATTAAGTAGCTTTACTAGGAATGGTTAAAAGTTGTATGTACACTTGAAATTTCTTCATGGCGTTACAAGGAGTTAGACAGTAAAGAATCATTCCTAAAATTTGTGGAATAATCATTGCTTGTTAAATATTGATCTCATAAGGAACTTTACATGGTTCACTAGTTGATAGAACCAGTCCTGTGGGATACAGGGACCTCAAAATCCCTTCTGCTTAAAATTGTTGCATTTAAGAAGCTTATCCATGATTTCTTGTTTAATTTTATATTTATTTGCTGTAGTTTTTACACTTAGAGACTCTTCTTTTCCACAATGAAAATCATTTGTTTAAAAAGAATGTTATTGGGGCGCCTGGGTGGCGCAGTCGGTTAAGCGTCCGACTTCAGCCAGGTCACGATCTCGCGGTCCGTGAGTTCGAGCCCCGCGTCAGGTGCTGGGCTGATGGCTCAGAGCCTGGAGCCTGTTTCCGATTCTGTGTCTCCCTCTCTCTCTGCCCCTCGCCCGTTCATGCTCTGTCTCTCTCTGTCTCAAAAATAAATAAACGTTGAAAAAAAAAATTAAAAAAAAAAAAAGAATGTTATTTAGAACATGTGAGGAGAAAAAGAACAAAAAAATACAAATCACTTACTTTGGTATCAAGAAGAGCTTTGATTGCATAAACAATCTGAAAGGAAGTCAGGAACCCCTAGGGGTTCTCAATGCACATTTTGATAACCACTGCATTAGAATAAAACCACAAAAGTATAAAATTCTCAGCCTATGTTTTGTATTGTTAAAGGCCAGTTAAAATGCTAATATATCCGATCCTGGCTTATAGCCAGCTTCTGTAAACAGAGTTCATGATAGAAATGAGTTAGTGCATGTAAAGCACTTACAACAGACACAATAAATATAATCTGTTAGAAAAGCTATATATAGCATAGTAATTAAAAGCACAGACTGAAGGCTGCATTGATTCAAATCCTTGCTCTGCTGCTCTATAAACTTGAATTACTTATCTCTGTATCTCACTGTTCTTATTTGAAACATTAAAATATTAATAATGACATCTCATGAAGTTTTATGAGGATTATATAAATTAAGAAAATAGTGACTTGCATAGATTAGGAGCTATGTCCTATTTTTTTTTTCCTTACTGGTTTTTTCAGTTCTTAGAGATGTAATATTATCAATAAATTTTAGGCCTTTGTTATTTTCATTCATTTAACAAATATTAATTGATTAATCTACCAGCTTCAAAGCACTGTCCCAAATAATATGAGGAATATAAAAGGGAGTAAGATGATTTTTGTGATGGAAGTATTTATTGTTTAATATAGAAGATAGATACACACACACACACACACACACACACACACATATGTTAGTATATTGTAGAAAATGAAAGAGATGACAAGATACCAAATTTGCCAAAATAAAAAGGAGTTTTTTCTGTGTATTTGTGGAAGAAATCATTTTGAGCCACATCCAGATGGGTGTCAGAATTGAGCCACAAAGATGGTTGATGTCACTGAAGGCTTACCTATAATTTCAAAAGAGATTTGCAAATCTGTGTTTATATGTGAAAATGTTTCATACCTTCAGACCTTCTTGTGAATCCAAACCCAGTTTTTACAGATGGTTTCACAAATTCCACCTACTCTACCAGAATTACTTAGGAAGGAAAATGACCTTCATTTTGATCATTTTGGGAAACTTTCACAAAGACATCTTTAATTTAGAATGACCAAAATATTGAGTCTTATGGCATGACCGGCAAAATAAAATCCAAATGCAAGTCATGTAGCCACTCTGCTTTACACTTAGGTGTTTTTCTTTTTTTAATATTTCCTGTGAGTTAGGGCTCTTTTATCTTTCATTTAGAGCATGAAATGCTAAATTGGTGCCTCTTAACTCCTAATTTAGCTTCCTGAGTGGAAAAGACAACCTGAACGTGGCTGCAGCAAGAAGCACTGTGCAATCTCGCTGGCCGTAGACCTTTTATAGCGTGGAGCTGCTTTAGCAATGGCTAAATGTCTGCCACACTCAGTAGCCTTTCTGAAGCCATTCAATCTGGTCTTCTTTTTTAAATAAAGGAGAGGGGAAAAGAGGTGCATGATAAACTGCCCCTTTCAGTATGATTTCTCCGGCCTACCCTGTTCAAATACACACATAAAAGAAATCTTGTCATATACAAAGGTCTGTTTCATGTTGCCTAAGAGAAAAAGAAGTTGAAGAGTGAAACCAATCAAGGGAGATGAAGAGGCAAGGCCAGTGTGTCCTCATAAATGCCCCAGTGGGAGGTTCACCTATTTTATCCACATAGAATGACTTGCAAAAGGCTTTGTTGTTTTTACAATTCTTAGACTTCCCCATTGATCAATTTCAATGGTGGATTTCCTCCCTAAGTAAACACCTTCCATAGGGAGCTATGCAAGCTCCAAAAGCTGCCCGATGTCTAATGAAGTACTTTTTTTGGTATTTGACAACAGTTCTTTCCATACATACAATTTTTTTTTCTTTTTCTTTCCTACCTTTTCACACTTTGCTTTACATTTCTTTGAGTTGTGGAAGCCAATGGAGATGAAATAATTAAAGTTGGTGGTTGTACAAAAATCCTTCATATACACAATTTTCATTTGGATCTTTTATAGAAAATATAGTATGTTTATATACACAGTTATAGGCCATGGTGTCAGGCTACAATGGCTGCATTTCCCCATGTTAAGTCCTCATGTTATTCCCCAAATGTAGCTCAATACTTTCTCTCCTGTAGCCCAGCAGGTGCCTGGTTTTACCTTTGGTCCTGTAGTTTTCATGGAGACAGCAGTAGAGAAGGTGGAATGGTCTGGAGATTGACAGTAGGGATACAGTATTGCCCGTACTCAGGATTGGTTGCATTATTTGTGAGGCCAGGGTAGAAATGAAAATGCAGGGTTCCTTGTTCATAAGTTATTATGTGGGATCCTTATAAACATGGGGCCCTGTGCAGCTGTTATACCATTCCCTGACCACCTGGATAACAAAGATCCCATGTATGGCTGTTCTTTGGAACACAGTCTTCACAGTTGGGGAAGGTAGCCTATCTCACTCCCTGAGCTCCCTATGGTGATTCTTACCTCAGTTCTCCCAGCAGTTTCCCAAATAAGAGCCCCACACTGTATCACTCCCTTGAGTGGACAACTCTTACCTCTGTTGGATCCCACTCCCACCAACCTTGCTTCCTCTTCTTCTTCTTCATCTTCCTCTACAAGAGCTCATTTATCCACCATCAGTCTATTCCCCACACCACACACACACACACACACACACACACACACACACACACCACACACATCCTAATAATGACCCAATAAGCCAAAGTGAATAATCAAAGAACCATCAATAGCAACTGAAAAATAGTACCCCCCACCTCAAGGATAGAAAAGAGGCAGTCTTCATGAACTCAGTGGCTGGTACATACTCTCAGAACTGGAGGGCAATATTTGCATCTATTCATCTTTATCTTTTTCTTTTTCCCTAGAAGAGACTGAAAGAATTCTTACAAGATACCACTTTTTATAAACTACCTCCCCCAAAATGAGATTTTATGTAAAAAATATTGATGATAGTTAAATTACTGTTTATGGGATTAGCAAGAATTTTATCCCTTTGGAATCTATAGGAAGTGATAATATAATAACATTTTAAAAGTTTACACTTGCTAATATTCGAAAAAATTTAAGGTGCGCCTGGGTGGTTCAGTCAGTTGAGCGTCTGAGTTCAGCTCAGGTCATGATCTCATGGTCTGTGAATTCGAGCCCCACGTCAGGCTCTGTGCTGACAGCTCAGAGCCTGGAGCCTGCTTTGGATTCTGTGTCTCCCTCTCTTTCTTCCTCTCCCCACTCATGCTCTGTCTCTCTCTCTGTCAAAAATAAATAAACATTAAAATAAAAAAAATAAATAAAAAATTTTAAAGATTTTTTATCTTTAGATAAAGAGCCACCCAGTGTACATTCAATTTTTTTATGGTCTCTGAGGACTGGATTTTGGTTAAAAAACAGAAACAAATCAATTGCGGTTTTTAAAATGCTTTCTATTTCAATGAATCTAAAAATGAAAACTGAGAAATGACTATTCCTTGTAATACTAAAAATTAACTTTTCTTATAACCAAGATAAATAATGGTCACAAATACAGTTAAAATTCACAATTTAAATTTAGGAGAGAGGAATGTTTAGTTATCTCCTAGAGAACAATAGGCTTCTTTCTAAGCCTCTGTAGAAAATTATTATGTGAAATTATTACCAATGCTTTTCTATTAGGAAGCTCAATTCAATTTTATCTTATGGGCTCAATTCCCTGGTGTTTAGGTATAAGGTAGTTTTGTTTTTGTTTTTGTTTTTGTTTTCTGTGCACATGTGTGATTGCATATCTGTCTAAAATAGGCTTGAGTTACTTCACTCAACTGATACCACAAATCTGGCAGGACCTTCACCTTTAGCATGCAGATCTCCATCTTTAATGTGGGAAGAGGCTGAAAAAGGCATTCACTGAAAAAACCAAGACTCAGCATGGGTTGACTGTCATCTAGCTTGGTGTAGCTAGAATTTATTATGCTACCTTATGATTTCACAACAGCCTTGTGGCCCGAGTTTATGATTTTTCATGTCATAAGAAACAAAATGTACCCGAATGCTGTCTCCTATGAACACTTTCCCCACCTCCACTAACACACACACTCACACAACCTCGTTTCTAAACACCCTTCACTGCTGTTATCACTGTCTACCTTATTTTGTATAACAAATGTAGAGGCATCATCACATTTGCTAACCTGTAAGTCCTTTGGTTTCATCCAGTTTATTTCTGCATCCCTGAAAGTACCTACCACACTGACTTGCACATTCTGGGCACACTTAGCAAGTCTCTGTTTAATGAATAGACATATAAAATAACCTAATTAACAATTTTTGGCTGTTAGGGCCAGGAAATTCAGATTATCTACACCTGAACTGATGATACATTGTCTTCCCCATGTTAACTCCAATCATTTAGCTGTGAATTCCCACATTTAGTACTGACTGCAATGAGAATTCCTTGATGGCTACATTTGAACTCAATGGGAAAGAATTCTGTGATCGAATACTAATGTCTACCAAGCCAACAGAATAAAAAGAAGGCCACTACCTTTGTTGTAAATTAAAACCCAAGATGTGTTCTACCCCTCATTCTACTGATAAATTAGGCTTGAGTGTTAACATATTCTGTTATATGTCACACAGTCAGTGGCAAAATTATGATACAAACTCAGACCTTCAAACTATTGACTATATTACGTCTCTTCTCACACTATGCTGACTCTATGTCTCTTCCATTGAGACTATCTTACTTTTTCCATCATAGGTACTTTTATCCTTGAAGGATTACAAACAGCCTCTAAGAACACACATAGATGAGTTGTTTGTTAGGTTATGGATCCTTAAATAAAAAGTTTAAAATGCTAATATAGTACTGAGAATATGGGGAAAAATCAATGCATATTTTTTTTTTATTTTTTTTATTTATCTATGAAATTTATTGTCAAATTGGTTTCCATACAACACCCAGTGCTCATCCCAAAAGGTGCCCTCCTCAGTACCCATCACCCACCCTCTCCTCCCTCCCACCCCCCATCAACCCTTAGTTTGTTCTCAGTTCTGAACAGTCTCTTATGCTTTGGCTCTCTCCCACTCTAACCTCTTTTTTTTTTTTTTTTTTTGTTCCCCTCCCCCATGGGTTTCTCTTAAGTTTCTCAGGATCCACATAAAAGTGAAACCATATGGTATCTGTCTTTCTCTGTATGGCTTATTTCACTTAGCATCACACTCTCCAGTTCCATCCACGTTGCTACAAAAGGCCATATTTCATTTTTTCTCATTGCCACGTAGTACTCCATTGTGTATATAAACCACAATTTCTTTATCCATTCATCAGTTGATGAACATTTAGGCTCTTTCCATAATTTGGCTATTGTTGAGAGTGCTGCTATGAACATTGGGGTACAAGTGCCCCTATGCATCAGTACTCCTGTGTCCCTTGGATAAATTCCTAGCACTGCTATTGCTGGGTCATAGGGTAGGTCTATTTTTAATTTTCTGAGGAACCTCCACACTGCTTTCCAGAGTGGCTGCACCAATTTGCATTCCCACCAACAGTGCAAGAGGGTTCCCGTTTCTCCACATCCTCTCCAGCATCTATAGTCTCCTGATTTGTTCATTTTGGCCACTCTGACTGGCGTGAGGTGATATCTGAGTGTGGTTTTGATTTGTATTTCCCTGATAAGGAGCGACGCTGAACATCTTTTCATGTGCCTGTTGGCCATCCGGATGTCTTCTTTAGAGAAGTGTCTATTCATGTTTTCTGCCCATTTCTTCACTGGGTTATTTGCTTTTCGGGTGTGGAGTTTGGTGAGCTCTTTATAGATTTTGGATACTAGCCCTTTGTCCGATATGTCATTTGCAAATATCTTTTCCCATTCCGTTGGTTGCCTTTTAGTTTTGTTGGTTGTTTCCTTTGCTGTGCAGAAGCTTTTTATCTTCATAAGGTCCCAGGAATTCACTTTTGCTTTTAATTCCCTTGACTTTGGGGATGTGTCGAGTAAGAGATTGCTACGGCTGAGGTCAGAGAGGTCTTTTCCTGCTTTCTCCTCTAAGGTTTTGATGGTTTCCTGTCTCACATTCAGGTCCTTTATCCATTTTGAGTTTATTTTTGTGAATGGTGTGAGAAAGTGGTCTAGTTTCAACCTTCTGCATGTTGCTGTCCAGTTCTCCCAGCACCATTTGTTAAAGAGACTGTCTTTTTTCCATTGGATGTTCTTTCCTGCTTTGTCAAAGATGAGTTGGCCGTACGTTTGTGGGTCTAGTTCTGGGGTTTCTATTCTATTCCATTGGTCTATGTGTCTGTTTTGGTGCCAATACCATGCTGTCTTGATGATGACAGCTTTGTAGTAGAGGCTAAAGTCTGGGATTGTGATGCCTCCTGCTTTGGTCTTCTTCTTCAAAATTACTTTGGCTATTCGGGGCCTTTTGTGGTTCCATATGAATTTTAGGATTGCTTGTTCTAGTTTCGAGAAGAATGCTGGTGCAATTTTGATTGGGATTGCATTGAATGTGTAGATAGCTTTGGGTAGTATTGACATTTTGACAATATTTATTCTTCCAATCCATGAGCAGGGAATGTCTTTCCATTTCTTTAAATCTTCTTCAATTACCTTCATAAGCTTTCTATAGTTTTCAGCATACAGATCCTTTACATCTTTGGTTAGATTGATTCCTAGGTATTTTATGCTTCTTGGTGCAATTGTGAATGGGATCAGTTTCTTTATTTGTCTTTCTGTTGCTTCATTGTTAGTGTATAAGAATGCAACTGATTTCTGTACATTGATTTTGTATCCTGCAACTTTGCTGAATTCATGTATCAGTTCTAGCAGACTTTTGGTGGAGTCTATCGGATTTTCCATGTATAATATCATGTCATCTGCAAAGAGCGAAAGCTTGACTTCATCTTTGCCAATTTTGACGCCTTTGATTTCCTTTTGTTGTCTGATTGCTGATGCTAGAACTTCCAGCACTATGTTAAACAACAGCGGTGAGAGTGGGCATCCCTGTCGTGTTCCTGATCTCAGGGAAAAAGCTCTCAGTTTTTCCCCGTTGAGGATGATGTTAGCTGTGGGCTTTTCATAAATGGCTTTTATGATCTTTAAGTATGTTCCTTCTATCCCGACTTTCTCAAGAGTTTTTATTAAGAAAGGGTGCTGGATTTTGTCAAAGGCCTTTTCTGCATCGATTGACAGGATCATATGGTTCTTCTCTTTTTTTTTGTTAATGTGATGTATCACGTTGATTGATTTGCGAATGTTGAACCAGCCCTGCATCCCAGGAATGAATCCCACTTGATCATGGTGAATAATTCTTTTTATATGCCGTTGAATTCGATTTGCTAGTATCTTATTGAGAATTTTTGCATCCATATTCATCAGGGATATTGGCCTGTAGTTCTCTTTTTTTACTGGGTCTCTGTCTGGTTTAGGAATCAAAGTAATACTGGCTTCATAGAATGAGTCTGGAAGTTTTCCTTCCCTTTCTATTTCTTGGAATAGCTTGAGAAGGATAGGTATTATCTCTGCTTTAAACGTCTGGTAGAACTCCCCTGGGAAGCCGTCTGGTCCTGGACTCTTATTTGTTGGGAGATTTTTGATAACCGATTCAATTTCTTCGCTGGTGATGGGTCTGTTCAAGCTTTCTATTTCCTCCTGATTGAGTTTTGGAAGAGTGTGGGTGTTCAGGAATTTGTCCATTTCTTCCAGGTTGTCCAATTTGTTGGCATATAATTTTTCATAGTATTCCCTGATAATTGTTTGTATCTCTGAGGGATTGGTTGTAATCATTCCATTTTCATTCATGATTTTATCTATTTGGGTCATCTCCCTTTTCTTTTTGAGAAGCCTGGCTAGAGGTTTGTCAATTTTGTTTATTTTTTCAAAAAACCAACTCTTGGTTTCATTGATCTGCTCTACAGTTTTTTTAGATTCTATATTGTTTATTTCTGCTCTGATCTTTATTATTTCTCTTCTTCTGCTGGGTTTAGGCTGCCTTTGCTGTTCTGCTTCTAGTTCCTTTAGGTGTGCTGTTAGATTTTGTATTTGGGATTTTTCTTGTTTCTGGAGATAGGCCTGGATTGCAATGTATTTTCCTCTCAGGACTGCCTTTGCTGCGTCCCAAAGCGTTTGGATTGTTGTATTTTCATTTTCGTTTGTTTCCATATATTTTTTAATTTCTTCTCTAATTGCCTGGTTGACCCACTCATTCGTGAGTAGGGTGTTCTTTAACCTCCATGCTTTTGGAGGTTTTCCAGACTTTTTTCTGTGGTTGATTTCAAGCTTCATAGCGTTGTGGTCTGAAAGTATGCATGGTATGATTTCAATTCTTGTAAACTTATGAAGGGCTGTTTTGTGACCCAGTATATGATCTATCTTGGAGAATGTTCCATGTGCACTCGAGAAGAAAGTATATTCTGTTGCTTTGGGATGCAGAGTTCTAAATATATCTGTCAAGTCCATCTGATCCAATGTCTCATTCAGGGCCCTTGTTTCTTTATTGATCGTGTGTCTAGATGATCTATCCATTTCTGTAAGTGGGGTGTTAAAGTCCCCTGCAATTACCACATTCTTATCAATAAGGTTGCTTGTGTTTATGAGTAATTGTTTTATATATTTGGGCGCTCCGGTATTCGGCGCATAGACATTTATAATTGTTAGCTCTTCCTGATGGATAGACCCTGTCACTATTATATAATGTCCTTCTTCATCTCTTGTTACAGCCTTTAATTTAAAGTCTAGTTTGTCTGATATAAGGATGGCTACTCCAGCTTTCTTTTGGCTTCCAGTAGCATGATAAATAGTTCTCCATCCCCTCACTCTCAATCTAAAGGTGTCCTCAGGTCTAAAATGAGTCTCTTGTAGACAGCAAATAGATGGGTCTTGTTTTTTTATCCATTCTGATACCCTATGTCTTTGGTTGGCGCATTTAATCCATTTACATTCAGTGTTATTATAGAAAGATATGGGTTTAGAGTCATTGTGATGTCTGTATGTTTTATGCTTGTAGTGATGTCTCTGGTACTTTGTCTCACAGGGTCCCCCTTAGGATCTCTTGTAGGGCTGGTTTAGTGGTGACAAATTCCTTCAGTTTTTGTTTGTTTGGGAAGACCTTTATCTCTCCTTCGATTCTAAATGACAGACTTGCTGGATAAAGGATTCTCGGCTGCATATTTTTTCTTTCTAGCACACTGAAAATCTCGTGCCAATTCTTTCTGGCCTGCCAAGTTTCAAAAGAGAGATCAGTCACGAGTCTTATAGGTCTCCCTTTATATGTGAGGGCACGTTTACCCCTTGCTGCTTTCAGAATTTTCTCTTTATCCTTGTATTTTGCCAGTTTCACTATGATATGTCGTGCAGAAGATCGATTCAAGTTACGTCTGAAGGGAGTTCTCTGTGCCTCTTGGATTTCAATGCCTTTTTCCTTCCCTAGTTCAGGGAAGTTCTCAGCTATTATTTCTTCAAGTACCCCTTCAGCACCTTTCCCTCTCTCTTCCTCCTCTGGGATACCAATGATGCGTATATTATTTCTTTTTAGTGTATCACTTAGTTCTCTAATTTTCCCCTCATATTCCTGGATTTTTTTATCTCTCTTTTTCTCAGCTTCCTCTTTTTCCATAACTTTATCTTCTAGTTCACCTATTCTCTCCTCTGCCTCTTCAATCCGAGCCGTGGTGGTTTCCATTTTGTTATGCATTTCGTTTAAAGCGTTTTTCAGCTCCTCGTGACTGTTCCTTAGTCCCTTGATCTCTGTAGCAAGAGATTCTCTGCTGTCAGCTATACTGTTTTCAAGCCCAGCGATTAATTTTATGACTATTATTCTAAATTCACTTTCTGTTATATTATTTAAATCCTTTTTGATCAGCTCATTAGCTGTTGTTATTTCCTGGAGATTCTTCTGAGGGGAATTCTTCCGCTTGGTCATTTTGGATAGTCCCTGGCGTGGTGAGGACCTGCAGGGCACTTCCCCTGTGCTGTGGTGTATAACTGGAGTTGGTGGGCGGAGCCGCAGTCAGACCTGATGTCTGCTCCCAGCCCACCGCTGGGGCCACAGTCAGACTGGTGCGTGCCTTCTCTTCCCCTCTCCTAGGGGCGGGATTCACTGTGGGGTGGGGTGGTCTGTCTGGGCTACTTGCACACTGCCAGGCTTGTGATGCTGGGGATCTGGCGTCTTAGCTGGGGTGGGTAGGCAAGGTGCACAGGGGCAGGAGGGGCAGGCTTAGCTTGCTTCTCCTTAGGTGATCCACTTCAGGAGGGGCCCTGTGGCAGCAGGAGGGAGTCAGATCCGCTGCCGGAGGTTTGGCTCCGCAGAAGCGCAGAGTTGGGTGTTTGCCCGGAGCGAGCAAGTTCCCTGGCAGGAACTGGTTCTCTTTGGGATTTTGGCTGGGGGATGGGCGGGGAAGATGGCGCTGGCGAGCGCCTTTGTTCCCCACCAAACTGAGCTCTGTCGTCCGGGGGCTCAGCAGCTCTCCTTCCCTTTGTCCTCCAGCCTTCCCGCTTTCTGAGCAGAGCTGTTAACTTATGACTTCCCAGACGCTAAGTCGCGCTTGCTGTAGGAACACAGTCCGTCAGGCCCCTCCGCTTTTTGCAAGCCAGACTCGGGGGCTCTGCTTGGCCGGCGAGCCGCCCCTCCGCCCCGGCTCCCTCCCGCCAGTCCGTGGAGCGCGCACCGCCTCGCCGCCCTTCCTACCCTCTTCCGTGGGCCTCTCGTCTGCGCTTGGCTCCGGCGACTCCGTTCTGCTAATCCTCTGGTGGTTTTCTGGGTTATTTAGGCAGGTGTAGGTGGAATCTAAGTGATCAGCAGGACGCGCGGTGAGCCCAGCGTCCTCCTACGCCGCCATCTTCCTCTTACCCTCCTCAATGCATATTTTTGAATATTATTTCTTTAATGTCACTCTTCTTCTGGTTGCTATATTTGTAAAGTCACCTTCCTCTTGGGGCCTCTATTTTCTCATGATCTCTATGGTTCGCTTTACAAGTATGTGATTTTCCAATGCAGTTTAATCTCTTACATAAAATACAGCAAGCATGTAGTTAGTGCTGTATTTGCTCAACTTTAGTCATATATGAAGGAATCAACCCTGCAAACCTCAGATTTAAATCATTATTCAGTCTTCCCACCACACTCATTTTGAAAAGTCAAAGTATAATTAATATTCAATAAAATACAGTGATCTTGAGTGTTCAGTTCAATGAGTTTTAATAATTGTACTCACCATCAAACCACTGCTTAAAACAAGATACAAAACATTTGTATTGGCCCAGGGAATTTCTCATGTCTTTTTTCAATTAAAAAAAAATGGAATGCCTCAAAAACCTGTGTCATCCTTATGTAAGCTCTATGATAATTTTGTCTGTGTCAGGCCAATTTTGCTTCATTCTATCAAAGTGGGCACTACCCCCTGCATTTCTTATTACCTCCCCTATTCCCTCAGTTCCAGCAGAAACTATTAGAAAAGAGAAAAGAAAATTTCATCAGAAATACTCTTAAGCCAGTTTAAGATCAACAAACTCTTGATGAATATAACCCCCCAGACTGTTTAAAGGTAGACATCTCTGTTTTATAAGATGTCTTTATAACATTATTGATATTTTAGAAGGAGAAGACAGGAAATCTCTGGGAGGAATCGTCGTACCCAAACAGAGCATCATAGAGTTGTAGTTGTTACGTTTCTGTCTGATTCTCAGCTCTGTGGAGTTAGAAATTAGGTTTTCTTAGCACAGAGTTGATCAGGTCTTTATGAATAAACACTTGCTGAGAAAATATATAAGATACTTATATGTAAATCATAAAATAATCGTTTATATTAATATATCAATATATTAATAATAGATTATAATAGATTGTTCTAGTTTTTATTTTGTAGAATATTTACATCCATTATCCAAGGTACTCCATTCTAGTCTTTCTCCACTTGTATTTCATTAACACCTTCCTGATAACACAAAGGAGCCCTCTGAGTGTTCCACCCATAATGTTTTAATACCCTATATACTGTATACCTGTACCTACCCTCTGCACTCCCACATCCAATTTTTACTTCCTTGGAGTTGATATTGATACCGTTGAGAATGTATGCCCTATTCCTTTTTCTTTCTACTTGGGACTGTAAATTATTGTATTAATCACGGCTTCTTCTTTTCTGTATGTCTGATACTTTACCATCTTGAGCGTTTCTGACCGTGGTGAGCCTGCCCCTCCCAAGGCTAACCAATTCCTACAGATATTAAAGGACTCACCTTTGAGTGGGCTTTCATGTGCGGACTAACCAATCCAGTCCCCATAACTCCAACCACTTCCTTTACTGGGCTCTTAAACTTTGGTCATGTTCTCCTGCCCTAATCACTCCAGGGCCAGGTCCCAAACAATTAGGGACAGTCCCTATACCCCAGAGACTGATGAAATTATTCAAACTAGTCTCCCCTAAGCCTTCTTGATGTTTTGCCTCTTCCTTCACTCTTGCGCCCCGATTAACCTTGGTGCTCCCCTGTATGGCCTTGCATGATGTGGCATGTCCTCTCTTCTTGGGAACTGTAATAAGCAGTCTTTTCACTGGCATCCATTTCCCAATCAGT
The DNA here is from genome assembly GCF_028749965.1 of Puma concolor. Taxonomy (NCBI): domain Eukaryota; kingdom Metazoa; phylum Chordata; class Mammalia; order Carnivora; family Felidae; genus Puma; species Puma concolor. Next base: position 127,710,834 of record NC_141668.1, on the reverse strand, counting down.
TGTCCTCCCTATATCTAAATAATAACAAAAAACCACATTTTAAAACAATTATGTATCAGGAAGTTGGTTGGCCAGCATGAAATATGGATAGTCTTGAGAGATATTTGTTAGAGTGATTGTCAAAGCCTTGTAAATTCTCCCTGTCCCTTACAAAGTACCATCCCTTACAACATTGTCTATATTGGTGGGGAGTAATGTCTGATCTTAGCAATCAGACTCCTGAGTTCAAACCTTAACTTTGCTACTTCTCACTTGTGTGATCTTGAACCTCATGGGTTAGCTATGAGTATTAAACAATATGTGTAATGCCCTGCCAAGGTTAGGAATTTCCAAGACCATCCTCACTTCTGATACTAACTGCAAGTTCTTAAAATCCTCAAGATCACCTTCAAACTTGATAATTCCCTTGAGGGATGCAGAGAACTCCACAAAGCTATCATACTTACTGTTATGGCTTGTTACAATGAAATGATACAGATTCAAAGAGAGAGGTGCTTAGAGCAGAGCCCAGGCAAGTCCCATGCACAGGGCTTCCAGCTGTACTCTCCTAGTACATGCGCAGATAGTGCTTACTTCTCCCAGGAAAGATGCATGGCAATACACAAGGAAACTCACTTGAGTCTTGCTGTTGTTTTTGTGTTTGTGAGGCTGTTTTTCATGCTTAATCATGCAGATTTGGCTGATTGTTCTTGTGGCTTACCTTAGGCTCAAGCCATTCCAAAGGTCAGTATGATACCACAAAGCCTATGCTTCCCCTTACCTTTCACACACTGCACCACAAATCATCTTGTTACTGTAGACTATGCAGTGTAGCCCCAACCACCCACCGTAAATCACATTGTTGGCGTTGACAATGTGGAGTGGCCCAATGCCCCAGGAAAACAGACGCTCTTTTCACATACATTATTATGACTTCCCAAGAGTTAAGGATTACATTTTAGGGCAAAAAGCAAACATTCTTTTGGGCAAGTTTAATTTTTTACTAAGCACTTAAACTAGTTGCCACACCCATTAAATGCCTAATCAGCATTAGTATTGTTATTGTCTTAGTTGTCAGGGTAAAATCTCCCCTGCCTGAAGAGTACTATAAAAACACTGCCAAATACTTACTCTTTCTGCTTTTCTTTTCTGGATTTATGTAGAGGACACTTTTATGTTGTTAATGCGCTTTTTATTTATTTATGGTAACATGTACCTGGTTAAGACTTCTAGCCTTTGGTTAGACCCACCTTAGTTCTGTCTTCTTAAGACTTTACCCTTTAAATAACCCTGGGTATTCCCAGATCTTTTCAGGTACATTTATAGACAACTCCTGGGGCTATTTTGACAGATAGTAGATCTTCATTCATTATTATTTTGGATCTTACTATTCTCACCTATAGTGTAATCTTATTTCCACACTGTTAGTGTAATCTTGTTCTACATTTCTACACATCCCTATAACTTCTATATTCTACATAAGAACCTATACCCATTATTTCAGCAGCCAAAGAAGTTTGTTTTCTTTTGTTTTGTTTTAAGGAGGCAGCATTAAAGGCTTGCACAAAACTCAGCGGTAAGTAATTCCTTTTTTCCCATCCTGGAAAGGTGCTGTCTTTGTCATAAAACAAAAAGACACATAAAAGGTTACCTTCTTTTTGCCCCATCTCATTATTGTTGATGCAAAACTCCAAATTAATTTGCTTGTAGTTATGGAAATATCTCCTTTAACCTTGGCAACACGATCTGAAAGAATTTGTTTTAGCAATGGGCATTGCTTAACAGCTTTTGGCATTTGCTCAGGCTGAACAGTCATCCAGAGAACATGTATCTTCTTTCTTTCTTTAGTATAGTGATGGCTGCAGATTATTTCATAAAATACGGTGCAGAAAGCCTTTACCGTGGTGGCCCGTGTAAAGGCACGATTGCTCTGATTAGCACTAGGGGCTCTGTAATTAGGTATCCGAGTCTACCCTGGAACCTGGCTCTTTATGACCTCAGACAAATAGCTTAACTGCTCTGCTCAAAAAGGGGTAGTAGTAATAATCACTTTCTTCTTTTCAGATCCAGGAGGAGACAGCGTTTTTTTTTTTGTTTATTTGGGTTTTTTTTTTTTTTTCTATTTTGTTTTGTGTTGTGTGCTCTGCCCCTAAAAGTGACTGGCACAGAAGAAGCAATAAATGATTCTTTTTTTTTTTAATTTTTTTTTCAACGTTTTTTATTTATTTTTGGGACAGAGAGAGACAGAGCATGAACGGGGGAGGGGCAGAGAGAGAGGGAGACACAGAATCGGAAACAGGCTCCAGGCTCCGAGCCATCAGCCCAGAGCCTGACGCGGGGCTCGAACTCCCAGACCGCGAGATCGTGACCTGGCTGAAGTCGGACGCTTAACCGACTGTGCCACCCAGGTGCCCCTAAATGATTCTTAATGAATGAAAGGTTGTGATGAACATAAAGTGACATCAGGCCTGCAAAGCCCTCAAACCAGGACCTGGCACACACAAAGCTCTACGTAGATATTCATTTGAAAAACATACAATGAAAACAAAAACAGATCAAATGCTTTCTAGCCAACAAAGTGTGTGGTGATAGGTTTATAGGAATTCTTTTAATTATGTTAGACTCCTAACTGCATTGTCCATTTTTATATTCACCAAATGTATTTTAAGCAGTTACCACAATCACTATTGCAGGTCCTGGGGACTCAGAAGTTAACAAAAATAGTAAAATAAAGGACATCCACTAAACTTTCTGCCCATCCTAGGACAGCTCCCACATGTCAGTCAGTGACCAATAGCTGAAGAAAAAGAAACCTGTAGGTCAGTGATGAAAACAGAGTTTTAGATCATTAACTTTATTATTAATATTTTGCCATTTTTGTATCTCTCAGAGTCTCTAAAACTCTTGAGATACAAAAGCATTTTCTCTGAGATGAGAGATTTTTGAGAGACTCCCCTCTTCATTTCCCATGTCTGCCTTAGAGAATTTCTCAAACAGTTGTTTCAGGTTATAGACATAATTGGTTATTAGTCATTTCGGTGTCATTGTTCACTGACATACATCTCCACATTATCTCTCCACCATCTGAAAAGCAGGGTTCCATTTTCTGATTAATCTTTGTCTAGTCATTGAGGATATTGAAGCGGCTCCTGGTTAATTAGACCATTTTATCTCTAACCTCATACATTTTCTGGATGTAACAATGATAGTGGTGTCAGCAATTCCAAGCCCTGAAACCTGGCTAATCAGCTCCTGTGATTTGCTAGGGGTACCATTGTTTCAATTGTTAGAACGAAATTGTCATGAGAGGTTATGTGTATGTGGACATTTTTATCTCCAAGTTAATTACACACATGTAATGAAACCTATACAGTTCATAAAGTAGAAAATAAATAAATAAGTAGCATCTACAGCATTTAGTGATGTAAATCCAGTGCGCGTGCGCGTGCACACATATATACACACACACACACACACACACACACACACACACACACACACACATAATATAATAAAATAGATTTGTACTCGCATAGGAAGCACACATAGTGAGAAAGAGCACGGGCTTCTCATTTTACCAGCTGTGTGGACATGGAGAAGTCAGAGCCTTTGGAACATCAGCCTCCTTATCTGTCAAATAGAAATAATACTTACAGGATTAGAAGGATTAAAACACATTAAATAATATGTTATAAGACATCCATTCAATCTACTCAATAATGTGTGTTAATTACATGATAGTTATTATTATTCAAAGAAACCACCTCATTCTCTCAACTCATGAAAGAAAGCAATTAACATTTCATAATAATTTGTATTAAAAAGTTATTGTTAGGGGCGCCCAGGTGGGTCAGTCGTTTAAGTGATGGACTTCGGCTCAGGTCATGATCTTGCAGCTTGTGAGTTTGAGTCCCACAACAGACTCTGTTCTGACAGCTCTGAGCCTGGAGCCTGCTTTGAATTCTGTTATCTCCCTCTCTCTTTGCCCCTCCTCCACTCGCACTCTGTCTCTCTGTCTTTCTCAAAAATAAGCATTAAAAAATTAAAAACAAAAAGTGATTGCTTCACTTTTATTAAGATTCCAGAAAATTACAGGAGAAGTAAAAAACAGACAAGTTTGCTATTTCCGCTGGGCTTCTTGAGATGTAGTCCAGCTGTACTAGAGTTTAGACCAAAATTCCAAAAGATAACTGGAAGGCAGAAAAGCAAGTGAACTTCATTTTATGAACTACTCGAGGCTTGTTTTCTCTAGCATTTCCAAAGAACTATACAAAAGAAAACTAAACAAAACAAAACGAAAATCAACAAAAATCTTCCTTCAAAGAAGTTTGAAAAACACTGAATGTTAGGTTGCCCCTTGAAGAATCACATTTCTTATTTTAATGGTGAAGTGTCTGAGAACTTCACAACAGCTCTACTGAAGGAATAAAGGGACAGACTTAAATCCCTTTAGTTTATTGTTTAGGTTTTTCCCCAAATATTCCACATAACCTGTGTTACCGCACAAACATCTTTCAAAAAATGTTGAGGTAAGTGTTGTGGGTTGAAGAGTATCCTCCACAAAATTCATGTCCTCCCAGAAATAAGAGTGGGAACTTATTTGGAAATAAGGTATTTGCCAATGGAATCAGTTACAGCCACCTTTATGAAATCATCCAGATTCCGATTGGGCTCTAAATCCGTGACTGGTGTCTTTGTGACGAGAGAAGAGGATACACAGAGATACTGTGAAGGGGAAGGTGGCAATGTGAAGATGCAGGCAGAGACTGGAGTGATGTTGACCCAAGAATGCCAAGGATCACTGAGAACCACCAGAAGCCAGGGGAGAGGGCACGGGATGTTTTCTCCTTCAGAGCCTCCAGAACAAATCAACCCCGACAACACCTTCATTTTATACTTCAAGCCTTTTAAACTGTGAGAGAATAAAGTTGTTGGTGTGCACCTCTAAGTTTGAGGTAATTTGTTATGGCAGTCCTAGGAAACTAATAATATTGAATGTATGTGGTATTTTAAAAATGGTGATTTGAAGTTTATTTATTATTTATTTTGAAGGAGAGAGAGAGAGAGAGACAGAGACAGAGAGAGAGAGAGAGAGAGAGAGAGAGAGAGAGAGAATCCCAAGGAATCTCTGTACCGTTAGCACAGAGCCCCAGGAGGGACTTGATCGCACGAACCATGAGATGATGACCTGATCTGAAATCAAGAGTCAGATGCTAAACCGACTGAGTCACCCAGATGCCCCTAAAAATGGCAATTTGAAACTGAAAACTTCCATAAAATATATCTCGATAAGAGCTTTCCTTTCTCTTCTGTTTTGGTTCCGTTATTTTATTTTATTTTATTTTATTTTATTTTATTTTATTTTATTTTATTTTATTTTATTTTATTTTATTTTATTTTTTAGTCATTGCAGGGGCAGGGGGAGAAATTGTGCATGCTACTGATAAAGCCTATGTACACTGCTAAGTAGTCTGATTAAGAGGAGACTCGTAGCTCAGAAGTGGACTCTCCATTATTATCACTTGTGCTCTTGTCAGCAAAAGCACTTGGCACCTGTGAATTATTGGTGTTTGTGAAGAGTTCATAAAACAGCTTCTTCCATGCTAGCACCAAGAGAAACAAATAAAATAAATAATAAAATAAGTAATAGCCAATATATGATAGCAATGTTTGCTAAATTTGAGTTAGTCTCTGTGCTTAGCTTTGGAATAGCATGGAAAATTAAGATGAATGTCTACATTTTCAAAGATAAAAGAGCTGGATAGAATTTTGTTTTCTTTGTCTAGAAAAACAAAACAGCATCCACTTTAATTCAGCGCTTCAGAGAGCTGCGTCCACCCAGCTCTGTTTGAACTGAGTCTTAGAGTGTATGTTACACTTGATGGTAGGCCATCTGCGATTTCTCCAAAGCAGTAGAAAGAACAGCCAAGATCATGGCATCGAAAGAACCCTTAGGCACTTGGAACCTTTGAGGTCTAATAGGCAAATAAAGAAAAAAAGTAGATTTGCCCAAAGTCTAGTTCCTTCTTATTTGGAGAGCACTTCCTATCAGGATTCTCTGTTGAGCTACGTTAATGCAAGCCTGGCAGCTACTGCTTCCTAGGCACTTTGCGTGCAGAATTTGGCCATGTTTTTCATACTGAAAATGTGTTACAAGCTTAAGTCACATTTATGGCTTCCCAGAGCCCTCCAGATGAGTTCCTCATTCTTTAAGGTAGCTAAAAGGCATTTGTATTTACTTACTCTACCCCCTTTCTAAAGAATCCCTCCACCTGAATTCCTGTACTTTGGGGTGGTTAAGATTGTGGCTTCTGTTGTTAGACTGACTAGTTTCAAGTTCTAACTTGTGTAAAACGGGGGAGGATCAGCAGTTTCATTACAGAGTCTGGGGTAAGACTTAAATCAGATAATAAATGCCAAGTCACTACATGTAATGTTAGTAAATTGTCAAAATTGTCATCATCACCATTGATTATCTTTCGAATCCCCACTGGGATAAATTTGCACTGAAAAGCATTCCCTGACTTCACAAGATTCAATTAGATGGATGTTAACAATAATTATCAGAACACCCCCAATATTAGTTATCTTAGCTCCATCAATTCTAATTCTAGAAAATTATGCCAAGAAAATAATAACAAATACAGTATAGGAAAGGCATTTGTTATTGCATTATTTATAATAAAAAACCATAATATAGAACGATGTAAACATTTTTATTTAAATATATTTTGACGTGATGGATTATTATGAAACTTGCAACATGTGTAGTTCCATTAAAACTAAAATTTCACAAGTTCTCATTATTAACAGTGAAATTACTTATGTTATATTTTTAACTGGGTCCTGGTAGAGATTAACAATTGACAGCATAGTATAGAAAAAGATTCAGGAATGACTGCTACCAGTATCCAAATTGGGTATTTTTTTCTCTTCACATTTCTGAGACTTGCAAATATTCTATACACATCCATTATTTATATAATGGAATAAACTAATAACCTTAAACTTAAAAACCATGCTGGTTGAGTAAATAAAACTGTCTCCTACATTTGCATACCAATCCATGCCAATGAGATGTATGATGTTCCTAACTTTTCCCCTGTGGTGACAAACGTGGAAACAGGTTGGTAAAGAACGTGAAAAGAGAACATGAATAGGAAGGAGGAGAAGGAAAAGCTTGATGTATACTCATCTTTGTGCAGTCAATGTTTACAAAGTCAGTGTAGCATCACTGGAGAAACTGTTTATGTTCAAATACTCAAGTGAGGAAAAACAGGACCGAAATTTAGTACTGTGTGAACCTTGGAAGAATCAACAGAAAATGTCAAGGGCTTTTCTCATACAGGGAACCAACCAATTTTCCCCACGCATAAAAGAAAAAAAAAGCTTTTGTTGATTATGAGTCTGAAAAAGAAAAATTGAACTCATGTTTGTCATCTCTGTAAATCATCCCTGTCATTTAATCTTTATATTGGGAGGAAGACAATATAGCATAATGAATCAGGGGATGCTATTTCATTTTCTTATTTCATATCTGAGTTTAGTGTAGTGTAATTATGGTGTTTATGAAGTTTATACTGATGTAGCAAGAGAGAAATAGAACAACTTTTCACCACTCTAAGGAGCATTTCTTCATAAGAAAGATCACATTGGCAAGTACGGGAAATGCATGAGAGGTTTTTATCAACCAATAATTTAAATTTCTGAGAGACTTTCATTGTGGTAAATTGGGAAAAATATAAATCTATTTCTAAATAAGTTTTAAACCGAAATGAGGAAATCTTAGCAAAAATATTTCACAGTTAGAGGGAGATAGAGGCAAAACAAAAACAAAAATACCTCACCCTAATCTGCTGAGAAAGAACCAGGAAATTATAAATGAGCAGAGCTGCCCTTGGCTGGAGGCAAGATCTCTGAGACAGTAATAAGGAATGAGGTTACCAAACATTCAGAGAGATATGAGCTGATAAAACTTAATCAGCCTAGTTTCACAAAGGGCAAATCTTTTCTGACAAATTTGGTGGCATTTTTGCATGGCACAGAGGGCAGGAGAGGTACGTGCCTGGAATGAGCGATGAAATTCAACTTAACAAAGTAGAAAGGCATAAATGACATACCTCGGAATGCGGTATAGTCTCAGCTTTCCAAAAGAGGCCACGTGAGTGACCTTTCACCCCAAGCCTACAGATTTCATTAAGATACTCATCTTGGCAGTAAGCAAGAAACAGGATTGATGGGTCAGCATGCTTAGTTGTCACACTCTGTTACCAAAATGGCACCCGCTCTCATCAAGTAATAGACATTTGGGATGTGTCTCTATCTTGGCTGGTCAAGATTTTCACAGTGCTTTTCTCAGTTATTTGTTTATCTTCTCCCAAATGTTCTCCATTCAGTTTGTTACCAGTATGCACATGGAATCAGTGCCATTTCAGGGGGTGACAGTCTTAGCTTAGAGGGCAACCAGTGGGGCCACTCTCATATCTCAATGATAATAATAGGTTTTGTAGGGTTTTCTAACATCTTCACTAGTCTTCACTGAAATGTCCAGGGACATTTTAAGGAAGTGTTTTTGGGTACTTTGTATACTTGAAAGCATGCTGTTAATTCTTACAGGTTCATATTGAAATCCTCTAAATTAGGGAAGTAGTAGTATCAAAGACCCAGAAGCTCAAAAGAATCTGAGTTTGCCTCTCAGTTCTCTCTTTCTCTTTGCCATCTGACTTGTATGTTGTTTATACTGCATGCCATAGCTTTCTTTACATCTTCGGTTCACCTTAAACTTGGCCTTGCTTACCAATCCATCTTGACTTTGATAATGATATTTCTCCCAAGGAAACAAAAGGTTATTTGATTACCAAGTAAGTTTTTGTTGTTGTTTTCCACTGTTCTCTAACACATAGCAACCTTAACTATGTCCTCTATTAAAAACCTGGGTGACTCAGTTAGCATCAACTTCAGCTTAGGTCATGATCTCATGGTTCGTGAGTTTGAGCTCCATATCAGGCTCTGTGCTGACAGCCTGGAGCCTGCTTCAGATTTTGTGTCTTCCTCCGTCTCTGTTTCTACCCCTGCTCATGCTCTCTTTCTCAAAATTAAATTAACATAAAAACAAACTCCCTTTGTTGGCCTCTCATATGATGGATGTGTTCAGCAGAATAATGGCCCCAAAGTTGTCCATGTCCTAATCCCTGGGACATGTGAATGTGATAGGTTACATGGCAAAGGGGAATTAAGGTTACAGATGGAATAAAGGTTGCTAAGCAGCTGATCTAAAAGGAAGTTTATCCTGAATTTTCTGGTTGAGCCCAATGTAATTACAAGAGACCTTAAACGTAGAAGAAGGAGTTAGATGACAATTCTATGGAGGAATAGTCAGATTCATTTGATATGAGAAGGGGGCTCCATAAGTTAAGGAATGTGGGCAACCTCTAGAAGCTGGAAGAGGCAAGGAGAAAGATTCTACTCTCAAGCTTCTCAAGAAGGGGTGCAGCTCCACCATGATTTTTGCTCATTGAGAGTCATTTTGGAAATCTGTCCTACAGAACTATAAGATAATGGATTTGCATACTTTTATGCTGCTAAGTTTGAGATGATTTCTTATGGTGGCAATAGATAACTAATACAGTGATTCAGGTAAAATAGTTTTACTTTCTCATACAGATCTTCCTCAGAATTTTTTTGCTCTTTTCTCTCTTTTGTCAGTTCTAAAGATGTTGATAATCTCTGGTCTTTCATCTTGGGCTTTCCTTTTACTCAATTCCATGTTGGTACTAACTTTAAAGAACAATGCCATTCAACTCTGCCTTTCTCCCCAGCCAACTCCTGCTTGGAGGTGGCTACTGGCTCTACATCTGTGAGTCTGTCTGGCAACTCAAATTTAACATGTTTAATGACATTTTTTAAATAGCAAAATCATGAATCTCAAACAAATAAAAATTAACCCATTGAAAGATTTTGTTTAAATAATGAATTAACATGGGGACCAGTAAGATGTTGCAACCTGTTCAAAGTAGAATTCAAAGAACCACATGTGCATAGGCAACAAGAAATGAAAAAGTATATTTATAAATGGAGGCAGAATGGGTTTATCATGACTAAATTGCATGGTATATCAATTATATCTCATGGAAGCTGACACAAAGAACATAACAAAACAAAACAAAAACCTGGTTTATCCACAAGGGAAAAGGGGGAAAAAACAATTTTATTGCACTGGGTACAGTTCATTTGCATTTCAATGGATAAGAATCATTTGCATCCTTCACAGTTTTCTCTTCCTTACATTGTTGTAAAGTAGAGAAAAGACATTGAAAGGCAGAGTTAACTCCAAAAAATGCACTGGACAGGATACCCAGCAATTTTCCTGTGTCATCTTGAAATCTTTCACGAATTTTCCTGATATGGCCTATCTCGTTTCTCCCCTCTGTTCACTTTTTCATTCTCCTGATGATCATTTTATACATTATCATTATACATTATTCCTTTCTTCACATCACTCCTTATCCACACTCCATTCAGGATTCATACTCCACTTAACTCAAGCTAAGTGTTCAGTGATCTCTACATTGCTAAGCCCGATGGTATATTTCCCCCTCATCCTATTTGGCTTACCAGCCCTACTTGCCAAACCTGACCTTTCCCTGTTCAGATGTTACCAGACCAGTGATGTTTTCCTTTGCCAGATTTTATAAAATAACACTCCTCCACATCAGCCCAGAATTCCTAGCTCTCTTACTCTTTATTTTTCTCCATTGCACTTAATACCATCTCAGGTACCATGTGGTCCTTGTTGACTTAATTTATGTCTCCCCCAATTAAAATACAAGCTCCATTAGAAGAGCAATTTGAGCAGGTTTTTTTTTTTCCTTACTCTGTTTTCCAGACCCAGAGATAGTTTCTGCAAATGGTGAGCCCACGAAGAAATGCTTGTTCAGTAAATAAGTGACAAATGAATGAAACTTGTATCTGTTTTCTCATCTACTTTCATCCTCAGTGCCCTCATCTTTCCCCTTTTCGTTTTTCTGTTAACAGTCAAGGAGGGGCGCCTGGGTGGCTCAGTCGATTAAGCATCATACTCGGCTTTGACTCAGGTCATGATCTCATGGTTTTTGAGTTTGAGCCCCACATCGAGCTCTGCCCTGGCAGTGTGGAGCCTCCTTGGGATTCTGTATCTCCCTCTCTCTCTGCCCCTCCCCAACTTGCGCTCGCTCTCTCTCTCTCTCTCAGTATAAATAAGTAAATAAACTTAAAAAAAAACAGTTCAGGAAGTCAACATACATGCATTCATCAGTTACAGCTAGCTCAGAGGAATCTTTAATGCTCTCTTTCCTTCATCTCTCACTTCAAATCAGTTTTATCATTCTGCCGGTATTGCCTGGAAACACTTCAGAAGAGCTCTCGCATTGTTCTCATTCTCTTCATTTCTACTGACAATGCCCAATTATCTCAGTGTTTTCAAATGTTTGATAAATAGTCTCCATGACTTGTGGTTCTCTTCCCTTGTTCTTCCAGTTAATCATAGATCTAAGCATGTCAGATAGTCCTGCTTAAAATTGAAAGCACTTCCATGTTTTCTAACTGTTAAGACATCAAGTTCAAACCTCTGTAATGTCATTTAAGGGCCTTCAAAATGCTCTACATATACGATTCCATTTCTATATTTTATTATTCCCCTACCTTCCAGACTAATTATATCTGTTTTTGAATGACACATATTTTTATGTCTCTATTCAAGCTAGTCCTAGAATTTCCATACTACACCCTTCCCTTTCAAAGGCATTCTCACTGTTTTACACATAGCTTACATAATACCTTTTTTGTCAGTCTTCCATAACCTCTAGGCAGAATTAATCACTTCCTCTTTGAACTCCCTTTAAAGTATAATCATGCTTTTGGTGTAATACTTATTCTGTAATATTGCGGTTACTTATTTTTATGTCTGCTTCCCTTTCTGGAGTACATATCACGTGACGTAGAGTGTGTGTTCTGGAGTCAGATTGCCTGCATTCAAAATTGGATTACAATATTCTCTCTGGCTGTTCAATATTGAGCAAGTTACTTAAATCCTCTAAACCACAATTTCTTCACACGTACATCGGTAATATTAGAATCCACCTGTCAGAGTTCTTATAAGGATGAAGATAATTTGTGTACAAGTTCAACTTTAGACCTGGCTCTTAGTACATGTCTCAGTTGCTCTTATTTGATTATAAGCTCCTTGAGTGCAATTTATTTATTTATTTTTATATTATCTGTGCCTGAAGAAGGTTTAGCCAACAATTACAGCTAATAAAATTTGGTTGAATTTGCTTCCATTGGACTTTATCACTGTGTCCTGGCAATATTTAAACAAGCAATGATATCAAATTGTATTTTGGTTTGGCTTTAAACTGCAATGATAAACAGAATGTGAACTGTATGGTAATGTACAGTTCTTACTATGATTTACTTTATGATCTGTGTACCATTTCTGATGTGTCATACACTTTCCAGGCAGGTTTAATACTCAGTCTTTGAATCACTAGGTCACCATAGATGGCTGCCTGGACTGAAATACTGCAAGTCTCCATGTGCACATCTTACACCAAGTGTATGCCATTAGTTCATTCTGCTAGAGTGTCTGATATGAAAATAACCAGAATGATTCTATTATGTTCAAAGTAGCTTTTCAATTACGAATTATCTTCTCAAATGTCTGTTGCATGAAAGAATTTCAAGTATGGCCACTGTCAGGTAGATGTTAAACTCATCCCCCTCATTTAAAAAAAAATTAAATGTTTTTTTAAATTTATTTTTGAAGGAGGGAGAGAGAGAGAGAGAGAGAGAGAGCGTGAGAGTGAGCATGAGCGGGGGAGGAACAGAGAGAGAGGGAGACACAGAATTCGAAGCAGCCTCCAGGCTCTATGCTGTCAGCAAAGAGCCCGATGCGGGACTTGAACTCACAAACTGGGAGATCATGACCTGACCTGAAGTCGGATGCTCAACTGACTGAGCCACCCAGGAGCCCCCTCATTTTTGATGTTTGCTTGAATAAGGACTCACTGATTATCTAAGTTGTCAAATGAGTGCCAATTTCAACGTATGGCTTGATTCTGATCAAGGTTTAAATTTAAGGCTATTTTGAAATTGTACCTTTTTTTCCCACCTTTATTGAGATGTAATTGATCTATAACATTGTCTAAATTTAAAGTTTATGATATAATGATTGATATATGTATGTATTGTAAAATGATTACCATATAAAGTTAGTAAGCCCATCTATCATCTCATATACTGGCAATTTTTTCTCTTTGTGATGATAATTTTTAATAACTGTCCTCTTAGCAACTTTCAAATATACACCATACTCTTGTTAACTATAGCCACCATGCTGTATATTATATCCCCAAAACTTATTTATCTCATAACTGAAAGTTTATTCTCTTGGACAAACCTCACCTATTTCCCTCCTCTGCCCCCCACTCCTCCCCATCTCCACCCTTAACAACCATAGATCTTTCCTCTGTTTCTATGAGTTCATTCTTTTAAGATTCCACATACAAGTGAGATCCTACAGCATTTGTCTTTCTCTGTCTGACTTATTTCACTTAGCATAATGACCTTAAGGTTCATCCATATTGTCACAAACTACAGTATTTCCTTCTTTATGGCAAATAATATTTCATTTATGTATTTACCACATTTTTTAATCTGTTCATTCACTGATGGGCACTTAGGTTGTTCCCATGTCTTGGCTTTTGTAAATAATGATGCAGTGGACATGGAAACCTACACTTTTGAAATAGTATAAAATATATTTGTAGAATGATTACCATTGAACTATTGCTAAAACAAAGTTTTCTTTTCATTAGAACTTAAAGGCCACTGTTTCCAACCACTGTTTCCAAAAATCAGTTTCTCCAACCCAGCCCTCACATCAATATATCCAACTCTTTATTGGACAGCTAAACCTATGAGCCCCAAAATCCTTGATGCTTTTTTCCTCTGAACATGAATTCCAGAGAAGACATAATTGACTTAGGTTAGGTTCAACAGGCTTAAGAACTTGGTTTGGAAACTAAGAGGCTTAGTAATAGAAAGCAATAGAAAGGAAAGAAAGCCAGAGGGGAGAGAGCCTTTTTTTAAATCCTGAAACTATGCAGAACTGGTTATAGTGTAGTGTGTGCAATCCTGGACTTTGAGTCAAATCTGAATTTGAGTACTAGCTCTATAATTTCACTAGCAGTGTCCCTGAGCAAATCATTTAATTTCTGTAAGCGTTAGGACCAGCTACAAAATTTGCAGGGCACAGTGAAAAATAAAAATGCAGGGTCCTGGGGAAGCAGGCCTGGTGACAGGAGGAGGTACCAAATGTTAGCCAAGGCATCAAGCACTCAATGTTCACCAGACTCATCAAACTTCACTTATAAAACTCAAATATGTGGCTAACGGTATTAAGAGTGCTAAGGCAGTGACTTCAGAACAGAACCAGAAGTGCAGGGCCCTTCTAAGAGCTGAGCCCCATGCAATCATACTGGTTACATGCCTGGTTTAATTTCCTCTTTGGTAAAACCAAGCAAAATCATTAGACTCTACTTATTTTTTGTTTTGTTTTTCAAATAAAAAAATTGAAATTGAATTGGAAAATGATGTTAGAAATGTAACTTCTTCAGTAGAAGACATTTTAGGGAGTGCCAGGAACCGGGGTAGGGAACTATATTCGGAGGGACAGATTGTGACACAAAGAAAGATCCCAGCAACTCTTTATCTGGATGTGACCTTGGAGATGTCTAGTCTTATTACCCCTCTGTGAAACCTGAAATTTTCCCAAGCCCAAAAATTGGGATTCAAGTAAAACCATGGATAATACACTGTTTAGTTTTGTGTTCTTTTAGATATGAACCTTCTCAGGTGTTTGAATTTCCCCTTAATAACTTCTGAAAACAAATGGTTGACTACCCAGGTTGTTTGTGCTTTCATAGTTCTAGAGAGAAGAAAAGCATAAAAACACTGGTTTCTGTCTATTGTTTATTGTTTTGAATCTGTCTTTCTAAGTCTCTTAGCAAGAAACAGATATGGTAGAGTTGATACCTCATAGAACCCAGAGGCAGGTCTCACTAAAAACTGGAACCAAAGATCAAAAAGCTCACAGAATAAAGCCAGTCTTTGTTCAATTATTCTTTGTCTCCATCATTCTACCGCCTGTCTTACTGTCTGTCTCAGTCTGTAGACTAGACTAGCATTCTCTAAGTTTTCATGAGTTTTATGGAAAATGGATTGCTCTAATATTCCTGAATAGGTCATATCTTTACAAGTAACAATCATGTCTTAATATTATTTGCTTATTCCTAGAGAGAGAAACATAGCAGCCCAGGAGGACATGTTCACCTTTGGTCTAGTTAACCATGGTTAGAAGGGTAAAGTAAATCAAATAGGACTTTTTGCTATTAAAAAATTGCCTATTTAGTATAAAAGAAGATGACATGACTTTTAACATAGGTTAAAAGCTGATTTTCCATGAAGATGTTCATGGAACTGTTCAGAAATGCCAACATGCGACTGCCTTAGATACAATTAAATGTTCTCGATATTCAAGAGATGACAGTGAACTGTAGACACTGGTAGGTTTGATCCAGTATTGGAGTCAGATCATAGGATATATATATATTCACAGATATATGTATATATAATTAATAATATATGTATATATTTATATATATATTTATAAATATATTTATATTTATATAAATATAATAAAATAAATTTATTATAAATTATATTTATAATAAATATAATATAAATATATTTATACAAATATAAATATAAATATATATAAATATATGCATATGATTAATAATAATTAATATATTTTAATATGGAAGACAAAAGAAGAAGGAAAATGAGACAAATCTACATTAATTTTCAATAACTATGTTTTGTTAAAATTATCATTTAAAAGTATTTATTTTTCATTGAACCTATATTGCAAACTTCTTGCTTTACTGTCAAATGAAACAATTTTATAGAGTAGCATTATAATCATAGGTGATTTTATAATAGTAGGTACTATTAATACAATTATTTAATTGCTTATTGTCAACACTCATCCTAACCTCTAGTATATTCTTAAAGTAAAAGTACTTGAGAAAGCACTTTGATTTCTTGATTTTGATATCATATTGTCACAGTTTCAGGTGTTCTTGTACAGAAAAACTAATGTTGTCTTTGCTTTCTGACAGTATAAACACAGCAGCAAAAGTATGCTATTATGTAATCATTCCATTACAATATGAAAAAAAATAAAAAAGCTGAAAGTCTACCAAAAGAGTCCAGTTAGTTGACAAGCTAGACTTTTCACTGGTATGAACTCAACCAAGTTCACTACAACCAAGATTTTGTGGCTTCAAAATAAACCAGTTTGATAGAAAATGCCTTGTTCTATTAGTTATAAATTCTTAATCTACCAAATGGTAGATTAAGATTTATTTTGTTTTGTGTTTTAAAGCTTATTTATTTATTTTGAGAGAGAGAGAGAGGGAGAGAGAGAGAGAGAGAGAGAGAGAGAGAGAGAGAGAGAGAGAGAATCAGCAGGGATGGGCAGAGAGAAAGGGACAGAGAATCCCAAGCAGGCTCCATTCTGTCAATGTGGAGTGCAACTCAGAGCCCCATCCCACGAACTGTGAGATGGTGACCTGAACCAAATCAAGAGTTGGGCACTCAACTGACTGAGCCACCCAGATGCCCCAGGATTTAATAATTGGTGTATGTAAAGGTCCTTTGAAAGCCACAAATCATCTCCCAAATACAAGGTATTATTAAGTGAAGTTATACCCCAAATTTGGATTGTATGGAATTTGAACAGCACTTTTCTCTAAGTGAAGGTAAAGGAAGATAAATTAATTAATATTTCGTGTGTGCCTCTCTTGTGCATGGTGCAATGCTAGATGGCCAATGTGCATTATTTCAACCAGCTTTCTTTCTTGTGGGGCAGGAGGGTGGTTGGTAATTTCTACAAAAGGAACAGAAAAGCCATTCATATTCTACTGTCAAAAATTAATTACCACTTCATCTTACTTGTTTTCAGTCTTTTTACTTCATTTAAAAGGAAAATCCCATGGCACCTGGTTGGCTCAGTTAGTTAAGCATCTGACTCTTGATTTTGGCTCAGGTCACGATCTCAGGTTTGGTGAGTTCGAGCCCCACATCAGACTCTGTGCTGACAGTGCAGAGCCTGTTTGAGACTCTCTCTTTCCCTCTCTCTGTGCCCCTTCCCCACTCACTTACACTCTTTGTCTCAAAATAAGTAAATAAAACATTAAAAAAATTCCATCACAGTTGGCCTTTAAACAACATAGGGGTTAGGAGTGCTGACCCCTTATGCACTTGAAAATTCATGTATATAACTTTTGACTCCCTGCAAACTTAACTACCAATACCTCACTGTTGACTGAAAGACTTACCAATAACCTAAATAGTTGATTAATACATATTTTGTATGTTATATGTGTTATATACTATATTCCTTCAATAAAGTAAGCTGGGGAAAATAAAATGTTATTAACAAAACCTTAAGGAACAGAAAATACATTTACAATACTGTACTATAAATAATCTGCATATAAGTAGACTGTGTAATTCAAGCCCATATTCAAGAGTCACCTGTATTTTCTTTAGTATAGTATATGTTCATTTTAAACATTCAAACTATGAAAAATTATGCAAATATAAAAAAAAAACTTTATCCCAAGTAAAACTCTCCCCAAAATAAAAATTATTAAAATTTGGTAAGATTGTAGCCATCTTTCTATGTGTATAAATACAGAGATATAGACTAATATGAAGGTAGATAAATGCATAGAAAAATGCTTTTATAAAAATGGGATTTTATAATAGATACTACTTTTAACATGAAGACTTGATTGTATTTTAGTTTAACAAAAGTCAAACTGAAGCCAAGTAAAATGAGGAGAATTGTGAACTTGTAATAAATGATTTGAGTCAACAAAGATATTTATGTTTGTATTTGTTTTCCTAAAAGAGTCCTCTAAGGGTAAAAGATGCACTAAATAATACCAAGAAGTTACAGTACTTATGCTTTTAAAAATTGTAATTTATATTTAATATATATGTATTTTTATAAGTTGACTTTTTGCTATAAAAGAAAATATTAGCACTTAAACATTTGTAACTACGTTCCCTTATAACCCTTCATTCTTCTATTTATATTGTTATTTTTATATTATCCAAGTTTACAGCTTTCATATTCTGTCCTATAACTAGAAATAACATGGGGTATAAGTATTAGTTTATATTTAAATATATTCAGTGTTCATCCTATAGCTCCTTCATTCTTTAAAGCTATATATTGGTTCATTTTTAATTGGCTGAATTTCATTGCTAAGTCATTTCTTTAAGAATAGTCATTTATGTTATATTCTCTGAAGGTTTCTTTTTTATGTTAAAGAATGTTGAATGCCATTAAACTTGGAAGATATCTTGGTAGGTGATAATAGACTTGTCACACTTTTATTCAGAATGTTACAGGCTTTCTTTTCCACTGTCTTCTGGTGTAGAAGGCTACCATTTTAAAATCTGAGATGAATTTAATATATTCTTCCACTTTTTAGATGATATTTGGTTTCAGCCTAGTCTTTTTAAGTCTTTCTTTAACTTTGAAGATCACTTAATCACTTAAGATCACACATGCCTTGGTATTGAGTGCTTTCTTTCAGATGTCCCTAGAACATGGTATATTCTTTGAATTCACAGGAAATTTTCTTTATGATATCTGCTGCTGATATATTTGTTTTATTCTCTGTCTCAATGGCGAAGATTTTATGTTGGTTCATCTTTATCTTTCTTGTTCATTACCTGTTTTTCAATTGCTTTTTATCTGTGCTTTTTCAACATCATTAATTACAATTACCTCAAACTTTCCCTTAATGTCAGTAATTTGACTTCAGCAGGTATCTGATTACTTACTTATTCTAATTGATTTATCAGATCTTTAGCGATGTTGTTTGGTTTACAATTTGTATCCTTAAGTTTGCAACCTCCTGATTTATCTGATTCTATTATTTGTTTGTTTTTTCATTGCCATCCAGTTATATTAGCTTTGTCTGAATTCATGTTCTTACTCTACAGCATGAAATGATTTTGAGAAATTTCCTGGAGTTCCTTGAGTTACATTTTCCTCTTGATTGGTATTTTGTCTATCTTCGGCATACTATGTTTTCCGCTTTCATTTTTGAAATATATTTGCATAGTTCCTCTTCCACTCCCGTTCATTTGCTCATTCTTGAGGAAATGTGTATAAACAATTCATGTACTCTTTTATAGAGAGGGATATTTCTTAACTTTTATCTCATCAAATCAGGGACTCTTGTTTGTTTGTTTCTCCTTCTTAGCTCCAGTTTGGAGGCTGGATGTGTCATGAGCACCCTCATTTTGTAACTTGAGGGAATGATGAGATTGAGGGAAGTTCAGCCTTTATCAGAATACTTGGGTACTTTTCTCTATTTTAAGGTATTTTTTTAGTGATGTTTGCTAATATTATTGGTGGAGGACTATAGGTATACTTCGCTGGACAGATATATTGTTTATTAGTTGGACTCTAGAGTTTTACCAAGTGAGTATATAGGCATGAAACTCTTTGTCTGTAAAATACAGTCATCTTTACTATTCACACTTTCCTGCTTTACTCTCCATAAACTGTGTTTACTCCTCTTCAGCTAGAAAAGGAATAAGATTAAAAAACGTGATGCATATACAAATGTACTTAACTCCAGAACTAGAGGTTGTTATGAGAGTTCTCAGCATTTTTTCATTTCACCAGTGGAGATAGGGATAAGATTAAGGAGTCAAAAACTCATTTCCTGAGCCTGGCCTGAACTCTTCTTACGGCTCAGTTATTTTTGTTGTTTATTTCGTTTGTTTTGATTAGTTTAAAGTCAATGGCATTTGTCCCTTTTCTTGTTCAGACATTGTTCAGTTCTGTTGTTTACTTGTTTGTTTGCATTTATAATTTCTTGCCCATTTCATTAGGTGTTGGGGTAAAAAGAATCTGTATTATGTTTTCAGTTCACTCTTTTTCAACTAGGCTTCACAACACAAACACATAAGACTAAGTGTTGCTATTTTACAGTTGAGAGTTAAGTAACTTGTCCACCATTATGTAGTAACTGACTAGGCTAGAATTAAAACATGTCTGTTTCCACTTTTAGGTTATTAATGAAATGTACTGAAATTATAAATATATAATTGTAATATAAGTATAAATTACAAATATTTTGGAAGACTAATGAGAAGGAAGTAGATCTGAGTGGATAGTGAAAACAGTGAAGAGGGAATCAGGAAACCAGAGTTTGATTTCTTGCTTTCTCTTACAGCAAGTAGTGAATCTCAAAAAAGACGATTCAATTTCCTGGGTTTCAATTTCCTTGTCTGTAATAATGGTGACAATGACAATGGTGATGGTGATCGTCATGATATGGTGACTATACATTTACTTGTACTGGGAACAATATGCCATACTTCATAAGCAGTGTATGATTAAATCTGAAAACAATCATTTAAGATACATATATCTTTTTTACCAATGAAGATACTGAGAATTGTTCAAGTCCACTGAGGTCCGTTTGATTCGGAGGTACCATTGCATTTCTATACCACAAAGTCTGGCCTGAGTGGTCTACAAAACATCTACCAACTTTGAGATGCTGTAGAACTATGGTAGGTAGAGGAGATCACCATGCTCTTACATGTCTCTCACGTACAACAATTAGAGTCTGGACTGGGTGTCCTAACATTAAGTCTTGGTATGATGAGAATTATACTTTGTGTTGTTTATTTCAACTTAAAATCTAACAGCAAAACATCATTTCACCTTAAATGTGAGAATTGAACTCTTCGTCCTCCTCTTTCCTTTCCCTTTCTTTCTTAGCAGTTCAGTCCAAATGTCATGAAGGGAGCTAAGTAAAGTAGGCATCCACATGAATGTGGATGATGAGAGTTACAGCAGCCCAGCATGAGGTGGTAGAGACTGAGAGGGATGAAAAAGCTATCCATGTAAGGCAGAGGGTATCACAGGGGTGGCTCAGAGGCAAAGTGGCAGAGCCCAAGAAAGGTGATAAGGATGCCTATGGTGGTGTAGCCTGGCCCAGGATATCAGAGTCTAAGAAGGCTCGGAAGGGTTCCATTGCCACAGAGAGTGGAATATGACTCTGGATGTTGGGTCAGAGATCAAGTGGAGTGAAAAAGAATACACACAGGATGGAGGCACTGCACAAGGTCGGAACCTGAGTGAGGTGAGAAGAGAGGGGATAGCTTAATAAGTGGTTTCAGGGCAGGTGTGGGAGTAACTTGGGAGCACATGTCAGAACCTGTGCAGGATGAAGAGGACCTTTATAAAATCTACAGCGGCATTCCCTGGAGATTAGTTATATATAGGGGAATTGAACAAATGCATAAATATTTCTATATATACACATACACACACACTGAGTGAGAAGGCCTGGGAGCAAGAACACCTCAGTAACATTGCGTACACTTAGCATCCAGATCATGGTTTCTAAATACCATTCTCTAATAAAAGGATCCAGATTTGCTTAGGAGAGTAGATGACTACTTCCATGGCTACAGTAGAAAAAACACAAGATAATTCTGGGACATTTTGTTGTACAATAAAGTAAGGAAGTATTCAAAGAATGATAGGCACATGTAAAAAAGATAAACTACATTAAATGGGCTCTTGTTGGCCAAATCATTGACAATTTGGTCATCAAAATAATATTAATAGATTATTACTTGTTTAATAAAATAAGAAATCATTTATCCACTCTGATAGAGTAGACCATTTTGATAGAAATGTATTAATAAAACACTTAAGTGTTCATTGAAGAACAGTATATTTGAATTGTTTCAAAATCTCTAAACACAAAGTACTTACTAAGTATAAGGAGGAAAAAAATAATTTTAAAATGGAAAAGTCTGATAGACAATACCTCACAATCAGTGACCAAAGTTAACTTCAGCAGTATTGGGGCAAATTGAAGTCCTGTACCACCTGAGAGGGTGTAATATAAAGCACATGGTATCCCTGAATCATAGTAAAACAGCAGACACTAAGGTGCACCCAGCTGGGGAGAGGAACAGAGGGACAGAGTAAGACAGTGTAATCAGTGTATTCTGGCTGGTGGGGAGGAGACTTCTTAAGGTGATCATTTTTAAAAATAAGAGCCAATTTTCACTGGTTCTGTTATTGTTTTTAAAAGTCTTTATAGACCCTTTTTATTACCTGCACCTTCAACATACAGCTCCTACCAGGACCCCTAACCTGTTCTTGGTAGCTGACTGCTCAGACAAGCCCAAACTGAGTGAAACTTGACCAGATCACAGCCTTGTAATCTTCAGCAATGTCAAAGTCAGAAAAATCAAGGAAAGAGTAGGGAACGGTTCCACACTGAAGGAGACTGAAAATATACAACGATTAAATAAAATCTGTAACTCTCAACTGGGTACTTTTGCTGTGAAAGATTTTACTAGGAAAATGTTAAAGTGGGGCCTGAGGATTAGACACTAGTACTCAATCAATGTTCATTTTTTTTTTTTTATTTTGATGGCTTTATTGTGGTTATGTAAAAGAATGTCCTTTTTAGGAAATATAAAAGTTTTTAGGGGGGTTGGGGCATTGGTTTGTGTCATGATTCTAAGGGGTTCAGAAAAAATATTTCTTTGTATTATTCTTGCAAGATTTTCTATGTTTTTGAGGCAGTTTCAAAATAAAAGTTAAAAGTGTATTGACTTCATATCTAATACACAGTTGCATTCAAAGCAGGATCAAATGTTTTCATATGGTGTTACTCTTCTCTTTTTTCAGGTACTGGTCTTTTGAGCCATCCTGTTTTTACCCAGGAGCCACAAGACATTATTTTTCCTTTGGATTTATCAAAATCTGAAATCATCCTGAATTGTGCTGCCACTGGTTACCCTTCACCCAGTTATAGGTAAAGTCATACTTCTGAAACCACACTGTTTGTTTGTTTCTTTGTTTGTTTATTTATTTATTTATTTATTTATTTATTTATTTATTTATTGTCTTTGATGTAAAACATGCACACAATAAAGTGTTTAGAATTACCTAATTTGAAGGATGCAGCTCAGTGAATTTTTACAAAGGTAAAGAGCTGGATACCCACCGCTCAAATGAAAAAAAATGTTATATATTTTCAATATCCTCAAGTGTTGCCACTTTCCACTACCCTACTCCCAACCCAGGAACCATTGTTAGATCTCTGTCTTATTCATTAGGATGACTTAGAAGAGTGATTTTTTTTTCCTTTTCAATTTTTTATTTAAATTCCATTTAGTTAACATACAGTGCAACACTAGTGTGAGGAGTACAATTCAGTGATTCATTCCTTACATATAACACTCAGTGTTCATTGTAACAAATGCCCTCCTAAATACCCATCACCCATCTAACCCTTCTCTCATGCACCTCTATCCATCAGTCCTCAGTTTGTGCTCTTTGAGTCTCTTATGCTTTGTTTCCCTCTCTCTTTTTTTTCTCCCTCCCATATGTGCATCTATTTTATTTCTTAAATTCCATGTATGAGTGAAATCATGGTATCTGTCTTTCTCTAATTTATTTTGCTTATTAGCATAACACATTCTGGCTCCATATATGTTGTTGCAAAAGGCAAGAGTTCATTCTTTTTGATGGACATTTGGGCTCTTTCCATAGTTGGGTTATTTTTGATAATGCTGCTATAAACAGTGGGGTTTATAATCAGTGGGGTTTCAATCAGTATTTTTGTAACCTTTAGGTAAATACCTAGTAATGCACTTGCTGGGTCATAGGATAGTAGTTATATTTTTAACTATTTATTTATTTATTTATTTATTTATTTAGAAGAGAGAGAGAGAGAGAGAGAGAGAGAGATGTGTGTGTGTGGGGGCGGGGGAGAGGTAGGGAAAGAGGGAGAGAGGATCCCAAGCAAGTCTCATGCTGTAAGTGCAGAGCTCCATGTGGGGCGTGAACTCAGGAATCTTGAGACCATAACCTGAGCCAAAATCAAGAGTCAGACCCTTAACCAACTGAGCCACCCAGTCACCCTCTATTTTTAACTTTTTGAGGTAGTTCCATACTGTTTTCTAGAGTGTCTGCACTAGTTTGCATTCCCATCAACAGCACAAGAGGGTTCCCTTTTCTATGCATTCTTGCCAACATCTCTTGTTTCCTGTGTTGTTAATTTTAGGCATTCTGACAGTGAGGTGGTATCTCATCATAGTTTTGATTTGTATTTCTCTTCTTATGAGTGATTTGAGCATTTTTTCATGTGCCTGTTAGCCATCTGTATGTCTTCCTTGGAAAAATGTCAGTTCATGTCTTCTCCCCATTTCTTAACTGGCTTATTTGTTTTTTGGGTGTTGCGTTTGGTAAGTTCTTTCTAGATTTTGGATACTAAAGTTATTATTATCAGATATGTCATTTGCAAATATCTTCTCCCATTTCATAGACTGCCTTTTAGTTTTGTTGATTATTTCCTTCACTGTGCAGAAGCTTTTTATCTTGATGAAGTCCCAGAAGTTCATTTTTGCTTTAGTTTCCTTGCTTCCGGTGACAGGTCTACTAAGAAGTTGCTCCAGCCTAGGTCACAAAGGTTGCTGCCTATGTTCACCTCTAGGATTTTGATAGTTTCTTATCTCACATTTAGGTCTTTCATCCATTTTGAGTGTATTTTTATGTATAGTGTAAAAAAGTGGTCCAATTTCATTCTTCTACATGTTGCTATCTATCCTGTTTCCCCAGTACCATTTGTTGAAAAGATTATCTTTTTTCCATTGGATATTATTTCCTGCTTTGTCAAATATTAGTTGACCATATAATTGTGGGTCCATTTCTGGGTTTTCTATTGTGTTCTTTTGATCTATGTGTCTATTTTTGTGCCAGTACCACACTGTCTTGATGACTATAGCTTTGTAATATAGCTTGAAGTCTAGAATTGTGATGCCTCCAGCTTTGCTTTTTTTTCAAGATTCCTCTGGCTGTTTGGGGTCTTTTTGTGATTCCATACAAATTGAGAATTATTTGTTCTAGCTCTGTGAAAAATGCTGGTGGTATTTTGATAGGGATTGCATTAAATGTGCTTTGCGTAGTATAGACATTTTAACAATATTTATTCTTCCAATCCATGAGCGTGGAATGTTTTTCCATTTCGTTGTGTCCTCTTCAGTTTCTTTCATGAGTTTTCTATAGGTTTCAGAGTGTAGATTTTTTACCTGTTTGGTTAGGTTTATTCTTAAGTATCGTATAGTTTTTGATGCACTTGTAAATGGGATTGATTGTTTTATTTCTTTTTCTACTGCTTCATTGTTGGTGTATAGAAATACAACAGATTTCTGTACATTAATTTTATATCCTGCGACTTTGCTGAATTCATGTATTAGTTTTAGAAATTTTTTGGTAGAGACTTTCAGGTTTTTATTTAGAGTATCATGTCGTCTGCAAATAGTGAAAGTTTGGAGAATTTTTCTTGAGATTGGTGGCGTGCAGTGCCATGTTGTGGTTAGAATTGAGGGGAAAAACAAAAGAAAGAAAAGAGAAAGAAAGGAAAGGGAAGGAAAAATGAGAAAAGAAAAAGAAAGGAAAGATGGAGGGAGACAGGTAAGGAAAGAATAGAAAAACAGGTAGCAAAAAGCACAGAAAGATGAAAGAAAGAAAGAAAGAAAGAAAGAAAGAAAGAAAGAAAGAAAGAAAGAGAGAAAGAAAGAAATTAAGAAAAGAAAAGAAAGAAACAGAAAAACAACAGAAAAAGCAAGGAAAGGAAAAGATTTGTTTCCACAATTATCAATCAGTTCTGCACTTAATTAAAAATATCTACTGGCTTATAACAGGCAGAAGGATATAAGATAGTGGTTCTCATGACAATTTACTCATTAGTTTTTACCTATGAAGAGATACTCTGAATGAAGAGACTACAAATTTCACTGTTGCTAAAGGCTTCTGTTTCTAAGATATGTGTGAATTAGTAGGCTAAAGACAGGTAATTTAGCTTATTATTTCAAATCCCCTTAACGTGGTTTAGCTCATCTGTAATATCATAGCATAAAATACTCATAGACAAGAGGCTTTAGAAAGAGAGTGAAAAAAGAACTTGTTTTTAATGTGAAAATGGCAGACTCAGACCCAATTTCCATGATAATAAAGCAAAGGGCAGAGATATTTCAGATAATGCACATTAGCAACAAAATGTAAAGTTTTAGTTAATATGACCCTTTCTAACTTAAATTTTATTAAAAAGACTCACTCATAACCTTAGATTGTGTGTGTGTGTGTGTGTGTGTGTGTGTGTGTGTGTAATAGAAAGAAAACCTTTATGATACAGATTCTAACATTATTTGACATTATTTGGATATACCGTGAAGCCACATGAAAGAGCTATTGATTAAAGCAAGGAATGATCATTTCTAGTCACAGTTCTGATATTCATTGTGTGACCTTGGAATAATCATTTCTCTCTCCTGGCATTAACTTCCTCCTTATCCATAAAGTGAGGGTGTGGTTGATTTTAGTAACTTCTTTTAGTAATTTCCTTTTAGGGAAAAAAATCTCATAGCAGAAAATAAGTTCTATATAAAGCATAATTTTGAAAACATTTTAAAAGCAACTTGTCTTCTAGTCACTTCCAGTGCAGTGAACACCTTCACAAACAAGGTTTCAGTGCAAGCATCAAGATATAGAAATTTAGGTAAGTTTGAACAAAACTTTCCCATGGAAAGGATCACTCTAAATTTTTTTAAGGGCCAAGTAACACATGAGAATTAAAGTCTAGCCAGGAAGCTTTGCAAAGGGAAGGAAAATGGATTACATAAAGTTGGTACTTGGGTAGTATTTCTTCTAAATAAAAGTCTTAGATAATCGGATAGCCATGAGTTTACTTCTAGCTCAGAATATATATTTTATTTGGGAAAGTGAAGCAACACCTATGTAAATGATTTGTACACAGGATAAACTATATCAGAAGTACATCTGCAAATGTCATAGAGGATTTCTGGCAGATCTCCTCTTGACCGGATCACCAGAGGAGATTTTTTTAACTTAGTCTACTCTGCTCTAGTCATGAGGTCTTAAGTCTGAGGTCTAGGTGTCTTTTTTTTTTTTTAATTTTTTAATGTTTATTTATTTTTGAGAGAGAAACAGAGACAGAGTGCGAGTGGGGGAGGAGCAGAGAGAGGGAGACAAAGAATCTGAAGCAGGCTCCAGGCTCTGAGCTGTCAACACAGAGCCCACTGTGGGGCTTCAACGCAGGAACAGTGAGATCATGACCTGACCAAAGTCGGACGCTTAACCAGCTGAGCCACCCAGGCACAAGGTGTCTTTGAATAAAAATCATAGAAGTTGTCCTTCTGCCTTCTATTCTTTTCATTTTGTCACGTCATCTTCTTAATAAGATGCCTTCTTTATCCCATGGGATAAAGCAGGATATATATAATTGTGCAGATTTTATGATTAATGGATATGACTTCTGGAAAAATTAGATGACTCATCCAGGGATACACAGGAAGGGAATGTCAAAGCTAGGCTTAGGACTGTTGGTATAGGCCAAGGTCAATGGAATCAAATAGTACATATTACAATCACCCAGAGAGACTGTTACAATTTTAGATTTTGGAGTTCTCCTTCAGAAATTTAGGGATGGGCTCGGAAATAAGCACTTTAACAAACACGTAATGTAGCAAGGTCCAGTTCTGAAACACATACACACATACTATATTATCTAAGGACAATAAACATACCCCCCCAGCCATTATATTCTTGATACGGGGCTTAATTACTTAATATTAAAGGGTGTTCCCCAGAAAAAGGTCAATATTTTAGTTCAAATTCATTATGTTTCCTGGAATTAATATGATATTAATGCAGATGCTTAAAATAGTCATTTAAAGCAAATTTCCTACTTTGCATTATAGGAAAATTCTCCTGGGTCTGCAATCCTATCAGTAATGTGTTTATGACAATCACTGGAAATCATTAATACTATTTCTCCATTGATTTAAACATATTAATTAGGACAAAGCCCACACCAAGAGTTGAACCCCTGATCTATATGCACAGTTTAATAATCATTGTACCACAGTGATTAGAATGATTATGGGGACACTGTGAAAAATTCATTTGCTGCAGCTAAGCCAACAACTTTGAATTTGTGTTGAAAAACAATTACTGAGCTTAATTAGGAGCATGTAATGATGACAGCAGTTATTTCAGCGATTGATTCCAAAATTAAAGAGAGCTGGCAAACTAAGTGTGGTATATCCTTTGCTTTGAAAATGAAAGGGAACATAGAGGTCCAAAGATCATGCCCTGTAAGCAAATTGTGAAAGACAGTATTATAAAGCTGGTAAGGAGAATATTGGAATCTTGAGAAAGGCCTAAAGACAGAAAATGTTTCTATATTTGATTTTTAATATTGAGAACAAAAAACTGTACAAATTTCTCTAGAAAAAAAGATTTGACAGAAAGTATACTGTTTTTGGCTGTTTTCTTTCAACTTCTTTTTGTTAAAAAGAACTTGAGGTACACAAGAATTGGCTAAATAATTTTAAAGCGACAGAGTTTATCAAAAACCTCTGATTGATTTTATATTTGATCAATCACTTACCTGTTTGAATAGGGTAGAGGATTACCTATGTCTGTATTTCTTTCATACTACAGTAGACATTTACCATAGTCTCTACATTGGATATTTCAAGACGCTCCTAAAAAAGTCAATGACACTTAGAATAACATTATAAAATGTAATTTCTTTCTTACAGTTATCCACCCTCTTCAAAATATTTTTAATACGATCTTAGCATGAAGGGGAAAATAACAGCAAAGCTGGCATAAATCCTGAAAGTACATGGTTTGGACATTGGCTATGTTCCATTAGAAACATTCATTTGTTTTTCTAAAAGACTGATTGTCTTAATTCAATATTTTTAAGTGTCTTTCTTCCTAAATGATTTCTATGACTACACACAGCTAGGAATATATCTAACTAAATATGCAACATTTATAGTTCAAAATGTCTGGATATTTTGAAGAAAGGGGTGAAACGTGGAGGAAGTGGGTTTGATTAAAGATAATTACTGGGTATTCATTCATCTTAAAATGACCAAATGGAATTTCTAAAACATCTTATCATTCTTTGAAAATAAATACAACTGTAAGGCCCTTCTGCTACTTAATTCATGTACCTATAGTTGACTAATAGGTAAGTCAAGAGACTATTTTCTGCCTAAAATAAAATCTCTCAAACTGCATTTATTTTATTAAATAATTTTAGTTTGGCATTTGTAAGTACTGTTGAAATATATTCTGCGTGGTTAATTTTCCAAGTAAGAGACTCACAGAGACAATCATGTTCCAAAATAGGTGGGTTATTATTGTTTTATTATCAGCCTCAAATTGGCATTGTAAAATCTTTACTGGCTTTCTTTATGCCATTTGTAATATACGCTTCTCGGATTTCTATCTCTAAATCATTTTCAACGTCCAATTTTGCAGTATCGGTTGTGGGTGTTCAGGTATAGTATATGTTATTTGAAAAGTCACTAAAGGAATAGAATGGCCAGTATTATTGACTGAATGTCTCAGTTTTATTTTTCATTTCAAGAGTTATGTTGCCTTCTTGTACACATCTGGGTGAATGTTTGTGATTCATCAAGAGTGGAAGATCTTTCAAATAACCTAGTTGTTGATATCACTGAGTTCCTAAATACAGTCATCTTTGGTGAAACTGAAGGATTGTCTTCACATGTAACCATGTTTGTTGTTGCTGATTTAAATGGTCCTAGCAAATAAATAAATACGTAAATATATACATCCGTACATACATGGTCTTAGTAGTACAGCTACCTGTTGTTTAATACAAGGAATGGCCAACTCTGTATATTCTAACATAATTTGATTTTTTTCCCTTGAAGGTGGAAGCAAAATGGCACAGATATTGATTTTACCATGAGTTATCACTACAGGTTGGATGGAGGCAATTTGGCAATCAGTAGTCCCCGCACAGATCAAGATATTGGCATGTACCAGTGCCTGGCCACCAACACTCTGGGGACAATACTGAGTCGGAAGGCGAAGCTCCAGTTTGCATGTGAGTTTGTGGGGGCAAATTTAATCCCTGTGTTTGTTTAATACAATATTTTTGTTCATATTAAAATATTAGCTTTGCCAATCATCTGTTCTTTGAGGGTGATTATTTATGGAGGTAAAAAGTTTTGACAGCATGCATTTAATGAATCCATACTCCTAGGGATAGTCAAAATCTTCTTGAAAAAAAGGAAGAAAATAACTGTGTTATTATATTTGATAAATTATGTTGAGAAATATCTCTAAAAGTTTCAGATATAAATTTTAAGAAAAATATATATGACACATTACTGTTTTTCTTTCTTTCTTTTTTTTCCTTCTCTTTTTCATTATATATTAGTGTGCAGAGCACAGGAAGAAAAAGCTGAGGACAGAGATGTCTTTTGGGGGAGGTGGATATTCTCCCAGGAAATGTGATCACACACCCACAGTTAGATGTAGGTGGAAATAAAGTGGTTGCCAAAGGCAGACTTTATATTAACTGTAACAATGTCCAGCTGCATCACATAAATGTCATCCAAGTAATTACCTTGGTGACATTTGAGGACATTAGCAGATGAACAATAGACATATGGCTTCTTATATCCTTTATACATAGGGTTGCCGGGGACTGAAATGTTTCATATTGGATCCAGGGATAGCCTTGATTGAAAGTAATTATATTTGTTGATATGGATGAAATAGAAGCCTTGAATTTTTCTCTTTACACCTCCTCCCCCACCCCACTTCTACCCACGCCTGCCTCACAGGATATATCAGGGAGCCAAAGAGTTAGCAATTAGTCTCTTGGGTGCTCATGGAAAGGTATATTCTGTTACTTTGAAAGAGTAATTGTTTTGGAATTTTACTAATAAAATATATGTTCAACGCCTACCTTGCAGAACCAATGTAGTCATCAACAGATACATGAATTAAGAATTGAGTCTATCTGCCATTGCAAGTCTTGTGTTCCAAAGATCCCTTGCTTCATACCCATTTCCTTTTAGGTTGGCCATTTTGGGGGTAGTCTTATTTCTGAATGTGTGTGTGTGTGTGTGTGTGTGTGTGTGTGTATTTAGTCATAGATACAGATGATATAGATACAGATATAAATATAGATATAGATAGATATAAGCATTATATAGGTATATATACACATACATATATGCATGTGGTCATATATACACAGACACTCATGTATATACACACATGCATTGCATTGCTAAATGTATTTGAATGTGTTATATATGCATAAATAGATAATGCAAAAGTTTATGGAGATAGGTGGAATATGAACAAAGGCTTGTGGCTATTTTGAAAAAAAAAAACAAGAGAGAAAATGATAGAAGGGACATATCTAATCAAGAATAAGTTTTCCTATGAAAACACGCTCAACATCACTAACCATTATGAAAATGTAAATCAGAACTATAGTAAGATACTGCTTCATACCCATTAGGATGGCTATTAGTAAAACACACACACACAAACAGAAAATAACAAATGTTTGCAAGGATGTGGAAGAATTGGAACATTTGTGCATTGGTGATAGGAATGTAAACTGGTAGAGTCACTGAAAGACAGTCTAGCAGTTCATGAAGAAAATTAATGGAATTACCACATGACACAGAAATTCCATTTCTATGTATTTACCTCAGAGACTTAAAAGCAGGCAGTACTCGAACAGATATTTATATACCCATGCTTATAACAGCATTATTCTGAGTAGCTAAAAGGTGGAAATAACCTGAATGTAGTGTGTGTGTGTGTGTGTGTGTGTGTGTGTGTGTGTGTACGTGTAGAATAGAATATTATCCTACTTTAAAAATGGAATAAAATTCTGATACAACATGTGTAGCCTTGAAAAAAATCCTGCTAAGTGAAGTAAGCCAGACACAACAGGACAAATATTGTATGATTTAATATATCTGAGGTAACTAGAAGGGAAAATTCATAGAGACAGAAGGCAGAGTGGTGACTTCCAGGGACTGGGTGGAAGGAAGATTCGGGAGTTAACTTTAATTAATACAGAGTTCCAGTTTGGGATAATGATAAAGTTCTGGAGGTGAATGGTAGTAATGATTACACAATCTGAATTTATTCAATTCCACTAAATTGTGCACTTTAAATGGTTAAAATGGTAAATTTTATGTTATTTTTTTTTTAAATAGTATCATCAGAATTCAGTGGAATAGAGTTGGATTTTTTTTCCTTCATCATAATTCTTAAAAGAAAAGAAAAGACTAAGGTTTCTTTATTAAGTATCTGTTTTGGTTCTTTGTACAGAGAAAGTAGTCTAAATGCTAGTCTCCAGCCTAATGGAAAGTTCCTAAAGTACAAGACCTGTGTCTTCGATTAAATTTGAATTCCTCACCACCACCTTCATAAATTCCCAACAGTGCCCATGGTGGTAGAAAAGGCTTTTGGTATGTAGGATAACAATGGTAGTGGAATGGTAAGATTTTCGATACAGACAGATCTGAGTTCAAATTCTATCATTGTCAAATGTCTACTGGTAAAATCAGGCCACCTCTAAACAATAGTAAGCCTCTGTTAAGAAATTTATTCAATGGAATTATAGCATTATCCATAGAACAATGACCTGGATTACTGGAGATCATGATTGCAAAGTCCCCGTCCTTTAAAGGCATTTGTGAAATGAAAGCTCTAATTCTTCTTGTTATTTTTTACTGCCTCCCTCAATTTGGTCAAACATTTACATATTTCAAACTGCTACAGTTACTCATAGAAAGGTCTTCTAATTTACATTTTACACTTTCTCCAGACGAGTTTCTTCATCTCTTGTTTTCAAGACTTTTAGGTGCTTTGACATATATATGTTACCTTTCTTGAGCCCAGCAACCACCATAGGAGATAGATGCTATTGTTGTTCCTATTTCACAGATTAAGAGCCTGAGCCTCACAGAGATTGGTGCTTTTTTAAAGGTACATTGTTAGAGAACCAGGTGAAACTTGAGTATAAAAGTAGAGACTGTAAAACTCATGCCTTTCATCTTATAGTAGTCAGTCCTTCCCCAACACTGCCCACACAAAATATGTGTGCTTTTTAAATTTAATTTGCTCTTGGCATAGTACTTGTGAAAATATTATGCCGTATCTTCAAGATAGTAAACTTCACAATAATCCTGGTGATAGATGCTGTTGATACCCTGTCCAGATCCCTGTAAATGGACAGTGTGCCCATCTCCAGCTTTTAGCGACCACGGCTGCACCTCTTTTACCACTTATGCCCCAGACTCCCCAGGGGATCAGGCTAACGCTGGACAACAGCTGAGAACCCCATCTTGTTTATCTCCTTCCCCGGAGCTTTCCTGCTTCCCTCCTTCCCTTTATCCTGGGAGTGTTCTCTCACTAAATCATACAGACTTGAATGTCTGCCTAGGCTCTGCTTCTAAGGAACCCAAAGTAAGACATTTAATATAAGACATTTAATATAAGGTATTTGATCTACTTATTGATAGAAAAGTTAGGTCCAGAAGCCCTACTCATGTGAATTTCTATAGTAAGAACAAAGATATACATCAAAACAAAATTGTATCAATAACTCTGCTCCCTACAGGTTGGCAGTCAATTGTATAGTGTCACTTTGACCTTCAGAACAAATGAACTATGAACAGCCTTTCAGAACCTAACCTGTCCCTGGGAAAGACTCTGTAGGTACATACCTCTAGATAATTGATGGCTTTTGTTTGTAACTTTTATCTGGATGTTCAGCAATTCAAAAACACCCTCAGAGTTTATTTTAGACTCAGCCCATAACATTTTGCCTCATCCTGATTCATCCCACCATGAAACCATGCTGAAATGTGGTCCATGTATCCAAAGCTATCTATCATGAAATGTCTTTCCAAATCAAATCAAATCTGTCCTTAACCAGCTCTGTGACCAAGACAAGACTTATTAGAGGTATGTTTTGAATTACTTGATTACAAAAACAGACCCCTTCACTTCTTCCACATAAGATTCTGTCATTCCAAATTCTCAGATAGATTTTTTATTTTAAGCTCTTCCTTTTTCCCCCCAACCTCAACCCTAAAGCAAATTCTGCAGGTGTCTATTTACCAAAAGCTCCTGCTACCAACCTGGTGTTCTTGAATGATAAAACCAGTTTGACTTTTTACAAGCTACACTTGTAGCTGCTTTGAATTTCTTTTATTTCTCAAGGACTTTGGTGGTAAAGGTTGAATGTAGACTTCTTCCTTTCATATGTATGTTAATGAATTACTCTGTACTTGTGTGAGAGAACATTGCATCTGTCATTGCTCTTTAAAATGTCAACCTTGAGAAAAAAAGATAGGTGTTTTAAAAGAAACCTGTGATTTCACTGAGCTATATATATATATATATATATTTGAGACTCTTGTAATAATGCAGCTCTACCAATGAATAGATAAACATTTGGGATAAGAGTTACTCATGAATAGGACTTTTTGGTTATGCATTGTTAAATATTTAATCACAGATACCCTTTCAAATAAGATTGTCCCATTATTGCAGAGGAAAAAGTAGCTGGACTAGAATCTCCTAACTGACCATTGATTTATTCAAGCCAACCACCCAGAAAACACCTTATTTATATGAATCTAGCTCTGTGCTTGGGCTGAAAGATTAAATGATAGATAAGAAATAGCTACTCCCTGTCTTCACAGAGCAGACAGGTGAAACCTTAAAAAAAACAGGAAAAAAATAAATTGCTAACATCTATATAGTACATATTAGACAGCAGGCATTATTTTAAACTCTTTAAGTAAATTGATTCCAGTGAACCTGACAATAACCCTATGAGGTA
Source organism: Puma concolor (assembly GCF_028749965.1). Taxonomy (NCBI): domain Eukaryota; kingdom Metazoa; phylum Chordata; class Mammalia; order Carnivora; family Felidae; genus Puma; species Puma concolor. Next base: position 127,675,942 of record NC_141668.1, on the reverse strand, counting down.
ATTTTCAGATGAGCAGATTGAAGCATAGAAGGATTAACTAACCCACCCTATATCACACAACCAATAAGTGTCAGAGTCCGTGTTTAAATCCATGCAATCAGAATGTAGAATCCACATTCCTACCACCTATCGCACCTCCTTAAAAAAAGTATCAGGTGAAGTGACAGAAGTAGACCTAACCTACAATGGAGCCCAGAGTGGGGAATCATAAGGTTTGCCTGGATTGGAGAGAGGGCAATAGAAGTATTCCAAAGGGAATGGGGGCTTGAATTAAGCCTTGAAATACTAGTTTGTTTTCCCAACACAGGTGAGTGAAAGAACATTCAGATCCAAAGGAGAGCAGGGGCACCTGGGTGGCTCAGGCAATTAAGCGCCTGACTTCATCTCAGGTCATGACCTCACGGCTTTTGAGTTTGAGCCCCGCTCTGCTGTCAGCATAGAGCCCACTTCTGATCCTCTGTCCCCCTCTCTGTCCCTCTCTTGCTTGTTCTCTCTCTCTCTCTCTCTCTCTCAAAATAAATAAATAAACTTAAAAAAAGAAAAAAAAGGAAAGGATAACAAGAAGAAAAGCAGATATATGAACAAGCTCAAATACCAGAGAAAATCTGAGGAGATTGACAAAAGACCAGGCATGAAAGGCCAAGTTCATGAAATGACTAGTTTTCTAGGAAGAGTCTGCAAAATAATTTGAAGGCAGGTACTTCCAAATTTTGGAATCCCTTTATATCCAAACCCAGTCTGTAAAAAGTGGAATGATTGAGTGATACTATGAAATGCCAAAGAAGCACACAAAAACCCATCATGGTGTGATGCTTTTAGGCAGAGGCACCAGAGGCAAAATGACTGTGTTTTTTGTGCACAAGTGTTCATTCATGCATAAAATGGGGTGTTAATATTACGCATTTCATACAGAATTGATATCAGGACAATACTGATTACACATTGAGAGAGGGTAAGGGTGACTGTGAGGTGTTAATGGACTGCTCGGCAGAGACCTGGCTATGCAACTATAATATAATAGACCAAGGCTGGGACATCAGTATTTATCCTCAGAATAATGGAAATATTTTGAACGTAGTTAAGGATTTTGAAGTTGTTTACAAATCATAGTTTGAAAATGCCACATTCTTTTTTTTAATTTTTTTAATGTTTTTATTTATTTTTGAGACAGAGAGCGAGCATGAGCAGGGGAGGGGCAGAGAGAGGGGGAGACACAGAATCTGAAGCAGTCTTCAGGCTCTGAGCTGTCAGCACAGAGCCCGACGCGGGACTCGAACTCACAGAACGTGAGATCGTGACCTGAGCTGAAGTCGGACACTTAACCAGCTGAACCACCCGGGTGCCCCCGTACTTTTCTTATATAAATATTAGTCTGATACATTAATGATATTACTGATATTATTAAATCTATAGTACACATATTTAGGGGTGCTCCAAACCCAGTTTTCACTCTTATAACATGGGGTTAAAGAATTCTTGCTCTGTAACACAGGAATTATTTTAGAGGGTTCCAGGTTAAAATGCAATAATAATTCATTTTAAAGAGCTACAAACATAGGCATTTATACTCATCATCATTGTTTTCCTGAAGAATGCAAAGAATTTTATATCTGCAATGCCATTCATCTTTAGTCTATACCAGTAAGCTATTCTAAACCGTATTTTATAGTTGGAAAAATTCAAGGTGGGGAACTCTGTTACTTGCCCAAGATCACCCAACCAACAGCAGACCAGAATTTCTCATGTCTCCATCTCAAAATAGTTTTTAAATATGTTTATTTATAGGGGCGCCTGGGTGGCGCAGTCGGTTAAGCGTCCGACTTCAGCCAGGTCACGATCTCACGGTCCGTGGGTTCGAGCCCCGCGTCAGGCTCTGGGCTGATGGCTCAGAGCCTGGAGCCTGTTTCCGATTCTGTGTCTCCCTCTCTCTCTGCCCCTCCCCCGTTCATGCTCTGTCTCTCTCTGTCCCAAAAATAAATAAACGTTGAAAAAAAAAAAAATTAAAAAAAAAAATAAAAAAAAGATTTAAAAAAAAAATATGTTTATTTATAGATGGAGAAAGTAAAACAGAATTCAAATGAATAAAAACCATAGTCACAGCACAACAGGAGAAGTATCCAGGTAAAAGCCATAATGTAGAGGTCTTTTATCAGTTTAGAATGCCTTCAGATTTTTTTTCATATATAAGAAATGCAAAAACAGTTATACATGATCCTGATAATATGGTGATAAAGTACATTTATATCTTAAAAATAAATTAAGACCCAGGGAAAAAAATCTAAATAACACTTAGAAACACATTTGGAACATTTAAAGTCTCTGATAATTGTGAAGTATGTGTTAAGTGGGTAATGCATATCTAATTACAAATGAAAATACTAGTTGGCTTTTAACCTTTTTTGGTACATTGGAAAAGAATTAGCTAAACAAAATGGGGACATCCATATTTTTCTGTAATTTCTTTAAAGAAAGTTGATACTTCACTACTGGGTTTTCATTATCATCTGGGAAATAGCACTAAACAGTGTTTCAATGAAATTAATATTCTAAATTTGTCTTAATATACTAGTAACCACCAATTGATAATATTAAGGGGTAAGCTTTGACTTTGCTTTTAAAGGCAATGCATGTCTTAAGGGGAGTTGGAACAGTCACATGGTTGAATTACAGCAAGTCACCATTATATTTATTTTTAAAATCAACAGGGAAGCAGGTTATCCAATGTTTTAGCCTCATTTTTTCCTTCACTATCACTGCTGGACGTCTATTTATGTACCTTATCAGAAATGATACTCTCAAAATTCAGGCCTCCTCTCACCTCCCACCTCTACTTATATTCAGTGGGACCTAGTCTTTTTGGTCCATTTAAATAAAATTGCACATTTAAGCTGCACAGACTGAGTTGGGGCGGGAGAGGAAATGTTAAAAATGAAATTATTCATCCTATCAAAACTGAGAGTTTCTGATTTATAAAACTAAGAGAGAAACCAAAAGGTAAAATGATTATTTGTTATTCCCTTGCTGTTTGACAAATGGTTTTGAGGAAGTTATGAGCATGCATCATTGAGATTTTGCTTCTGAGATTTATAAAACAACTGATTGGGAATTTTAGCAAAATTTTTGTGTTAAAGAATCAGAGGAAATATTATCTGAGATTTATTGTTAATATATGCCCAATGTTACCAAATAGCAAATTAGAATCAAGTATTTAGAAATACAGGGGGACCTGTGGGGCTCAGTTGAGCGTTAAACTCTTGATTTTGGCTCAGGCCACGATCTTGAGATTTATGAGATTAAGCCCTGCATTGGGGTCCAAGCTGAAGCATGAAGCTTGCTTGGGATTCTTTTCCTTTCTCTCTGCTCCTCCCCTACTCTCTCTCTCTCAAAATAAATAAACAAACTTAAAAATAGACAAAATAAGATTAAAAAGTAAATACAAATGTAAAGAGGTTTTGCTGCCAACATCTGGAAATGTTTATCATATTTTAAGGTATTAATTTATATGCTATATTTTCCAAAAGGTTTGACCCATATAGAAAACTGTAAAACACAGAAACAGCTCAATAAAGCATGATTAATCCAGAATATTACCAACACCCCAGAATGCCCTCCCCTTCATACTCTTTCATTTGCTACTTCCTCCTTCCTCTCCAATACCTTGCTTGTCAGTTTATAATTAAATATTACCTTTTTGAATTTCATATGTATAAAACCACACAACGCATATTCATTGTTGGCTTTGTAGCCAATAATACTTGTGAGATTCATCCACACTGTAGGTAGTCACTGTTCATTCGTTTCCATTGCTATATAATATTTTACGGTATAAATATACTACAGTTTATGAATGACATCTGCTGTTAAGGGAACTCTGGGTTTTTTTCAAGAGGCAAAGGTGAATAGTTATTTATGAATATTCATATATATACATACATATATATATACATACACATACATATATGTATACGTATATACATATAATATACGTATATATATGTATGTGTGTGTATATATATATATATATATATATATATATATATATATATATATATATCTTTTGGTACATTTGTGAATACATTTCACTGTTGTAAATAAATAGAGTAGAATTACAGGGCATTTGGGTATGCATATGTACAACTGTAAAAGATAATACCAACTGTTGTCCATAGTGATTTTATTAATTTAGCCTCTTACCAACAATGGTTCCTTGACAACACTAACCATTGCCAGTCTTTTTTCATTGTTATTATTTTAAGTTTTATTTAAATTCCAGTTAGTTAACATGTAGTGTAATGTTGGTTTCAGGAGTAGAATTTAGTGATTCATTGCTTACATATAACACCCAGTGCTCCTGACAAGTGCCTTCCTTAATGCCCATCACCCATTTAGCCCATCTACTGCCCACCTCTCCTCCAGCAACCCTCAGTTTGTTCTCTATATTGAATAAGAGTCTCTTATGGTTTGCCTCCCTTTCTTTTCTCCCCCTTCCCCATGTTCATCTCTTTTGTTCCTTTTTTTTAATGTTTATTTATTTTTGAGAGAGAGTGGGGAAGGGTCAGGGTGAGAGGGAGACAGAGAATTCCAATTAGGCTCTGCACTGTAAGGACAGAGCCGGATGCGGGCCTTGAACCCATGAACCATGAGATCATGACCTGAGCAAAAATCAAGGGTCGACTCTTAACCGACTAAGCCACCCAGGCACCTCAATTTTGTTCCTTAAATTCCATATATGAGTGAAATCATATGGTGTTTGTGTTTCTCTGACTTATTTCACTTAATATAATACACTAGCTCCATTCATGTCTTTGCAAATGGTAAGTTTCCATTCTTTTTGATGGCTGAGTGATATTATATACCATATCTTCTTTATCAGTTCATCATTCAATGGGCATTTGGGCTCTTCCCATAATTTGGCTATTGCAGACAATGGTGTTATAAACATCGGTATGTATATGCCCCTTCAAATTAGTATTTTTGTCATTTGGGTAAATACCTAGTAGTGCAATTGCTGGGTCATAGGGTAGTTCTATTTTTAACTTGTTGAGGAACCTCCATACTGTTTTCAAGACTGGCTGCACCAGTTTGCATTCCCAGCAACAGTGTAAAAGGTTTTGCCTTTCTCTGCATCCTCACCAACATCTGTTGTTTCCTTTGTTAATTTTAGCCATTCTGACAGGTGTGAGGTGATATCTCATTGTGGTTTTGCTTTGTATTTCCCTGATGATGGGTGATGTTGAGAATCTTTTCATGTGTGTTAGCCATTGGTATGTCTTCTTTGGAAAAATGTCTGTTCATATCTTCTGCCCATTTCTTAACTGAATTATTTGGTTTTTGGGTTTTGAGTTTGATAAGTTACTTTTATTTATTTATTTATTTAGAATGAGAGCGAGAGAGAGAGAGAAGTCTAGAGAGAGGGGCAGAGGAGTAACAGACAGAATCTTACACAGGCACCATGCTCAACGCAGAGCCTGACGTAAGGCTCTGTCCTACCACCTTGGAACCGTGACCTGAGCCTAAATCAAGAGTCAGACACTCAACCAACTGAGCCCTGCCCCCCCCCAACAGGTGCCCTGATAAATTCTTTATAGATTTTGGATACTAACCCTTTATCGGATGTGTTATTTGCAAGTATCATTTCCTACTCCAAAGATTGCCTTTAGTTTTTATTGTTTCCTTTGCTGTGCAGAAGATTTTTATCTTGATGAAGTCCCAGTAGTTCATTTTTCTTTTGTTTCCTTTGCCTCAGGAGATATCTCTAGTAAGAAGCTGCTCCAGCTCAGGTCAGAGAGGTTGCTCTCTTTGTTCTCTTCTAGGATTTTGATGATTTTCTATCTCACATTTAGGTCTTTCATCCATTTTGGATTTATTTACTTGCCACTCTTTTTTAAATTTTAGCATTTGGAGAACATATGTAATTGTATCTTATTTTGGTTTAATTTATTTTTCAGATAACTAATGACACTGAGCACCTTTTAATTATATTTTTTTATTTTTTTAATGCTTATTTTTGAAGGAGAGAGAGAGAGAGAGAGAGACAGAGCATGAATGGGGGAGGGGAAGAGAGAGAGGCAGACACAGAATCCAAAGCAGGCTCCAGGCTCTGAGCCATCTGCACAGAGCCTGATGTGGGGCTCAAACTCATGAACTATCAGATCATGACCTGGGACAAAGTCGGACGCTTAACCAACTGAGCCACCCAGGCGCCCCATATTTTAAGTTTTTTTGAGAGAGAGAGAGAGAGAGCACATGCCCGCATATGCGACCGAGTCAGGGAGGAGCAAAGAGAGGGAGGGAGAGAGAGACAATCCCAAGCAGGCTCCACACTTTCATCTTGGAGCCTGATGCAGGGCTCAAACCCACAAACCATGAGATCATGACCTGAGGTGAAACTGGGTCAGATGCTTAACCGACTGAGCCACCCAAGCACCCAGAGCACCTTTTTTATATGTGTATTGGCTACCTGCAACTCCCCCTTTGCCCTGACACCCAGCTTAAAAAATCTAAATCATTTTTAGGGGTACCTGGCTGTCTCAGTCAGTAGAGCATGCAACTCTTGACCCCAGTCGGGGCTGTAAGTTTGAGCCCCATGTTGGGTATAGAGATTATTCAAAAATAAAATCTCAAAACAAAATTTAAACCATTTTCCATTTTTCTAGAGTTGTTTTTCTTTTTCTTAGTGACTGATTCTAGATCTGAGCACTTTGCTGCTTATATATAGGAAACTGCTTCTTCTACTATACAACTTCAGTTTTTACTCTCTTAGTTATGTCTTTTGATAAGCAGAAAATTTTAAATTCCATATAGTCTAATTTGTCAATCTTTTCCTATATGTAATGATCCTTTCTGGAAAAACTTTAAGAGATGTTCCCCTGCATGAACTCATGAAGATATTTTTCTATGTTATCTTTTAGTTTATTGTTTTGTCCTTCATGTTTAAAATTGCAGTTCACTTGGAAATTATTTATTTGTTTACATGGTACAAGGTAGGTTCAGTATATATATGTTTTTTTTCTTTACAGGTCCAACTGAGTCAGCAAATATATTAAAAAATGCATTCCTTAAAAAAATTTACTCTTCCTTCACTCTACTATAGTGTCAGCTTTGAAAAAAATCAACTATGAATGCTTGGGACTGCTTTTAGCCTCTCTCTTCTGTTTCTTTGGTATATCAGCCTATGGTTGTACAAATGCCACACTCTAATAATTACTACAGTCTTAACGATAATTCTTGATGTCTGATAGTTACTAGAATAGATGATATGGATAAAGAAAAAAATGAGGTTCACATTTTAAGCTGAACTCAAGGAGAAGAGAGCTTGAAGAGAATAAAAAGTATAAGAAATAAGTACCATAAGGTTCTATCCACTTACTGAAATTGAACTTTCTGGTGGCCAGCACACAAGAAAGGGGGCTCATATCTTTCATGGGATAAAAACATGTCATTGTTCCTGTGAGCATAATTGCTCTGACTCTAGAACCTGAGAGGTTTCTCCTGTGAATCCTCATCAAGAGCAAAGTGAGCGATTCAGCAAATGGCATTCCCCTCACAAACATGCTCTCACACTTACTGAGTTTCCTATGGTAGCTTCTTCTATCTAAAAAATAATAGCTAACATTCACTGGGTACTTCTCAGACCTTTTCCATAACATCTGTTGGGAGGCTTCCCAATATGTGCCAGTTTTCTATTACTGTAGCCATTGTTACCATCAGTATGTGTGAATCCCATCAGTCTCTGATTTCTGGCTGTAGCCATTATATCAGTAGGATCTCAGAAACACGAACAATAGAAATGAGTTGCTGAATTCTTCAAACTTTGAGTGAATCCAGTGCTCACTCTGTTTATATATTATGTGGCTTTTCTTGGTGGAAACTTTACAAAGCATAGCTCCCTGCAGAACTCCTACCTACCTATTTCAGAAAACTGTGTTAAAATATTCTCCTTGAACATTCATTCCTCTGTGTACTTTTCTTAGGCTAAGCCTCTTCCTGTATTGATAAGATAGATGCTTGGGAAGAAAGTCGTTCTGGATCCTGAATTGGTGTTACTATATTTATGTTATCCCCTGCTCCATTTTCATAGGAGTGAGGAGATAGGAATTTATAGAAATAAGGCAGGAGTGTTTCAAGTTTTGTGATCTGACAATGCCCTCCATGATAGATGCTTTAGACATATGTTCCTAAAAGGAGGTACCAACCTTCTCAACAGTTCTTCCTAGTTAAAGAGAATAATCTGGTTCAGTCCCCAAAACTACCATGTAAAATTATAATCCTGGTTTTATAGATGAAGAAAATGCGGATCAGAGAAGTGAAATAATATGCCCAGAAACACTAGAAAACAGTGAAGCTGGGGTTTGATACCAGTCATTCTGATGGTTTAGCTCACTTCCGTAATCATTTAATGAGTGCTTGTCAAATTTTAATGTGCATATGAATCACTTGTGGATCTTATTAATACAAGTACTGATTCAGTAGGCCTAAAGTGGGACCCGATAATTTATATTTCTGGCAAGAATCCAGGTGACACTACTGTTGTCAGCTTCAATACCAGATTGAATAGGAAACACCGTCTCAAAATAAGATTTAGAACACTGCCTAAAGGCAATCCACTAGTAGTGTTAATATAGGGGTCAACCCAAGGGGATACAAGGAGTCAGCTCTATTATGGTCTACATGAATCCAGGGGAAAAGCAAATGTTAATCTGTATTTCCAAACTATAAGATGGCTGTTCAACATATTCAGTGATATGTTCCAATAATTCATATTTCTTGAGCACCTATTATGTCCCTAACACACATGGGAACAGTTTGCACAATTATTTTCTCTATTTGTGTCTCTGCAGCTATAACCACAGGGTCACCATGTATGTATATAAAACATTAGAATAAAGAACAAGGAAAAAAATGTGCTTGAGAATTATCCAAAGTATGAGGTTTTTAACTAATCACCTGTCAGAAATACTATTTTCTTAAAAAAGAATTTTTTTTCATTTTTTTGTTTATTTATTTTTCAGAGAGAGAGAGAGAGAGAGAGAGCAAGCAAGCTGGGGAGGGGCAGAGAGAGAGGGAGATATAGAATCTGAAGCAGGCTCCAGGCTCTGAGCTGTCAGCACAGAACCCAACGCAGGGCTCAAACTCACCTAACATGAGTTCATGACCTGAGGCAAAGTTGGAGGCTTGAGCAACTGAGCTACCCAGCTCCCCCAACTAGGCAATATTTTTATCATGACACCAGAAAATGCAAATGAGGATGAGACTAGATCTTCATACATCATTTCACAAGTCAACTGCAGGGTGTTTTCCCCCCTTTTTGAGAATTGTAAAATTGAGAGATCAACTTTCACATATGTATTAATAAGCTGTTTTGCATAGATCAATTCTTTCATGAATGGAGATTATGTAACCCTTGTTTAATTCTTCCAGAAATCCCATCCATAAGAGCTACTTGAGTTCTTACTAGTGTTCTATCCCTTGAACACAAAGGGTTATTTTAATTATTTCATCAGTTTTACACAAAATTAATCAAAAGTAAACAACTGTGCTAGAGGGCAATGCCAGCCTCTCAGCTCTCTGGAAAGCTCTCTGATCTTTGTACCATTTTCAGTATTCTTTTGGAAAGTAATCCTATGGTTTTCATTGAAAAAGACATGAAGTCTGGTCGGGTCAAACATCAGGGTTCGTGACATTTCTGTTTGGCAAGTCTGGCTGTCTGAGGGTCTTGACTCTTGCTATCAATGTAAATATTAGCATTAATAAAAGGTAACATATATTCAGTAAGCCAAGCACTGGGCAAAAAAGTTCCTGGGCATGCTTCAATTCGCACATGAGTTAGTGGCAGAGGTAGGATTTTAAACCTGGCTTTGACTGGCAACAGACGTCAGACTTGGAACACAGCCATAGCCTTTCAAAGCATCCCCAATGGCAGGTGTCCTAAAGATGTATCTGTCCTGCTTATGGTCCCACTTACCCCGTCTGCATATTCCACCTCTCTGCAGTTCACAGAAGGAAGTGCCAGAGTTTGTGATGCCCTGGATGAAATTGTCTCTCCACTTCAACTCCACATTCTCATAGCAGGAATGAAGAAGGGGTTTTGACAAGATCTCCCATAAACACATAACCAAACACATCCTTGCACATGTTTCCCTTAACATGACCATGTCTGAGGTGTTAGGCCTCCCCTGTGGTATCCATAAGTCATTATAATAAGGCTAGAGTTCCAAGATCACCCCCCTCCCCCATTGCCCAAACCCTGATCTGTGCATGACTGCATGTTCCCATTTCTGAATCCACTTTGCAGCCCTCCTTAATTGCTGAAATTCTTCCCGAGATCTCACGAAACCAAAGATCAGTCATCAGCTGAATCCTTCTACCCTTAATTTTTGCTCTCAACCTTTTCCTCATCATACCATTTTGACTGAAGTTTGGCTTTGATCTGAGGCCACTGCTTCTCTGGTATCCCTCCAAAATGGTGACTATTTTCTCCCACACTCTCTTGCTGCTACCACTTCTACTTGGTCTGTGAATAGGGATAGAGTCCTCCTTTCTCCTCAGTGTCACGTCTAGATAATTCTTCCTTTCTTATTACTAATGCCCTAGGCACTATGATCATTCCATCAGACTATGCTACCCATGTAGCCATCATGTTCTGTCTTGAGATCACCCCCATAGTTCCCCAAAGACTTTATCTCCTAGATCACTGTTTCTCTGTTCATAACATTCCTGTCATATCCTTGACAATTTCAGTTTTCACTGAACTCAACATTCAAAATTTAATAACTTGACTTCTCAGTTCCCTGTTTTTTTGTCTTCCATTGACTTTGTTTCTTAACTTAAGCAAAAGCCACCCTGACTCCAGGACCTTGTCAAATATCTAAAATGTCAAGCTTAGCCCATTTATGATTTTCAACCTTCTCAACTCTGGAACATTACTTCTTAACTGCCCTGCTCGCTATCTCCTGTCCATGAACTCCAACAGTACTCTGGTTCACTGATTCCTACAATATAGTAATCTTAACAATTATGCCTTGTCCCTCTTGTCATCATTTCCTCCTTTATTGGGACAAACTTCCCTGGCTTATCTTTGAAACATCTTCTTTCTAGTGTTGGTCTGTGTTGACTGTTCTGTGTTGACTGTCTCAACTGTTCATTTCTCCTTTCATTTTATTCATCTGGTGATCTGGTGGAATCCAAACCATAGTGAAATCCAAAAGAAAATTTTCACCTAGAGAAAAATCCAACCATGACACCTGGTCTCACTTTTAATTCATAAACACTTACATCCAATTGTACCCTAATACTGCCTGACATTAAGATTAGGAAGGCAAGTAATCGTGAAATTCAAAGATGTTATTGCATTACCTGACTCTTCAATATTGGAAGGTCCTCTGTGTGAGGAGAAACACACTAGCCAGTATTTCTCGACTGTATTGTTCAACTGATTCATCGCAGAAAATATCTCAAACAACATTTTCCCAACCCATTAATTATTCTGTGTTATGGGCGAATTGATACTTAGTCCTGACTCAGGTCTGGTTTTGCCTTAAAATTCTATTGCCTAGTCGCTGGGCCAGGATGGACTTTGCCTGTACCAACCATGTCAGGGATTCTTCACATAATTTGGCACTCTGCCCAACTACATGAGGTTCACTTGCCTGTGTCTAGAGTTATTTCTCCAAAATGAAGCCTATCAAACATTAAAACACACAATGAGGGCAACTTCTTTCTTTTTTCAACCCAGATTTTATACACCATTGGATTTCAAGTGTTGGTCTTTTGTTTTTGTCCCACAACCTATACCCACTGTGTAGATGTCACCCAACTTTCCTTTCCCTTTTAACACATTCTAACACTCATTTTCTGTTTTGAAATTCACTTCTCTGAAGTCTGATTACATGCTGCCTTTCAGGGACAAGTAATGAGACCTGTGTTTCTTCTTTCTGTGTGCCTTTTTCCTCCTTATTAGTGATCAAGTTTTACTAAATATTACTGTAATATTTAAATATAAGGGTGCCTGGACGGCTCAGTGAGTTAAACATCTGACTTCAGCGCAGGTCATGATCTTACGGTTCATGGGTTTGAGCCCTGAGGCGGGTTCTCCACTGACAGTGTGGAGCCTGCTTGGAACTCACTGTTTCCCTCTCTTTCTCTGCCACTTCCCCCCAAAAGTAAAAATTTTTAAAGTAATAATAATATTCAAAGATACATAAAAATTAGAAAATAAAGAAAAGTTAATAATATACCTGCATTGGAGACAACCACTAGGAACATTAGTAGATTCTTCTAGAATTTTTTCTTATGTGAATTAATTATATACACACATACATATGAGTATTTGTTATTTGTGAACTGCTTTTTCACTTTACAAAAATAATTTAATAACACTTTAAGGCATTTCTCTCCCAATTATTTGAAAGAAAGGAAATAGCTAACAAAAATAATAAAATATGGAGTATAATCAAGATTTCACATTTCTGTATTTTTGATAGTCATGATCCTTGTTTTAAAATTCAAGTCTCCTGACTAAGATGCTCATTTGACTCCTGAGAACTAAGCTTCAGGAGATGCAAAGCTGAAGGGGAAAGCGTATTCTGTACACAAAGGAAGGGCCCTTCCTGTCAACTTGACTTGAGGAGATGGACAGGTAGTGGTAAGATAGATCTCTGAGAACCTCCAAGCTGGGTCATTCTAAATCCTGTTGGTGTTTGGCTCGGTCCAGGGCCTACTAATCTTCTCGTGGCATTTCCTTAACAAAGATCCCCTGTTGGAAAAAGAAATTTCACAGATACATTTGGGAAAGTCAGAATGTTCAGTTTCTTCATTTCCTTTCCCTGAACGGGTAAGATTCTGTTTAGAGACAGGGACAACAGTGGATTCAATGTGGATGTTCTAATCTAATTAATCTATTTCAATCATCCTCCTTTACTTTGTCAGTAGACAAAAGCCCTACAGCATTCTTAATTACCCTCCCAGACTTTCATCTTGCTTTGCGTCAGAGGGCTTGGTGACTTTCTTTGCTTCAGCTCTCATACCATCTCTCCTTACAGAGCCCAGCACTGTGACACCACAGTCTTTGCAGTTAGGTTCCTGAGAGCAAGAGAAAGAAGGTTTATAGTCGAATTGCTTATTCTCTTAACTGAGTAGCCTCGTTCCTCGCAAAACTGAGATCATAAAAATATTGAAGTCGACTCTCCCTCTTTTTCTTGATGTAAATAGAGCTATCCATGTTTATATTCTCCCTATAATTGTCATATGTTGATAAATGGTGATATTGTAGCTGCAGGCTGAAAGTAAGAACCTTCAAGGTAATTTCGTTTGCTAATTCTTGATAGATTTCTTAAGCAGTCATGCATATTACTGACACCATTTTCAACTGATTGGACTTATCAAGAAATATTGAACTTTTACCTGGTCATCTAAGGCATAATTTTGATCTCAATCTCTCTTTTCTCAAAATTAGCATAAGTCTATTATATTTTGGGTAAATAATTCATGCTTATTGAAGACAATTTAAATGATGTAAAATATGAGAAAACCACAAGACACGTCATTCTTTAAAAAATTGCCACCTATGTCTCTTAAAGTCCTCGTATGAGTGAAGTCATATGATTTTTGTCTTTCTCTGACTGACTAATTTCACTTAGCATAATACCCTCCAGTTCCATCCACGTAGTTGCAAGTGAAAATAATATAAAAATAGGGAGGAGGACAAAACAGGAGACTCACAAATATGGGGAACAAACTGAGGGTTACTGGATGGGTTGTGGGAGGGGGGATGGGCTAAATGGGTAAGGGGAACTAGGAATTTACTCCTGAAATCATTGTTGCACTATATGCTAACTAATTTGGATGTAAATTTAAAAAAACTAAAAAATAAAAAAAAATTGCCACCTCTGTACACTTTAATTATATGCCTGTATGCACACATACACATACATAACATTTTTCTTTAATTTATTTATTCATTTTGAGAGAGATCTGGGGCACCTGGGTGGGTCAGTCGGTTAAGCAGCTGACTTCACCTCAGGTCATGATCTCCCAGTGTGTGGGCTCGAGCCCCGCATCAGGCTTTGTGCTGACAGCTCCGAGCCTGGAGCCTACTTCGGATTCTGTGATTCTGTGTCGCCCTCTCTCTCTGCCCCTCCCCTACTTACTCTCTCTCTCTCTCTCTCTCTCTCTCTCTCTCTCTCTCTCTCAAAAATAAAATAAACATGAAAAAATATTATTCATTTTGAGAGAGTGAGGGTGGGGTGCAGAGAGAGATGGAGAGAGAGAATCCCAAGCAGGCTCTGCACCATCAGTGTGGCGTCCGATGCCGGGCTCAAACTCAGAAGCTGGGAGATCATGACTCGAGGTGAAATCAAGAGTCAGAGGAGGCTCAACTGACTGAGCTACCCAGGTGCCCCCTCCCCCCCTCCTGCCCACATAGATTTATATAAATAGGATCATTCTAAATGACCTACTTTAATTTCTTTAAAAGTTTTTAATTATAACAAACGTCAAGCAAATACCTAGAAAAATATTGTAAATTTGTATTTAGATATATGTTAATATTTTGCCAGTATTGCTTCACGTCATGTTTTTAACGAGATAAAATGTGGCGATACTGCCGCTTTTCCCTTCACTCCTCCCCGACCCCTTCCCAGATGTAACCACTTTCCTGAAGTTGGTGATAACATTTCCAAGTATGGTGGTGCCGCTTCGTTGCCTTTCTATTACGTTTGCATATAAATAACATCAGAATGTAATTCCTTTTGCAACTTGTTTTACACTCTACGTTATGTTTTTAAAATGTAGCCATTTTGCGGGCTACCTGGGTGGCTCAGTTGGTTGAGCATCAGACTCTGATTTTGGCTCACGTCATGATCTCATGGTTTGTGAGATCACACCCCACATCAAACTCTTTGCTGACAGCACAGAGCCTGCTTGAGATTCTCTCTCTCCCACTGTCTCTGCCCGCCCTCCCCCTTGCTCATAGTCTCTCTCTCTCAAAACAAAATAAATATACTTTAAATATAAATAAATAAAAATTTAAAAAAATTAGCCATATTTCTACATGTTGGCTTCCTTCCTTCCTTTTGACTATTGTACAGTATTTCATTGCAAAATAAAATTAAATTTATTCCATTTCAACACAGAGATGGAAATATACAACATTTAATCTTGTTTTTTTCAAGAACAATATATTATAAAGATATTTTCATTACACTTTATGCATTTATTCACCTTTTTATTGAGCTGCTATAATGTGTTAGGCACTGTCATATCTTGAGAGTATAGTTCTTGAAAAAACAACCTTGCCCCTATCCCTCATGAGTCCAGCTAGGCAGTAGAAAAGGGTTCCTGTAAATATATAACATTAACAATTCTTAATAGTTGAAGAAACTCTTGGGAGACTAAAGTATACGGGTTATTCATTGGGGCACAGGAAAGTAAGACTCAAGACAGATGAAATGTTTGATGGATAAAAATTGGAATTTATGCACTATCAGTTATCTATTGTATTTTTTTGCATCCAATTCCATAGTAATGTGAAACAAACAATGAGCGACACCTGTGGTTTACAGCAGTAAACTTTTAATTTTGGCCACAAGTCTTTGAGTTACTAGGTGTTTTTTCTAGTCTCATGTGCGCTCACATATTAGCGGTCAAGTAAGCAACTTTGCTGATTTTGTGGGCTCCTCAGCCCAGACTAGGGCATCTGGCCTAACTCAGTTCTTCTCCAGTTTCTCATGATCCTCTAGGTTAGTTTAAGCTTTTACCATGGTGGCTGGGTGGGGTTGCAAGAGGAAGAGAAAAATCAACAGAGTGCAAAGGTGTTTTGAAGCTGGCTCACAATAGTCATGCTGTTACTTCCTGCTGCATTTTATTCACAAGGCCAGACTAGATGAAACGTGGTGAAATAGACTATACCTATGATGAAAGTTGCTGTAAAGTCACATTGCAAAGATGTGGTGAGAGGTAGGGAATTGGGCCACTTTGCAATCAAAGTATAAATGATGTGAGGGATGCGGTTGAAAAACATTCCATTTAGAGGGACAACAAACATGCTTAAAGGCATACAGGCTGGAAGAAGAGAAGACATTTAAAACCGTAGAAGAAAAAAAATAGAAAACATAGAATGGTGTGAGAGAAAGTTGGAGACAGTGGCGTGACCCCAATCATCTTGACCACATTGCTCATATTCTAGATTTTGAATTGTATTCTAAGGATAATGGGCCCCTATAATATTTTAAGAAATAGATTACATAATCTCATTTTAATTGACTCCAGTTTAATCTAGTACATGGATTCAATAAATTATATAATCTAAGTTAATTGGATTTCTTTGGCTGATATTATATGATATAATATGATAACATAATAAAGATTGTAATTGTGCAAGTAGTAACACACTTTGGGAGACTATTCAGATGTTAAACAATGAAAACATGCGTATGAGAGTAGCAGAAAATGGGGAAAGTGGAGACATTGCTGAGAAACTTTGGGTGTTAATAACATTTGCAGCTAGATGGGATGTAGATTTTAAGGGAAAGGATGATATCAAAGATGGTCAAATGGATAGTTGATATTTAACATTCACTTTCATGAGGAAGACTTGAAGAACTCCTGAGGGAAAGAAATTAAGTGTCCCATTTTAGAGCTGCCGTATAGTTAGACATGAGGGTCTGTATTGCAGACATACGAAGTTGACAACGGTTTGCACATAAATGTTACTTGAAGCCATGGGAGTACTTGAAGTCACCAGGAGTGAAATTTTTGAAAGGAAAGAGGAGAGCCCAGAAATAAATCCAAAATAATTCCAAATATTAGACATCAAGGAACATAGACAGATATGTTTGTGCTTCTAAATGGCTACATAGTATCTGATTATATGACTTTACCATATTATTGTAAATAATTGGTTATTAATGGAATTTGGTAGACTTCATTAGACAGTGCTATAATCACTATCTATCATATGTTCCTTTACTCATTTGGCCAATTATATCCTTAAAGTAGATACTAGGAAGTTGAATTGCTAGGGAAAATAGGTTTTACATTTTTAATGTGAATACATCTTGATTAACAACCCTTGAAAAACAGTTATAGAAAATTATACTTGCAGTCGTGATGAGTATACTATTTCCTCAGTCCTTCTCAATATTATATATCACATCATTTTTCATTTAGCATCTGATGAGTGACAAATTTTTGTTGTTTTAATTTGAATTTCTTGGGTTTATTAATAAAATTGAACATTTTCATATGCTTACTGGAAACTGGAAATTCTTTTTCAAATTTCCTAAACATGGTCTTTGCTTTGTTTTGTATTGAGGTATTGATATTTTTCTTAAGTATATTTCTTTTTTTTAATTTTTTAAAGGTTTATTTATTATTTTGAGTGAGAGAGAGACAGAGCTTGAGCAGGGGAAGAACAGAGAGAGAGAGAGGGAGACACTGAATCCAAAGCAGTCTTCAGGCTCTGAGCTGTCAGCACAGAGCCGGATGCAGGGCTTGAACCCACGGACTGCGAGATCATGACCTCAGCCAAAGTCAGACGCTTATCTGACTGAGCCACCCAGGTGCCCCTTCTTAAATATATTTATTAAGTATATTAATTTTTTTATTATAAAATACGTAAGATATTTCCATTTCTATTTAACTTTTCTTTTGGTAGTTTAGCCTGTATAACTGATTTGGTTTATTTGTGATTCAATTTATCTCTCATTCCCTTTATAATTTGTGTGTGTGTGTGTGAGAGAGAGAGACACATGTATATACATTTTCTTAGGCCCAGGCTCATGAAACTATTCCCCTTAAGTAGTCTTGTAATTTCATTTATTATAATTAGGTTCTTATTCACCTACTATTTATTTTTGTAATGAGCTTGAGGTAAAACCTCTAGCTTTGCTTTCTCACCTTCATCCTATAAAGCTTTCTCATTTTTATTTATTAAACAGTCAGGTGTTGACAAACTTAAGCAGCCATTTTCCAGGGAGAATCTAAGTAGGTCTTTGCTGTGGAGGCAGTACAGTGTAGTAGTTAAGAGTGAAGTCTCCAATTATCCTAAATAATTATCCAACCCCACATATATTCATCATGTCCCCCTTAGCAGGATGCAGCCCTGGCTGGTGACATGGTAACCTCTTCTACAAAGCATAAAGCTGCACTACAGGGTGCTGTTTCTACTCTGGAGAAAGCCCATTTATCATCTAAGGACAAACTTAAAATGGCAGCACTGCCTAGATCTTAGGAGTTTTGGGTGCTTTATTCTTCTTATGAATAGGTCACATACAAAAGTTTCAAAGGCAGCCATTAAGACCAAATGCAGAGTCTAAACTGGAGAAAGTGACTGAAGAGTTGCCTTTGAGGCCATTCCATCAAGTTCATTTTAACCTGATTTATGTGGCTATATGTCTTTCCCCCTCTGCATTTCCTATATAAGCTTTATCACAAATCAGTCCCCTGTAGGTTGTATTGGAAAAGCAATATGTGTGATTGAGATATTGTTAACAACAAAGCATGTACTGGTCCCAGAACTGTTAGATTCTGATTGATAAAATTTAATATTTTGAAAGGAGGGGGAAAAGGCTATTATTCCAACTCTTTTATTTGTAGTGTGGGTGAAGTTCCTTTTATCTCCTCTACTTTCACTGTAGCAGTATGACTGAGATTCCAATAAATTATTGGATGCAATATCCAGATGTCTGGATGATTTTTTGGTGCTGCCGCTACTTCTTAGTGGGCGAGAGAAAAGATAGTTGAGGTTCTGGAAAAAGTGTCAAAGCTTAGCAATAAAATAAGGATTTCATTGAACAGAAAGTAATGAAATCACCCAATTTATTTCCCTTTCACTGTTGTAATGCAGGTAAATCTTGCTTCATATGAGTCACAAAGCTTGAATGTGCAGTGGCCTGGCTGGGGTGGCGCATGGTTTATGTGTGAGGAATTGGAAGAGTACTCATAAATACCTTTAATAAAAAAGTGTGGGTGAAGCAGCTTAGTTCTTCAAATAAAAGAAGTTTCATTTGTGTCTGGGGATCATAGCTGTTACAAGTCAACTTCCTCAACTTTTTCCTCTCGTATCATCCTTCTGATATCACTTTACTGCTGAGGAGTTATATCTCCAGTTCCTGTCGTTGCTCTTGGGTTCAGGTTTTATCTGCTCCATGGTGCAGCTACCTTTGTCTGAGGGTACCTTCCATTTTCTTTCTCAGATCTCCTTCTTGGCTGTCACATACCAATCATGCAGATTTGATTGAGATATTCGTCTCAAGGAGTGTTATTCGCGGGTAGACCAGGAAGTTGCAAAACTTTCCTGTAGAGAGCAACATAGTAAATATCTTTGATTTACAGGACAAGGCCTCTGCCATTATAGGGTAGAAGCAACCATATGGAAACAAATGAGCGTGGTTGTGTTCCAGTACAACTTTATTTACAAAAACAGGCAGTGGACTTAACTTAGCTCACCGTAGTTTACTGAGCCCTCAGGTAGACTTAGAATATATTTTTAGATGTAGTCTGCCAATGGTAACAGTTAACATTTATTGAACAGATACTTAAAAATCTCATATCATTTAGCAAAACTAAAAGGTAGTTACTGTTGTAAACCCATGTCACAGATAAACAGTAACGGACAAAGATCAAGTAATTTGCTAGTAGAAAGGCATTTGAAGTCAGTCTCACTTGGTGATCCCAGTTTCTAACCACAATGCCATAATGCTTTTCTAATTAACCCATAGGAATGGACATGCCATGAAAACACATTTTGGTGAGATGTTTTCATGTGTGAATGACTTTTTAAATAAACTATTAATAAATAAAGTATCATCTATGTTCTGGCTTATTATCCACACGATGCTAGGTTTCTATTTTTATTTAAATTTTAACTGTTTAGGGTTGCCTGGGTGGCTCAGTCACTTAAGTGTCTGACTTTGGCTCAGGTCATGATTTCATAGTTCGTGGGTTCAAGCTCTGCTGACAGTTCAGAGCCTGGAGCCTGCTTCAGATTTCGTGTCTCTCTCTCTCTCTCTCAATCCCTTCCCTGCTTGTGCTCTGTCCATCTGTCTGTCTGTCTGTCTGTCTCTCTCTCTCTCTCTCTCTCTGTCTTTCCCTCTCTCTCTCAAAATATAAATATTAAAAAGTTTAATTAAACTCCTATTTTTATTCAAGCAAAATAACTTACTGGCAGGGAAAACATGGAGGAGACTAAACATTAAATATGTAAAGGCAGTAGCATGAAGTGGAAAAAAGAGACAGGAACAGAGTTAAATGAGTTGAGTCTTTAAATTACAGCTCTAACACTTAAAAAATGTATGATTTTGGGCAAGTTGCATTCTGAACTATTCACTAATTGTGAAACTAGACACTAGAGAAACTCTAGCTGTATAGCTATATTAGAAATTATTTTGATGATTTACTGAGTCACTAAATAGAGAAGTTTTCATAGTGATGTATCAATATGTAATAATCATATATATAGCATAAAATGGAATTATATGTAATTATATACATACATAATGATCATATTCATGAATGTTAAAAAGTCACTTTTTCTATAGATGAGTAAAAAAGTCTGTGTTTAAATGATCTAACCCGAAAATTCTGTGCATTGGAAGCAAAATTTTAGAAGACATTTTTACAGATTCTGTGGTTTAAAGAGTTCTTGAGGGTCATCTAGCCCATTCCTCTGTCTTCAGGCAGAGATATTCCTAAGCCAATGCAGATGAGATCCTGTCTATATCTTGTAGAGAAGCAATTTGGTAAAAGTGCCTATAAACCATTTGCGGATAGAAAGAGAACCTCTTGAATACAAATTGACTCCCTGATTGTAAGTGACTTTGTGATGACAAGCAAGAGAACTTTTCAGAAACACAGAATATTGAAAACATTTCGTTTGTTTTGGCAAGTCAGTGGCCTTGCCTGCCTGTGGCTTCCAGATGGGGGTTCAGGCTGAAAACATCCGGAGGCCCCATTCGCACTTACTATGCAGCACAACACCTCTTGCGGTCCAAAGGTGAGCCTTAATATTTTATGCCATTAACTGTGTAGTCCCAAAGATGGATTCAGGGCAGGTGTTTGATGTTGTGGCGTGTTTGGGTTGCTGAACACCACGGTGAGTTTCTCTGTCTCTCTTCAACATTTTAATAGTGATAACAACAACAACAACAAATTTCCCCTTATCACTGGTGCTTTAGGTAATTATGCACTCAAAGAAAACCAGAAATTGATTTGTCTTCATAATAAATCATATTCTCTGCTTTATGAAGAAATAATTAAGGAAAACTGTTCAAATTTAATGCGAAGCTTCAGAAAACTCCATGTGTGCCATGAAAAAAAAATTAGAGAAACATTGATTTCCCACAGGAGACGAATCAATTTTGTCTGTTTAGTTCATTGCTGCATTCATGGCTCAGAGCATTACTTGGCAAATAGTAGCTGCTTAATAAATTGGCAGATGAGACCTGCTTTAAATGTTTGTCGCACACTCTAATTGGTTGACTTTCTCTGAAGGCAGAGATCATGACACAGATTTGGATTAAGTAGTACATTTGGGGAGTAATTCTTCTCAGAAAGCATGGTGAAAGAGTAGGGACGTTTATCGGGAAGGGAGAAGACCCACGAAGAGTAAGGTAATGGGGTTAGCACTGTGGACAGTTGTGGCTCAGTAGGACTTTGCCCCTCCTACAGACGTTAGAGAACACAACTCAGGCTTGCTCCCCCTTAGGGCAAGGAAGCTGGGGTATTTCATAGCAGCTGCAATACACCTTGGTTGAGTTTTACTCCTGAGGATATGAAGTCCCCAGACACACTGGAATTTGAGGCATTCTGTTCCCATAGAATAAAGAAATCCTCCTTGAAACAGTCTCAGGCAAAGGGAACACGGTACGGAAGGTAGCAAGCCCTCAATTATTAACTGCCCCCTCCAAATGATAGGTAATCCCTAGATGGGCTGTGGGGTTAGGGGACTTTTACAGTGGCTACTACAACCATACCTTAAATGAACCACAACACTTCTGTTTTCCTAAGTGACACTCATAATGTGAGAAAATTCAAAACATCGGTTTGATATTTACATTTATTACATAGTTTTAGTTAAAAAGGTCACAGATGCTTCTTATCTAATAAGCAACAGAATATGTAAAAGTTCAAAGATAGCAGTTCAGGAATTTTGTGTTTTCTGTATTCTTGGCTCTAGTATTTCTGTGAGTAAACAGGGTATCTCCCAGTTGTTTCCACTTGATTACTGAATAAGTGATTGGACTGAACTTATTCTATCCCTAAAATAAGCCAAATACCTAATTGAGACAATTGCATAGTGATCTCCTTGATGAATCGTCATACTGAAAATGTTAATTATGGTCTCTACCTACCTTATAAAAGAGCAGGTCTAAGTTACTAATAAATAGGTAACCTCTTTTCTGGCATTGGACATCTCAAAAATCTCAAGTAAAAGACACAAATGAACTTCATGGTAGGGTCAAGTTTGTGGAGTGGCTAGGAAAAGGCAAAGTGGTTTACAGGCTGAGATTTTATGGGTGGATGAACTATACAAGCAAACACAAAGAGACCAGTCTGCAAAGAAGTAAATAGAGCTGATGGTGAAAGGAAAGCAGAAAGGACACAGGCCAGTTGCCCTTGGAAAAGGGAAAAAGAAAGATGGAAAGAGAACAGCTGAGTAAACCTTACTGTTCTCAGATGTGTTTCCACTACCCTGTTGGCCTGAGATCTTTCTTGGTACCTTTTGAACTGCCCTCTCCTTTAGTTCAGGCTACCTTAAGTGAATTTCTTTCCCTGGTATGCAGAGACCCATATATTCACATTTTTTTTTTTTTGTATTCACATTTTTAAAATTTTAATTTTATTTTTTTAATTACATCCAAATTATTTAGCATATAGTGCAACAATGATTTCAGGAATAGATTCCTTAATGCCCCTTACCCATTTAGCGCATCCCCCCTCTCACAACCCCTCCAGTAACCCTCTGTTTGTTATCCATGTTTAAGAGTCAGAGACCCATATAAAATAGTGAACAAACACGAAGATTTTTCTATCAGCAGAAATTGGAATAAATTAGAAAATCGACATAATACTTTAGGCATTATGGCATTGTGGTAACAACTGTAGGTCATACTCCTTGGAATTTGAAATTTAGCTCCATGAATTTAATTGCTAGTTTGTTAGTTGACTTATTGGCAATTTCTTAATTTTTTGTGTTTAGCATTTCTTGTGTAGAATATGCTTAACACTAATGCATACTACTTAGATAACCATATAATGTGCTTGTAGTGCCCACACATGCAGTGTAAATTTTATGAAAGTTAAATATACATATAAATACAAAGTGATAAATATAATAGAAAAAAGAACATAACATTAAATAGAAATATATATACAAATCTCCATGTAAGTAAATGAACCATAAAGTTTGTGACAGTTAAAACTTACTGAGGGCTATTGGACACAGTATATTAAACAGGTCATTTTTGGTGTCTCACTTAATTCTCATAATAATTCACTAATATAAGTGGTTTTTATTTATTTTTATTTATTTTTATTTCTTTTAGAGAGAGAAAGAGCACACACAAGGTGGGGTGAGTGGCAGAGGGAGAGAGAGAGAGAATTCCAAGCAGTCTCTGCACTTGGTACAGAGCCCCCTGTGGGACTCAATCCTGTTACCCTGGGATCACGACCTACGCTGAAATCAAGAGTTGGATGCTCAACCGACTGAGCCATCCAGGCGCCCCAATTATGTATTTTTAAAAAACATTTATAGATTAGATTTACTCATCTATTTTTTCCCAGCAAATGTTTGTTGACTGTCCTTTATTATCAGACACTGGGCATATTAAAGAACACTGGAAATAAGTGAAAAATGAACGTTTCATTGTCTCATAGTTTGTAAATCCAAGAGCTAGATTCAAACACAGGCTTATGTGAATTCAAAGCTCAAATATTTTTCTTTCAACTGTGTAACCACTCTTTCTTTTTAAAGAAAATGAATACTTTCCTTTTGCTCATGGGTTTGTTTCTCTCTCCTGGGCCACACACAGTCTTTTATAACCAGACTTCAGCAGAGACCTGCCATCATTTCTGCCATACTCCACTGGTTGCCCAGACACATCCTAGTATAGTGCAGTAGGAAGGGACTAGACAAGGCAGTGAATACCACCAGTCGGTTCTTACGGACCATTTTGAAGTTTGGCTACTATATCATTTTTTAGAATAAATCCTAGCCTCATCTTTATGATCCAATAAAATTTGTATCCTTGTTTCCATTCCTAGAGAAAATTGTAGACTCTAGACATGGTGTATGCTATTCACTCACTCACTTTAGAGTTATAACTCTTTCTTAATTCATTAAACATGCATTTGTTGAACACTTGCTTTTTGTGAGCACTGACCTAGTTACTGTGGGGAAAACAAGGTCCCTCTTTTCCTGAAGCTCGTTGTCTATTTAGGAAATATTGAAATAAATTTAACTAATAATAATTTCTGACAGTGATTAGACCTTTGGGGGGAAAATAGAGGGTGATAGGAAGCTGAAACTTCAGATTGGTTGGCCAAGAGAGACTTCCATAAAAAGGTAGCCTGCAGGCTGAGATTTGAATGTCAAGAAGAATCCAGCTTTCTGGGGATCTGGAAAGAAGTTTTTAAGCAGAAGAAATGATAAGGCCAAAGGCTCTAAAGGGGAGGAAATTTAGTGTGTTCTGAGAAACAGGAAAATAAAGTATTCATTGTGTCTG
Source organism: Puma concolor (assembly GCF_028749965.1). Lineage (NCBI taxonomy): Eukaryota > Metazoa > Chordata > Mammalia > Carnivora > Felidae > Puma > Puma concolor. The sequence continues at coordinate 127,651,220 of NC_141668.1, read as the reverse complement.
GAATTTTCTGAAGAACAAGTAAAAAGGGGTAATAGAATTGATATCATGTGGACCCCTGAATAGCTTTAGTAAGCTTTTAAAGTTATTGTTATTTCTCTGAGCTCATTCATCATTAATCAAACATTTACTGAGTATCTCCTGTGTGCCAGCACTGTGCCATGTACTGGGAAAGCAAAGACCAGCCCATCTACTCATTTTGTAAAAGGAAGTCCTACAAATCATTGTGCAGGAATAGAGTCATTTTAAAATCAATTTCATGAATACATGCATTCATGAATAAACTCTACATTGATGAGATTCTTATGGTAAATTATAATTAATGCCGTCGATTTACCTTTTTGTTAATGTATTAAATCCACCCATATCTTTTGCGCACCTGTCTATGAGATGCAGGCTGTGTGTCCTGGTGGTACAAGTCTGAGACCGAATGTCCCAGTTTTACCTTTGACAGAAATGAGTCCTGTAGCTCAGACCGCTTGCATTTATAGGAAACTCCTTTCAGTTTGCACTCTCTGCTCTTAAAATCTATATAAAATCTACTCGCTGCTCTCCAGGAGGATCAGTGTCCACATTCCTGCATATCCCAGCGAACAGACCTTCCTTACAGCCCTTCTAACTCCAACGCTGCCTCTGCTGAAGTCCTCTTCCCTGCTCAACTCTTAGAGGTTTTTTCCTCTTTCTTGATCTTAGTTTTGACCTAAAAGTGAAACTCTTCTTAATTCTGCCCCAAGTAGTGCACTCGCTAAAATAAAAATTCATTCACATAGTCTGTCTTTTGCACCCGAACATGTGTGGAAGTATGAGGGAGGAAAGACCCGAGAATCATCTTTTATTGAGTAGTCTTTTTCTGAAAGTCCTCTAGCACGCTGGAAGTTGATTTTACTTTTCTTTCTGTCCGCATCCCCTCATCCCTGCTCATTGCCAACACAGACCACTTTGGTCCCTTCAAAAGTATCCTGTCTGGGGTTCCACCATGTCCTCTGGATCCACCATTTTCCTAAATCAGAATCCCAAATCTCAGGCATCTCTAACGTCACTTTTGTGGGGTGTGAAATGTCCGTGTACCACCTATACTCCTATTTGTTTTTTTTCAATCAAATTGCTTTGATTTTAGGTACGTAAATATGTTAGAAAGTACACATTTATTACCACTCTATCTAGAAAATTAATGTAATTCATCATAGATAGATAGGAAATCTAAAAATCCCTGTGTAGCTATTAAAATTTAAAAACATTTATTTCCATAACACTTAAGTGCCTTGCCGTACAACCAATTATACCTACCACACACAATGGTAATCTCTCTTGTTTACCTCTCAAGGTTACTATAAATATTAAAAAAGATGACAGAAGTGAAAGTGCTTTGGAAAGTAATGGGATTTTAATTTAAAATAGGCTCTCATGCTCTCTCTCTCTTTTTCTCCTTCTCTGTTTCTGTGTCTGTCTCCTTTCGTGTCTGTCTCTGTGTGTGTGTGTCCCTGTCTTTCTTTTTCTCTGTCTCTAAATGACAATGCATGCAAAATCCTTATCACTGGGACCTTAATTACCCTGAGGGCTGAGCAGGAGGAACCTGCAAAGGAAATGCAGATTGCATATGTGACTCCAAAGACCTTGCTCAGAGTAAAACAATTTGATGGAAAAATAACAGTATTTAGCAACAACCCTGAAGTCAGTCTCCCTAATTCCAGTACTGCAGGTTCCTGCAAATTGAAGTCAGTAGGATAGAAGCTCTATCTTATGTCTGTGGGGGGTCTTTGAAGAAGTGCCCTCATTCCACACTAAATATATAAACAGGAGTAGTAACACATTACCCAGGGGCTCTGCCCCATTCCCTGGGAAACCCTGCCTTTTATTTTCTACATAGGTTGCAAATTTCGAAACTGAACTTTCTGACTAAAACATCACAAGGAACAAATGGACTTGTTATGGGCTGTGTCTGAAAAGAACCACATATTTCGTGCCATGGCTCCCATTAACTGCTGTCAAGGGGCCTGGAGCCTTGTTCCCTGGAAATCACTCCCTTTTCTCTAATGACCAGCACAGAAGTGGCAGCAGAGGAAACTATGAGTAGGATTGTTCCTGAAAGGACACAAGTTCCCCTCATTTGCCACCAGAACTTATACCTCCAGCCCTCTTTGCTGATGACCTGGCACAGAAGCTAAGAACTGAACCTGTGGCAAAACTCCCTCAGACCTCACGGTGGCCAGTGGTCAGTTTGGCTTTTTTGCTACTATGTTTGAAGACTTAAGAACCCAGGCTAAGACTTTCCTCCCAAGAGGCAGGACAGATTGTGCTCACTTGCTTTTGGAAAAAAAAAAAAAAAAAGAAATTCTGCTTTTCATTCTTCTTTTCCCCTTCCTCTCTTTCCCTCCTCCCCTGTGGAGTACTCAGAGTAATGTTCTGAATAGCTGAAAGTGTTTCTGGAGTTAGACTTAGGGAGGAGTACATATCCAGCCCCTGTCTCGCTGGTCTTGGGCAAGTTACTTAATCTTTTGAACTGTGGTATGCTTATTTACAAAATGGGTGTCATAGTACCTACATCTCAGGGCCACCGTGAAGATTAAACCTTATGATGTTTCTAAAGCTCCTGGAACTGGGAGAGGTCTCAGTAAAGAAGAGAATTCTCCTTCCTCTATGCTAGAAAGCCCCTTCCACTGCAATTTTCCGGAGCGCTTAGCTGTTCAATTCAAATGTTTAACCAAGATCTAATAAAGACCGACTATCTTTGGATTAGTGAGTTTGATGCCCACAGTACACTAGGTTTTCTCTCGGCCAGTCAGGACTCAGCAAAATCCTCCCGTCTTCATTTTGGTAGAAAGACATACCTTACTGTCACACACCACTGAGTCCCCATCTTCCACACACAGTGTTGCCTCCTTTATTCATCTGAGAACTTGACCTGTTCTAGAAACTCCCCTTTGTGCACTCGAGAATTATATGTATCATTCATAAATTCTAGCAAACACAAACAGCCCGAAGAAATCTCTTTAGAGATTATTGACTGAAAAGATACTAGCATTGTCCTCCCCAAAGAACAAAAGGTGGGAAAATGAAGATATGCCAAAAGGCACAGCCCATGACCTGGGAGAAGCAGGGTGGCCTAGGATTTTTCTGGCTCCCGAAACACCAAGCCAAGAAGTGATTTCTGCCTCCCGCTGAGCTGCCTTGCTTTCTGAGCGGAGAGGTTCAATGGCCCTCCATCTAACAAGTCCTGTCAAGTTGGCAAAACATGGTCTGTAATGAAATACAACGTGATGTGGCAATACTTGGAATAAAATTCACATACTTTTGACTTCAGGCATTTTTTTTTTAATTTATTTATTCATTGAGCATTTGAGCTGGGCACTGGATGGACAGAAAAGGAATTTTCGGGCTCTGTCTTTAAGAAAACATGATTTGTTAAATCATCAGATACTGAAATGAAAAATGGAAATGAAACCCATTTAAAAATTCAAAATGTCCAACTTTTGGTGATGTGCAAGTATCATTAATACTATAATTAAATCCACAACATCATTTATTTTGCGCTTAATACCTTTTAAGCATTTTAAAGACATTACATCATTTTTCCTGTGTGACACATGCTATTATTAGGTTCATTGTAAAACTAGAAAAAACTAGGGCCACCTGGATCACTCAGTTGGTTAGGTATCTGACTCCTGATTTAAGCTCAGGTCATGATCTTGAGGTTCATGAATGGAGCCCCACATCAAGTTTCATGCTGTCAGTGCAGAGCCTGCTCGGGATTCTCTCTCTCCCTCTTTCTCTCTGTCCCTCCCCTGCTAACATGCACATACTCTCTCTCTCTCAAAATAAATAAATATATATTAAAAATGCATATAAAACTGAGATATAAACAGACTAATTAATATGCCCTAAATCAACAGCAAATATGTGCTGAAGTGACCATTTGAACCCAGAGTCTTACCTGAAACCTGTGCTCTCGATCATTTCATTTCTTCAGTGATAACCTTGTACAGAATTCATTAGTGGCTTGTTTAATCTTTGCATGCCTACTTAGATTGCTTCTTTTCTTTCCAGAAACACTGAAGATCTCCACGGCAGTGTAGATCTGACATCTCAGTTAAGTAATCTGACATCTCAGTCTATCTTATGCTATCAAAGTTCCATCGCTCCATCATTCCCCTCTGCTTCTCTTTCATCCAGCTAGTTATAACTGTAGGGAATATGAAAGCTTAATAAGAGGCAATTTGGGAATAGGCCATATCTAGTATTTGTGTGCATATATATATATATATATATATGTATTTTTTTTGGTCGTAGATGTCACTGCTATCCCAGCATTAGTCAGACAAATGAGTTCTTTATAGAAAATCAAATTCAGTCTTACATGTACATTTTAATAGACCAAATGAGTATTCCATAGTTGCTCACAATGTTCCATGTAATAAATACTTTTCTCTCCAAAAACCTAGATGTTCAGCTGATAGAAAGGAATATATCAGCCCCTCCTCACTATTATCCTATATGTTTTTTTTTCTCTTAAGCACCATAAGGAAATGATTCTCAGTGAATTCATTATTCCCAGGAAACCAAGAAACAACTTCTCCACTTATTTATGAAGTTTTATAAAAATCTTTTTACATAAAAAGAGGGGAGGAATTTTAACTCAGATTATAAATGAATTTGACACCAGAAGCTCTTAAAATACCTCCTTACTTCATGCTTAGATATTAGCATTCCCAATTTATGTTCAATATTGAGACTCAGCTATTGCCTCTTTTACAGGATTTGACAATAGCATTGTGCTTTATTAGGTTATGTCATGTTATGTTAGTGAGTTATGCTAGGAAACACAATAATATCATGAACACTGTAGCTGAGCATATAGCATCCTGAACTTGATGGTAGAAAATGAAAATGGTCTAAGTAAAGGTATTTTTGTATGCAACTTAATAAAGTCCTGGGAAAATTACTTACAGAACCAAGATCTTCAGCTTACTCCAAACCACCGATAAAAATAAGTAAATAAAAGGAAAGAGTAACATGAACAATTTGATATTCTCATGAGTGGCCCTCTTCAAAGGGGAAAACCGAAGAGGAGATGTGAATTCAGAATAACCTTACTATAATGTCTTGATATTCTTCAAGAGTACTTGGATTTGAAAAGTTACGAATATCATATCTAGGAGTTCCATGAGACTAATACAGAACTAGAAAATTATTCTTGGTATCTCTCACCATTTCCCTTTTGCTGGGCAGGGTATCAGTGGTTTCTCACCCAGCAAAGTGTTTTTGCCATAGGCCAAAACAGAGCACATACCTCCAAGGTGGAGACTGTTCAGGAAGGTGAGCAGGCACTCTTCAATGCTACTGACTCCAGTGCAAACCTTCTGTGCTAAAACTAATGCAGAATTTGCAAGGGGGGAGTAGTATTCTACTGGTGCAAAAACAAAGAGCAGTAAAAGAAACCTTGGAGTTTAGAAATCAGATTCAGTGTCCTCAAAGTAGCAGATAATTAGCATTGTTTTTGAAATGCAGAGAGAGAAAATGAGCCCTGTCTCTGGTTTGGGGGCAGATCATAAGGTCTGTGTAATGGGGAAGCTCTACTGAGAGAGGCAGTACAGTCTGGCAGTTGAGCAAATGCCCCCTAGAGTCATGGTATTTGGAATTTCATTTTACTTCCTTTACTTATAAGCTGTGTGAACTAGGGCAGATCTTTCCGTTTCAGAGTGTGGTAGTGGGAGCTGGAGGGTGGTGAGCTTTGTAGAAGAGAGGGGGAGGGTTTTAATTTCTCTCTGTTCCTGAAAGAGGACTGGAGTGGGAAGTTTATAGAAGAAAAAGAGCAGACGTGAACAACAGAGAGAAGAACTATAGATTTTTAAGAACCAAATATCGAACATTGGTTGGATTCATCTCACTAAATCCCTAAGATTGATAGAGGCACAAATACTGCAGTGGTGGTGCTTCCTATTGGGAGGGGCAGGAGCTGAGTATCTCTCTATGTTGGCCAAGCTAAGCTGTTGAGGTCTTTGTTTGCAGGGATGTGAGGGTGGAGATAAATGAGGAAACACACCTGGAGAGGACACAACGAGGGTTCTGAAAAGTGAGGATATTGGGAATCAAACGATTTCTAAACTTGAAAAGGTAGTACTTCCTCCCCCAATCCAGGAATTTGCAGATTCTTTGGAAAGGCACTAACCTTTTGTGTTGTTTGTTTGAACGGAGTGGTAGTTATGCCCTATTTTATATCTTGTAAATGGCAGGAAGACCCCAGCGAGCATTTGGAAGCAGAATAGCATCATGATTGAGAGTGTGAGCTCTGGAACCAGACTACCTCCTTTTCAGTTTGGTCTTGACCTCTAGAAACTGTGGTCTTTGCTCTGTTGCTGATCATTTATGACCCTCACTTTCCTTCTTTGTTAAGTGAATGTGGTAGCAGTACCTGTGTCCCAGGGTCACCGTGAGAATTCAATGAAACTAACTTCACGGAGTGTCTGGCATGTAGTAGTTATTCTTGACATATGCAAGAAAGAAAAAAAATATTTAAAATATGAAAATAATGTGTGGCAAGTGGATAAAGATCCAGTTGATATTATTATTCACCTTTTGAACAACTCAGCTGTAGTATGTCCTGCTTGAAGCATGCATGTTTTCCTGGTGAGTATCTGTCCCAATCCCTGACTTTGTGGGTGTTGTCCTCCTGCTCTGGGTAAATGAACCCTGGGCACCCATAGCCTTCCTCCAAGCTTATGAGAGTTGGCAAACCGCTGGCCTCCTTCTGTGTCAGGGGCTGACGTTGCCAAGCACATCCTCTGATAGTGATCCTCATGCCTTGGCAGCAAATAATACAGTTTTCTCACTTTAATTAGGCTGAGATTCATTCCTACACATGGCAGCTGCAAAGATGTATTGTCCTTACAATTAGATGCTGCAATACTTAGCATTGCTTGGACTTAATTTTAAGTACATTTTGGTGGCCCCTGTCCCTCCTCTGTACCTTGGTTGCTCCAGGAGAGAGCATATGGCCCTATAATTCTTTAAAGCTCATTTTATGGGCCATTCTCAGGCACTTCCTGCTGGCCTCTGGAACAGAGCCTTGTTTGTGACTGCATTTTTGCTTATGCTCCTGCCAAATGCTTCCTCCAAAACCAGCAATAAAACCACAGGATCCGATAAGCCATGGTCATCAGAATGGCTTAATGAGAGCAACCTCAACAATCGAGGTCTTTAACAACAACCGTCACTGCAGGACTTATACCTTGAGCGCAAGGACAGCCTGGGCAGGTCACCTTTGTGGTTTATGGGAATTTCTCCAAATAATACAGAATTTGAGACCATCTCAGAGAACGATCTCATGCTAAGCTATTTTCTCTTAAGCAAAAATGGATAGGACAAAAATAGAAACTGGTGATTCTTTCCGGCCTCTCCATATATAAGAATAAATCTAGTTTTTAAAGGAGTTACAGAGCAAAGAAAATTTCATTGAATGCTCCAATGGCTACCTAATTCAGTCAGCCTTTGACTCAAAATAATCTGAAATATATCATGCCTCTGGCTAGCAAAAAGGCTACAAGTTGGATACTTAAAACAGATCTTTATCAGGGGTGCCTGGGTGGTTCAGTCCGTGAAGAGTGTGACTCTTGGTTTCAGCTCTGGTCATGATCTCATGGTTGTGAGATCGAGCTCTGCACTGAGCGTGAAGCCTGCTTAAGAGTCTCTCTCTCCATCTCCCTCTGCCTCTCTCCAACTCACCTGTGAGCACACAAGCACATGTTTTCTCTCTCTAAAAAAAACAAAACAAAAACAAAAACAAAACCAGATCTTCATCAAAGTGTATTCACATAAGATGGCACCTAGTTTAAATAAGGCAAAATTATATTTTGTCTATCATTTATGTGCTGTTAAACAGTTTTAAAATCTGAATTATTAATTGAAACCTGTGAACTAGTATCATTTTGGAATGACTATGTTTTGATAGCTAACAGGACTTGTTTGACTTTTGACAGATGTTGATTTCCTTTCATGTCAACTATTAGATACCCCATTGTAATCATAAAAGGCATGAAGAAATTATGTTACAAGCGGATCCTATATAAGTGGAAATGAACACAGAATATATTAAAATATCAGCCATCTTATCAACAATGTGTTATAATGGCTTCTGATTAATACTGAGAACATGATTGATGTTACTGGGGGTATGACACACTAACAATGTGACATTGAGAAAATTCAATCCAAAGCTTGTTAATTTCATAGAATCATTCAAATTCTCATTACTCCTTCATGACAGTTTTTTGTTTTTGTGACCATTAAAAAATAATGACAATTTAATGGGACCTTTCAATAATGATAGTAGGAAACACATTTTTTTCAAATGCTCATCTGTTGTTACAACAAGAAATAGAAACAGTGGATACAATATATTGATTTTTGGTTTTAAAAAGAGTTTGTTAACTTGATTCTTATTGAGTCACTTTTAAAATTATGCAAACGCAAGTCATAAAGAACTTCCAAGTCAAAGCAGTAGTTCACGTCAATGGTACCAACATATGTAGGTTGATTTAGCTTTTTCAAGGCCAAAGAAAAAAAAAAAGCACATTTTTGATTAAAAATCCTCTCTAAGAAACAGACAAGGCATGCCAGGTCTTGAATTAGTGTAAAGCGAATGGCTGCTAATCAAGAGCAGGTGGGGGAAGAAAAGGGGGTAGAGCTGGGGATAAGTAGAGTTTATATTGGCCAAATATTTGTATTATTAAAAGTCGAGTGTATATAAGAATTACTAAATTTATATATCAGACCTCTTACTTTTCATGGATACAGAGCAAACATATGAAAAATAATCTTTGGGAAATAACTGAACAGCAAGGATGCTTCAAATTGAAACATTCACCTACAAAAAATTTTATTGGAACCAAAATATGCTATTTGACTTGTGTTTGCAAATTCATTCATCTTTACTTTGTATCAGGAAGATGAAAATATAGTGTCATGACTTGATCAGTTGGTATGTCATAATCACAATAATTACCACATATTGATTATTTCCTCTATAACACACTGTAGTTTAGATACTTTAAATTGATTATTTTATTTAATCCCTACCGCAACCCTGATAAGTAGGTTTATGTATTGCATTTTTTCCCTTCCTCAATGATTTATCCAACACTGTCCCATCCATTTCACTGAGAAATTTGAAACCACCATGAAAAATGTTCTCATCTAACCAGCAAATAACCCTACTGTCTATCTTATATCAGTAATTAATATCTTTTTTTTTTCTTGATACCCCTTTCTTAAAAAGGTCAGTGCTTCCACAGGAGCTCTGATTACCACTTTTCTGACTTTTCAAGAACTTCACCCTAATCTGTGTCTTAGAATCAGCAATCTCTTTATCTAATTGTTTATATCAATATAGTACCACTGCCCTCCAAACTCCTCCCTGTTCTCGAAATCTTACCTCTCATTCATAGCCAACTCTAAAGAGTTTACACACCTGTGATCCCCATATTCTTATCTACTACCTACTATTCACCCCTCAATCCACTTTAGCCTCTTCTCCATAATTTTACTTACATTTCTCCTGTCAGGATTACGTATGACCTTCATGTTGCCTAATACATTTTTCTGTCCGCATCTTATTCCATGTCTTAGATGTTGCTTTCTACCTTTTTTCCCTTTTTCTGTCTCCCTCTCTCCTTCCCTCTTTCCCTCCCCTTCCTTCCTTCTTTCCTTTCTCTATAGTTCTCTACTTTACCTGTAAATACTGGAGATTTTTAGAGTTTGATTCTAGATGACTATCTACCAAATTGTTCTTGCCAAAAATTTGAGAGTCATCCCATGGGGATTACGTGCATTCCTATGGCTTTAAATGCTATATATATGCTCTTAAATTTCATTTTCATAAATCTGGACCTTGCCTCACCTGTGAATTCAGGGCTCATATGTCTTATAGCTTACATGACATTGTCATTTAGATAACTCATGGATAAGACACACACAATAATCAAAATAGAAGTCTTCAATCTCTCTAAATCACACCACAAATTAATTTCAATTATACTACAGTGAAGTTGTTAAGCAAAAAAGGCACACACAATTTATAATCTTTATATTTTTAAAGATAAAGAGAGCTGTAGGTAAAGATCTAATAATCTCCACTTCCATATCTTTCATTCACGTCCTTGAGATAACCAAGGTGAATAATAAAAATATATATATTCTATAATTTTCTCTATACCAATTAAAAGAGACGCTCATATTTAGGTTTTTACTTCATTCTTTCACAGTGGGATAGGTCATAGCAATATTTAGCACTTTTTTAACTTAATAGTCTAACTCACTTTCCAAGAACTTTCCACATGAGTCCTTTATATTTAATAAATTCTTTCTAATCATGGATGGCATTCCATTCTATGACCTTGTGGATATTTTTCACCTTTTGCACTGATTTATTATTCAGTTGTTTCTTGGTGTTCCCTTTTTACTTTTAATATAATTCCATTATAATATAATAGCCCCAAATGTCCTGATTACTGCAGTTTCTCATTGACCCCTGCCCACTATGTGCCCATGAATAGTGCTTTCTTTCAATATTATGAAAATTCCCTGCTGTTATCTACATCTAAGTTTTTAAACATGTTTTTCTTTCTGCAAGGAATATTTTCCCTTCTCCATATCACCATTGCATGGCTGTCTCTCATCCATAACATCTGTATCCTGTTCTTTTCACTTACAAGATAGGTCAGTTAGATAAAAGGTTAAGCTCCTGGGGTGCCTGGGTGGCTCAGTCGGTTAAGCGTCCAACTTCTGCTTAGGTCATGATCTCATGATCCATGAGTTTGAGCCCTGCATCGGGCTCTGTGCTGACAGCTCAGAGCCTGGAACCTGCTTAGGATTCTGATCTGCCTTTCTCTGCCCCTCCCCTGTTGGTGTTCTGTCTCTCTCTCTCCATCTCAAAAATAAACATTAAAAATTTAAAAAAAGAAAAACAGGGTTAAACTGCTATAATACAGAGACCTCAAAATAAATGCCTCAAACAATATAGGAGTTTATTTATCTTTTCTATGATGATCCAGAGTGGATGTTCCAGATCACCTGTGGTTGTACTCCATGCAATCACTCAAGTACCCGGGTTAATGGTGGCTCTTTCAACTTGACCAGGATCTTTCCTGTCATTGGCAATCTAGATGCTGAAGGTATGGGTGGAGAACATACAACTGTGGACATTTCCTTTCACACATAATAGGTAGAAGTTTCACTCGTTTCTCCTTACCGTATGAAGTGCGAAGATGTCTGCGAAACGTAGCCTCTGGTTGGAAAAGTATATTTGATCTACAAATCTATTATTATGGAAGAAGGGAGCATATATCATTTTTGTAGACAACCAGCAGCCTCCACACCCTAATAATTATCACAATTTGTAAATTATACATTTGTTGCTTTGTTTTTTAACTTGTATTCTAGTTTTCCTCTTAGATAACAAGCACAATAAGGGCAATGTACATGCCTGATTCATTTACCAATACATATTCTCTCCTTAATACGCTTCCTGCATTTGAGTAGGGATTCAATACAAATTTGTTAAAAGACTAAATGAATGTATAAAAGAATTTTACAGGTGAAAAAAACCTAAGGTTCAGAGAAGTTCAACAATTTACTCATTCCTGGATCCTGAATGACCATTTTCCAGGAATGTTGAAAGATTTGTACCTCCTGTGGATGGCTTAACAAGATAACTAGTTAGCTTTCTTCTAACAGTGAATTTATATGATTGTTTTATGGTGTATGGATATTACAACACTCCAAACAAGATCATGATGCTACTTTTTGAAGGAATAGAACAAGAAAATGAGAAAATATGTCTTCTTTCTCATTGGTTCAGTCACATTGAACTCTTTCCCTCACTCTATTCCATCCTAAGTTCTCACAGACTTCATGTGCACATCAAATACCAACCATTAATCTAAGATGCTAGAAGATTACAGCAAACTTGCTGCATATACACTTTTTTTTTTTAATCACACCTTCCCTGGGCAAAGAAAGTAAATATGTGCTGGATTTTAAAGATTTTCTGCTTGGCTACAGGCTGCCTGGGAGAATAAAAGTAAACAGATAGTAGATATTGTTAATAAATGTTTTCATCACATACTCTGATTATATGAAAAAGGAAGAAGAGAAGAAAGAAGAAAAAAGAAGGAAAAAAGAGATTTTTAGAGATAAAAATCAGTGTAGATAAATTGATCATCAACTAAATCTTCTGGTCAGCCAAGTATGGGTGTCCATTACTGTTAAGAATAAAAATAAGTTTGAGATTCTTCTTTAACGTGTTTGTTACTGCAAGATGATTCTAAAGCTGTTTTGTTTGTTTTCCAAGATATTGAAGACTTTGAAACCAAAACAAGAAGCACAGTGTCCGTCCGAGAAGGTCAAGGTGTGGTGCTTCTCTGTGGCCCACCACCACACTTTGGAGGTATGGTGGGGGGTACTTTGGGTCACACCATTAATGTGGTCTCTTGATGAGTAAAGAAGGCACATCTTGAAGTCAAAGATAGCTCTTCATCAGATCAAAAGGAACTTCAAGTCCCTTCAAGTTCATCCTATCGCATCTGAACAGTTCCATTGTAAATCATTTTTAAAAGAATTTTTTTCATGAAGTCACTCGAGTGAAAATGAGTACCTGAGTACCAAGTAAAAATGACCCCTGATGCAATCTGATGCTTGTCACCCTGAATGTCAGGAGACAATTTGTTTAACCTCCTTTGGCTCAGTTTCCTCCTCTGTAGAATTGAGACACAAACTGATAATCTGTATTACAGTGCTGTTGTGAATGTTGAGTGAGCTAATGAATGCAAATTGATGAGTGTAATGGCTAGTACTTATTCAGAAAAGAAAGCTGAGATTGTTATTTCATTGTTACTATGGACATGCATGGAAAAGCAAATTCCAACATTCCTCTTGGGAATCTCACCTTAACTATTGTGAGAGGAGAGTTACCACATTAATTACAAGCAAATTTTGGATGGCACCAAATCAGAGTATCTTCTAGCAATGGTGAAAACATGCACTCGACACCATTCTCTAGTTTGTAAGAATCTGGACTGATCCATGAATTGACCTGTTTGTTGCCAAGGACCTAAACCATCTACTCATTCGCACCCCCTCAGGGTTGCATTTGGTCAAATGATTTGGTAAAATATGGTGGATTCTTAACCAACAGTGAATCTGGAAGAAGCAGCATCAAAATATCCATGGAGTCATTTGATTTGGTTCAATTCAGTATCATACTGACTATATTATAGTTAGCTTAATAATAATAGCAAATACTTATACAGCATAGATCTAAGTACTTTACATGTGTTAACTTTTAAAATTCTCATAGCAGCTTCATGAAAGAAATACTATGATTATTGTTTCACAGATGAGAACAATAAGGTAGAGAGAGGTTAAGTAACTAGTCTATGGTAACATAGCTGATAGGTCCTGGAGCCGAGCTCCAAATCCAGCCAGAGTGGCTCCTAGAGCAGCCCTTTTGTAGTTTAGTCCCACTCTGGAATGGGAGAATTTTGAAAACAGAACAAATATTTAAAAATAAAATGAAAGCTATTTTACCCCTAATATTAAACAAAATATTATTTATGATCTTTTAAAACCTGAAAACATTTTTCCATTTGTTTCATTTTTACACAGTTACATGAAATGCTGATGCAAAAAAAAAAGAAACTGATTAGAAGTTAACAATATTTTATTCAAAAATATTACACAGTAGTATAACATTATGCTCACCTAAAATATTGGGGGAGAGTTATACTGTTTTCAATGCTATCTGAGGTAAAATAGTATTATTCTGCAGCATTGAAAAAATATAATGCCGCTAATTTTTTAACCATAGGGAAATTATTTTTTAGTGGTATAACCTAAGATGACAAGACAGGCAAAATCATGCCTGTTTTGTGCTGTCAGTCTATGTCAGTCTATGTCATTTTATGCTCTGACTTTGGTCAAAGAATCTTGTCAGAATTGAAGATTATTTTCAACTTTGTTTACCCTGAATGAAGGTAGCAGAAATGTCAAATATTTGTAAATGAATGTCATATATTTTTAAAAGGCAGCCAGATAGGAAAAGCTTTCCCTATTACCTTGTTACCTACCACCATTAAAGTATGTGTTGATCATCTAAAGCATGTAAGACCCTTATTGTAACAGTTCTCTCTGCTTAATGCCATGAGATTAAGTCATAGACAAAAACTGCCTTCCATTAAGACCTTTTTAAGTGAATAACTAATGGCTATTGCATGCAAGTTATGACAAATTTGTCGGATACCAAATTTGATTATATCATATGTTTTTAGCAGGATTCCAAGGTATTTGTCAATATTGACTTCATCCGGCTACAATGTAGGAATTTTCATCCTGAGAGCTCCTGGGGTTGTGCATGCTTCCTCATCTCTACAAAGGCAGAAATACTGGAATACTTTTCTTCTGTTCTTTATAGTTCTCCCAATCAAAACTGAGGGGAATATTGACAGACACCCTTTGATCCAACTATACAAAGAGTCATCAATTCATTAGAAGAGGAAAGTATTAATAATAGTAACAATGACTACCAATTATTGACTTGATATCATGAGCAAAAAGGACTTTGCATGATTTTCTCATTCCCAGGATTCTGATCATTAAGAATAATCATTTTTAAATGAGGAAACCAAGACTCAGATAAACTAAGTAAATCAGTTTTCAGTTAGTAAATGAAGACAAGATTCTAGTAGAGGAATTTCTGACTTCCAAAAAAAAAAAATTGCCTTTGGATAGAAAGCTCTGTAGTTAATGGTTAAACCTCAGATTGTGTATCAGTTTCAACACTCTTATACCTCCAGGTTTGCTAAGAGTTTTAAGAGTGTCTTTAACTGGCTGATTTGAAACAATTCTTTATTCTTCCTTTTCCTTTCTCACCTTCCTGTGAAGGTGAATTGTGCCAAGAAAGACTTCAAGAATGTAGAGAAACATATTGGTTGGATAACCTTCAAATTGATTTAGTGGACAGCTGGTTTAAAATGAGCCAATTTTACACATAGACATTTTTGTCTTTGTAATTTTTCTCTGGTTTAGGATGTATATATGTGTGTATATATATGTAGCTTCAAGCAACACCCAATTATTAGTTCACAGTTCTATATGTCAGAAGCCAAAGGATGATGTGGCTGGTGTCTCTACTCAGATTCTTAGAAGGACAAAATCAAAGTCATGACCAGATGGCATTTTTTTCTGACAAGTCTGAGGAAGGCTCGGTTTCCAGGCTTACTCAAGTTGTTAGCTGAACTGGGTTCCTCGCCATTGTGGAACTCAGGTTTACCCCAGTTCCTTTCTGGCCAGATGTCAAGGGCCACTGTCATCTTCTAGAGGATGCCCGCACTTCTTGCCACATGTTTTCTTCCATGTGCCAACAGCAAAGAATACCCCTCACATCCATTCGTTCTAATAGTTCAAATCTCTCTAGCCAAGATAAGGGAGAAATTATCTTAAACGTGATGTTATCAGAACATTCTGAGTTATATATATTTTTTCTCTAGTGTATTCACAAAACAAAACAAAACAAAAAAAAAAAAAAACTTGGAAAACATTTGTTAAACAAGGCAGGCCTGGGGCGCCTGGGTGGCTCAGTTGGTTAAGCGTCCGACTTCAACTCAGGTCATGATCTCGCGGTGTGTGAGTTTGAGCCCCACGTCGGGCTCTGTGCTGACAGCTCAGAGCCTGGACCCTGCTTTGGATTCTGTGTCTCCCTCTCCCTCCGGCCCTCCCCTGCTCACTCTCTGACTCTCTCTTTCAATAATAAATATTAAAAAAAAATTTAAAAACAAGGCAGGCCTATCAGATACATTGTAGTTTGTTTTATAAAACAAAAGCCAAAAACAAGAACGATGGGAGACTAAGAAAAATTATCAAATAGGTGGAATTCTATAAATTGACCTGGGGGAAGAAAATGGCTCCAGGAACAAAACAAAAGGAAAAAGTGTGTAGATGGATTTCCCATATAAATGATTAGTGATCACTCAGTGAAGTAGAGTAATCGGCATAAACCAAACTCAATAGGTGCTGTTTTATTGATGTCCTTTTTTTTCCCATATAGACCAAAGGAGACCTGACTTCAGAATAGGCTTTCTTGTGGATATTTCCTACCCAATTTTGAAGGTAACTGTGAGTGTGCTGTTCTTCTAGAAAGAGAGAATTTATAGATAAAGCTTATTCGAAAGGAAAGGGACCCATAGTGAAAGAGAAAGAAACCTAGGCAATAATGCCAGAACACAAAACTGGCACATTCTGCTTTATCTCTTAGAAATGTGATATTTGGACACAAAACAGGAACCATTCCCTATACTCTGAGGAGAGAAGTATATTTGCTTCCTTAATCCTATTTCTTAACTACAGATAAACTCCATGAATGTGACTGAATCTATGCCAATAGAGCCAGATTAAGCCCCCGTTTCCATCTTCCTAAAAAAATATAATTCTAGAATGTTACAGAGAAATATAAATTTTTCTGAAAGTTTTGCCTGAACACCACAGAGAGTGCTACAATGTTTATCTGGTTGAAACACTTTATACCCTATTAGACATTGTTTTCCTTTCTCCTAAACTCTCTCACTGGTGGTCTATGACTTCCCTCATCTCTACACAATCTCCAACAGTCCCTTCTATTGTCTATTATAGTTATTATCCATAATTTGGATACCCATGTCAGAAAAATACAAGTCTCAAAAGAAAAAAAAAAAGAGAAAAGAAAGAAAGAAAAATACAAGTCTTCTAGTTAGCCTCTTGGTGCTTGGCAAAGCTAAAATTTACTAGTCAGCTAAAAAGACTTTTCCTTTCCTTTACTAGGTCTCTAGAGGATTCTATGATCTCTTCTCTGTATCCAGGTTTATGTGACAAAAGGAGGCAATACACTATTTATTTTGCTTATTCATTTGGGGGAGGGGTCACTGAGCCTTGAGATAGACTATGAACTTTGTTGCAGGGAAGTCTTTCTACTATGGGTTTTCACTCACCTCAAGGATGTACTTTTGCTTAAGAGCCTTGTCACTTTAATGGAGATTCTGCATAAGTCATTTGCAACATCACTGAACTCAAAATTATCTTGAACTTTTTGAATGGAGATGAAAAACTTGAAGCCTAAGCTGTTGGATGAATTTGAAAATAAACCATCAGTAGATCTTCATGGGTGCAGTGAGTTAACCCAGCTTCACATGAAGTTTTTTTTATTTAGAAAAAGAAAATTAATCTTTTATTTATTTTTGAGACACACACACACACACACACACACACACACACACACACACACAGAATACAAGCAGGGGAGGTACAGAGAGAGAGGGAGACACAGAATTCAAAGCAGGTTTCAGGCTCCTCACTGTCAGCAAAAAGACCAATGCGGGGCTGGAACTCACAAACTGTGAGTTCATGACTTGAGCCGAAGTCAGACGCTTAACTGACTGTGCCACCCAGGCACCCCTGAAAATTTTCTTTAAAAATGACAGAGTGAAAGAATGGTACATGTTGTCTAAAATAATTAAGATCACCTTCACTGTGAAATTATAGTTTCATCATGTCTAAAGTAAAGCACATTCTTTCCCTTTATTGTCTCAATATAAAATTCTCAATCCTGGGCTCATAAACATCATAGGCTTAAAGTTTGTTTTAGAAGAAATATTCCATTGTCTTCTCAGATAAAACTTTTAGGTTGGTACAACAGTTGAATTTATGCCAGTAGTTTGGAGCATCTATGTCTGTGGTAGGAAGATAGCACTGCTGTTTGAGCCCAGCGTTTGTATTTTCATCAATAAAAATGTTGACAACTCAACATAAATGGAAAATCATTTTCAGCAAAGTCTCAAAATTATGTTATAGAATCAAGAGGAAAATTACATAGAGGAAAAAGTGCTAAATTTTCATATGGCCTTCTACCTAGTTAGTTTTTTTTTCCCCCTTCTGTTTCTGGAGTAAATGACAGTGGTGTTTTCTTAGTAAGTAGGACAAATCAGCAACAACAGCATTACTTCGGGGTTGCTTGAGTGTGTAAAAGGCAGACAGGCTCAAGAGTTGCCTGTTGGTATAGTAATGACAGTGATAGCCATCATTGTTGAACTTGCACTATTATTTACTCAACAAATATTTATTGTGTACATCCTAAGCCACTCATTTTAGTGAATTTTAGGGATAGTGGAGAACAATGTGACAAAGTCTTTCCCTTCATGAATCTTATAATAAGCAAGTATAAAAATATGACAGATGGTCATAAAATCTAGGGAGAAAACTAAAGTGGGTCAGGAGTGGTGGGTGTTGCTATTGTATATTGTGAGGCCACAGTAGGCTTTGTTTGTATTTGAGAAAAGAACTAAAAGAATGAGAGAGCGAGACATCGAGAAAAGGCAGTTTGGGCAGAGGGAACAACATGTGCAAGGGGCCTGTGGTGGGGCTGTATCTGGCACATTAGAAGAATAGCAATAAAACCAGTATAGAGAAAGAAAAGTGTGCAAACATGAGACTAGATGAGGATATAAGCACTACTTTAGAGCTATTTTAGAGCCTTTGAATTTTACTGTGACTGAGATTAGAATGCCTTGTGTGGTACTGAGCAAAAGACTGACATAATTTATCTGACTTCCAGTTAAAAATTTTATTATTGGGACACTTGTGTGGCTCACTTGGTTAAGCATTTGACTCTTGATTTTGGCTCACTTCATGATCTCATACTTTGTGAGATTGAGCCCCGCATTGGGCTGTGTGCTGACAGTGCAGAGCCTGCTTGCACTCGCTTTCTCTCTTTCTCTCCCTCCCTCCCTCAAAATAAATAAATAAACATAAAAAAAAATTTTCTCTAGAGAATAGACCATAAAAGGGCAATAATATAAGGAGTTAAAAGTGATTCAGGGGAGAGATAGTGGTGTCTTGAACTGGGATGATAGCAACAACCAGATGAATAAATAACCATCTTCACTATATGTTCAGAGGGTATGCCTAAAATAATTTCCTGGAAGATTAGATGTAGACTGTAAGAGAAAGGAGCAGTTTTTGTACTGAACAATTAGAAGAATGGAATGCCATTTATTGGGATGAGACCAATAAAGGGAGAGCAGATTTTGGAATGGGAGACATCAGGAATTTGTTTGGGTACATTTTAACTTACAGATGTCTATTAGATAGAACAATGAAAATTTTGAGTAGGCAGTTGGATTTACATGTTTATGGGGAAAGCTCTGGTTTGGAGAAATCAATTCAGAAGTTACCATTGTTAAAAAACTAAATGTAACTGAATAAATTTGAAGATCTGATTGGCTTTATTCAATGATTTATGAATTGGGCAGCAAACCATCTTGCAAATGGGAAGGAGCTCTGAAGAGCTGTACAAAATGAAAGACTTTTAGAGACAGAAAGAGGCAAAGCAAGGAAGTTGCTCTAGCAAAGTAAATTGTTTCAGGCAAGGTCACCTTCCTCTGGAGGACAAATAGGGTCTGTCCGGTGGATTGCCTCACAAGTGCTGACCCGGTAATTCCAGATTGCCTGGTTAAGGGTCACATTTCTGGGAGAGGCCGAAACTGGAATTTGGTTTGCCGATGTGGGACTTAGCACCAGTGACTCCATTTGGGACCTATTGTCTATGTCTCTCTTTTTTTCTTTTAACACCATGTGTAAGTAGTGTTTAAAGCATATGACTGGATGAGATAATGAATACCTCCTGTACACTGGGCACTCAGTTCAGCATTTTCTGTACCTCAACTCATATAACACTTTCAAAGAAAATGTCTCCATTCTAGAAATTGAGTAATTGTTTTAAAGAAGTAATTGTTTACTTGACCAAGAAGACATAAGTTGAGTGTAAACACTACTGCATTTATTCTCCTGCCTAATCTGATCTGACATAATCTGGCCCACAATAGATGATAACTTCTGAATAAAGTATAAGTGGAAATAGCAAGTCCTCTTATCTCTATTGGAGATTATGTAAACAGCACCCAGGGAGGTAAATTAATTTGCATAATGTTACTGTAACACGTTAGAATCAGAAAGATCATGTAGCTGACCAGAGTCCTATGCACCACATTTCCTGTGTCTACTTTCAGAATCTTATTCATACCCAGTAAGAATGTTTTCTTTTACTTTCCATAACATCAGACACAAGTCTTGTGTTACAGCCTGTTTCCATTTGTAGAGCCCAGGGTTTCTCACCATCAGCACTATTGACACTTCAGGATGAGACGATTCTTTGTGATAGGGATTGTCCTGTGTTCTGTGTATTGTGAAGATGGTTAGCAACGTTCCTGGCCTGTGCCCTGTTGGTACCAGTAGCACTCCCTCCCCCAATAACGAGAAGGAAAAATATCTCCAGACTTTGCCAAATAGTCCCTCTCAGGCAAAATCACCCTTGCTTGAGAACCACTGAAATAGCCCATCACTTACATTTTCTGTATTTAGCTCATCTATGGAGGATGGAATTGAGCAGAAAAAAGGAAGTCTGGTCTTTTTGTATTTGCCTTCATGATTTGCCCCTCTTCCTTACAATTGGAGGTTTCTCAGAAGTTCACTCAGACACTGGCTGTGTTTTCATTTCTTCTCTAGGACATGAGCAGTACTAGAGTTCTTTGGAAACTAGCACTAATAGGAACTCAGAGGGCCTTTACTTAGTGGTTGTTTGTAAATGATAAAAGCAGCTATCTCCATGATTCTGAACACGGGTGTATAAATCAAAAGGCATCTAATAAAACCTAGGTGGTTAAGCAGTAATTGTGGAACAAATGGGAACTCAAATCGGAGTGGCTGTAAAGGTGTCAGGGCAGTGTTCTGGGCTGCATCATAAACTTGCTCAATACCAGTATCAATGACTTCAACCCAGAAAAGGAATTATTTTTCTTGGATTAGGTCTTTGCTGCTGAGCTAGCATACCCATGATTTACCACCCAACAGCCAGTCACATTTAACTCCAAAGCATTGCACAAGGTTTACAGTAAATTACACGCATTCCAGGTTATTCCAAAGGGGAGATTTGCCCACTAAACCTGAGAACAATGCTTCAGATTCTTTATTCTTCTCATGTATTTTCTACTTCTAGACACATGCTACCAATTTCGAAGTCTATCTTACAGAGCCAATAGAAGTTCTCAGTGTCATTGTTCTTCCACATGGGATACCTCTCCTCTAATAAAAATGACATCCCATATAATGGGTACAATAGCATGGATCTCTTGTGTTTGTGTTTTAAATATTGCAGTGCAAGATATAGGGCTGTAAATTATGTCAAAATGTAATCATGCTCTAGGGAAAACAGTGTTTGTTGTATGCTTGAGGGAACACAGATAGAATCTTCAATTGCTTACTGCAGATCTGCCATTTCTAATAATAAAGTTGTAGAGGATGGTGTCAGTGTGAAACTACAGGCAGTGCTTCAGGAAGGACCAATTATCATTCAGTTCTAATGTTACTGCTGAATCATCACAGGGAAAATGCATCACAATCATTAATAACATAAATGTCATAGGTGGTGGAGAAAATATTTAAAAATTCAATGGTTTCAACTTAAGTGGCTCATGAATTATACATTTAATTAAGAAAAGCCAAATGGGAAGAATTTTAAACTTCTAATTTGTAAGTTTTTTTTTTCTTTCCCCATTAAAAATATACAAATTAAGCATTACAGTGGCTGATGATGGAACAAAATAGATAAAAGCCCCCACGGTAGTTTGGCTGTTTGGGTGGATGGGAATAGGTGACCCATAGGGAGAAGGGAGAAAGGCGGGATGGAAAATACAGTGACTGGAAGGGCTTGCAGCTTAACTTCTTCACCAATTCACAGAGGAGCACAAAGGGGTACCTGGATTCTAGAACTACTACAGAGCTACTGCCATATTCCCCTCTTCTCATTCACCAGTAAAAAGAGAAGGTTGGGCTGGAGGATCTTTAGGTCCCTTCCATCCCAGACATGCCACAAATCCATGAACTGAGGAACATCCTCTTTTCCAGACTCTCACGTACCGCCCAAAGAGAAATATACAAGATGGCCACCATTTTGTCAAACTCTGAGCCATTTCCCTTCCTAGTATGATTATGCAGAAGAGATTGAGAATTACCACTGTATTAATGGTTTTCAAAGCAGTGTTCTGAGATGCCCCCAGTCTCAGCATTTCCCGGGAATTCGTCAGCAGTGCAAATTCTCTGGTTCCTTTCCTGACCTACTGAGAGTGAAACCGGGAGGGTAAAACCCAGCAATTTGTGTTTTACCAAGTCCTCTAGGTGATTGTGATGCACCCTGAAGTTTCAAAATCTCTATTCTAGTGAGGCCATTTTGGAGAAAATAATTACTTCTTAGTGGTTTAAAAAATGCATACTATTCCCCACTAGTACTAGCTACAAACAGGTTGAAGTGATTGAGAGTGACAGATTAACGTTTCATTCTGTAAGATTCTGAGGAAATTGAACACAGGACAGACATTGTTGATGGAGGGAGAGGATGAGTAGAGAGGAACAGGTGTCCTAGTTCTCAGTAGGCTTGGATAGGCAGAGAGCTTGGGTGTTTAGAAAGAAGTGTCGGGGTAAGGAAGAATAGCCTAGGGGATTTGGCATCTGAAAGAGCTAGGTTCAAGTCCTACCCCTTGCACCTGTAAACAATGTGATTTGGGGAAATTACTTTTATACTTTTGGCTCCAATACCCTGTACTATTTAATGGGCATGTTATTAATAGCCAATTAGCCTCACAAAATGAACTTATGGATTGATGAAACAGGTATGAAATAAAAGTGCTCATTACTTTTTATATAATTATGTTTATTTCTGAACCACATTCTTCTGGCAACTTCTAAATGTTCCACTATTGAAGAAAGATACATCACATGCAGGGATAGATCAGAAAGTTTTAGCAGTCAAAGTGAAAATGAATTCACCAAGGGAGAAATGGAAATTACAGTCTCAGGTCTCAAGATTATAGGGTAAAGAATACAAAGATTTCTTGGGCATTAGTGGCAACTTGTAATTTCTGTTAAGTGAGAGGGTTACCTTGGATTTCATAGAACTAGAGATTATTCCTCTTCCCAAATCAGCATTGAATAAAGATCCCTAAGCTGGGACATAGCCCTGGGAATTTGCTCAAGATTGTCTTTATTTCACAAAAGGTTCAAAAGATGAGGAGTCACTGACAGCAAGGGAATATGAACTACATTTTTTCCTTCTCTCTTTATTGAAGAAAAATTTACTATCTAGATAGCTCTCAGTTTCAAACAAAAACCCTTTGAGCATCTTCTCTTTGGTGGAGACACAGTAACAGGCTTAGAAGTGAAGCAGCAAAGGACATCAGTAAAGAAACTTAGAAGCAAGAGACCACATGAAATGATAAAAGACTCCAGTAGAGACTTGTAAAAGCAATGAAGATTCAATACCCAGGAACAGGACAAGAATGTCAAGGCATATTTTCAAAAATAAAAAGTGAATTGCATTTATGCATACTTGATCTAAAAGCATTAGACTCTTAGAGAGATCAAAGGAACTTTGAGGGTGGAGTAGACAATTCATAGCTTTAACTTCCCATTCATTGCAAAAATAAATATTTTTTCGTAACATCTCAAGCAATGCTCATCTTTCCTCTGCTTTGTCATCTTTGATAGAGAGCTGTTACCTCATAAATCACCTGCTATTATAGTCCTGAAGTTTAGGATGGTCTTCATTTTATTAAAGACCATATAGCCTTCTGTAACCCCCAACAGCCAAAGTCCTATTTTTGCCTCCTGGACATCAAGAGAAAGGGCGTTACTTAACCCTTCATACACCTGGCAGCAATTCAGTCTATGAAGACAGCTCAATTATTCTTCCTCACCCTGCTCCCAGGGTAACAATCTAAGTTCTTATCATTTTCTTTTGTGACTTAATTTCTGGCCTTTGCTATGTTGGTTATCTGTCTCTTGATATACTTGAGAATTTTAATTCCCCTTCCAATAAGAAGTGCTCTGAACATAATATCCCAGTTCACCCACATGAGCCATTTGTAGGGTGTTGAAAATACAGATTCCATGGTACTTCACTCAGATATAATGAAACCAAATTGCTTAGAGTAGGATTAGCTATCTGTATTTTAACAAGCTTGCTTCGTGATTCTAATGTGCTCTGAATAAAACATAATACTCCAGTCTGAACGGTTCAGAGTAAGGATGAAAAATATTATTCATCTATTGTTTTACAAGTTGTAATTCATTCTGGTGTTTAGCTTTCCTGACATTATTTTCATCCTATTTTTCCCATTTGTACAAATATTATATAGTAATTAAAAATTGTAATATGACAGAAACACATTATGTAGAGAGTAAAAGTCTTTTGTATTTCTTTCTCTTACCCTAAGAACACCATCGTATACATTTCTAGATTGCTGAATTAAATAATTTATATAGACACACATATACACATGCACATACACACAATACTAAATATCTTGATTTACAACATACTTTACACATAACCATACATCTTTGATTTTTTTCTATCTGAATACTACTTTTATAGGCTTAATGCCACTCTCTGCATTTTCACATTCTATGCATAAGTGGCATTTTTGTTGATTGTTCTCTGACATATCCTCTCATATTTTATTCCTTCCTGAGAATTATCAGAGTTGTGTCAGTATAGATGCATTCATTTTTACTAAAATAACTTATGAATTATTGTTAGAATTTAATGCTTTGGCTCCTCCCCACTATTAATGGTCTATCTGTAGGCTCTTATGTCTTCCTCCCTCTTTCCTTCCTTCTTTTTATGCTTTCTAAAGTCTGGTTTCCTAAGTGTAACATCTCAAGCAATGCTCATCATTCCTCTGCTTTGTAATCTTTGATAGTGTATTATTAATGCTTTATATATTTTCCTCGGAGAAAGAGGTGATAAAGATGGCAACATTCCCATACTCCCACTTTCTCATGAGTGTTTCTATGTAGATGAAATTTAAGGGAAGAGTAGCTATCGATCTGTTTTGCCTCCTCATCCTTTAGAGAATTTAAATTCAGTAAGGCTAGTGAAAAATGTTTCAGCCGGTCTGCTTCTACCTCGGGTAGACTTCTAGAACATGTCAGAAATAATTAGTCTCTTTTGGCTTTACCGTATCATGCTTCTGCACCCGTTTTTAATAAAAGTGCAGATGACAATGATGGCCCAGAGCCTCTGCCTGACCAAGAGGCCCCTAGTTGCTTCAACTGTTCTATGAGCTGTGATTTCCTAGTGTGTGGTTTCCAAGTTCATCTGCAGGTGAAGATGTTTTCAACCATGTGTATTTCCCTTCTTCACCCCCAGTACATCCGCATTTGAACCAGTTATATTCTTTACTTCCTTAGATATAAGTTCAGTTCTACCTAGTTTTCATGGTATACACAATGTCTTAGGTTTCAGATAGTATCACACTTAAAAACCTTAATCCATGAGAATATTTTTCTTTGTTCCAAGATTTCTGGCTAAAATTTAAAAAGATAGACATGTGATTTGTGCATAGATGTGAAACAACTGTAACTCTCACATACATAATTCTGGTAGAGAGGTTGGCTGATACAACAACTTTGGAAAATTCTTTTGTAGTTTCTTACGAAGTTAAACATATGTCTATCTACCTTAAGTCTCACTCCTAGGACCTTATCCAAGAGAAATGAAAATGTCAATAGACAGTCTTATAAAAGAATGTTTATTTCAACCTAATACATAATGGTCCCAACCTGGAAACAATCCAAATGCTCATCAACAAGAAAGTGGCTGAACAAATTGTGGTCTATTTATAAAATGGAATATTACTCAGCAATAGAAAGCAAAGGAGTACTGATAGTCACACAACGTAGATGAACATCAAAACTATATATATGTTAAAAGAAACCAGACACAACATAGTACATTCTATTTGATTTCATTCTTATGAAATCCAAATATAGGCAGAAATAATCTATGATGATAGAAATTAGGTAGTAGTTACAATGGTAGAGATTGACCAGAAGGAGACATAAGGAAATTTCTGAAGAGATAGAAATGTTCCATATTTTATTTTGGCAGGGTGGCTATATAGGGTTTGTAATTGTTACAAATAAGTAAACTGAATGTTTTAGATCTGTGCATTTTATGGTATGTTTAACATATACATATACATCAATTAATCTCTGGAAATCATATATATATATATACTTATATATATATGATCCATTTATATATAAAAGTCATATATATCATCCACTTGTATATGTAAATCATATATATATAAATATGTATATATATCATCCACTTATATATATAAAGCATATATATATCATCCCTTTTATATACACAATATATAATGTGTATATATATGCAAATATATATAAATAATCCACTTATATATGTAAATTATATATATCATCTACTTATTCTCTTAATACCCCATCATTGCATTCCTTATTGAACAAAGCTAATGAAGGGCAGGGTGACCATATAATTCATCATCCAAATTTGGATATATTTGAATATAAGGGAATATTACAATTAGGACAACAGTCATAAACTAGACAAACGGGCACAATTTTATTCCATTTAAGGAGAGGAGGACACAGAAGTTTCAGGTAAGAGTGAATACAACAAAGATAATACTTTTTTTTTCTGTTTTCCAGATTTATCTTATGCATGGACTTTCAATGATAACCCCTTATATGTCCAAGAGGACAACAGACGGTTTGTATCACAAGAGACAGGAAACCTATACATTGCCAAAGTGGAACCATCAGATGTGGGCAACTATACTTGCTTCGTAACAAACAAGGAAGCCCAGAGAAGTGTTCAAGGACCACCCACCCCATTAGTGCAGCGCACTGATGGTAAGATGATAAGGTCTCTTGGGAATATACTTTGTCCATTGCTCTTGAAGCCTGGGGAATTCTCTAGAGCTTTCTGCTGCCCTCTGGTTCAGAGGAGCCACATCATGAGTGAGTGGAGGTTTCATCGACAAACATGATGAAAATCAGAAATCATAAAAATATATTAGAAAATTCTATAACTCACACGGTACAGTATACATGATTCTGAGTATATTGCACCATCTCTTTGGCATTGGAACAGATACTTTCTTTGCTTAAGGAACATTTTATGTAAACAAAAGTTTGTTTGGAGAAGTAGGCATGTGTGTGTGCACGTGTGGGTGCTGCCAAACTTATTAATCGAATACTGTTTTCAGTGAGCATATGATGCAGCTTTTCCTTAATGCCTCTTTCTCTTTCATATTCGTCTTTTTGTTCATCCTTTATTTACCTGGCTGGCAAAATGGGGAAAAAAAGGTTCACATCCAAGGAAAGCAAAGCAGCAAACATTAATTACAAGCATTCCAAAGAGGAATGAAACACAGGATTCGTACTAATTATAGTCCTCCAAGGAACAGAATTCAGATTGTTCTCTGATGAGTCTTGTAGCTTCGTCAAGTCATAGCTGGCACAAGATTTAGAAAGCTGGAAAACCTAGGGAAGTTAGGAAAGTAGAATAACCCTCCAGTTGATTCTTTATTGAAATATTCACAGTGGTAAATGTAAAGATAGAAAACCTGTTGATGCATTTTATGATCAGAGCCGGGCTGGAAATGTAGTACCTCATAGAGTTTTTCTCCTCTCTGAGCATTTTAAGAAAAGCAAGAACATAATGCTAATAACAGCTAACAGAATTATGGAACCAATTCCATACAGGGAGTTCTTATGGCAGAGTTTTTATAATCACTAAGTATCCAAATATATTTGCATCGTCTTAATTCAGAATTCAGCAAACACTAGATTTATTCACAGTATCTCCCCTTCAGTGAGTACTCTGTTCACGACAGAAAGAGCTCATAAGCCAATAATATGCACGTAAATTCTACCATGTTTTTCCTTTTTTGGTCTACTTGTAGTTTCTGCTTCTCCCCTTCTTAATTCCTTCATACTCCCATCCCCTCTATTCTCTTTAATGCATATGTGGTAAAAAGAGATCAGAAGAATTATACCATATTAATGTTAATAGTATAATATAAAAAATATCAAACCTCTTCTAAAAGTAGTCCCTGAAGAAATATCAGATGTCAAGAGAATAGAACCTAGAAAATTGAACCAACGTAGTTGACTGAACTAGTAACTAGTGCTCTCTACATCCTCAACCATAGCTTCTTTAAATGTTTGGAATGATCAAGGTCTTAAAAATCAAGTATTTTTATTTGATATATATTTTGTAAGTTTTAGCTTTTGTGTGGTTACACTGGCCACCAATAAACCATTTATTTTTAGAATGTATTATTCTGGTGTTTGGTATGTAAGTAAGAAAAAAAAAGTGGGGGGGATCAAAAATTTTGAAGAATCTTGATTTGCCAGTGATTAAATTAGCTAAGTTAATGAGGATAGCCTAAAGATAGATTTCTGTTCCACCTCTGCTAGGTAGCATGTTTACAATATATTTGACTACTGTCTTATTCTTATCCCATATCCATAATTCCTTATTGAAAAACTTAAAACTATATAACAGAGATGTTTTTTATAAGTGTACATACATCAAAACCATTTAGCAGTAAATTCTTAATGAACTGGTATAAGAGTATTTATGCCATTATTTATCTCAACTGTTGTTACTACTTTATAGGTTTTGTTGCAAAAATACTTTTATTTTGTATTAAGAGACTTTATACAGTGTTAACTGAAAATTTCCTTACCCCTGAACAGATGTGGCCCCATGAGTTCTGTGAAGGGGTGATAGATCTGGATATCTCTAGAGAACAAATGTTCTTGATAATTCAGAAATATTTTATATTCTAGATGCATTCGTTCCTTAATTGGAAGACACATTTTTTGTAAGATTCTAATATGGAATACAGGGAAATGTGGGATGCCTCTATTCTGATACTTTGATATATTTTAGATATTTCTTATTTAAGGAAGACGGGAATGAGTTAATTCTGTAAGTAGCATCATGTAGTTTTTCTTTGCCCTCTATCACTCATTAAAGTATATAAAAATATTGTTAATTGAAGGACAAAATAATCAGATTTTGGTTAATGAAGCATTTACTTCACAGAAAACTTCTATTCTCCAGAAATGCTGCTAGCTCTTTTGATATTTAACAGGTGTGATGGGGGAATATGAACCAAAGATTGAAGTGCGTTTTCCTGAAACTATACAAGCTGCAAAGGATTCATCTGTAAAACTGGAATGCTTTGCCCTTGGAAAGTAAGGTTTTTTTTGTTTTGTTTTGTTTTGTTTCTGGTTGTTTAATTTAAAAAAAAAAAAAAACCTTTTTGTTTTTCAAACATTGCTGTAAGGTAAATTACCAAATAGATTTCAAATGCTGGGCAAAAGTGGAACTTTCTGATTGGAATTTAAACAAACATGCCTAATACTCTGAAAATGAGTGGGCCTGCAGTTCTCCCCGAATGTATTGATAGTTCCTCTACTTTGAGCATAATGAGTACCATTTAGGCAGCATCTTGCAAAGGATTATGTGTACTTGTATAAGACGGTGAGCAAGTCACTAAAACTTCAACATGCCCTTCACTCCATCTTGTCCTACAGCCAGAAATATATTGCCTGGAGTGTCTTCTTGCTTGATTAATCAGCAGTTCTCTTAAATGAAAAACCTGCAACTGCAAGTTTCCAAAATAAAACTAATTAAAGGCCATTGTTCATAGCAGATCATTAGAATTGAGCTCAACTTGCCCTGTAGTGGAGGCACTTTGTTTTCCGCAGATGAGTGTTTATCAGCCAACAGGTTTGGAATGTGTTTAGGCAGTCAAATATCTGCAATTTTGCATAAAATGTGCAGACATCTCTTTGTGCCAAAAGGCACTATGCACACTTCACTCTTATGCCTGTAAATAAGAGTACCCACGTCAGAAAGAGATGGATGGCTAGACTAGATCTGCTGTTTAGAAACAGGGTGCAGATGAATTAATCACCTGGCGACATGGTTAAACTGAAGTTCTGTAGGTCTGGGGTGAGGCTTGATTTCTCCCTTTCTAACAAGCTCCCAGGTAACGATGACTTTTCTTTTCTATAGAACATATTTTGAATCATAAGAGACGTGACGCTATCAAATTTGAAGGTTCACCTCTAAATACAGTCTATTCTGAAAGCAGGCACCACATTTAGAAAAAGGGATTTACATTACAAATTTGAAAAATGTTTTTAAAGTTTCCATTTTGTTGTTAAGTAAATATACTGAGCAAGCCAAATAATGCTGGCTACCAAATCCTTTTAAGTTCCTTTCTGATGTAGTTTTAGGGTGATGGTGGGGTGGTTCTGTAGCCAACAGCCAAGAAATAATTCTTGAAGATGTCTTTGGTGCGAAAAGGGTGAATTTATTAAAACGTGGGAACAGGAGCCATGGGCAGGAAGAGCTGCCCTGGGGTCATGACTGGTAACTCGTTATATACTCTCAGGTTGGGAGGGGGTCAGGGTAAGTCTTTAAGGTATTTTGGAAGCAAGGTTTCCAGGACCTTGAGGGGCTAGCTGTTGCTAGGGAAATGGCATTTATTACCATTTAGTGAAACCTCAATCATGACACCCTTCAGATGTGTGTATTAGGGGCCCCATAGCTTGGCATATGATTGTGTATATCTTGGGGCAGTTGAGATAAAGGGAGTAGACTTACAGGATCCTCGAGGTTGGGATAATGTTAAGCTAAGGGTCTCTTTTGCCCCCAGCAAAGTGACATCATGGAGGCAGCTGAGGTCCTAGAGGGAGGTCACTCTGCCGGTCTCAAGGACTTGTCAGCGGGCTATAGGCAGTAAGGGAATTTAATTTTTCATTTGCCTTAGTTTCCCACATCACCATGGCAGGCACCAAACCCTTGTCCCTTGTTCTCGGGTAGCCAGGAGTGTCTGAAGAATATCACACATCCTCCACCTCGGGGGCTGCAGTGCCAACCTGTATTTTGCCCTCTGCTTGCCCCACACTCCCTCATCACTTTCTATATGAAATTTTGTAGATCTTTAAGTTAAATTTCTGAAGGTACTCATTTCTCGTGTATTCAAAATACCATATTTTATTTTCATACAGTATTGGTTCCACAGTATGTGTCCAATAAATAATTATTGACTGATTAAATCATGCATAAGAAAAGGACAAATGGGAACTTTCTGTCACAGTTTTTGTCTTCCTGCCTTTTAAGACATGATAAACTTTCACCATTTTCAAGCTTTCTCCAAAATTAAAGTTTATAAAAAAACATAAAGTGTCAGCAAAATACTTTGAGAATTAGACAATTTACTTAAAAAAAAACAATGAAAGATAGCAACTGAAATTTCATTTATAGCTGATTCTATCATATTTGGCATCAGGGAATATGGATGGATTCCTGTAATTAAAGAAAATATTCTTACATAAAAAAAACTTTGAAAATTATTGAGGCTGGTTCTCAGGAATTTCATATAAATAAATTACCTTTGTTAAACATTTGTTAGTAAGAGTTTAGATTGTATATACTTATATGTAATCTATCTATATGTAATCCTCATAATTATTCAGGGTATCTCATATTTTTATTATATATGAGAAAACTGAGGCTCAAATTGGATAAATAACCTAATCAATTTAAGCTCCTGTTAACACAAGGGCAATTCAAAGCTAGTCACACCTCATTTTAAGTTCTGAACTTAGAATCTTTTGAATAAATGATTAAGATAGTTGCTCGTGAAACCAGTGAAGACAGATTCAATTCCCAGTTTTCTCAAGAGTTGTCTGACTGTTAGCAACATGCTTCTTAAGCTCCACAAATTAACATGTACTCATCCGAGAGGACTTAATGTGATACCAGCCTTTTATGTTTATTTTGAAGGATGAAGTGGATAATACACATAAAGAACATTTAGCATTGAACTTGGTGCTTAGGCAGTGAATGTTCATTGAGTTATTCTGAACCCAAAATTCAAAATCTATTATCTTTTGTCTAAGCAGTGTTTGAGTTAGTTGGTATGATGGAACTAGAAACAGGTATCTCAGAGGGTACACAAGTTCTCATCACTGCAGCTCATTCCTTTTCTGTCTCATACTAATGCCAGTATAAGGGAGAGCAACAAACAGAGTCAGTTCTGGGGTAGAAAAGAGCAGCGGTAAGGAGAAAACTTAGTCGATTAATAAAGGTTCTGGATTGCTCACATATCAGGTTTCCTAATTTTATTTATTTCTACATTTCATTTCTAAAAACTCAAACCTACAGAAATACTGGAAGAGTAATAACTGCACAATCACTTCAATCATACATATCATTCACCTGAACTGATCAAGTATAAATCTTTGCCACAGTCCCTTCTGTCTCTCTCTATCTCTCACTCTCGCCCCCAGCCCCACCTTTTCCCCTCTCTCCCCTCTTACCACACACACCCATACCCACACCTGCACACAGGCCATGCATTAAAACAGATGGGTCGTTATGTTATAACTTGGACTGCATTTTGGAAAGATATATTTATGGCACTCAAAATATTGCTTAAAATACACACCCAGGTCGCCTGGGTGGATCTGTCAGTTAAGCATCTGACTCTTGGTTTCAGCTCAGGTCCTGGTCTCGCCGTTTGTGAGCTCAAACCCCACACTGGGCTCTGTCCTGGCAGTACAGAGCCTGCTTGGGATTCTCTCTCTCTCCCTCTCCCTCTGCCACTGCCCCACTTGTGCTGCCTCTTTTCTCTCTCAAAATAAATAAATAAAATTTAAAAATGTTTACAAAAAATATCCACACTCAATTTCAAGCTCAGCTTGCTATGAAATGGAGGAGTGGAAGAAAGAAAAAAGGCAGAGTTAGGAAACTTTGACCATCCCATTTAGAGTTCACCATTTGACTTCACTCTTAGGATTCGGTCATGAGTACATACTAAAGGAATACATTGGAAGTAAATGGAAGGAGTAGATTAATAATCGAAACAAGGGAACTGAAGCCTTAGGATATAGGAGATAAATTGTTAAAAAGTCTCAAACGGAATGATTTAGCAATAAGTGAAATCATCTCTTTAACTAACCTCATGGTGATGGAAACAGTCAATACATTAAAACGTGACAGCTAGTGAAACTACATATGGTAAAATTTATTACCTTAAACATATGTGGGAATACCTAAGCTTCCTTATAGTACAAATATAATTCCTTATAGTACAAATATACTTGTACAAATATAGTACAAATATAATTTGTACTAGCAGTATTCGACTCAGGAAAATTTAAGTTGGAAAAATAATAGGTTAAAAAAAAACCCTCGTGGGGCGCCTCGGTGGCGCAGTCGGTTAAGCGTCCGACTTCAACCAGGTCATGATCTCACGGTCTGTGAGTTCGAGCCCCGCGTCGGGCTCTGGGCTGATGGCTCAGAGCCTGGAGCCTGTTTCCGATTCTGTGTCTCCCTCTCTCTCTGCCCCTCGCCCGTTCATGCTCTGTCTCTCTCTGTCCCAAAAATAAATAAACGTTGAAAAAAAAAAATTAAAAAAAAAAAAAAAACCCTCGTGAAATGTTTAATCTCATGTGTATGTCCAGAAACAACTTTATGGATAAATGGTACATTCATTGTTAAGTTTATACATAAAAGGTTTGTTGCAGAGGAAATAAAATTAAGAAGAATGGGAAATGATGAAGATTACTTAACTGCACTTCATAGAAAATTGTCAAGGAAATAATTCATTTAGTGGAGTATACTCCATAAGATTTTATGTGACAAAATTAATCAATGTTGAGATTATGTTTTGATTATGTTATGATTATGTCCTTGGGGTTAAAACAGAAAGTCCAAAGCATCCTCTGGGTCCAAGTGATAGTGTTAAAATATCCAGTATAAGAAACACATGCTTTGTGTAATTTTAGTGTAGATACATTTCTCATTTCTTCAGATAGACAAAATCTATATGAAAATTTTTGTGTACTTTGCAAAATTATACATATGTATATCAAAAAGAACTTTTATATATGCTTGCCAGCAGTTTTCAGAGAGCAAATTGCATTGCAGTTGAACTAGTGCAAACATACTGAGAATGCTTTTTGGTCCCTTATAAAATTTGATATCTCTCAAATATTTTACCAACTTTTAAAAATTTGCAAATTAATAAACATAAAAAACAATACGTTCTCTTGAAAATTAATTATGTGATAGGCAGAATTAACAATCTGAAAATGTTTAAAATCAAACCTTTACTTCTTAAATTATAAATCTATATTTGCACGTTTATTACAAAGTGTTTTTAGAAACTCTACTGAAAGATAATTATAGATCATATTCTCTGACATGTCTTCATGAATATATTGCCGTGCCGCATTTGGGTTTAGTTATTTTTTTTCCAAATATAGGGACTACTTTGTACAAGTAAGTTTGAATCTCCTTGTTCACTTTCTGAGATGCCACACTTCTTTGTAAGATGTCCGATAAACACAAAACTGAGCAAAGCTAATCTGGGGAGGAATGCAATCAAAGTTCTATTTCTTATTAACACTCTTTCTAAACACTTTTGTTAAACGACTAGTGAATGCTTTTTTGCTGTCAACTATATATTCATTTAAACAAGGATTTACATATTTTGGTAAATAAGAGAGATAAATAGAGAAAGGGAAGGAAGAAGACAGGGAGGGAGGGAGGAAATCAAGTGAATAGGTGGATACAAGGGGGAAAGAAAGGTCAATGTCATCTCTTATTCTTATTAAGTTTTTCATTTTTAGAACCTAAGACAGTTCCTAAAATACTTACTGTTTTTTGTGACATGTTTTTGGAAAGCAGTACATTCAGACTTGCATAATTAGACGTTATCCCCTCTTTCCCCATGGAATATTCCTCCTCTTGAGTGTGTAGCTAGTTTTTGGGACTTGTATCATGCTTGGTGTTCTCTGAACTTCCAGCGACTAGGACTTGGTAGCTGTTAATTTTGAAAAATCCCCAACCATCATGACTTCAATGATTTCTTTTATTCATTTTCCTCTCTGCTCTCCTTCTGGTATTTCTGGTAGACATCTGTTGCACCATTTATAATTGCCCACAGTTCTTAGATATTCTGAGGGTTTGTGGGTTTTTTAGTTTTTCATTCTTTTTTTTCTCTTCGTGTTTTGGTTTGGATAACTTTTGCTGATATTTCTTGTAGTTCACTTATTCTTTCCTCAGCTATATTCAGTCCACAGGTGAGTCCATCAAAAGAATTCTCATTTGTATTACAATGGTTTTTCTTTCTAGCATTTTCTTTTGATCATCTCTTACAAATTCATTTTTTTCTGCTTGCATTAATAATGTGTTTTTTATGTTGTCTGCTTTCTTTTTTTCCATTAGGGCCCTCAGCACATTAATCATGGTAATTTTAAATTTCCAGTCTGATAATCCCAAAATATTTGCCATGTTTGAGTATGGTTCCCTTGCTTGTTTTTGTCTCTGAAGACTGCTTATCAACATGCTTTGTATTTTTGTTGTTGTTGTTGAACTACTGATGAGGTTTATCAGTTACAAGGAATTGAGGTAACTAGATTTTAGGGTGAGGTTTATCTAGCAAGGAGTTAAACTGGGTTTACTGTTTACCACCTTTGTTTCCTGTAGCTATGGTGTCAGAAGGTAACATTTTCTCTATTGTCTTTGGTCTCCCCTGCTGTCTTTGGTTTTCCTGTAGAGACTCTTTCTCAAGTAGAGCCTGAGTCTGCATATTCTATCAGGTATAATGCCCTGCTGTTATACAGGGCCCGACTGATAATATGAAAGTCCTTGCTTGCTAATTCCATCATCTTTGTAATTTATGAATCTGTTTCTGTTGACTTCTTTTTCTCCTAGTCATGATTCTCATTTTTATGCTTTTTAGGTTATCTGGTAATTTAGCTTGAATTATAGACATAATGTTATGTTGTTATATGCCATATTGTGGTATATATTTAAAATACTAGACTTTATTGACAGGATTTAAGGTATTATAAATCTGCTTGATCTTTCTGTGGCTTATTATGAAGCCTAGCTAGCTATAGAGTAGACTTTAGTCTCAGGCTAGTTAACTAGTAAGATGCATGCCCCTACTGAATGCTCCAGTGTTTATTAAATTTCTCTTCTATAGCTTGGAGGAAATCTGCTGTCTTACAGCCCTGTTTGAGTTCTGA
Organism: Puma concolor; assembly: GCF_028749965.1. NCBI lineage: Eukaryota > Metazoa > Chordata > Mammalia > Carnivora > Felidae > Puma > Puma concolor. The sequence goes on along the minus strand of NC_141668.1, from coordinate 127,615,196 downwards.
AAATTGTTGTATGATCAGTCCCATGTGATACACTTGTGCACTTTCTTTTCATAATCCCATCCTCTCTGATACTCTGTTGTACAATCCAGTCACTTTGGCCTCATGTGACTCCTGAACTCACTGAAACAGTAATGCCCTATTTAGGTTCCCCTTCCTGATTCTTTCCTCTGGAAAGGGCCTGTCGATAGAAAAACCAAGATACCAAAGGCTTGCTTCATGTATTTCCCCTCCTTCAGGGATCACAGTTTTGTGCTGTCCATTGTTCTGTTTCTGGGATCAGGTTTTTTCCTCATGTAATTGTCCAGGTTTTCATTTGTTTCCAGTAGGAGGGTAAATATAGTCCCAGTGATTTGAACATAGCTAGAAGCCAGATATTGTTTTTAATGCTAATTATGAAGGTGAATGCAGTGAAGTTTAGAGAAATTAAGTGTCTAAATCAACATAAATTTAACTCTGGAATTGAAATGTAAATTTCACTGATTCTGACTTCAAAACTCACACTCATAGCCATTTGATATTTACATTAAATTATCTTTTAATATATGAATTTATTCCCTGTGGGTAGAGGCAGTTAGCCCCAATTCTATAAATGTTTTCCTCACAAAGTCTTGAAAAATTTCAGTAAAATATTTAAAAGATTTTGTCTGAGGAATGGAATTATAGATATATTTCCCATTTAGAGTCTCTGTAATTACTAACATTTCAGCAACAAGTGAGGCTTATCTTTATATATTAAAAATAAAAAAAATAATAAAAAGATAACCTTTTTTAAAATCCAGGCGATTTTTAATAAGAGGCAAGAAGCATTTCCAAAAATCATTCAGGTCCACTGAGGAGCATTCCTCCCATGGGTTTGTATGAGATGATGGCAGTATCTACCATTTATAAAAATCTGGGATAGATGATTAGAGATGGAACAGAAAACACAGTTTCAGTGACAGAAACCCATGTGGGAGACTGCTGCCATCAGGCAGGCAGGGTGACTAGAGAGTGAGGTCTAGGGAAAGCTGACTCGAGTGTTGACTCATAGAATCTGACCATCCTAAAACACCATAGACTAGCATGAATATAGAGTTAAGACAGAACTTGAGATACCTGCTTGAACTTTAATTGCTATGACTTTGGGGATGTGTAACTCACTTTCCATGTTGGGGTTTCAGAACTGACGTGATCACAGCTTTCAAGTCTCAGCTTTGTCTCATTTGTTCAACATGGCAGACTCTTAATTACCTAAGCTGCAAATTGACTATATTGTGAAACACCCTAAGAAACTCTGTTTGTAGGTGCTATGCAAATGTAGTATGATTGACGGATAGATTTTAGTGTCTCCTTTTAGGAAAATATAGGCCTTTGCTCTTAGTGAAGAAATTAAACTGATATCCCTCATAACTCTAATACTTCTCTTAGAAACAACCAAACACATTTTCCTTCTTCTTCTTCTTCTTTTTTTTAACCTTAATTTAGAAACATTGCTGTTAGTGCTCAGAAATGTAAATAAAATTAGTAGCAGCACTGAATGTTCTATGTGTTCTGAAGCCTTCACACAGGACTATATTTATGTAGACATGTATATCTTATTTATTTTTTTCTAATTTATGAAGGAAAAGATACCCAGCTTGGCTATTAATGTTAAGCAATAAATTTGAAGTTTCAACAAGATGTTTTTAGGTATTCCAGAACTTTCAGATGACAGAGAAGCTATCTACTGTTTACTTTTTTCTCTTACACATATGAATATCATTGTAAATTATACCACAGAAAGGTCACTATGGTACCTCAGGAGCACAATGGCATTTTCAAATCAAACTAGGTACGTTTACATTTTTTAGGCCTTTAACAAATGCTTTAAAAGAAATCAAAGAAGTATCGTAAAATTTTCCTAATTGCATGACTTGTATGTAAGTTGGCTTTTTCCCCCCCTCATTGAATTGAGTAGCTGGAGAGCAGAATATTATTATTCCATGTATGTTTTGTCCCATTTGCCCCACACTGAGACCTAGTCTTTAGGTGCTTGTTAATTGCTTTGCATGTTATTGTGATACTATGTTGTTTGAGGTAAATTGAAAATTCTGGTAAATTCTATGGTAAACTTCATAAACTACCCCCCCCCTTTGCTGTGCATGCACATCTGAGAACTGACAAATATTCAAGCCAATCTTTCAAAAATTGAAGGGCATTAATCCTCAACAAGCACACATATACATGCACTCACCCTAGGACTGAATGACTTATTAGTGGATTCACTAACATTTCAAGACAACATTGCTTTCTGGAAAAAGTGTAGACTTTGAAATCAAAAAGATCAGTGTTTAAGTTCTAAATTCCCCTGTGAATAGCTGGACTACTCTGATGAGTTTACTTATCTGTAAAACAAAGGTAAAATTAAGTAGAAGATAGATAGATGATAGATGATAGATAGATAGATGATAGATAGATAGATAGATGAATGATAGATAGAGTAGAATTATTGTAAGGACTGGAAATACTATTAAACTTACCTACTTATATACCAAAGTTCCTGGCCCATAAGAGGTAATCAATAAATACTAACAATTTTATTAATTATGGTAATTGTCAGTGCTGCTTTAACTGAGGAGGTAAAAAGGAACACACAGGAGAGAAAGGATCTCTGCATTTTATATGTGTGTGTGTGTGTGTATACATGTGTATATACATGTGTAAATATACATGTATATACATGTGTATATATACACACATATATATAAATATTTATGTATGTGTGTATACATACACATACATTATATATACACATATATACATTTACATTATATATACACATACACATAACATTATATATTCACATTACATATGCATAAACACATTTTTGTTTGTTAGTTTTGTTTTGTTTTGTTTTGTTTTAATTAAGTAACCTCTACAACCACTGTGGGGCTTGAACTCATGACCTGAAGATTAAGAATTGCATACTCTACCAACTGAGTCACCCAGGCACCCCATGCATTATATTTTTGTGCTAATATAATCCTCAAGGACTTGCTCAGAATAATACCTTTACAATTTCAAAGTTCTGTGTTCCATAACATGTATAAGAGTTATTGTCATTCCTTCACTCATTTGGCAAATTGAACACAAGTGTTTGTTAACTCAGCAAATATGCTTTGAATGCCACATTCAATCATTAATTCCTTTATTCCTTCATTTATTTAGTCAGCCAGTCAGAAGGAATTCTACAAGCCACAGACACCAGGCTAGGCTCCGGGGAAATAAAGAAAATTACATGAAAGCCCTGTGGAGTTTGCAGGCTGCTGAAAATAGAATGGGTGTAACAACATGATGACACATTTTTCTTGGGATCTGCTCTTCCCTTACAAATTTTTGGTGAAGAAAGAGTCAAGGACACTCACTCTGGGAGTCTCACTGATTATCTTTTCCTCAGGCTGCCCTTTGTTCAATTGAGATTAGAGGGGGTCACTCTCAATTCCTTTGGTAGAGCTAATTTTAGGCTGTTGTTTAAGGGGTCCTTTGTATCTCTGGAAAATAGAAGGTTATTTCTTCTTTTTTTCTTCTTTCACCAATATTTCCTTTGATTAATAGACTTTTGGATAACAGTTTTAGAACAGAAAAACTGAGCAGATAGAACAGTGAAATCCCATATAGCCCCACCCATTTCCCCTATTACTAACATTGTGCATTAATATGGCATATCTGTTTCAAATAATGAACCAAGACTTTTATTTACTGGAGTCGATACTTCAAATTTGCTTGGTTTTTGTCTAATGTCTTTTTTTCTTAATTCCAAGATTCCATATAGGGTACCATTTTACATTGAGATTTTTTGGTCTCCCTATTCTTCTTTGCTGTAACAGTGTCTCAGACTTGCCTTGTTTTTGATGACCTTGACAGTTCTGAGGAGCATCAGTCATTGTCATTGTAGGATTACCCTCTGTTGGAATTTGTCTAATATTTTCCTCATATTTAGACTGAGGTTATGGGTTTGGGGGAAGAACACCAAGTCAAAGTGCCATTTCACCACATCGTATCACTGTTACTATTCCATCACAATGACTTATAACTGCTAATGTTGGCCTTCATCACTTGGCTGATGGAGTTTTTGTTAAGATTCTCCACTGTAAATGTACTGATTTTTCTCTCTTTCCATATTGACTGTTTGGAAGGAGGTCAGTATACACCATCCATATTTTAATGAATAGGTAGTTGTGATTCACCTCCTTTAAGGTACTGAATCCTTATACTTTATTTGGCATTCCTCTGCATGGGAGATTTGTCATATTTCCCTGCCCATTTATTCATTTATTTCTATCAGTATTGATCAGTGAATATTTATTTTATACTTTGGGTTATAACCCTATACTACTTTTATATACTACGTTGTTCATGTGTACGTACATTATTTTGTAAAATGTTTTCTAAAAATCTTAAAACCATAAAGTATGAATGTATCTGCAGGTCCTTAAACACCTTCTTTACCCTCATTTGTGATGACAGGACATTTGAATGTGTATTTTCATACAACCTCTTCCTGGTAGATACTATATTTCTTTTTGTTTTGTTACCACTTTTTGTTGCCACAAATAATGATGTAAGGAATATTCTTGTGGCTGTATTTTACCCATGCCCATGAGAACTTCCTCAGTATATTTTCAGAAAATTAGAATTATTGGATAAAAGGAACCTAAAAAGCTAAGTATTCTGAAATATGTTGCCCTGTTCTCCTGAAGAGTACTTGTAAAGGGGCCATTTTCACAGACCAGGGACCCAGCCTACAAGGTGGGTCTCTTTTGATCTTACATGCATACTCTGAATCCAGTGTCAAACACCCCTTTCATTTTTTCCCCAAAAACCATAAAGTGGAGTTTAACAGTGTTGTTTCTAAAATTAAAATAATTTGAAGGCTCTAAAACTCATCCAAGAAGAATATATGTGCTTCTGGAAGCAACTCGTCATCTTCCCATCTCAGTCTATCACCACCTGTCCTAGGAGACCTACATTTCTTACTTTTTAAATAGTTGGCAACTGCATGAGAGAGATGTCAAATCCACAATCGTATTGAACTGAAGGAAAAGAAGTTACTTGCTTCCTTTTTTCCAGCTGACCTTGAAACCATTCTCTACAACCTTTATTGGAATCTGGAGGTATCTCAATATGTTAAAACAAACAAACAAACAAACAAACAAACAATTCTATCATTTCATCTTCTGAACCTTGGACAAAAGGAACTCTATCCACTGGTTAGATAAAGAAAATTTTCCAAGCACATCCTAATACATCCTAATAAGATAACCTGTTTTGTATCTGGTTAGTTGATGCAGAAGGAAAACATGATGGTTTAGAGCTCAGTCTCTATGAAAAGACACACTTTGGTTCAAATACCTTTTTATTTTAAGTTTACAGTGTGATACTGGATATGTTATCCAGCCTTTTTCCGCCCCAGTCTCCTTGTGTACTTCTGTACTGTGGATAACAGTAATCCTGTGTCAAACAGTATGGTTATAATGGTTTCACTGAGGCACTTAACACAGTGCCAGGCATATAATATGTGTTCAATACATAGTGCATATATTAATGATAGGATGATGATATATTAGCATACCATATGTAATGTTTCCTTTATGTCTTTATATGAAAGCATATGGTTATGATCAGAGCTAAAATCAAGCCCTATAAATTTGACGGAACATAGGCTTCCACAACCTCACATACCTTAACTGAAGTGTCATTTTCTTTACTTTAGAGCAGCATAATGTTCACACAACCAGAGAAGTATTTATTTAGGGTTAATATTATGTATTGACAAAACATTATGGACAAGCTGTTAATTAACTTCTAAATGCAGTATCATTCTCACCTTGGAATGCTGGTCTCCAGTTTATGTTTCACGTGCAAATTAATACTTATTTTACTTTAGTTAAAAAGAATAGAAAATGGCAATAAAATTCTTAGGGAATCTTTAAATAATAGAGCCTTCTTGTCCCTATGTGATGATGATCATGGTGATAAGGAAATTTAGTAAACCTTCTTTGTGGTTCAAACTTTGTATTTCACAGTGGATTCTCCTATTTCCTTGTTTGATCTTCTCAAGAAGCCTTTTATGTACCCATTGTTATCTCTAGTTATACGAGAAAGCGGAGGCTCAGAGAATTGGGCAATTTGCATTCAGTCACATAAAACCTGCCTGTGTCCTTTCACCCCACATGCAAGTACCACTCTGCTACCATTGCTATTATGACTAAACCGTTTGTAGTTTTTCTGTTGGCTGCAGCAACTGTACTGCCAAATACCAGATGAATACACGCATACCATAAAATTTTTCCCTCAGAGAAACCTGGCATAGACACTGACCAGTAGAACAGAATCATGACTGCGTTTAGATCACTGAAAAAAAAAAAAAAGTTTCCTTTTTCTGTAACACTGAGATTGCTTTTCTACAGAACTCATGAACATATCCACATTGTATCCCCATAGGACAATCTTACATTCCAAGCTCTTTGTATGAATATTTCAAGTTGGGGAAATGAAAGTAGCTAGCTGAACAGTCTGAAAATTTAACAAAGGCACTCTTTGCTGGTTTTGTTATTCTGCTTCACTGTCTTCGATTAAAAATGGCCACTGACAGGATTTTCTGAAATGAGGTTCAAGTTAAGAATAATCCCAAATATAAGCATCTAAGGAAACTGGTTCTCTGTACCAGTTTCTAGTCAAAAACTTAGGATAGCCTGGATTTAAGCTGTGGATAATGAGGTTTAAGAAATCCAGGGGAGAAATATAAACTTTCTCAAATAGCACTAGTAATGAAAATTCTATTTATGGGCTAATAGTATAGAATTGAAGCACAGTTTATAGTAGTGTGTGAAGAGCTTTAATTTAACTTCCAATTGAGGTTGGAACGAGGCCAGATGGTTAACAAATGTATACTCCGTCTTCAGATAAAATTAATAGGATGCTCTCTCAGTAAAAGCATAATGACGAGAGAGAATGGAGTAAAAGTCCTTATGGCAATGCTTATTTAAGAAGCACAAAACCAGAGGGGCAGAGGAACAAAGAAAGAGAGAAAAAACTTTGCTGTTATTATTTGGTAGTATTTCATTACTGTGAAATTTCAGGAAACTTGATTTAGCAAATAGTAACCAAATCAGAAAAGGCTTTTGCAATGCTCCTTTTGAAATACAAGACTCGTGAGCGCATCACCTATGGTCTGAGGAAACTTTGGATAAGAGAGTTGCTTCAGATTGGTTTTATTTATTGAGCTTTATATACAAGCTAAATTTCTACATTGTATTTGGGAAGACTTTAAAAAAAAAAAAAAGAAGACAAGGAGGGATTGAAGCTAAAAGCAAAATGTTGCCAGATATGGCTGATATTTGCCATTAGGATAATGACAGCACCATGTATTTTGACTTCCCTTCTGTAACAGCACAGTTTCAAGAGATTTAACAATAATCTCCATTCTGAAGACCCCTCAAAGATCCCCCTTGCTCCATGGCGTTCTTCATGTATTTATATTTATAAAGTATGCATTTTAAATAGACCACTTATTTTAAACTAGGATGAACTGCCAGTGAATATTGCATCACTAACATCACCGACATGGACAAACTAGGTAGATCCTAGGGAGAATGCTGAATCCACAGTAGAAGAAGTAGTCTACTAGTGTTTATAATTGAATGGGTGGTAACTCAAAGAATTGGAAGGTGAATCACAATAAATTAGCCCGTACTGGAAGTCTGAGTGGAGGAGAATTGGCAGGCAATAATTTAACAGAAATTACCTGTCTCAACGTGAATTCCATTCCAAAAGGGTAATTAGAATTGTTAACAGCTGCCAGCTGAGTATTTAGCTTAGATGACAAATGGAAGCCATCTGTCACAATGCCTGGTACATAGTAAGCACTCAGTTAATGAGTGTTAATATTCACAAAAATGCTCAGGTATCTTACACAGGACTTTGTTTCTTTTTGGAGAACTCTGTATAATTCCTTTCCTCCCTCCCACCATGGTCTTAGATGATTAACCATGTTGGAAAACAAAGGTGGTTCACAGCAAAACATGTAGTATCTCACCTGAGAGATCTCTGCCCTCAGGGTGAGGAAATAAGCATGACCCCTATGATCCGGGACAGTATCCTAGCAGCCTATATATAAAGCAGTGAGAAGCAGGAAATTACTTCTAGAATCATGTGGGTATGTTTGTGTACCTGTTTCATTGACAGTGTGGAGATCTATTTTTAATTTGCAAATGGTTCATAAATCAATTTATGTTGAATGCATAGTGAAGGGAGTCCTTAACAGAGAACAGAAAATAAATAAATAGCAGCTGGGATTTTTCCTTTTGAGATGATAACAATAACATAATAATGATTTTAAATGATTCTCTTAATTTATCATTAACACTCAAATGTAGTGTTTAATGTGTGCTAAACAGCATGTTGAACATGGGACATGGATTGTATCATTTAATCCTCACAAAATCCTGTGAATTATGTACTATTATTAATCCCCATTCCACAAATGAGAAAATTCATGTTTATAAGGTGGAACAAAATATAGCTGATAAGTAGCTGATAAGAGCTGCATTCTGCTCTGTACTGCATAAATAGTATTCTATTATGACAGCTTCATTATTATAATTATTATTATTTACATAGCACAGTATGTCTTAGAAAAGTGAGCTTGCATTAACAAACTAGACTCATTACTAACATAATTTCATTTTTTGTAGATTCCAGTTCTTCCCACCCACTGTCCATTTGGGATGCCTTTAGAAAAGACAGAGGGTGTGAAATCTAAAGCAGTTCATTTAGTGTCTTCATAAGAAGTTTCAGGACAAAATGGGAACTTTTGATTAAAATGCATATGTATTTTTATGTAATCTGTGTTTTGCACTTATTCTCTCTGTCTCTATATATCACATTACCAGTGATAATCAGGAGGATCATGGCATTCACATTTAGCAGTGACATAACAAATCTGAAAAAAAATCTCAGCATTTAATTAGTAACTGTGAATTCTTATAAAACGGTTTGATTTTTCTCCCATTAGTAATTTTAACATGAAATGTAGTCACAAAATACAGTTGATAAGACTTCTTTAAAAAAAAAAAACTTTTAAAATGTTTGAGTGATTTTTTTGATAGTGTAGTTGCCGTGAGAATTCTAATGTATGGAGTATAAAATGTAATGTCCACCATATTGTTTTTTTTTTTAAGTTTATTTATTTTGAGAGAGAGAGAGAGAGCACAATATGCATGAGCAGGAGAGGGGCAGAGCGAGGGGGAGAGAGAGAATCCCAAGCAGACTCTACACTGTCAGCACAGACCATGAGATCATGACCTAGGCCGAAATCAAGAGTCAGACACCTAACCAACTGAGCCACCCAGGATCCACCAGCAAGCCACCATTTTGTATAATTCAGTCACACAGCATCTAAATCCAGGCATCAGAATCTATTTGTCATGTCTTTTGTTGGGGCGGAGGGGAGAGGGTTGAAAGCATCAAGAAAACAACTCAAACAAGCTTAAGCCAAAAAAAAGAAAAAGAAATGTATTGACTTACAGAAATGTTCAAAGAGAGATTGGGGGGGGGAGGGGCATCAGGCATGACTTGATCTAGGCATGTGAAGAATCCCAAGATTCTTGCCTTTGTAGTAGCTTTAGCTTTCAAAGATACTTGCTCCATTTGGTGGGAAGGAAATTGTTGCCTAGAAGTTCCAAGTTTCTATTCTGTCTGAGCAAACCACAGTGAAAAAAAAGATTCTCTTTTCGACAGCTCTTCCAAAACCATTCACAGAATTGAGTATTGTTTTCTCTGCTTGGTTGTCTTGGTTCTCATAATTGACCAATCCCAGATACTATGGTGCATCTGCTTCTAATGGCAAGACCTTTATCTTGTGCTCTCTCCTGAAGCCAGAGGTCTAGTGCTTCCAATTCAAATCAGATGAAGTAAAGTTAGGAGGCTCTTCAAAGGAAAATCAAAATGCAGACAGAAACCAACCAATGACCCAACCAAATATGGATCCACTGCGATTGAGAATTTAGGACTCTAATTCTTATACCCTTCTTCAAAATTGAATAATCTTACGTTAGAGGATTATATTATAATCTCCCTAATTAAATGGTTTGTGGGAGAAGATTTATCACTCCACCCCCAAATGAGGTAAAAAAAAAAAAAAAAAGATGTTCTTTTTTATGTGAGAAACTTATCTCTGTGTTCAGCCTTGTGTCTCTTCTACATTTCTACATCCCTTGCCTTTTGCTATTATTCTGGTGTAAATTAGACCTTGTATGTTCCACAGCCAAGGCTTTCCACTAGGACTCTACTGCTTAGTTCTGGTCTTGTATTCCGCTGATGTTTAATACTTCAGAATACCATTTCTATGTGTGTCTAATAGCCATACCATACTGAGAATTATTTAAAGCTTCCTTAAAATCGATGTTATAATTAAAGTAGAACAAGGCCAGAGCATATTGGGAATTCTACTAAATTGGTTTTCCAAGAAGCAGACCTTGAAAGGATAATTTTTTGCAAGTGGTTGGTTAGAAGAGTTTTTAGAAAGAACCCATGGGAGAATGAAGAAGTGGGACAGGGAAGGAAGAGTAGCCAAGCAGAGTATGGTATCAAGCAAAATGTCATGGAAGTTAAATTTGCCTCAGTCCTGTATGGGAGCTCTGGAGAGACTCACATCTGAGAGATGGCCCACCAGCAGGGGCAGGGAAGATAGAATATTTGTATCACAGCATTTAGTCAGTTGTTGATTGATAGCTGTCCCTGGGGATATGTAAATACCTAGCTGCTTTCACCTCTTTGAAGGGAAAGTTAGCTACAGCACTTGAGGGTGGTTGTCACAAACAGATACAGATACTCAATGTTGAGGGTAATAGCACTTCAGAATCTGTGGTGGCTAAGGGATCAGAAAGCACACAATTAGAGTACTGACACTGTCTGCTGCATTACTTCTATTGGAAAGGTATATCTCTATTGGATATGCCGTTTCATCCATTAATGGAAAAAAGTGTATCGAGAGAGACTTCGGTGCTATCACTGAGTTCTTCTGTGGAAAGTAGGAATAGTTAGGATGGATGGGACTTGTTCTTTTTACCCCAACTTAATTTGGACACTTAAAATGGCGAGCCACTTGAATAAACATTTTTTTTTTTTAAGGCGGGGGGGAGGGGCACCTAGGTGGCTCAGTCAGTTAAGCGTCATGATCTCACCACTCAAGGGTTCAAGCCCTGTGTTCAGCTCTGTGCTGCTGGTGCCAAGCCTGGATCCTGCTTTGGATTCTCTGTCTCTCTCTGTCTCTCTCTCTCTCTCCGTCTGTCTCTCTCTCTCTCTCTCCCTCTCCCTCCCTCCCTGCCTCCCTCCCTCTCCCCCACTCACACTCTTTCTCTGCCTCTCAAAAAATGAATAAACATTAAAAATTAAAAAAAAAAAAAATGGAGAGCCACTACTGTAAAACCACAAATGCCAAATCCGTGGGTGATCCTACAAAAGCTGTAGGGTCTGTATTGCCTTATGATTAAGTACATAGCTTTTAGGGCAAAGAAACTTGGAAATAAATCCTATTTATGCCCTGTAACTATAGGAAAAGTAAATGAAATGACCTTTGCATGTTTTACCCATACATAATACCAGGCACATAGTTAGTGGTTAATAAGCAGTAGCTATTTATTGTGATATCATTACAATTATTTGTATTAGATGCCAAACTGACTCAGATTTAGATAGTTATGTTAAAAATTGACTTCTGTTTTCATAATCAAAATAAAGAACTATTATATAACTGGGAAATACTCAGTCTTTACTGATTTTGTTTTGTCTGAATGTTTTAAGTTAAAAGCTTTTTTCAGTTAAATACTCTTCATGTATTGGTCATAAACCTCAGAGGTACACTGTCATAAAAAAATGGGAAAGGATAATGAATTTAGACAAGTATCTGAGCCTCTATTTATTTTTCTCTTTGTAAGTAAATTTTCTTAGAAATTTTTATTACATAGATAATGAATGCTTTTGTAGAAAAATAATGGAAAATAGAGATAAGCAGAAAGAAGAAAATTAAAGGCATTAATATTCCTACTACTCACAGATAATAACTTTCACTGTCTTCACATATGTACAACATATATTTAAAAAATTAGATGATAAGGCATATACTACAAAATTTACCAGACTTGGTGACGATCTTTCTATATGAATAATTTTTCTTCTAGAATTTCATTTTTATTTGTAGTTTTGTATTCCATAAAATGAATATATATAAGAAAACCAGTTATCTGAGGTTAATTGTTGGTAGGAATATGCCATTCTACTAAAATGTCAACCTAAATTTGTGGTAAGTGGAAAGTCTTTTTAAAAAGACAAAAACTAAGTGTATCATAATAATTATTTTTTTGTGCGTTTATAAGAATTCAAGTCACGTTTTTAACTATATACTAATTCTGAGAAGAATAGACAAATCACACACTGACTAGGGGATATGTTTTCTGGCAAATCTATAGGAGCACATGTATGGCTTTCTACGTTGTTTATGTCTTTGATTTGAATGGAAGGGCCATCATTGTTTGTCAATAAAAAATTCCTTGGACTTGATCAATTTTGCTTTATTTGAATCCTCTACTGAGTCACCATCACCAATTTTCTTCAGTTGTTTACTACTCAAATCCCACACCTCGTAGTCAACCACTTTGTATTTCATTAGGTGGTTTCCCCACATTATTTGTGTTAACTTGAAGAAATCCTGTATCTTTGACAAAGTTTACAATTTGGCTTTGCAAAATGATTTACTTTCATTATTATTGTTAATTTAAAAATTTAGAATAGAAACATTTAAATCATCTGGAAATCTATTAGGGAAAGAAGAATGACTTGGCAGTAGGAAAGGAAAGATGTTAATGTAAATAGATTAGGGACTGATCTTACAATCCTGCTATAACTTTACATGTAGCCTGCATTTCTTTATATCATATATGTAAAAGTAAGGTCTTTCTCACCACGAATTTCTAAATTCATCACTCTTTGTTAGCTCTTCAATTCAGATATTGTAAATATATTTTGCTATTTTAAAAGATATTCATATTAGACTAAAGATATTAGACATAAGATATTAAGCTAAATCTATAAAGGAACTCCACAAATTCTAATGGTACAATGTAAAGTTATCTTTTACGTTATTTATTTATTTTTGGTTTTCATTTTAGATAAGTTATAAATGAGTACATTCTTTTGAGGATGATGAAACCTATACTCCCAATTTATATAGATGTATTACATAGTACTGGTCCTGCTTGATAATCTAGCTCATTCATCACAGAGGTCTCCAGTTATGTATTAGTACCAATTTAGCTATAGAGCAATCTGTATTTTACTCTTAAAACCTATAATATATAGAAGAAGCTTGCCTACTCTTAAATGTCACATGCTCGCAAAGAATTTCCTGACCACCATATTTACACTGATAAAATCTTGTTCCTATTTCTGCACTCTGTTTCCTTTTTGCAGTTACTGCAATTTACAAATGTATTATTTTTTATTATTTATTTATTGTATGTTTCTCTGCTGGTCTTTAAGCAACATGAGGGTAGATAATGTATCTATTTTATTCATCGATTTATTTCCTGATAATAGCACAATGATTTGCACATAGCAGGCACTTAAGAAGTATTATAAATTGCTGGATGAGTGAATGGTGAATGCTTGCATGATCTGAAAAGTAGTCATAACATAATAGATTGATTGGAAAATTTTCCTTGAGAGTTATTCTTAAGGACACTCTTAATTTATCCTGCTGTCGTAAAGACTAAATCATCTTCTATTCTAATGAGGTATAACTGTTTAGTCCAGTCCCTGATATTAGTTGGAGGAGGTTGGATGGAAACCCGTTGCCAGGGAAAGTCAAGTACAGCAAATCCCAAGCTATTCTTGAAATCCCGAACTTTCAACAGGAAGATGAAGGCTTCTATGAGTGCATTGCAGGCAACCTTCGAGGAAGAAACCTTGCAAAGGGTCAACTCATTTTCTATGGTAAGCTAATAGAATTTCAAAAAGTATATGAAATTTTTGGTAATATCCTTCATAGGAGATAGTGAAGGTCATTAGCATGGTGTGGAAAATGTCATAGGAGAAATAAAGAAGACACATGTGTAGGTTAGGATGCTTAATACACTGATGGGCAGGTGGGCATGACCATTTTTAAAATACGCTTTTAATTCCATTGTGGTCTTTACTTGCTATTATTTATTATAATTGCCTTGAAAGTATCAGCAATGTCACATTAAAGCTATAAAGGTTTATAACACAAAGTACCATAGAATTCAATATATTTCCCATAAAACATTCAGCAACAGCTCATGACAGTCTTAATTATAATCCTAAGTAGAATTCACAAAAGGAGAGACTGACAGGAGAAATATAATACTGAATGGTAGTTTTCAGTATATGTTTCTATTTCCCAGATTTTGTCTGTTCATATGTAGATAATAGAAAAATAATGTTATTACTACACTTAAAATATATGTTGGTCTCAATTACCAGAATCTCAAACGAAAGCAAATATTATATAAAAATTGGCTTCATGTCTTCTTTTATTCAGGCCAAAATATACAGTTGCATAAAGTTTGCTTCTTTTTTTTTTTTTTTACAGAAAATAAACCATAATATATACCCCAGAATTATCAAAATGTTTGGTGCCCTTAAGATATTCTTAACTTATTTTTGCCAAATTTAATATATCAGTACTGGAGAACTTTTTAAGACTGTATTTACACATGACCAAAAATACTTTTCTGTGTGACATGTTTCTGTGTGACATGTTTACAAACAATGATAAAGTATTTGGGGAAAATATGTATTTTTTTCATAACTGGAAAAATCCAAGGTATTGTAATTACCTCATAGGAATAGCGATTGAGTATCCTGTAGGGAGAGTAAATTGTGCATTGATTATATTATTTTCCATTTCCTTTAGAATTTCCTATTTTAACCTTGAATGAAAAGTATTATTTTATATATATAGAATATGATATCCTATATCTACAGTTGTAGATATATATTCGTCTACAGTTGTAGCTATATATACAGGTATTTTTTAAAACATTCTTTCACATCTAGAATCCATTGTAAATAAAATAGTAAGGATGTGACTGGGAGTTTTGGGTGGCACCAAGATATTAAAAGCTTTGGCTAGTTTTTAATAGAGATTTCATTTTTCTATTAAGTAGACAAAGATATAACCCAGTGGTTAAACAAGAAATGAAGGTATTTATAAACCAGAAGTCAATAAGAGAAAGTGCTTTCTGTACAGAAACTGTTAGCTTACACAGCAGATTTTACAAATATTAATTCTTGTCATTCTTAATGATAGTAAGAAGTAGAAATATTTGTCATTAGCCATTTAATGAGTCCAAATGGTCCTTGTGGGGTAATAACAGATAATTGGTCAATAAGATAAGTATTATACTTCTTATTAACCTATTGATTTACTTGTTATCATGCTCCCAAAGGAGCAGAGTATTGACTCAAGTACCTGAGAATTGCATAATACCTGATAATTTTAAGAAAAGAAACGGTTTTATTATATTGCGGTGTTTAAATTCAGAACCCTTTTCTTCTATATTCCATCTTTATTACCTCGAAAAGAAATCTTTAAGTATCATCATTATAGAAAATGATACCATTATAATACCATTATAGAAAATGAAACCTATTCAGAGAAGTTAAGTGACTTTCCATAATCACTCAGTAGGGAAAGAAAGAAAATCTAAAATCCAAGCCCATATAGTTGACCTGAAATCCTAGGTCCTTTGTTTCATGCATTTCCTACATTGTTGAAGATTTAAAACTTTGGTCTTTAGAATCTGAAGCATGCAAAGAATTTACGTATTAACAAAATAAATACATTGTAAAGTTATAATTATCGCATTAAACATTAAAACCATATGTATTTCAAACTTTTACAACCTATGTGAATTTTATACGTATTTATTTCTTCTCCCAGGTCAAACATATGTTAAGAAAATTTCTCAACAATCTTCACAAATTGTAAAATTTTGCTAATAACATTCAGAAACATGATTCACTTTCATCCATACATCTACTTCATCTAAGTCTTGCCTTAATTTGTCCCTCAAAACTGTGATAATCATATTCTGTAACTGGAAGTTGTCCCGATTTCCACAGGTGGTAATCCCAGGCTTAGTTTCTACTACAGTGAGACATCATGATTCCTTCTTCTCAGTAACCAGCTCTCTGAAGGACCTTTTATCTTAGTGGAAGCAGATGTTGCAATGGGAAAACCCTGGAAGTCAGACATACTCGTACAACTTTCAAAGACTCTCAGTCACACTTCTTTCTCCATCCACTGCTACAGTCACCAGCTCTAGGTTTTGTAGGTATAACCTGATAGAGTCTTGTCTCAGGTGCCACACCAAGTCCGTCTTGTTTCCTCCTTCGGTTTTCTTTGTTCTCTTAGAGCCTACTCAGCACTTCGGTACACACAACCTGGGTCTGCTAATATAGAACATCTATACTAACCTTAAATGACGGTGGACAGAAGCCAATGAATAAATGCTTCCTCTTCCTTTTCCTCAGTAGGCAGTTATAAAGACCCCTTAGAAGTTCACAGAGGATCAAGTAACAGTGGCCCATCTTGGTGGCTAACTTAATAACTGACCCTTGCATTGCCTCTTTCCTTCCCTGTAGACTCTTCCTCTTCCTGATGCCTTATCTTTGGGCTGGCATTCCTAACAGGCAAAATGAACACTACCCCTTAACTTAGGCTCTGCTTTCAGGGTTCAAAGTTTGGCTTCTCTGTTTTTTAACTATGTCTTCTCGAGCAGGTTATCTCACATGTCTGCAAACATCTCTACAAATGACTAGAGAGAGAAATAACTGCAATTACATATCTAGCTTATAAAAGCCTGCAATTCCGAAGGAAATTGCATTCACTCCTACGTATCTGAGGACAGACCTAAATAAAAGAGGGATAAATGACACAGCCAGGCAGCCTCCTGTCATTTTATGAAAGAACATTTAATTTACACCCCACCTGTTTCTATGAATTATAGTAAGGATAATACTACCTGACACCTAAATAACACTTTAACATTAATTAAACCAGTTTTTTGTTTTTTTGTTTTTTTTTGTTTTTTTTTGTTTTTTTGCCTCAGTACAATGTAGAACTTGGTCATATTACAAAATAAGGTTTTGGATAATGGATGCCCAGGATTAAATTTAGGTGCTGAGCTTAAATAAAACTCGAAAGTTCTCATTTCCTGTCAAGAGTTTTATGTTGGGGAAAAAAAATTGGACTCTAATCCTCCTAAAATGTGATAAGGCTCATATTTGAATTGTGCTTCAAGCTATTGAATTGTAATTATGTCTGATATAGATAAACTTCCTTTTAGTTAGTTCAAACCAAATATAATCATGGGCCTTTGCTCACAGTGGGTTCTGATTTAGTATACATTTTCTAACTTGACCTATGTACTAATATTTACCGTGAAATTATTCTCTGGCCTTGTTCTGCATTTGGATGTTTTCCTACAACTCCCAAGTTGCTATAAAGGGACATCACAATGACAAATGGCAAACATTTATCTTATGCCAAAGGACCACTGATATTTACAAGATTTCTGTTGTTCCACATTGAGGCTTCTACATTTCCCTTCCCTCAATCGTGTGTTTTCAGTACAATTGGGCCCAGTTAGCTTTGTCCTTCTGCTTTCTATAGTCCTTGGAATGTTGCGCAATATTTTGGATAATTGACTTGCCAAGTAGTTGTTCTTATCTGTTTTTGAAACAGCCCCACCAGAATGGGAACAAAAAATCCAAAATACTTACCTGTCTATCTATGACAGTTTGTTTTGGGAATGCAAAGCTAGTGGAAAGCCAAATCCTTGGTACACTTGGTTAAAGAATGGTGAACGCCTCACTCCAGAGGTAAGCAGCTATGTTGATATTAAAATTTCACCTAATCTCCTAGGGAAATTTTTTTACTACCAGTAACAGCTAATGTTTATGGGATGCTTAGTAGGTGCTAGGAAAGGCAGTATACTCCTCACATACACTAATTTATATAATACTTAAATAAGCTCAAAGTAGCTATTAATATTATCCCCATTTTTCAAATGAGAAAATTAAGGGTAGAGAGGACAACTTGCATAAGGTCACACACTACTCAGTGATAGATCCATATTCAGATATCATCATCACCATCACCATTTTAATTAACATCCACCAAACTGTTGTATGAGCCTGGTCCTATGTAAATATTTTTCCATGCGTTTTTTTGTATCCTCATGACAATTTTATGAGAGAGATGCTAGTATTATTTCTTCCATAGATGAAGAAAATTGGTTTCAGACAGGTTAGGTCACTTGTCCAAAGTCACACAGTAGCTAGTAAATATTAGAATTTGTTCTAAACATAATCTGATTACGGAATCCAAGCTCTTAAACATTAATCACTATCTGGCTTTTACAAAAACTAATGACTCTAAACCCGTAGGATGTGGAGAACTGAGGCAATTATCCACATTTTTCAATTTGGAGCATACTTTATTGTACAGTATACTGAAAATGAGACAAAATTGGCTCCCCCCCATCACATTATCCAAATAATTGTGTTAATTTTCCCTTTTACTTTGCACTTGTAGGCACAGCTTGGGCCACAAAGAACATCTAGTGTTTAGAAGATGAAAATAATGCTCTTCTTTGTTTTGATTTTAGTGAAATTTTCTTCCTGAATGCCTTTTTGCATAGAACATTTTCTGTTTCCTCCAGCCTACTTTCATTATCTTTAAAGGATGGTAATAGGTATACTGAAATATTTTTTTAAAATTATATTTGCTCTATTAAGCTATTTCATTATGTGCACTCAAAATTGTATTTCTCTACTCCAAATGGGACTCTGTAACAGATTTGGCTGTTTCAGCATACTATGGTAGGCTTCAGAAAAGGAGAATTTAGCTCCTCCAATTAGAACTACCAAGCCATCACATTTCAGGTCTTTGGGAGACCTTATGATGGAAAGCCAAGGATATTTCTAATCATTATATTCATGTCTAACATTATTATTAGCCATATTTCCTGAAATAATTGGAAGGCTAGAATCATCCAAATTATTTTATATACCATATAACAGAGTTAACATACATTCTATGCAGACAATGCCAATTTTCAAAGAAATGAGAGAACGTACAATATACTAACTACTAAAATTATAGGAAGGATATTTCTTTTTTTAACTTCAAAAAGCTGCTCGGAATCTTGCAGTATATTAAGCTCCATCTTCATAAACATCAGTTCTCATGCACCAAAATGTCGTATATTGTAGAAATGTACCAATGTTTAATAGTGTATTCTGGTTAAGAGAGTGCCTACATTAACACACTAACATCTTTATGTGGCTTTTCTTTTATTAGGAAAGAATTCAAATAGAAAACGGGACACTTATCATAACTATGCTGAATGTGTCAGATTCTGGTGTCTACCAGTGTGCTGCAGAAAACAAATATCAGATAATTTATGCAAATGCAGAATTGAGAGTATTAGGTAAGTCATTCATTTATAACCAAAAAATTCAAAATGACATTTTAGTGAGCTATGATTATACATAGTATCAACCCAAGTTTTCTGTAAATTAGAGATTGCTTTCCTTTGAAATAATGGGAAATGTCTAAATTAACTATAAAAAAAAGGCAGGGTGAAAATCATTATTCTGCTTGAGCAATACATTAGTGCTTCCAGAGAAGTCTGCTGTTGAGTACATCCAAGCCAGAACAAGGGTCCTCCAAAGCTGATCGTAGCACATGTTTTGAGTACAACTCAAAATTATCCTTTAGGAGTGTTTCAACTGCTAACAAACAAAAAAAATAGGAAAAGAAAATCTCAATTTATAGTGATTTAAGCAGGTATTTATTTTATCTTTTAACAAGAATTTCAGGAGTGGTAACTGAACCACAGCACCGTGATTGATAATATTATCCTTTAAATTTTCCCTCATGCTTGTAGCCTTGAGGGAGTGACTGCTCTAGCTACAGGAATAAAACCCATACTTAAGGGAGAAGGAGAGGGAAGGGACAAAAGTGACCAAATCTATCCCTCTCATTAGAAAATACAAAATTTCTGTGCATCCTTACAGTAAAATCATTTTATGACGATGGCTAGAACCCTGTCACAAGACCACCCAGACCTCAAGGAAAGCTGGGCAGATGAGTCCTTGTAGTAGAAAATTTGGGATAGAAGCAGTTCAAGAATGATATTCTCAGTGGTGTGTGTTACAACAAATAACCCACCAGTCTCTTTTATCACAAAGTTTTCTTAATGGTAGGAAGAAATGGAATGAGAGAGGAAGGATCAAGCAAAGAGACAAGGTTTCATAAGCTTATGGACAATGGCCATTGATTTGTTTATTCTTTCAATCACTACTATTTATTGAAAAGTTATTGTGTACTAAGTAGTAGAGATATAATTATCAATACTTAAGTGATCTTTGCTTTCATAGAACCTATAGTTTCACTGAGGAAAAAAAGCTAAATTTTAAAATATGATTATTATAGTGAATAACTGAGAAGGTGTTATCAGACTTCATGACAAGCTGAAAATAACCTAAATTGAGGATGTTCTCTTGAAGCCTGAGATCCGTAGAAAAAGCATGCACAAGTCAGTAAAGAGAAGCAATACTTTAAATGCCCAGAAACAAGAGACCATGGCATATCTCAAGGAATTTCAGCCCACTTAGACTTCAGGCTAGAAGTGAGGATTGGACACATGGCTTCCCACATTCGTGAAGCTGGAAAGACTCAGATACATCCAGGCAGTCTAATAATTTCTCACCCTCATGAATTGGTATTTGTTCAACATTTATTGAGTGGGGACAAAGTTGAAACTGACATTTAAAAAAAAAATCTGCTCAGCTTGTCTGCTTCTACCGAAGGCAGAGTATTTCCATTTAGCTGGTTAAAGGCTTGCCTGAATAAATCTGACAAAGTGATAGAGTATTTCTGCTTTATTTCAGTGATATTTTATATTTCCCATTTAGGATCATTACCTTGACTGGAAGAGATTTAATGATTTCCCTAATCAGGGTTAAAATCTCTTCTTCTCTCTCTTATGGGACCACCTTCACCCTCTTTGTTGTAAACACGATTTAGAATGTGGCTCTTTGTAACTTGGTTCTTCCCCTGCTCTGATTGCCCTTTGTTATTTCAATGACTAGAACCAAAACAAAAATAAATTACATTTATTGAACACATACTTTGTGCCAGGCACTATGCTAGAGTTCTTTACAGATGTTATCTCATTTAATCTCCTCAGTAAATTTCTGAAGTAATTATCTGTTGTCATCTTCATTTTTCAAATGAAAATAGAACTCCAAGATGCTAAATTGGTAACTTGTCCCAGAACAACCTGAGCAGAATAGCTTGAAAAAAGCTCTGCATGTTAACCTTAAATCCTGTCTCGTATACTACACCATCAGGTTACCACGTGTTAATTAAGTGACTAACTTAACAATTTGGTTTTAATTTTGTTTTTAGCCTCAGCTCCTGATTTCTCTAAAAATCCTCTTAAAAAAACTTCAGTTGTGCAAGTTGGTGGGGATATCACTATCGAATGCAAACCAACTGCTTTTCCTAGGGCAGCTATCTCCTGGAAAAGAGGAATGGAGAGCCTGAGACAGAGCACAAGGTAAATAGATCTCTTTTGTTTTATATTTTGAGATATTTTGCCATATAACGTCTTCCAAATCTAAGTCTTCTAAATCCTCTCCCTTAGGGTAAGCTTACAACTGGGTACTCACAGATACCAAACATTTTCACATGGCAGCAAAAACTAAAGAATCTTACAAACTTAAGACCTATTTGTATAATTTTGCTGCAACATATTTAGTGCATGCACTTGTAATAGACATATTTTAAAAAATCCTTTAAGACCTTTTTTTCTATATTCAGCTTGCAGCTTCTTCCTGACCCAGCCTGCTGAGAAATCAGTGAGAAGAGCATTACATAAAAGAGAGAGACACTTATACTCACACACCTGGTGTTGTGGTTTTTAAATAGTCACACAGGTGTTCGCCCCATGACAAAATGAATTCTCCACATGAAAAAAAAATGTAGAGAGGTTCCTGTAGAGAAAGAAAAGAGGTTTCCTTCTGTTCTAGATGTGATTGAGAAATCCTGGATCAGCACTGGCATGTTTTCTGTGAGAGTTTAGACAGAGCAAAACAGGTGTTTTTCTCTACTTAGAATAAATTTTGCTGCATTGTAGTATAGAACCTTGTGTACCTAGGGACAACTAGGCAATATGTGTGGCTCTATTGGAATGACCCATGCGTGTTACCGTGTGACCAGATGTGCAGTGGAATACTACCCTGCATGAGCCACTGTGCTGAACATAGGAAAATGTTTCAGTGAGCTATTTGTCAGATCATATATGTCATTAACTCATATGCGTAGCCTACTAGTCCAGTAACATAAATGAACAAGACAGGCCATGTAAAAAAAAGGACAGGGGCACCTGGGTGGCTTAGTCAGTTAAGCGTCCGACTTCAGCTCAGGTCATGATATCATGGTTTGTGGGTTCAAGCCCCACGTCAGGCTCTGTGCTGGCAGCTCAGAGTCTGGAGCCTGCTTCAGATTCTGTGTCTTCCTCTCTCTCTGCCCCTCCTCAGCTGGCACCCTGTCTCTCTTTCTCTCAAAAAATAAACATTAAAAAATGTGTATAAGAAAAGAAAAAGGACAGCTGAAGCATGATGTATGATAAGATAAGGAGATATGGTGGTTGCCAGAGTATGAGACAGGTCTGGAGAGTGAATTCTACACCAAAACTAGATAGTCACTCCCAGTTTAGGTAGACATTTTTTTGTGGGAATATAGAACTTGAGACAGGGTTGTAGAACTTCAAACATTTCCAGAAAAACTAGAAATCTGGGTTGTGGCGTTGAATCTTCTGAGCCAGTAAAAATGTCATAGGCTGGAGGCAGGGATGCCATTTTTATTTCTGATCTAGGACTGCCTTTGTTGTCAAGAGAGAGAGAAAAGGGGGTTAAAACAAACAAGAAGTGCAGATGGTATAGAGTGCTATCAGGGTTATATCTGGAGCCTTGAAGACGCTCTCCTGACGTGACAAGATAGACAAGATAAAGACCTTTCTAGGGCCCTGTCATTCCTTGCTGTCCCCTGTCTCCAGTGGTCTCTATAGCCCTACACTGAAGCTTTTCCCAGGACAGGGATTTTGTCAAATCTGTCTGTGCATGCCCTGTGCCTTTGGTATAGAATCTAAACTCAATAAATATCTGTGGAATGAATGAATGTGTCAAAAAGGATGAATATGTAAGACGTCACCAGCTTTAGAGAAAAGCTCTTCTGGACAAGATGCCTTGAGACATAAGAGCAGAAGCTTCAAAGCCAAGGGGAAAAGATTGATGAAGGGGAAATCTGTTTCCTAGCCCTGACTGGGCTCCTTCCTCTGTGTAGACTGCCTAGGAGATCACTGCAGGTATTCTCAACAGCTTTGGATGTGGATTCCTTTTAAATGATTCCTCTTTGATTCCTAAAACCTAATTGAGGTTCGAAGACACTGCTGTAGAATTAGAAAACTCAAGAGATACCAAAGTATCAAATGCAGCACTTTGTACTGAGAGTCTGGACAAATTGATTACTTCATTTCCTAAAGTGACTCAAAGTCCTCACATAAGGAGCAGGAGTGAGTGTTGTTTACTTTCTATAAACGTTAAACACTTAAACACCATGTATGTGGGGAGGAGAAAGAGAAGGAAGAATATATGAATAAAGTAAGGAAATGAGAGGAAAACAAAGGGTTTGAGGGAAACTGCTTTGAAACGACTTTTCAGGTTTATGTTTTGTTTTGTCCCATCTAGAATGAATTTGGGACCTTTTCATCTTTTGAATAATCACTAAGAGCATATCAGAATAAGCATTGTCTCACTATAATTAATTTTTTTAATGTTTATATTTATTTTTGAGACAGAGCAAGACAGAGCATTGAGTGACAGGGGAGTGCAGAGTGCAGGGAGAGGGAGATACAGAATCTGAAGTAGGCCCCAGGCTCTGAGCTGTTAGCATAGAGCCCAACTTGGGGCTCAAACTCTCAACCACAAGATCATGACCTGAGATGAAGTCAGACGCTCATACGACTGAGCCACCCAGGCACCCCGTGTCTCACTATAATTAAAGGAGTGATCTGTGTGATTTCTAGTCACAGATGCTTCTTCTCTAATTTCGTTCTCTCATTGCTATAGGACTTCATTATAGGTTTCAATAAAAAGAAACAAAAAGAATTTTCTCCTGAGCACACATCTTAAAAAATTGAAAAAAAATAAATAAATAAATCTGAGCCGCGGAAGTACATAGTAATTACAGAGGTGTGTCTCTGCCAGTTCTAGATTACCTTAAGCAGTAATTTGCACAGGTCATACAACCATCCATGAGACTTTGTGTCTCTGCATGATCCCTGTCCTGTCCCTACTTCTATTGCCTTCTGACCTGACTGGTTTCATTGAGTGCATGGCTTCATGCTGCTTTTTGGGAAATACTGCATCTGTGTTTTTATTTGTGTTGACTTAATGGGTTTTTTCTAGTCTCATCATAGGGATTTCCAAAGAAGTTGAAGGTGAAAATTAGAGAAGGAAGGAACAAACGAAGGAAGGAAGGAGAGTAGGAAGGAGTTTTACAGAGCTAGATCCTAAATTCAAAGACAGAAACACTGAATCCCAGCGTACATTTTGAAATGCCATGCCAGTCTGCTTATTTCACTTCAGTAGAAACATAAATATAATTCCTACCCTTTCATACCTCTGTTAAAACATGACACAGTTGTACACATAGAAAGGTTTAAAAAGCCACATATGGACAACAACTTAAATGTTTACAATGATCCCAGGTAGGAATAGTTTTTAGTTCTTGACCTGTGTGGGAAAATGCACATTTTTACTTTCTGTTATAAAACTTGTATACGGTGCTGTCTCCTTTGAAATTTCATTGTCACTAACTCTTGCTTCCAGTAAAGTGTAACTACCTAGAGATGGTTGAAAGGACTCTAAAGAAGCCTATTCAAAGTAATCTTACTGTATTGCCTACTTATAAAAAAATGGTGGCAATATATATGTTTTGACACTTTCCTCTACTCTTGCATGAAATGAGACAGCATACATCAC
This sequence comes from Puma concolor, assembly GCF_028749965.1. Lineage (NCBI taxonomy): Eukaryota > Metazoa > Chordata > Mammalia > Carnivora > Felidae > Puma > Puma concolor. The sequence goes on along the minus strand of NC_141668.1, from coordinate 127,590,035 downwards.
CTATATAGTAAATGATAAAGCTTAGACTCTATGCCAAGTTGCCCATCTCTGTTTTCAGGTCTATTCCACTCAACAGGTAACAGAGAGCATACTTGATTCTTCATTTTTGGAATGGCTGTTATTACATGATTTAACCTACTTTCACGTGTTGGTAATTCAGATCAAGCAAGAATTCTAAATATAATTAATATGTTTCTTATTGGCCTGTGTGCTTCAGTTGAAGTCTTGACTCTTTTATGATTTCTGTCTTTATAAGTACTTGTATTCATGGCAGACTGTCCAAGTAGAAAAGTTTTCCTACATCTGGAAATAGATGTTTCTCTCTCTTTCAAAAATAAACATTAAAAACTTAAAAATAACAACAACAACAAAAAGAAAACGGGGATTTTGGTCCCAGTTCTGTCACTGATGAGTGCCCTGACCTTGTATAAAACCACTAGCATATTCTCTCTCTCTCGCTCTCTTTTTTTTTCCTTTGAGGTGACTGTTCTCTGGATTTATTTAAGGTGAACTACAATCAAAACAACTTTAAGAAACATTAAACCCTATACCCATGTAGTGACTGCCAGAATAGGGTTTATATATTAGAAATAGAAATAGAAATCAATGCAAAACATTAGTGTGCCAGGTTAAAATTGCAGCTGCTATCATACTTATAATTTTCAATATATTGCGCTGGTTTCCTCAGGTGGCCAAGCCTGAGCCAGACATGGTGATTGCTTTAAATTGTTCAAAACAGCTAAAATGATCTCATTGGATGGATTCAGAGGTTAGAGAGCCCTAGCAGCCACACTGTAGCACCACAGCGTGGTGAGAACCACTGTTTCCTTTACCATTATATGCCCAGAACCCAGCTCAAACCTGGGACATAATAGACATTCAATAAATATTTTCTGTGTTGCTAAATCAATGAAAGGTAACATTTACTTTGGGTTGTTCGTATCCGCCTGACTTAAGACATTTTGCATTTAAACCAAAAACGTACTTAATAATTAATAGGCCCATGATGTGTTCATTCAGTCTGTAAATATTTAATGAACACCTATTTTGTTCCAAACACTGGACTAGGTGTGGTGGGTAAAATGTTAAGCGAGTCAAATATCTGACACATAATATCCTTTCGTAAGAAAGTGTTTGTCTTTGAAGTTATTGGGAGTCAGAGGATCTGGGTTCAAGTCCCAACCCTACCTCTCATGTAGTTGATAACTTCTAGCAAGTCGTTTAACTTCACTAGTCCTCACATAGAGAAAATAGTACTTGTCTCTCCCACATGGTTCTATGAGACTCAGTTGGTGGTATCTGTGGAAAGGCTGGAAATACTCTACTCCTATTGGGTGCATTTATTGCTGTTATCCTAATCTTCATGCAAATCCCAGTTACACATTCTTACCTCTACCAGCCAGAGTAAAAACCACAAAGGTATCTCTGCAAGGCATTCTGAGGCAACTGAGGGAATCAATTTCACATCGGCTAAGTTTGATTAATCGCTTCTTTTTTTTTCCTCATGGATCCACTTAGCAAGTGAACTGACAGAAATCAAAGGCCTAGATTTATTTATCTCCTTGTGCTCAGCGACTGCTGGCTATCTGCTCAGGGATCACCTCGTAAATTTAATAGGAAATGTTAACCTGCTGGACAGACAGCTCAAAGTTGTCCTCTGACAGGCAGGATTATTTTTTTTTTAAATTTTTTTTTTTTTCAACGTTTATTTATTTTTGGGACAGAGAGAGACAGAGCATGAACGGGGGAGGGGCAGAGAGAGAGGGAGACACAGAATCGGAAACAGGCTCCAGGCTCTGAGCCATCAGCCCAGAGCCCGACGCGGGGCTCGAACTCACAGACCGCGAGATCGTGACCTGGCTGAAGTCGGACGCTTAACCGACTGCGCCACCCAGGCGCCCCGACAGGCAGGATTAAATACAGTGCCTAAACCACCTGGGATTTGGTCAGAGTGTGCATAAAATCTCTGAACAATAAAAATAAAGAGATAGAATGTTTTCCCATTATTGAAATATAATTGAATTAATAAATAATCCACCACATTTCTTCATTCTTCTAAAAAACAAAAGGAAAGGAAAGAAAAATACACATTTCTCTCTCATTTCCTAAGATAAAATAAAATAAAGCAAAAGAAAACAAAATAAAATCCTGTTATATAGCAGACAAATGGTCATTAATAATGAAAATAACCATTGTAAACACTTTCTATAAGTCAGGCATTATATCAGATACATTATATATCTTAAAATTAAAGTACACTTTTTTCATATGCAGATACATTCCTGAGGAACAAAGTTGTCACATAGTTACATATGGTTACTTTTCTACTACCTTTACCCTGGTAATCTCAAAGAGCTGAATAAAAAGATACTTGGAGATTCACTGACTATCAAACTGAAAAGTAGAGGTTCTAGCCCTTGGCAGTTGGTCTTAGGATGTGATTATATTTCCCAGACTTGATATCAGAGGACTGGTGAACTCCTAGAACCAATTTTATTACCTCTATCCACTTGGGGTTGGAAAGGGGGGGGGGGGCAGAGAGAGAGGGAGAGAGGGGGGAGAGAGGGGGGAGAGAGAGGGAGAGAGAGAGAGAGAGAGAGAAAGGGAAGGAGGGAGGGAGAGTTACAAACAGACCTCACATCCATGAATTTTGTGTGCTTTATTCTCTAATACTGATACTCTGAAACCCTGTGTGGCCCTGGGCCCTTGACACAGTACATATACCTTTTGGGAACATATGAATCCCTTAGGTAGCATGGAATCTAGTAATGGAGCTTATTCAGTATTTTTGCCTTCGAGCCCCAAACCTGGCAGGCCCACTTCCAACTGCATAGCGCTCCAACGCCCTGAGCTCTCCCTCTTAACATAGTAGTCCTTTGTGAGGAAGTGCTGGGCGGGGGAAGGGGGGAAGTCAAAAATGGCAGTGAATGAGTAGGAAAGAGGAAGTAGAGATGAGTAAGTAGGAGATGAAGAGAAAGAAGGGTAAGAGAAACAGGGTATTCTCTGTGCCAAGAAAGAATCAGTGGTTCTTGAGCAAGTAGTGTCATCTTTCTTCTCTTCATGAGCAAAAAGAGTACCCTTGGGAGGATCTACTTGAAAGCCCTTAGCGTATTGACACAGAAGATGAACAGAATAAAAATTACAGTTTGTCTTCATTCCACTCTTTGCTAAACTAGCTAGACAGAGTAGTTCCTGTGGTTACATAGGCCATTGCCCAACATTTTGCCACCATTCTGCTTTTCCCAGGAGCCTTTTTCCAACCATCTCACCTTGTGGGTTATCACCTAATGGGGGTCTGTCCGCCTGGATGCAAGAGAGCCAGTGATATGATGCCTCCTTCCTGTTTGACCCTTCTCTGTGTATCTTTCAATGTCTCCTTTCTCTATCACCACTTTACCTTATTCCTTTACCTTTATCGTCAAGTGCTCAACCTTCATAAAATATCCCCTCCACACAAGTCTATTCAGTGCAACTTTAACAAGAATGTTGTCACCAGCACACAGGCTTTTCTATCTCTTCCTCCTCCTTGCAAAGCTTCCTAATGGAACAAGCAAATAAACCTAATTTTATTTCGTATCACCAACTACTTAATGTAATAGTGCTTAGTACATCAGGTAGCATGAGTATCAAATAGGCAAATGAACCATATGTTCCCATGTTTAAGGAAGAATGACAGTCTGCATAATGCCAGGCTTATTACAATCTCCCTTCTGTGCTGCTTCTATGTAATAAAATTTTAAATTGTTCCTACTCAACTCCTGAGAGCCTTGTTAAGGTGAGCCTTTCCAAGGGAATACATGCTAAAGATGTCACGAGCCATCTGATACTCTTGCCTCTGTCACGCAAAGATTTAACAAGCTGAAATCCTGTGCGCCCCTGTCAGTCTTGCCCTCATTTTTTTCCTCTTGCCATCCAGTCCTTCTTTCTTTATCCCCACTGGCCTCTACCGGTCCGGTGCACTGACCCTTCAGCAGAGTGCGTGTGAAACCACCTGCCTGCCATGGTCAGAGAAAGCTCTGGTTCATTAAAGATGTAAAGCCTGCCTTTAAACTCAGCCTGCCCAGCTGAGTGTGCTCTGTTTTACACCACTGCCTTGGGTTAGACTCTTACTGGTCTGGTTCCCTGTTTGAAATGTTTTAATGATGGGTAACACCATCCTGTAGCTTTAAACCAAGGGCAAATATGACCAAGCAAAAAAGTTCCCCAAATAAATAGCACCTTATATTCTTGCACCGTACCTTATGTCGAAAAATATATAAGATCCATTGTAGAGTTTGAATTTGTAGTCTGTATCAGTAGGCTTCAAACTTGATCATGCATAAGAACCTTGTGAAAAATGCAGATCCCAGAGCCGTGTCCAAGATTTTCAGTCAGTGGGTATGAAGCGGGGCTGAGGAATCTGCATTTTTATTGTAAGTTCATGCCCTCTGCTCTGAGGAGAAGCTGAGACTTTTGAACACCCCCTAGAGAAACACTGGTTTGATGCAAACATACTGCTTGAGAAATAGAAACTTCATTGTATCTCCTTTCCCCCCAGAACTTTGCTTCCTATTTAAAGTGCTTGATTCTTTGTCTTATCTCACTGCCAAGGAGATAGAAGTCCTTAGTTCAGTTACTGTTTGGAAACATGAATACAATTGGCCATGGAATGGTATCCACTTACTTCAGTGCGTGCTTCTAATTTCTGAGTGACATTTATATCCTCCAAAATTTACATAAATATTCAGCAGCAATAATTTTATAGGAAGAAAAGGTCAGTTATTAGTGCAATTTACACAAATGACCTTTTGTTCTTAGTTTGACGTTTGTGGAAAGAAGTGATTACTTGATGTGCTTAAAATACAACGCTACTTACTTAGAAATGAAATGGTTGCTCTACAGGTATTTGTTACACCCACACCTTTTCGTCCATGCTGGTGGACATCTAGAACGTAAATCAATAGAAATAAATGGGATGGATAGAATTGCTGTCTTGTAGAAATTATGATCCAGTTGAAGAAATAAAAGCCCAACCAGCTGTGTAAAAGTCAGTCTTGTTAATATCTTCACAATGAAGAGTGAGGCTTGTCAGAGCATATTTTTTTTTTTAGTCACTGGCTATTATTTCCCATTTTCCTTTGTCTTTTTTTTTCTTTTTTTCCCATAGAATTGTTTTTGTTGTTGTTGTTTTGTTTTGTTTTGTTTTTGGCAGGGAAGGTGTTCTTGTTTTGTTTCCAAAGGAAGCTAATGCTAGAGCCCATTTCATAAAACAGCTAATAGTGAACCAATCTGACTAATGTCCAAGAGGGAGACCCAGAGCCCCTCTCAATGCCCTGCCCAGTTGCCCTCAGCCATAAGCTGCCTTCCTTCCAGCAGCCCATAGTGTGCCCTGAGAAGCCCCTATATTTCCTGAGAGCACAGTTAGAGAATTGCTGATTTGGAGTGACAAATCTGATTCTCAAGTGTGACTTGTCAAACTATTCATTTATTTATACGCACAGTTGCAAACCACTTTGACAGGCCTTGTGAAAAAATTCTGGGTTTATAAATTTGAATGAGCTCCGAGTCTTGTGGGGGAAGCAGACAGGTCAATAGCTCCAGTGCAACAGGGTGTGTGTTATCACAGACAAAAGATGGTGAGGACTGACTCAGCTTACAGCCTTTCAGAAAAGGCCTCAGCAGGTTGGAGGGACATGAACTGACCCTTGAAGTGTAGGGAGGAACTTTTCCTAGAAAACAAAGGTGCGGAGAACAGGTTGATTATGTGTCTGTCTTACCGCGTACACAGTGTCACACATGATGCCGGTTGAAAGGTTTGGATATACACCTACCTTCCTCCTTGCAGGAGATAATTCCTGCACGTACAGACACAAATCATTTTGAGAGCCATCCAATGGTTGACTCTTTGCCTGCTTAGGGATGCTTAGGTATACTTAAATATACACATTTTTGTTTTCCTTCTAAGGTTAAATTAACAAATACAGTCAGAAATCCGGCTTTCTCGTCGTTGACCCTGAGTCTCCTCAAATAATAACAATACTAGTAGTAGTAATAACATCAACTTATGGAGTACCTATCATGGGTGGGTAGTGTGTTGGCATGTTAGAGACATCATTTCATTTACTTTTAAAAGATGCCTATGAGGGGTGTGTTATTTGTTTATATTTTTTAGGTGGTTAGAACTAAGGCTTAGCGAAGTTAAACATCACAGCTAAAGTTACACACTTTTAAGTCATAGAAATACGTTCACTTCCAGGAAGATCTGACTCCAAAGTTCTGTGTAATCTTCAGTACCACCATGTAGACCTTTAGTTAGTTTTCCGATGTAATGCAGTGTCCATCTGTGGAGGCAAAAGCAGAACATCATACTATATACATTACTTATTCATTTTTTTTTTAAGTTAGGACTAAAACTCTTCTAAAAACAGTGATATATACAGTCACATTCTAATTTTCTATCAATAAAAGGTATAGAATAAGTCTGTATGTTGTTGCATTAGATGGAGTCTTAATTCACACCAATAAAATAAAATAAATCAGTCCTCTTAATGGCTTAGCCTCCTCTATCTACAATATTCAAATGATTCAAATGACTGATTAGATTTTTTAAATTTTATTTCTTTTAATTTACATCCAAATTAGCATATAGTGCAACAATGATTTCAGGAGTAGATTCCTTAATGCCCCTTACTCATTTAGCCCATCCCTCCCTCCCACAACCTCTCCAGTAACCCTCTGTTTGTTCTCCATATTTAAGAGTCTCTTCTGTTTTGTCCCCCTCCCTGTTTTTATATTATTTTTGCTTCCCTTCCTTGATGTTCATCTGTGTTCTAAAGTCCTCATGTGAGTGAAGTTGTATGATATTTGTCTTTCTCTAACTGATTAATTTCGCTTAGCGTAATACCCACTAGTTCTATCCACATAGTTGCAAATGTCAAGATTTCACTCTTTGGATTGCCGTGTAATACTCCATTGTGTGTGTGTGTGTGTGTGGGTGGGTGGGTGTGTGTGTGTGTGTGAGAGAGAGAGAGAGTATGTATACACCACATCTTCTTTATCCATTCATCCATCGATGGACATTTGAGCTCTTTCCATAATTTGGCTATTGTTGATAGTGCTGCTATAAACATTGGGATGTATGTGTCCCTTCAAAACAGCATCCCTGTATCCCTTGGATAAATACCTAGTAGTGCAATTGCTGGGTCGTAGGGTAGTTCTAGTTTTAATTTTTTGAGGAACCTCCATCCTGTTTTCCAGAATGGCTGCACTAGCTGGCATTCCCACCATCAGTGCAAAAGAGATCCTCTTTCTCCACACCCTTGCCAACATCTGTTGTTGCCTGAGTTGTTAATGTTAGCCATTCTGACAGGTATGAGGTGGTATCTCATTGTGGTTTTGCTTTGTATTTCCCTGATGATGAGTGATGTTGTGCTTTTTTTCAAGTGTCAGTTGGCCATCTGGATGTCTTCTTTGGAGAAGTGTCTATTCATGTCTTTTGCCCTTTTCTTCACTGGATTATTTGTTTTTTGGGTGTTGAGTTGGATAAGTTCTTTATAGATTTTGGATACTAACCCTTTATCTGATATGTCATTTGCAAATATCTTCTCCCATTCTGTCGGTTGCCTTTTAGTTTTGATGATTGTTTCCTTCAGTGTTCAGAAACCTTTTATTTTGATGAGGTCCCAATAGTTCATTTTTGCCTTTGTTTCCCTTGCCTCTGGAGATGTATTGAGTAAGAAGTTGCTGCGGCCAAGATTAAAGAGGTTTTGTCCTGCTTTCTCCTCGAGGATTTTGATGGCTTCCTGTCTTACATTGAGGTCTTTCATCCATTTTGAGTTTATTTTTGTGTATGGTGTAAGAAAGTGGTCCAGGTTCATTTTTCTGCATGTCGCTGTCCAGTTTTCCCAGCACCACTTGCTGAAGAGACTATCTTTATTCCATTGGATATTCTTTCCTGCTTTGTCAAAGATTAGCTGGCCATACGTTTGTGGGTCCATTTCTGGGTTCTCTATTCTGTTCCATTGATCTGAGTGTCTGTTTCGTGCCAGACTGATTAAATTGTTAATTTAACATACAATATAATTTTTGGTGACATATAGGCATAGATATGCAAATTTGGTAAATTAGGATAAACTCCCTAAGGTCCATGAGGGACTTGATCTAGATATGTAATTATGTATTACAATTAAGAAGAAGATATAATTAGAGTTAGCAGACACGGAGTCACATCTAAGTTGGTATCCCATCCTCAGCCATGTTTGTAAGTTTGGTTCTGTAAACTCTGAGTAATACAATAGTTCAGTAGCCAGAAAGGAACCAGAATCGGAGATTCCATTCACATCTACCACCAAAACCACATTCAGGACAGCAGGGGAAAACATTTCCCAGATATATTACCTTCTGAAATCGCTGAGGGACAGAGATAGAGTGAATTTTTTTCTTTTCATGTATTTGTTGTTGAGAGACAGAGCAAGAGCAGAGGAGGGGCAGAGAGAGAGAGAGAGAGAGAGAGACTCCAAAGCAGGCTCCATGCTCTGAGCTGTCAGCACAGAGCCTGACATGGGACTTGAACCCACGAATGGTGAGATCGTGACCTGAGCCAAAGTTGGACGCGTAGCTGACTGAGCTACCCAGATGCCCCGGAGGTAGAGTGAAAAGGGAAATAATAATAAATGTCCCAGCCCAAATTCCTCTCTTGCTATGCTTGAGGGAAACCAAGGACCTCAGGGGTAAAATTCCAGGTTTAAGGTCACCTGGCTGTACCTGAATCTCATCTGTCTCAAAGTACGCTTCAGATACAACTTTACATTTGCAAACTTTCAAAGTCTTGAGATCCCACAATAGGCTCATCATCATATATGTAATGAAAGTATAATCAAAATGTCCTGGCAATGTTTGAACTTTCATTCTGCACAGCTCTTTCTGTTTCATTGTGTTTTCAATTGATTCTCCTCTACTTATTTTATGAGCATACTTTTTTTAAAAAATGCCTTTTAAGTCCTGTGTTCACAAACTTTTTTTGTCCTTTGTCAACTTTATAATTTCCCATGTCTTCTTTTGCTCTGCTTCGGTTGTGAGGCACGTTAGCATATGAATCTGTATTAATTCTCTTTTGTGTTTTCTCCAGCATCCCAAAATACTTGAGCAAATGGAGACACTTTTCTTTCTCTTTCCTTCTCCTCTACTGAACAGCCTCTTTCACTGGGTTAATTTAGCTAAGCTTTCCATCTGATGCTGTTTTGTTAATGTTAAATCACATTTCCTTAACATTTCACGGGAAACAGCAGCGCACTCTGGCATGCTGTTGGAATAAAGACATATCATGACACCAAATAATTATGTTATTTAGCAACTACTCTTGTCTGCCATCTCCTAATCTGTGTCACCATTCAGTCACCCAGAATCTGTGTTTGTGTTGTGTGTCAGCCACTACAAAGCTGGTGCTTAAATTATTTGCATATATTAAATAAAGAGTCACATTTTGATACATTTTAAGGTCTGAATATCTAATGCTTGGTTTTTGCTTTGGAATTTAGGACAGTTGAACCTGGGACTTAACTTTGAAACACTTGACTGTTGGCACCGATTAATTACACATGAGGCATAAAATACAACTGCAGAAAATCAGGAATTAAAAAAAAAATTAGACACTGGTAGCAGTGACGTTTTGACTTCCATATAAATTGAGAGGTGTTTGAGTGCATTTTAATCTCCAGGTAACACTTCTCAACAATCCTTTGCGAGTTAAACCCTTTCAGTTTGCTGTGTAATGACCCCCAAATTATGTTTGATTAATCCTTTCTAGGGAAGCATATCTTTAGTTATTTAATGTGTTTAAAATATATGTTCCTCTAGTTTATTGGGAGTGGTGATAAAGGGGTAACATAACAACACCCATGCATGCCTGATTTCCTCTAGGGCACCAAGAGAAATGTGCCTTGTGGCAAAACATAGCAACATTGAATTTATTTGTGCTGCCAATTAGTGATGCCACTCCATGTAGGTTTTCATTTTTTACTTTCCTTGCCTTAGCCACCTCCCATTGCACATATAAATTTAAACACGCTGTGCCTAACATAACTCTGTTCCAGAGACCCAAGAAACACTATTATTTGTCTGGAGCTAGGACAGAGGCAAAGAAAATACTACAGATATAACTGCTGTATTTTCTGTGAGTCAGTTAAATAGTTAGGAATGCCCACCTCGCCCCAACAGAGTCCAAATCAACACAATAATTTTAAAAGATTTTAGGATGGCCTTTGTTAAAACTTCAGTTTCAAGATTGGAACTGCACAAAAGAATGATTAAGGTGTGCTGTATATACTCAAGTCTTATCCTTGGTTAGACTGATTTGAATGTATCTCTTCTTGTGCTACTTTATATGGCAGTCTGCAAACTAACAGAAAGTCAATTAGCCAAATAATGACTTTGCTTATACCTCTACCTAGCGTCCATTTTTACACAGAGGTTATTTGTCTAAGTGGCTTTCTGTTGGTTTCCTGTATGTTCTCATAATATGAATAAATATACATGCAGACCTACAAAAAACAAGGCTAAAGATTTCAGAGTAAATACAATCAAAAAGCGTAGTTATTAAGTATTTATGAATTGTAGGTATTCTTAGAAAATACAAAGAAGGGGCGCCTGGGTGGCGCAGTCGGCTAAGCGTCCGACTTCAGCCAGGTCACGATCTCGTGGTCCGTGAGTTCGAGCCCCGCGTCGGGCTCTGGGCTGATGGCTCAGAGCCTGGAGCCTGTTTCCGATTCTGTGTCTCCCTCTCTCTCTGCCCCTCCCCCGTTCGTGCTCTGTCTCTCTCTGTCCCAAAAATAAATAAACGTTGAAAAAAAAAAATTTAAAAAAAAAAAAAAAAAAAAAAAAAAAAAAAAAAAGAAAATACAAAGAAATAAAGAGTAACAGTTACCATGTTGGGGGCTTTCATTATCTTCCAGGCTAATGCCCAGCATTTTAAAAATATTTTTAAATGTAACTCTCAAAACAAATCAGTGTTGTTATTATTTCCATTATCCCCAGGTACAGGTAAATCTTACAAGGAAATCAAGCAAGTGCTTCCAATGTGCAACAGCCATAAAGGGAGAACCAGCACACAGACAAAGCAAGCAGACTTTAGAGTCCATTGTCTTACAATCCCCGCAGTTACCTCAAAAAACTCAGCTTTACAGTCTATTTAGAGAATGAACACTTGTCTAAAAAGATAATTATAACAAAGGAGCTAAGGCAATACAATGAAGCAAAGACAGTCTTTTCAACAAATACTACTGGAACAATTGGATACCAACATGCAAAACAAATTTTTTTAATGAATCTAGACACAGACCTTACACCTTTCACAAAAATGAATTCAAAATGGATCATAGACCTAAACATAGAAACAAAGCTATAAAACTCCCAGAAGGTAAGGAGCTGGAGGAAAACTTAGATGGCCTTGGGTGTGGCCATGACTTTAAAATTTTTTTTAATTTTTATTTATTAAAAACAATTTTTGAACGTTTATTCATTTTTTGATAGAGAGAGACAGAGCGTGAGTGGGGGAGGGGCAGAGAGAGAAGGAGACACAGAATCCAAAGCAGGCTCCAGGCTCTGAACTGACAGCACAGAGTCTGACGCGGGGCTCGAACTCACGGGCCTTGAAATCATGACCTGAGCTGAAGTCGAACGCTTAACCGACTGAGCCACCCAGGCGCCCCAAAATTTTTATTTATTTTTGAGAGAGAGACAGAGTGTGTGTGAAAGAATCACAGAGAGAGAGAGAGGGAGACACGGAATCTGAAGCAGGCTCCAGGCTCTGAGCTGTCAGCACAGAGCCCCACCCAGGGCTCAAACTCACGGACTGTGAGAGATCATGACTTGAGCCAAAGTTGGACACTCAGAAGACTGAGCCACCCAGGCACCCCTGGCCATGACTTTTTAGATAAAACACCAGAGGCAGACTCCTGAAGAAAACATACAATAAGCTGGACTTAATTAAAATAATTTAAAAAAAACAACTGCACTGTGAAAGACAATATCAACAGAATGAGAAGTCAAGCCACAGACTAGGAAAAAATATCTGTAAGAGACACATCTGATAAAGAACTGTTATCTAAAATACACAAACAATGATTAAAATTCAGGGATAAGAAAACAATTATCATAAAAAAATGAGTCAAAGACCTGAACAGACACCTCCCCAAACGAGATATACAGATGGCAAACACACATTTGAAGATTCTCCACATCATATGTCATCAGGAACATGCATATTAAAATGAAATACTACTACAGGGCTATTGGAATGGCAGAATCTGGAATACAAACACTAAATGGTCAGGATGTAGAGCAGTAGGAACTCTTATTCATTGCTGATGGGAATTCAAAATGGTATAGCCGCTTTAGGAAACAGTTTGGAGGTTTCCCACAAAACTAAACATGTTCTTTCCATACAATGCACGTATCATACCTGTTAACATTTACCCAAAGGACTTGAAACTTGTCTCCATACAAAACCCTGCACTCTATAATTTATAGTATCTTTATTCATAATTGCCAAAACTTGGAAGCAAACAAGATATTCTTCAGTAAGTAAATGAATAAATGTACTGTGCCACATCCAGACACTGGAATATTAGTAAGTGCTAAAAAGAAATGAGCTATCAAGCCATGAAAACATATGGAGGAATTTTAAATGCATATTACTAAGTGAAAGAAACCAATCTGAAAGGTTACATACTGGGTGATTGCAATTATGTGACATTTTGGAAAAGGCAAAACTTTGGAGACAGTAAAATATCAGATTGCCAGGGGTTAGGAGAGGGAAGAATGAATAGTTGGAGCACAGAAGATTGTTAAGACAGTGAAAATTCTTGGTGTGATAGTATAATGATGGATACCTGTCATTAAAATTTTTTCCAATCCCCAAGCATATACAACACTAAGGGTGAATCCTAAGGTAAACTCTGGCCCCTGGATGATTATGATGTGTCAGTGTGGATTCCTCACTTGTAACAACTGTACCACCAGTGGGAATGTTGATAATGGGAGGAGCTATGCATGTGCAGGGGTATATGGGATATCTGTACCCTTCTCTCAGTTTTATTATGAACCTAAAATTCCTGTGATAAAAAAGAAAAAGAAGAAAAAAAAGAAGAAAGGGGCGGCTGGGTGGCTCAGTCACTTGAGCATCTGACTTCGGCGCAGGTCATGATTTCATGGTTCGTGAGTTTGAGCCCTGCATCGGGCTATGTGCTGACAGCTCAGAGCCTGGAGCCTGCTTTGGATTCCTTGTCTCCTTCTTCCTCTGGCCCTCCCCTGCTCGTGCTCAATCTCTCTCTGTCTCTCTCTCTCTGTCTCTCTCTGTCTCTCTCAAAAGTAAATAAACATTAAAAATTAAAAAAAAAAGAAAATTCAAAATACAAGGCAGCATAATGATTCATATAATGATTCAATAGAAAAAGTGCTGACTCAGGATCAGAAGACTACATCCTGGCTATGTTTAAATTATTAAAAATTACTAATCTTTAATATTTTGAAAAAGAGGAAGAAAAGTGCTGCAGTTTGGTAGAGAAAGCTGCTTTCCCAGGTTCTCCGGGAAACAGAGCTAAGATTGAGGCAGTTAAAGACAGGCAGCAAAATGCAGGGTATTTTATTGCACTAGCCACTGACTCATTTTAAGAACACAGACACATAACTGGTAGTTTGGCATCAGTCAGCCACATAGAGTATCTCCAGGCAGAAACTACATGGGAAAAGTCTTTGGAAGGAATGAAAAAGGGTTATCTGTTGGCTGCCATTTTGCGGGTGGGCTTGTATTATCTGGACCTTTGACAACCAATGACACTAAGAGAACCTGAGAGAATGTCTGAAACAGTGGGAATCAAGAGTAGGTTTGGGAAGTTGGATGAGATTCAGCTAAGCAAATTGGAGTGCAAATCCTCACTCCAGGATTTGAGGAAGAGCCTCTATCCAGGTTTTCATCTGGCAGTTCTGTGAAGGAGACACTCTTAAGAAATATTTGCAAATTATGAACATTTGTTTTCTCTCTGAGACTTATACAACGCTTTCGTGAAAAGAATATTTGCGCTTTTTTCCTGAATGGCAGATAAACGAGAGACAAATAACATCTTCCATAAGTTTTCTTGAATGTTCTGGTATACATTTCCTCTCGTTTAGAACTGACTCAATATTGTAAGTGTATTGTGCTTTACTGAGAATGATCTACATCATTTAGTAGAGAGGTAGATTTTTTCTGTCACCCATTCAATCATCTCTCGAGACAGCACTTCATTTTTATTCTATCTCATCTCTTTCTCTTTTTTGTTGTTTGTGTGGGTTTATCTCATTTTTCTTTCTTTTTTTCTTACTGCTCTGATGGTCATGGAAGGAATGATAAAATAGGGTTGCACTAATTCATTGATTAAATCTTTAAATTACCCTTGGCCAGAGGTGTAAGCTATTTCTTGTGTATAATTGCCATTAGAGCTATTTAAAGTTATTGACATAAAAAGATGGAAAGGAGAAACTTTATTCTGATTTAAATGAGCAAGCTTTGCTATTTACTTGTTTGTAGATCATGTCAGTCATTTTTTGTAGCTTGCTAAAATAAGGAATTTTTAAAAGATAGCTTATTAAATGACAGTGAAATTGGCATAGATATTATACCTTAACTATGATAATCAGGTGCTAAAATTATTAAAATGTAATATCAACATTTGATCTAAAATGGATTCCAGTGGGATATTTTACCTTAAACCTAAATTGTGTAGAGTTAGAATTGATACACACTTTCCTACTTCTTATCTAACTCATTTTAATCCAATCTATTTTACATTTTTGAGGTATCAGTAAAATTAGTCCGTCAATTAAAATTTCATGGTCTATGGTATTATCTTTAGACAGAACTGGAAGCAATACTCCAGTTAATAATTTAACTATAAAAATAGCAGTATTGCTCTAGTTTCAGCAATAAGAAATTATAATTGTGCGATGTCCTAATTTCTTTTAGTTCATGAAATTTAGCTACTGCTAGTATTCTCCACCCTCAAACTTTGTGATGGGTGATGGCTGATATCAAACAAACAAAATAAGAGCCTTCTTAATTTTTATTCATGTGAGATCTATGTATATAGATTTGTTTTCTGTATGTAGGGTAACCAAAGGTTGAATATACATTAGACCCACTGTAGTCATAACTACATGTGAATGTGAATCTCTATTATATTTAGGAAGTGTAGGATGAATAGGTTATCACATGCAACCCAGGAAAGCAAGGATAAAAACATTCTACATTAGTCTTTCTGTAGTTCCTTATAATGACACAAGAGTTGACATACATGTTTCAGGTAAAAGAGTCCTATGACTTCACTTGATTGGTAATTCATCATCCTGGTATTTCGTTCATAATAACTCATCAAGAAGAAGTCAAAGGATATGAAATCTGGCAAATGGGTTGAATATTACTTTTGTTTTCTGTTTATGCCACTAACATTCCTTGACAGTAGAAAGATTGAAATGTTGGATGTTCAGTCACTTTATATATAGTGTTCCTTCAACTTATCCATTAACCTTGAAATGTTTACCTATGTTGGTGGCACAGTTTTCCACATTTTCCATTTTCTCATGCCACTATAAAAATCTACCAATGTCACCTGACTGTCAGATACAGCTTGTAGTTCTGAATTTCTAACTTTTTAATGCACAGAATGCAATTAAAGGAATAGTGTGGTACCTTACAAATGCCAAATATTAATTTTTCAAATGTTGAATAGTGATGATACATCTACACATGTAAATGTCTTTAAATTCTAATTTTCACAGAACATTTTAAATGCAAATGCCTTATTTTGTGATTTAATCATCTGAATAGAGTACTAAGCTTTGGTAATATAAGGAAAGTTTTTCTTTTTTTCTTTCTTTTTTATTCTTTCTTTAATGCTTATTTATTTTTTGGGGGGGGAGGTAAGAGAGAGAGAGACAGAGCCTGAGTGGGGAGGAGCAGAGCTAGAGAGGGAGACAGAATCTGAAGCAGGCTTCAGGTCCAAGATGTCAGCACAGAGCTGGACGCGGGGCTTGAACTCACAGACAGCGAGATCCTGACCTGAGCTGAAGTTGGAGGCTTAACCAACTGAGCCATATAGGTGCCCCTAGGGAAAGTTTTTCTATTCGATTGTGTGAACAGTTTAAATATTCTAATTAAGTGAATATTTAAGGATAGAGACTTGGGAGGGGGAAGAAGGGTGTTTATTGCTAAACTGTGAATTGATTATATTGGAAGTGTTAAGGAGGAAATATACATACAGTGTAAGTTGAGTATCAGAACATAATGCCAAATCCAACACAATCAGGGACTGATAACCATGTGTTAGTGAAAACCTCAAAATGTGCTGCTGAATCCAGTCAGACAAAAGGATTTTAAGACATCAGGCATGAGTAAGAGTCAAAATGAGAATCAAAAATCCTAGGGGCACCTGGATGGCTCAGTTGGTTAAACATTTGCCTCTTGATTTTGGCTCAGGTCATGATCTCATGGTTTGTGAGATCAAACCCTGCATCAGGCTCTGCTCTCACAGCATGGAGCCTGCTGGGGATTCTCTCTCTCCCTCTCACTCTCTACTCTGCTCCTACCAACACAGGTATGTGCTCTCTCTCTCTCTCTTTCTTGCACTATATACAAATATTTAAAGAAAAATTCCTAGTCTGAGTTGTGCAGTAGAGCAAAGGCAAAAGACTAGTATCGATGAAGAGTAAGCATGAGATTAATAGCTAGCATTTAATTAATTCAATTATCATAGCAACCCTATTTTCCATCCCAAAATAAAAATGAGAACATTGTGGATCAGAAAGAGTAGTTTGACAATTACACAGACAGGAGGTTGCGTGAATTCAGCGAAGCCTCTTAGGCAGTGAAACTTAATGCTGGGAACAGTCTTTCTGGCATTAGGCTCCTTTCAAAACGCCTGGCATACACCTCTCGAGTCTCTTTGTTCAAAGTGAAGTGTGACAAAAAACAATGTTGTCAGTGTTCATGGAGTTACAAAAGTGCCTATATTCTTTGGAACAATGAGAAACTGGTTCATTAAAAACCTACCTATTGCCTGCTAACTAGCAGTCAGGCATAGTGCTAGCATTTCCAATAGTTTCCATCACTTACTCCTCACAACTCTGACACAGATGATACTAATATCCCCAAGGTACAGGTGAGAAGCTGAGGACTTGGCATGTTGAGTAACTTGGCCATTTGTTACAAATGTTAAATCTTAGGGCCCAGATTCAGTAACAGCAGTTTGACGCTAAACTTCATGTTTGCTAATAACTTTGCTAATAATACCCTACTGCATAGGATGGCATAGAAAAGAAGAAAGAGAATTCTTAGTATTAGTATTGCCATCATTATTATCTCATGTTTATGTTTAACACTCTCCCAATGTGGGAGATATCAAACTTGCCTTTAAGATTTCACAAAAATTTAGAACCCTGAGAAAATATGCATATGGACCCTGAAGGTGAGATTAACAGTCTCCAATATTAAAAAAAAAAAAAAAAAAAAGAATCTCCAATGTTAAAGATCATTCTATGCAAAGATATGTACATATATAAAATATGTAAACTGCTCAGGTTTGTGATCTTAGGAACTATACTACCAGTAAACTATGCTTTAGAAACTTGAAGTGAAAAAGCACTTGCTCAGGTAGTTGCTTCCTGTTCTAAAGAAAAAGAGAGATCGGAATCTTGGCCCTACAATACGTAGTGGGTAATTTCAGCAAATTACTGCTACTTTCCGTGTCTAAGTTTCCCCATCAGGAAACTTGGGGATGGTAACAATTGTGAGTCCCGTCTGACCTAAAGATTCAGCGATTTGGTATTTATTATACAATTGGTACAGGACCTGTGCAGAGTCAATTTGTAAATATAGTTCATAACCTCCTTCAATTTTGACCACTGTGTTTAATCATAGAGATGTGTATCCTTGCTAATTAACACCCTAGTTCTCTATTTCTATTGTTAACATCTAACACTGAGTCTTGAACTCAATAGATATTAGTATTTGCTGAATACATTTGGAAGGAATAAAGTCTTAGCATTGCTCCATTTCTATTTGTATATTTAAATTGGTATTAGAGTTTCTTTGTTATTTCCCTTTATCTATTTCACCCACCCCCACTTGCCTCCCCTCTGGCAACCACCAGTTTGTTCTCTGTATTTAAGACTTTTTTTTGTCTCTTTCTTTCTTTGTTTCACTTCTTAGATTCCACATATGAGTGAAATCATATGGTATTTGTCTTACACTATATATTTCACTTAGTATTGTATCCTGAAGGTCCAGCCCTATTGTTGCAAATGGCGAGATCTCATTCTTTTTTTTCTGGCTGAGTAATATTCCATTGAGTAATACATACTACACATTATTTATCCATTCTTCTATGGATGGATACTTGGGTTGCTTCCCTATCTTGGCTATCAGAAGTAATGCTGTGGGGTGCCTGGGTGACTTGGTTATGTGTCTGACTTTGGCTCAGGTCATAATCTCATGGTTCACAAGTTCGAGCCTTGTGTTGGGCTCTGTGCTGACAGCTCAGAGCCTGGAGTCTGTTTCAGATCCTGTGTCTCCCTCACTCTCTGCCCCTCCCCTGCTCTTACCCTGTCTCTCTCTCTTTCTCTCAACACGCACACACACACACACACACACACACACACACACACACACACATACATTTTTTAAAAAAAGAAGTAATGCTGGAATAAATATAAGTGTGCATATATCTGTTTGAATTTGTGCTTTTTTTTCCTTTGGGTAAATACCTAGTAGAAGAATTACTGGGTCATATGATAATTATATTTTTAATTTCTTGAAGAACTTCCATATGGTTTTCCAAAGTGGCTGTACCAGTCTGCATTCCCAGTAACAGTGCGAAGGTTTCTTTTTCTCCACATCCTTACCAACACTTGTTATTTCCCACCCTTGTTATTTCTTGTCTTTTTGATGTTAGCCATTAGGAACAGGTGTGAGGTGATATCTCATTGTGGTTTTGATTTACATTTCCCTGATGATTAGTGATGTTGAGCATCTTGTCATGTTTCTGTTGCCTCCTGTGTATCTTCTTTGGAAAAATGTTTATTCTGGTCCTCTGTTCATTTTTAAATTGGATTATCTTTTTGTGGGAAGTGTTGAGTTGTATAACGTCTTTATATATGTTGGGTTTTCACCACTTATTGGATTATATTTTTTGCAAATATCTTCTGCCATTCAGTAAGTTGATATGTCATTTTGTTGGTGGTTTCCTTTGCTGTGCAAAAGCTTTTTATTTTGGTCTAGTCAGTAGTCTAACTTTGCTTTTGTGTCCCTTTCCAGAGGAGACATATCTAAAAGAATATTTCTACGGCTAATATTTTCTTCTAGGAGTTTCATGGTTTTAGGTCTTACATTTAAGTCTTTAGTCCATTTTGAGTTTATTTTTGTGTATGGTGTAAGGAAGTGGTCTAGTTTCATTCTTTTGCATGTAGCCATCCAGTTTTCCCAGCACCAGTTGTTGGAGAGACTGTCTTTTTCTCATTGCATATTCTTGCTTCTGTTGTCATGGATTAATTGAGCATATAATCGTGGGTTTGTTTCTGGACTCTCTATTCTGTTTGTAAATTACTAATGAATTTTCAGAAGCTGTACCACATTAAATGATGCTCACATATTTTCAGTTATGCTTTTATTGTCTATTAGCAGTATAATTTCTACAGTAAGTCCTAATATGAATATAAATATATATATTATATAGTAAATCAATTTATTGCCTTATGCTTCCTTCTCTATAACTATATTCTCTTGGCTAATTATGCGAAAAATCTTTATTTTTATTACTAGAATATTTTATCACTTTTTTGATACTTAAGCTTACCTTACTTGTGGCTGTGTTTTGTTTTAAACACTAGAGATGCTTATATGAAATCAAGGTAGAATATTTTAATGTATTTTATTAATATGTCTTTTCCAACCCTCCAGATACCATTTTAAACTATCTTCCAGAATATTCTAAAAGCAGAATAGAAAAATTCAAACTTTATCTTTCTCTATGAATATTACCAAAACCATGAATTAAAATGTTACAGTTAATTTTTATGGGTGCATTCTTCCTTATCTGAAAATGTCAACTGTTTAGTACAGTTTGATCTTAGTTGGGTCTTTCTTTCTTTCTCTCTTTTAATCATTTCTGGTAAGCCATATTTTAATATGTAATAGAGCTGGAAATTCTCACTTTTCTTTACTATTTTTGGTTCAATTATTCTGCATAAAATTAGGGCTCTGATTATGTGGGTTGATTCCATCTATATTATTATAGATTAAGTTTTCTTACTGTATTTTAACTTCTCATTGTTTGAAAAAATGAAATAAGTTGAAATACTCATACTATTTAGTGTGTTATACGATTTCCAGTTCTAGTTAAATCTCTGTCTTTTTATATCTTAGATTGCTACTGAATGATTTTTTAATCATCTGTTTTTAATAAGTGATAAATCAGTGCGGTTACTAGTTTGGTTACTTTTATAAAATATCTAGATTTAACATTTTTTTTATTTTTATACAGTTTTGCATATTGCTCTTATAAACAAAGTATGGTTTCTTAGAAATAAAGATAATCTTTACAGACTAAAGTTTAACTTATAATTGATTGATCACTGCTTCTCAAACGTTATTGTGGACCGATCAGTGAATATCTTGTTAAAATGCAAGGTTTGATTCAGGAGGTCTGGGATGAAAACAAATTTGAGAAGCAAACACAATATGACTCTTCTAAGGGCATCTAATGATGACTCAACAGGAATTTCTTGAACGTCATAATTAACAAGCAGAATGAGAAAAAAAAAAAAAACGTGGAGAATTTGTTTACTGCAAATTACTATGGATGCTTCTGAATAGAGGATGTGTGCTACAGATAATTAGATATAACTTTCAATTCATTCTCTAATACTTAAGAGCTATTTAATTTTGGGCAGATAGTAATTTTTCCTAGTCTTCATTCTTATTCTTTCAAACAGTCTAGGCTGTTGAGAAATATTGGTTCACTGATTAAGATTTCACAGAAACTTGGTTAAGCCTCCAACTTGGCTCAGGTCATGATCTCATGGTTTGTGAAGTCAAGCCCTGAGTCGGGCTCTGTGCTGACAGCTCAGAGCCTGGAGCCTGCTTCAGATTTTGTGTCTCCCTTTCCCTCTGGTCCACCCCTACTCGCACTCTTTCTCTCTCTCAAAAATAAATAAACATTAAAATAATATTAATAAAAAAGATTTCAATAAAAATAATCAATTTCAATGATGACAATTTCAATTCAATTTAACAAACATTATTGAACATTTACCATGAGCCTGAAAAGGGTAGTGGACTCAGGGTAATATTAAACCACTTTTTATATGAATTGTCCTTTTCTGAAAGCTATGTGAAAAATTATATGACATATAAACATTGGCATTTCTAGCTTGGAAATTTGGATGATGGTGTTTAGATATCAGCATATATATATTTTATATCACTTAAATTGTTTTATTGGCCAAAATTTAACATTGCTATGTTGTTGAAAAATCCTAGTTTTTCCTAAATACTAGAAGTAAGTGATGTACTCAAATGCTTCTCACACTGACCTCTCCTAATTAAATCAGACACAGAATTATATTTGGACAGGAGTTTGCTGCATAGTAGAATAGATTTACCACTATGTCATTAATGGTATGATTCCATTGTTAGTGTAAACTGTGATCAAGAAATCTTAGACATTTCAGAAAATAAATGAGATATCAAATGTCTGCTGTTGGGAAGCACTCCAAGATAATGACTTAAACAAAAATCTGATTATATGCCGTGGAACATTCTAAACCCAGAAGTGGCCCCTGCTACCCACTTGATGGCAGAATGTGGAACACATCACTAATAATAAACCTGACATCAGAACCTGGCTTCCTAAAAATTGTAGTTGGCTGATATTCTCTAGGTTTCAAAGTGGACAGTTAATTATATTAGCTACATTTTGTGTGATACACATATTAGACACAATGATAGGTTTGCAGTTAAACAAATACTGTTTGGTATTTTTTATAGATACAGCATGCTTGCCAATGGTCATGTCTGTATTTCTTTTAAAATTATTGTTGTTACAAATTAGCCTTCATCACTTATTTTTGTACAACTGTGGCTACCTACTAATGTTTTAAGAGCTATTTTTTTAAGTTGTTTAAATTTAAGACATAAAATTGGTCACATGCTTTAATTTTTCTCAGTTTTTTTTTCTGCTTATTAAAATATTTAATGGTGATTCTGTCAAGACCAATCTTGGGGTTTCCCTGATTACAACAGTGGTCTGATATTTGCTTTTGATTATTTCTGAGTTTCAGAGAAAACTTAAGAATCATTTTATGAAAGATTAGAGCTTCTTAAACTGCTGTCCCTTCATAATGTACTGTATGATGGCATGTGTTTTAGGACCATTTAGTTCAGTCTGATTCATGAAGACTTCATTACTTTTATGCTCTTACCTTTTTCTATGCGACAGCTGCATAACAGGGTAAGCCTGTGCCCTTTGGCTTTGGAACCATGTCGATGGTTCCTCCAACTCGCTAGTTGTGGCAAACACTGTCATTGAGAACTCCATTGTTTGGTGACTGAAAGTGCTAAACAAGAACTGGTTTATGAAGCCACAACTAAACAATATGAAAATTAGCTTGCATTTCTCTAACATCAGGTTCAATTTTCACCAGGGAGGTGACTTCTCAAAATGTTCAGTGAATTTGTTATTAATCAAGCAAATGGGCATTGTAGTATCAAGTATCCATTTTATTTTTAATAGGCATCAAAATCAACAGTGATAATTCAAGTGATAGTATAATTAACAACACTGTGTCAGACTAAAAGCAAATGTCATTTATTCTACTTTGGAGATTCAGAGATGCTCACAGGCAAGAATAGAATAAAGGAAAGGAATATGTCCGTGGTTTTAGTAATGTTTTAAAATGAAAGTAAACGCTTAAGACTTAGTTTTAAGTGCCTTACTTCTGTTAATTTTGCATTTTATTTTTAGGGTGTTTCTCTCAGACGATGGCAGCCTCAGGATATATAATGTTACCAGGTCAGATGCCGGATCATACACTTGCACAGCTACAAATCAGTTTGGCATCGCAAAGAACACTGGCAGCCTAGTCGTAAAAGGTATTTTATTATCTTCATTCGTGCTTGATGAACATTGGAGATATGTATGCATATCACAGTCTCTATCATAGTGTCAAACCTGTATCATAGTGTATATGTAAAATATTTGATTTCACAATTTATTTAAGAGTTCTGTTCTCATATTCATTAATAGTATGTTTACGTTGCCAGTGAGATACGTGGTAGATGTGAATACTTTGGCAGTTGAAATGCTGTCAGTGAGTAATTAAACAGAATTAACAACTGCACCTAAAACATTTGAATTTTCATAAATGCCTTATTGTAGGAAGCTATGGACATTTTGATAAAGTCAGTTGATAATATTTTTCTTGGTTCACTTTCCTTCAGAAGCTCTCATTTTACGTGGAATTTTTACCTGGATATATGATTGCCAAATACATAACCAGTTCATTTATTTATATAACTCTAGGTGCAGAGCTGGTGAAATGCAGACTCTCTTGCATACACTTTATAAGTAGTTTGTTTCAAAGAGAATGAAATTAAAATATCTGTGTCTGTAAAAGTCATTATTATATTCCCAACACAGTTAACATATAAGCTCACTTAATTTGTGATGAGAAAACTGCATTCTCCATTCTTCAGACTTTGAAGCCACTGTCAATCCAAATGTACCTCCATATATCACCGAGGGACATAATTAGTATTCAAGTATCTATTCCCCATCTTTGCCACTTTACTTTGTTGAATCTCAGTTCATAAAACTCGTATGTTTACTGGAAGCTATGTCACTTTTATCATTTCCTTGCCTCCTGGATGATTAAAATGACTGTCTTGAGAAAGTAGTTTGAGCAGCTAATTAAGCCCAAATAATTACATTCAGCAATTGGTGCTCTGTCATCATTTCTATTAAAAATAAATATATTAAATTAAAAGTAGTTAGCTACTACACTTCAACTATCCCTTAAAATGTCTCAAGGAAAAAAAAATACCTACCTTTATCCCTGGAAGATATTTCTGCCAACATTGTCTTAAGCATATTACATTATACTTGCTGACAATTGTCTGAAACACTCAGGGGAAATGTGATTGATATAACTTGTGTCAAAATCTAAGCAGTGTCACACGTTTTTAAAAACTTGACTTCCTTAAGATTGTATTGTCATCAGGTTTTTAAGACAGAGATGGACTTAACATTTCAAGGGCTATGCTATCGCTCTAACTAATGATAGGATATCTCTCCAGGAAATATTTGGTAATAATAATTTACTGAAATGTATAAATGCTTTATGTTTAAAGAAATGATATGTCCATTAAGGGAAAAAAGAGGAGATTCATTACCCTGTTTCAAATTAAGAAGTTGTACATGGTATACATTCATTTTATCACAGTAGAAGGTTAAGATATGGTAGAGGGCAACATCATAGTTAATTTTCCCAAATATGGAGAAATCCAGAGGGAATTCAGATGTAAAATGTAAATGATACAGGATATGAGCAGTAGAAATGTAGTTTCTCAGTGAAAGTTTCCGTAGAACACTGGTGATCCATGAGGTAGACCGATGGTTTTGCTTCTACAATACAGTGATCGAGAACCCTTCATCTCAGAGAATAAGGGGGGGGGGGAGGGAAGCTAATGGATATATTGGACTGAATGAATAGTTTCTCTTCATCACATTTCAAACATTTGGCATCATGACGCTGTCCTTGAGTGCTGAGTGGGAGAACAGTAAAAGGAGCGGACTCAGGTAAATTTGAGGAACTCTGGAGCATCTGAACTGTGCTTACTTCTCAAGGGAGCATTTGGGTATTTCACATATGTAACAGCCATGTTTTTTGCTAGATAGGTTCCAAGTTCTTAGGATACAAACAATTTCGTCTGTAATTTGGAACAGTCCATTAAATACACCATAATCCCCAAGTATTCCACTCTCTGTACAAGGGAGAAATTAAATAAGGTTGCTCAGTTTAAAACAAAACAAAACACAAAAATTTTACTTAGTTTTGTTTGTTTCTAGTGTTCTTTTGCTGGGTCTCTTGGAACAAAAATGATCCTAGTCTGCATTCCTGGTCACCTTAATTTTTTTGCATTCTTCCTTCCTCTGTAGCATTTTTCATTTTCTTACATACCCTATAATTCACTTATTTGTTATGTCTGTGGTCCTCTCTCCATCTTTCCTTCCTTTAGAAAGAAGCATAAAGAAGGCAGGAATGTCCTGAGAACTGTATGTGTTCAATAGATAATTATCTATTAAGTGAAATGATTTTATCTTACACTCTTTCATTCTTAGATAATTTCCATTCTGACTCCCTTGCTCTAAAATATGAAAACTTTCTGTTTTTTAGGAGTAAAGCTTAGGATACTTTGCAATAAAGAGCATCAAAGGGTAATAATGAACTTCTAAGTGCTTTCACTTACCCTATTTTAGGGTTTGTAGTCATGTATTTCTAATACATAGAGAACTCCTTGCTCTTCACTGGGGAGCAAGTGTGGGGCTATGTGAAAATCCTACGACTTCATGGAGAGAACTCACTATTCCAGTATTTTCAGCACAAAGAAGAGAATCATCTACATATGCAAAAAAACATATATCAACATGCATGAATATCAAGTAATGTTCACTCATTTGTATCTAATAATGAGAAGGAAATTGTGTTTGTTATTTTTAACCTTCATGAAATACCCACATTATGTTTTAAGGGGAATCTATTTGCTTTCTTGCCATGGACAAGAACCACACACAAAGAAACACATACATACATAGTAACACAAATACATACATTTAAAAGTAACTACATAAACACAAAATGTATACAGTACAAATAAAAGCATCTTTAGAAATTTTTATTTTTTTATTGATCTGTATGGTATAATTTTGATTACACTATGGGATTGCTATGTAAATACAGGTCTAAGATAAGTCTGTCATTAGCATATCCTCTCATTCTCTTTCAAGTGGGAATGTTCAAGTTATTACTGACAAAAAATTATTATTTTACAACCTATAAATTTGAAGCTTTAATCTGAGAAAGAACGGTAGTATTACGCATTGATTCAACCATTTTCTTGACTATTGAGGGTAGTCATCTGATTGTTTAAGATGATTTGAGATTTGTGTGTATGTGTGTGTTTGTATTTTCTAGTCTGTAATGTTCATCTGATTGTCATTACAGAGTCAAATATAATTTTATTTCTCACACCAAAATCAGCATATAGTGACCTTCCTGGTAATAGGGTGGTAAGGAGCAAATGAGAAATTTCAGCAAAGCTGATAAAACAATCATCTCTCTTTGAATTTACTTATCAGCCTCAGTCATGCAAGAAATGTTGTTGTTAGATAACATGTAAAAAGATAATAGTTACAAGAGTAAGATATTTTCCAGCTTAGTTTTTTAGCTGATATGGCTTATCTGTGTTAAGAGGATTCTGAAGTTATCTGCACTGTATGTCAGAGATTTCTCTTTCACTCATGCAGCAGGATAAAGCAATTTTCCATTCAAACATTGGGAGTGTAATTAGCAGCAGCCTCACCAGAGCCTCAGAAGTTGCCCAGTGTAATCTGAGGACATGTTCCATAGGCACAAACAGGAAATCAAAAAGAGAGAGAGAGAGTTTAAGTGCTTTCGTTTTGGAGGAGTTGGATTAAAATGACAGTGTATACATACACTAAGAGGTATATGAAGATCACATAAAACAGGAAATTATTTGATCTGGCATTTGAAAAATTATTAAAAAGCAGGGTAACAGCAGGCTATAAAAATGATCTTGTTTGCAGGCAACATTTGTTTTTGTTTCCCCACTGGAGAAGTTTTGGATGTTCAATTATAGGCCTCATTGCTTTAGCACTATTTTCAACTGAAATGTCGGAACTTGGAAAAGCATATCTAATGTGCAAATTAAGTTTATTGCTGCTCATTTAGTTGTTTATTCTTTGTGATAGAAGTCTTTATTATACCAGCATAGAGAATGGCCTATCCATTTTCTCCAGCGGAATGATGGTGTGCACCATTATGGTTCTACATTTACTAAGAGAAATACCAAGATCGGTAGATAATTGGAGGCTTTGTGGCTTTAAAAGGTAGTTTAAAGGATTTCAGGTGTTGAGCCCAGCTTTATTGAGAAGCTCAGCTTTATTGAGTAAACCAAAAGTACAATTTCACCGAAATGACAAGGGACGCTGGAATATCTGTCATATTTTAGTGGCTAAAAGCACCACTGCAGAGAAGTCTCCCAGTACTGCTAATATTTTCCTCAGAATGTTTAAAAATGAGTAGTGGAAGCATTTTTCAGGTTAAAAAAATAGTGAATTTGTACACTGGCTAGGAATTTTCTTTCCCCCACCAATATTGAAAATACTTCTCAGTGAATTCTTGACACTTGAATTCCATAATCTGTGCAAGTAGAAATGCAAACAAACAACCCCCCCCCCAAAAAAAAAAAAAACATCTGTTTAAGCAAATACAATATCGGTGTTATTTTAGTCTTTGTAACAGTTCACTCCACAGGCTTGTAAAAATGTAGTACATATCACTCAGATAAAATAGTAAGCCGCTATTTTTCAAAATATATATTGTATAATATATAATGTGAAGGACAGATATTAATGAATTACAGGTTTGATCCTTTGGTTTGTTTTTACTCTTCAAGATATTTTCCCCTGAACAAATTGAATCAAAACTGGTTAATGTTTTGTTTTGTTTTGTTTATTCTTAATAAAAATAAGGAGCAGATAGCTAGTCTTTTAAGCAAAGTGAAGGAAACCAGACAGATGAGTATAGACCACTCCTCAAGGAATTGAAAAGCACAGACTTTGGAATTTGATAAACTAGCTTTATTACTAACTAGCTTTATTACTGACATCTTGAAGACTTTGTTTTTATAGTTATTGGTGTTGTATTCTTTATTCCATTTTTTATTAGCCACCATTTATCAAATATATACTGTGTTCCCGGCACTGTGATAGGTGCTTTATGAACATCATCTCAGTGATCCCTCAGAACACTGGGAAGCCAATAATTATTATCTCTTTTACACAAGGGGAGACAGAAGCATAGATTACTAAAACTACTTGACCATGACCCCTGTCTTAGTAAGTGGCAGAACTTTTTTACTTCTTCTGTTTTATCTTCCAGTAACTTTATGTAATAATAACTACCTGAGACACATGCAGTTTCACATGGCATTGTTTAGAGTGCCCCGAAAAGGAAAATAGAGTAACCTGCAAAGATTAGTCCTTTCCCTAAATACTTCAGCTCTCACTTGTTAGAGTTCGGTATCTATTTATATGCTCTTATCCATTGGAGATGAACTTTACATAGAATGAAATATGCAAATCGTAAGTGTGTTTGCTGAATTTTGGCAAATGCATAACCAGTGTATCCCAAACTCTACTAAATATAGAACATTAACATCACCCTATAGAACTTTCCCTTATGCCCCATCTTAATCCTTTAATTCCTGCTCCCACCCTACTTGTAGAAGCAACCATTGTTAGGATTCTTTTCTGCCACTGACTTCACACAGATGCCATCATACAATATATATATGCTTTGGCGTCTGGCTTCCTTCACTTGTCTTAAACCACTAGGTATCTGCTTTCTGATTTTGTTAAAAATGAACAACACAGGGGTGCCTGGGTGACTCAGTCAGCTGAGCATCTGACTATTGGTTTTATCTCGGGTCATGATCCCAGGGTCCTGGGATCAAGCCCCATATGGGGCTCCATGCTGAACAGGGAGCCTGCTTAAAATTCTCTGTCTCCGCTCATGTGTACTTTCTCTCTCTCTCAAAAGTATATCTATATCTATCCATCTATATATATATATTTAGATGGATGGATATAGATATATACATACGTACATACATAAAAAGAACAAAACTTTTACCAAGAGTAGGTGTAGTCTGTGCAGTAGAAAAATATCTTGAACTGTAAGTATTTTTGTCTTCAATCTCCTTTCCCAACGTGTACACATGTGTGTCCTGAGTATTTGGTTAGGAAGTAGAAATTCTTTGGTATGTCCTTGATTCTGGCCTGATGCTAAAAGAAACTATTATACTTCTCTGTTGCTCAAGCCATCTCTTTCTAAAGTGGAACAGTGGTCACTTATGTTCTGGTGCTATTTTTTAGGAATAATGTGCTTCATTAGGATGGAAAAGACCCTCAGGTGCAAGTTCTGTCTTCAGTGTCTGGATCCTGAATACTCAAGGAAGCAGTTGGCAGATTCTTTCTAGCCTAAGTGAGGGATGGTGCTGGAGGAGGGTGGTGGTGAAAGGGAAAAAAGTAGTCAGATGAATACAATTCACCCTGATTCGCATCTTCTAGCTTTTATTGTCTCATTTTGCCTCCCCCACCTCAAGATAAATGTCCAGAAGAAAACATCCCCTTGCTACTAGATTCTGTCGCCAAACAAAATAAAATTTCCTAATTCCGTTTCCTATAAAACTACAGCGTTCTTCCACCTAATGTTTTATTACAGCCTAGCACAGAGTTACAGTTGGAGGACTGAGTGAATGTTATCTATTTATAAGAAATATAAATGTGATGCCAAAAATAGTCATTGCCTATTACATAGTAACAGCCTCGAAACTGAGTAGTTGGTGTATCTAATTCATTAAGCATACTCTACTGTGCATGTTCTTTTTAAATAGATGTCAGACTCTGTTCTGATTACTTGTTGATATAAAAGATCTGTGTTTACATTTTACATTATTACTTGCTAGGGAATTTTTCAGTGTTACCTTGCATGATATTTAGACATGTTTTCTCGTTGAGACAACTCGAATTTTAGACATTTACTTTCTCTGGACTGTTCTTTCTTTTCTTCTGGGATTTTGGAAGGGTTTTCATATTTGTTCTACATCATTTAAATATTGAGGTGAAAGATAAATGGGTGATAGTACCTGCGGGTAAACTGGAATATATTGACCACGGTTACTTTACACATTGAAATTAAGCTGTTACACTGCCTATGGTAGAATATACCAAGTGCTGTGTGTCTTTTTTAATCTGTGAAAAATTATCTGTCTGAGTGGATAAAACTTGTGCTTGACTAAACTTACCAGCTTTATGCAAGCAGACATATGAAGAGGAAAAGTACATTATAACAGATGAAAAATTCCTCCATTTCTGGCTTGCTAGAGGAAGAAAATTAAAGACTCTATCATACTGATTTCCTTGTTTGTTTGTTATCTCTCTACAGGGTTTATTTCAGAGATTAGCTTTGAATTTCCTGTATTTGCTTTCCCTAGAGTTAGTAATTTCTTGTTTTGTTTGTTTGCTTCATTTTCTATGGACTTGCCAATTACTCATTCCTCAATTCTATCTCCATTGTCTCCCTTAAAAAAATCAACCTGACCTTGTGTTTGGGAGCCCCGTTGCCTAAGCATCATGCCTTTCTCAACATGCTCCCTCATTTTGGTCTAATGCATCTTCCAGTGGATTTTTGAGAAAGAATTCAAGAGGAATGCCAATTTTGGAGATCCTTCTTGTTTGAAAATGTATTCATTCTATGCTTACATTTGCTTGATGGCTTAGTTGGAAATAGAATTCTAGATTGGAATTCATTATCCTTGGCAATTTGGAGATGTTAGTCTGCTCTGGGAGCTGAAACCATTTTGATTTCTGAACTGTTGTGTGTGACATCTTTTTTATATCTCTGTCTGTCTCTCTGTCGGTTTTTCCCAGCATGCCACAATTACATGATGATGTGAGGTGGTGCATGTCTATTTCCGGCCTTTACATGGGGCATTTGGTACACTTTGTCATCCTGAAAACTCGCACCCTTCTTCTGGAATATCTTCCTGAATAATTTATTAATTTATTCCATTTCTTCTTCTATAATCCGTATTATTGAAGAAGTTAGATTACGTAAACTGGTACTCTAGTTTATGTGTGTGCAAGTATGTATATATGTATGTATCTGTGTGTGTAGTTTATTATATTTTATATATTTATATAGATTTAGATAGTAGATGTAGTTTTTATGCATGTATATATGAACTATATATTTTATTTCTCTCTCTTAGTATCCATTTTGTATCTTTTTTGTTTTATCTTCTGGGAAATTTTCTCTACTCTGTCTTTCAGACCTTTTATTGAATTTTTGTTTTTGCTATTTTTTTTCAAATCTCTAAGTGTCCTTTATTTTCTGACTGTTCCTTTATATAATACTTTGCATTGTTTTCTCTCTGTGTCTAAAAATATTGCTCATAAAAGTATTGCTCAGTTTTTCTTTTATCTAGCTTGTTTTACCTGCATGGCCTCCGTGGTCCCAAATTCCTTTCTTCTCTTTGTCTTGATCCTCACCCTTTACTAAGAGGTGTACCGAGATACTTTGTGAATCTTAGTTGTCTGCTCATATTTAAGAATGGAATACTAAAAATCTTATAGAAAGCTCTGACCAAGTTGCTGGACTTCACACTAGGAAGATCTGGCTGGGATATATCCTTGGGAAACTCTTAAAGACACTATGTTTAGGTGTTTTCTCTTAGGTTTATCAGATGCCTAGGACAACTGTCCCCCACTTCTAATCCGGCATTCATGCCTAGAGAGCAGAGGGGCAGCAGACAGCACCCTCAGAGCTAAATGATGTTGTAAGACATGGATCTCAGCGCTTACTATGTACATGTTCCTTAATTTCCCTGTTTTTAGTAAGAGTCCCCATCTTCAACTCTGCTCATACCCAGCAGTTCAGAGACCCTCTGTTTCATATCCTCTCTGGAGAATAATTTTGCCAGTCTTCTGCTGAGACTGGAAAACGCTGTAGAAATCATATAGCTTTCTATTCATAAAGTGCAAAAGGGGGGTTGACACATTCAATAAATTTTCTTCTCAGCCTTCTTCACGGCCAGCATAGGATTGATATTTATGGTATATCAGTTAGAAATCGTTTCATTTCATTAGCATTTCTCAAATTTTGTTTCTCCTTTTGACCCCTGTTTTGGTGGCTTTATCTTTGAAAAAATTTCTTTGGGTTTTCTTTATTAAATGTTTTTAAAGAACTGAAAATAAACACTGTGTTTAATCAATTACCTTCATCAGGATATTATATATCTTATTTTTTATAATGATACTATTTTTCTCTACCAACATTTACAAAAAGCCAAGCTTTAGTTATTTCTTGCTTAAATAAAATTTATCAAGAAATCAATAAAGCAGAGTTTGGATGGGTCAGGAACTCAAATCTTCCACTTGTATTCTAGATATGATTCCCTCTTGTGTTCAGGGACATCAATCTACCAATTTTCTTTCTCCTTATCACTCTGTCTCTGTCTCTTTCTCTACCACATTCTTTCTCCTTCATCTCTGTTATTTTGTGTAACGCATCAACCCCACCAAATACTTTTGTATTATTATTCTCATAATTTAAATAAAAGACCTCTTCTGACCCTGCTTCCCTTCCAGCTAATGCCGTATTTGACTATTCTCCTTTATATCAAAAGTTATCGGGGCGCCTGAGTGGCGCAGTCGGTTAAGCGTCCGACTTCAGCCAGGTCACGATCTCGCGGTCCGTGAGTTCGAGCCCCGCGTCGGGCTCTGGGCTGATGGCTCAGAGCCTGGAGCCTGTTTCTGATTCTGTGTCTCCCTCTCTCTCTGCCCCTCCCCCGTTCATGCTCTGTCTCTCTCTGTCCCAAAAATAAATAAACTTAAAAAAAAAAAAAAGTTATCTATATGAGCTTGTTTTTTCCAAACCTTCTGGTCAACTTTGCTTTAAATCAATGCCACCAGCCTTTTCCCCCTACCATTTCATCAACACTGCTCTTAACAAGGTGACTAGTAACCTCCACGTTATTAAATACTGTAGTCAGTCCCAGTCCTCATTTACTTAACCTATCAGACTATTGATCACATCCTTCTTGAAATACATTCCTCACTTGGCTGGCTGCACATTGCGTTTGTCAGGTTTTCCTTTTACATCTTAAGTCACTTCTTTTTTGTTTCCTGTGCTGTTTTTTTTTTTTTTTCAGTTTTACTATTTCCTAAATTTGGCGTATGCCAGAGATTTTTCCTTGTATTTATTCTCTGCTATATCTACTCCCACTTATTTGGTGTCTTATTCTGTCCTCTTACGTTAAACACCAAACGTAAGCAAATTCCAAATTGATACACCACGTTCACATTTCTACCTCAATCCAACGTGCTAACATTGGCCTCCTAACTCTTACTCCCAAAACTTGCTCCTATTTAGGTCTTTCCCTCTGTATTCAGAACAGTCTGTACTGACAGTTGCCACTCCAAATCTTTGTAGTCATACTTACACCTTGCTTTCTTTCAAACCCCATATCCAGTTGTCCAACAAATGGCATTAGCATCTGTATATGTACAGAATCTAACTACTTCTCACCACTGCGATTACCAAACTGTAACTACTACCATCCTTTTTCCAGTGCATTGCTATAGCACAGAGGTGCTTAACCAAGCTGGTTTTGCCTCCGAGACCTCCAAGGAGACCTTTGGCAATGTGTGGAGGATGCTGCTGAATAGCCTGTAATGCACAGGGCCCCCTCCTTACCTCACTCTGAATCCACCCATATGAACATGCAACACAAAATTATCTGGCTCAAAACATTAATAATGTTGATGTTGAGAAACTCAGTCATACAACCTCATGAGTATTTGTCTTGATTCCACCTGTCTCTCCTCTAGAAACTAGAATATTCCTATTAAAATGTAAATGAGATTTTTTGCCTCTTACAATGGAAGTCCTCTAATAGATCTTCAGTTCAGTGTTGTTTCATTTGCTCACTATTCATACTGATGTACACCTGAAAGAAGGTGTAGGATTTGAAACTAATTAGAGAGTTATGAATAAAACATTGAATAAACACTTATGTTAAGGGTTTCTACTTTTTTTGAGAGAGAGAGAGAGAGAGAGAGAGAGAGACGCACAGAGAGAGATAGAGAGAGAGAGGGAGAGAGAATCCCAAGCAGACTCCAAGCTCCGTGCAGAGCCCAACATGGGGCTCGATCTCACAGTCATGAGTTCATGATGTGAGCCAAAATAAAGTCAGACACTCAACCAACTGAGCCACCCAGACACCCCAAGGGTTTCTACTTCTATAGAAAGTAATACCCAATTCTTTCTCCAATTGTTATTTTATATATATGTGTGTGTGTGTGTGTGTGTGTGTGTGTGTGTGTGTGTATATATATATATATATAATGTATATAAACCCAACTATACCAACCCAAATATGTTATATAATGTATATAAACCCAAATATATATATATGTTATATAATGTATAAACACCCAAAGATAAATGGCCTAAATATTTTCAACCCTACACACAGTCTTTTATTAAACATTATTAATATTTGGAGAAACTTTTGTCCTGACTAGTCAAAGTAGATTTTCACACCAATATCAGCCCCCAAATATTGTTAAAATCTTTTAAAAATGAATAAAAATAGCAGTTCCAAGGAATTACGACAGTAACCAAGGTGTGTGCAACATAAGGGACAATATTCTGGAGAAAAGAAAAGCACAGATAGGTGATCACAACACTCCCCAGTGTTTTTATCCTCCAGAAACTTGTCACTTCCCAAGCAGTATGAATCAAGAATTTGTAAAATTTAAAAATTAAAACAAAGAAACAAACACAGAAAATATCTCAAACAGAAATTTTGGTTGCTTCATGGTGCAAGGAAGACAAAAATTGGGGCTCAGAATTTTCCAGATAAAACGAACCTACTATACAACCTGACCTTGAATGGAGGCACTGGAAGGACTTTGCCCTGGTAATAAAAACAGAACACAATTGACCACCGATCAAAAAGACTGATATTCAGTCTCCATTCATATCCAGTCCTGATTGTATTCTGCTGTTTTTAGTTGCCTGCTTAGAAAAATAAATCTTCTTGGAAAAAATATAAACGGATAAAACATTTATTTACATTGCAATGCATATTCAGTAAAATATTACCAGGAATAGCTGGAGCCAGGATCAAAACCCAGCTGAACATCAGACATTAGCAATAAGTCACAGCCAAGAGGAGTATTAAAGTTATTAGACAAGGGTTTTAAATAATTGTGATTAATATGTTAAAAAATAGATGACAAGATGGCAAATTTTAGAAGGGAAATGACATGTATTAAAAATCAGTTGGACAGAGAAAAACAAATACCATATGGATTCATTTATATGTAGAATCTAAAAAACAAAAGAAAGGAACAAACAAACAGAAACAGACTCATAAATACAAGAATAAACTGGTTGTTACCAGAAGGGAGGGAGATGAGAAGGATGGGCAAAATAGGTGAAGGGGATTAAGAGGTACAAATTTGCAGTTGTAAAACCAATAAGTCATGAAAATTAAAAGTACAGCATAGGAGATATAGTCAGTAATATCATAATAACACTGTACGGTGACAGATGGTGACTGTTTATTATCGTGAGCATTGAGTAATGTATACAGTTGTCAAATCACTATGTTGTGCACCTGAAACTAATATAATATTGTGTGTCAACTATACTGCAATAAAAGAGAATCAATTGGAAGTCTAGAGCTTAAAACCACAAAAGCTACAATTAAGAATAGAGATTGATTTAATACCAGATTAGATGTGGCAGAGAAAAGAATTAGGAAAATGGAGAGTGTGTAAACGGAAAATATCCACACTGCAACATGGAGAGAAAATGCAATGAGAAAGACAACAAAAGGACATAAGGATATATTGGATATGAATAGTTCCAATATTGTGATACTGTAGTTCCAAAAGGACTGGAGAGGAGAAAAAGAAAATGAGGGATGGACAGTATTTGAAGAAGTATTTGCCAGAGATTTAAAAACAAACAAACAAACAAAAAACCTGAATATGACAGCAGCCATCCTTTTCAGGAAATTCTATGAGCCCTAATTAGGGCAAACACAAAGGAAAGTTTAAGCACATAGTAGTGAAACCAAAAAAGAAAAGAAAAACTATCCTGATAAAATAGATACATTATCTTCAAAATAACAACAATAAGACTGGCAGTTGTTACAACAACAGAAATAAGAAAATCCGAAAGTCTGTGGAATGGCTTTTCTAATGGGCTGAAAGACCACAGTAATAAGAATTCAACTCCCAGCAAAAATATCCTCCCTAATGAACACAAATTAGAGATGCTTTCATACAAACAAAACCTCTGAGAATCCATCACTATCAAATGTACACCTCAGGAAGTATTGATGACATCCCTATGGCTACAATAAAATATCCCAGATCAAAGCTTGTAAATGGAAGAAAAAATAAGAGGCATGGAAAGGGTTAGTATGTTCCTATGTAGGTTAAATTGAGATTCTGAGGACTTAGGAAGAGGACCAAATTTCAAGTATTCATTTCTAGCCTTCACAATATCAGAGAATTTTGTCACCTGTTTGAAGTGCTATTTGTACAGTAGATTCCTTTATGTTGGTGTCTTAGCAACATTTCCTATAATGTCATTAGACAAATGAAGGCAGACTCACGTTTGTACAGAGTAAAGAAAGGTTTGGTGATTTTTCTTGTTTTTGTCCATAGTTGGAGAGAAGTTGATAACTTCAGAAATACTTGAGAAGTTACTATTCTGAACAGTCACACTGAAAGATTATTACTCACAGATGAAAGTTCCAACTGAGTTGAAGGTACAAAAGAAAGAAACAAATACAAAGTGACGCAAAAGAATATTTTCCGGATGGTCAAGAAAGCCCAATTACATATTTTCTTGCCATTCCCTAGCTTCTAAAAATGTAGTTAGGGATCATAATATGCAATTGATACATGGAAGAAGTCTCATTTGTGTTTAGAGAAATGCTGAGGAATTCTGACAGAATTTTTAATATTAGTTTTCATGTGTTTTGAGATGCTCATAACTGAAGATGTATTCTGGAAGCATCTTTGGCTATTACAGCAATATGAATTTGAGTAAGGCTATTCATCAAAAGCATTATAGATCTTATTAAACCTTTCATTTTACTCTTCAGAACAGGATTATTAGATCAAGCTATTTTTATATGATTTGTATCTCATGAAAAGAGATTGAAAATGGAAATATTAAAATTCTATAATTTTATTAACTCTTCATGAATGTTTGTCATTAATATTTAGAATAATCTTCAAAAAGTGATAGGTCCTGGGCTCCTGGGTGGCTCAGACAGTTAAGCCTCCCACTCTTGATTTCGGCTCAGGTCATGATCTCATGGTTCCTGAGATCCAGCCCCACATCGGGCTCTGGACTGACAGCAAGAAGCCTCTTGGGACACTCTCTCTCCCTCTCTCTCTGCCCCTCCCCTGTTGGCATGTATGTACAAGCACACCCATGTACTCGCATTCACACACACACCTCTCTCTCTCTCTGTC
Source organism: Puma concolor (assembly GCF_028749965.1). NCBI lineage: Eukaryota > Metazoa > Chordata > Mammalia > Carnivora > Felidae > Puma > Puma concolor. The sequence continues at coordinate 127,552,602 of NC_141668.1, read as the reverse complement.
TCTGTCTCTCTCTCTCTCTCAAAATAAACTTGAAAAAAAGTGGTGGGTCCTCATCATTTCATCACTTTACAAGCTGAATGGGAAAGATGCCCCTTATTTTGTACATAAATTATTCACTAACTTCATCATTTCTTTCTGTTTTTCCTTTATTACAAATGAGTATTACACACAGAAAAGGAGAAAAAATAGTATAAGGAACTCTTATTCACCCATCAGTCAGGGTTGTTAATCATCAACTCATATCTATCTTTGTTTCATCCATACCCCCACCTACTACTTGCTCAGCATCCACCTCAGATATCTAGAGGCAAATCATAAACATCGTAATTTCATGTGTAAATATTTCATAATGTATCTTTAAAAGAAAAGGGAATCTTCTTTTTAATACAATAATAAACCAGTTTTATTGTATTACAAAATTAGCAATGATTCTGAATTATTTACAGTTCAAATTTACATGATTGTCTCATAAATATGCATTTCTATATATATGTATAGGCTAAGTAAATACACACCGATAAGCACGTATCCGTGTGTATGGTGTGTGTGTGTTAATTCTCTTCACCCATGACAATCCTACTTCCAAACATTGTTTTACAGAATCTTTATATCCCAAGATGTATTAAGAGGTGTTACATGGATTAAAACTGGTCCCTATCTAGTAAGCGTAGGAAACTGAGAATTAAATGTGCTTTGAGAAGTTTCTTTAATCCAAAATTCTCAGAGCTTTTAATATGCTAAAATGTACCGTGGCACTGTAAAGGCAGATATGGTATAGAGAATTAATTACACTTAAATAACCTCAAAAGTCCATTTTTATGTATTTATTTTTTGAAGCATTACTAACCAATTCCATTTTACTAAATGTGACCTTTTCCTGGATCTAAAGCATTAGAGACTTTCTGACAATATATTTACATAACTTGGATTTTCCTTAAATAGAAATTTCAGGTTCAAATTTCAAAACCTGAAGCAGTATTTCTCAAAATATGGTCCCTGGACTAACTACAGCAAAATCGACTGAAAAAGTGGCCTGTTAAAAGTCCATATTCTTGGTTCCCTTCACAGACCTACTGAATCAGTATTTCTGGTAGGAGTTGAGGATTTCACATTTTGAGCATGTTCTCTGAGGAGTCGTTATGCATGCTACAAAGTTTAAACTTCTAGAATTTCTACAAATACTTAAGGAATTTGCTACAAGAAGTAGAAGATGATTCAGAATGAAAAGGAGCAACTATCTTTTGTTCCAAGAGAAAGAGGCTTAAAGAATTTCAAAGTTTCACAGGTGGGAGAGTATAGCACAGGTGACTTCTTTCCTTTTTAATTTGTTATAATTCAGGCCATAATGGTCTCACTTATCCATAAATACAAGAAGTACTTCAGTCTTAACCATGAACTTCATGTTATTGTACCTACTCTATTGGTATTTAAGGACTCCCAGAAAGGAGAAGAGTAAATGTGTGTATATACCTCCCTCCACTCCCTGAGAGTGATTTGAATGGTTTGGAAAAAAATAAAAATAAAAGTCTCTGATATTAGAATTTCTTAAGAGTGCAAGTGTTTGCAAAGGAGCAGTCTCGACTGGTTAAGGAACTAAAGATTAGTCCTTGTTGTTTTCCTAAAATGGCATTAAAGGTTCTGTATATTTCTGCTGCACAAGAACCACTCTCCCCTTCTCTGCGAGTGTGATTTTGTCCCTGCGGGGTATTCACTTGGAATTGTGAGCCCGGAGCTGCGCGTGGTTGTAGGAGAGAGCTCTGTAGGGTAGCAATGAACAGCCTCGTGGCTCAGAGCCACCTACACAGGATTAGGGCAGATCTGCATGTGGTGTGGGGAGAAGACACAGTAGGTAAAAGACTTCTCGTCCAAGCACCCCCTCACCCACAAGGAGACTATGCGTAGGGGATCATGACGCTCGAGTAATCATCTATGCTCCTCTTTTGGATAAAAAAGCCTATTTACATAGAAGCTATTTCTTTTTAAATTTAATCTATTTTTCCACCCTACAGATAATGGTATGTCTCTGCTTCATATTTTCAACGCTTCCCATTTTCTTTCCGCAAAAAGAGTACATTTCTAAGCGTGTCACCCAGGACTAGCTTCATTGGTGTGCGGCTCCTCCGCATAGGACCCTGTGCTGAGAAAGGCCCCGTTTTGGTTTATCGCCCTGATGTCACTGTCCTGAAATGCTTAGTCATCTTGTCTCTGAAGTCCTACTTTGTCAGTGAAGTCTACCGGGACAGCGGAGCATGCGCGCAAGCAGAGGAACTATACTGGGTGGCGGCAGGTGCGCCCACGTGAGGTGCAGCAGGAGCAGCCCATTTGCAAACAGGCTCAGCCCTATGGACCAAGCAGACAGTGTCCACGCCTAAGAGTCGGTACGGTGTAGACCCCCCTGCCTCGTGGCGTTCTGAGGCCCTGAAAATGGGTCCATCAGGTTGGTGGAGGTGATGGTCACAGCAGCCCCAGAAGTTTCAGTGGCCGACTGCAAAGGGCCTCACAGGAGCAAGGAGCTCAAAGCAGTCAGTGCCAGGAAGTAATGTTGAGAGGCCCGCTGGCCCAGAGTCCATGTAATCTTTGTGACATTTGCACAAATAGTGACTCTTCAACCTGAGCCCCAGGACGGAACTGTCAGCGTTCAGGCAGTAACTTTGTTAGCAAAGACTTACAAAATAATTGCCTGCACCTGAGCATTGCAATAAGGCATATCACAGAGTTATTCACATTCTTCAAAGAGTTTAGCATACCTTGTTTTTGAACATTTGTCCAACATTGGAAAGCTAATATCCAGAGGCTTAAAAGCAGAAATTAAATGTAAAGACTTTTCCACTCAGTGGTAAAGAACCCTTTTTATAGGAAGCTCCAGGTGACCTAATTATTAATGAGTGTTTCCCTGTAACTGAAGATAAGGCAAGAGAATGCGTAAACAGGCATTTTGGAGTATACACAAGTCATGAAGACACTTTCAGTGTCTTGTACAGCCTTCAGAAGTTACAGGGTATGTCAGAAGAGCATTAAAGTTCCACTGTTTACATTTACACCTAAAATTTAATTCAGAATTACACGAAAGGCATTTGGATGAAGAGTTAAATCTTCTAAGAAATATTGTCCCATGAGAATCATCAGCTGTAGATGTTCTAAAATTTATATTTCAAAATATATCTATCCCAATGTTGTCACATCCTGTAAACTACTGTTTACAGTCCTGTAACAGTTATATCAGTAGAAAGATGCTTTGCAAAATCAAATATCGAAAAATATTTGTAATTTTGCATTCATCATGAGCAACCGATACCGGTTACTTCAAGTGAAAATGAAATTGCGTAAAACAAATTCTAATAATTTAAGAAGCACATTTGTGGAAAGGTGAGAGAAAGCTTAGATCATGCCAGATATAACTTTAATAAGGCATTATTTAATGTATTATATAAAACTGACAACAAAAATATATATATATTTTGCAATTTGTAAGTTTATGTGGCTCCAATGCATCACTATTACCCTATTACATTTTATAAGTTATACAACATTCCTAAAGAAAGTTGCTTTATATTCAGTACATTTTTTTAAGTTTATTTATTTTGTGAGAGACAAGAGTGGGGAGGGACACAGAGAGGGAGAGAGAGAATCCCAAGCAGCCTCTGGGCTGTCAGTGCAGAGCACAACATGGCGTTCAGTCTCCCAAACCTTGAGATCATGACCTGAGCCAGAGTCGGATGCTTAACTGACTGAGCCACCCAAGTCACCCCACATTTTCATTTCACACTGTGACCCACAAATTATGTAGCAGATCCTAAAGATATTTCAGGCTTATGTCTTCACTATGACTATGACTATGACCCAGGTTCGTATTTTCCAATTTTACTCCTGTATTACTCTCTAATACTGGGATTTCTAGCAATGACTGCCCTGCACGTACTATGTTTCTTCTTCGCACAGATTCTTTGTAAATGCTCTTGCATCTTGCTGGTATGGGCACCTTCTCCCTACCTGCTGTCTTTACCAAAACTCCTATTTGCCTTTTACTCTCAGCTAAAACAACTCTTTCTCAATAAACTGACCCCTCAGGATTCCCCATTTTAATGGAATCATTCACTTCTAATATATGACACTTATCACAGCTGTAATTATGTACCCATTAATATGATTTGATTCATGCCAACTTCCTACTTTAGACTTAAATCTCTGTGAAAGCAGGCACTGTATGGTTTTTATTTGTTGCTGATTTTTTTTCCTCCACATTCCTTTGTATTTCCAATACTTAGCAGATTGCTAGAATTTGGTAGGTGCTCAGTAAATACCAGTTAATAAGTGAAATAACTAGTGATGATATCTAAACATTATAAATTATAATAATACAAATATTTCTTATTCATGAAGTTTTAGTCATTATTAGTGTCCTACCGATGAGCTATGTATACAGGGAATGATTTGTCTCACTTTGCTACTTTGTGGTGCCATAAATGGAAGGAGTTGCTGTCATTTTTAATGTTTGAAAATTACTTTAATTGCATGATCTAAAACTTTAAATCAGAGCAGTTTTGCTCAACCAACGCATCCAATTAGCCAACTCATCCTCCCATAAATGTAAATAAGACATTAGTGATACATTCTTTTTCCAAGAAATTACATCAGGAAAATATTTTCTAGTTCCAAAAAGTGTTCTTGAAACCCTGGTTATCATTTATCCTTACTTTGGGGGAGAGCAGTGAAGAAGGCTTGAAATTAGGAATGGATTGAGTCCACAGAATCATTCTTCAAACTTTTCTCCAAAAATAATTAGAATGAAAAGTGTATGCATCTAATATAATAAAGGAGAGAACATTTTAAAATTATGTAAACATAAAGATACATCTGAGGTAGATTGAGTTAGATTTTCTGTGTTATATTCAGAAATACAGTATGTGTTTTTATTTTTCCATGGCTCTCTTATCAATACATACCTTAAAACCCAAGATTATTAATTTCTATTTTTTGCTCCTGAACTTTTACCAAGGTAACAGTTGCAATTTTTAAATATTAGAGTAAGACTTAGCATTCTGTTGATAGAACACAGAGGCACACGAATCCATTTGAACACAGAAATTCAGGCTCAGTACAGTTTGGATTCTGGAGTAGCATGAATAAGACAGAAGGAAAGTAAAATGTTCAGTCCATCTCCTTTAGGGTTAAACTTTATCTTACAAATGATCTTTAGAGAAACAGATCTGCCAGTCTCCCATTTCACAGTTTTGAAACTTCCTTAGGTACAGTATTTTTTTTTTCAGTAGAATTTTCCCAAACCCCTATTTCTTAAATGTAAATTCCTTAAAAAAATATTTTATTTTGGTCAGATAGTGCATATCTGTGTCCAAGTGTATGTCCAGGCCTTCTTTATGGTTACTGAATTTCCTATTCAGTCAATCTTTAGCCCTCTAAAATCAGAAGTATTTATTTTGTTATAAAAAAAAATGTAGTCAGATGTGATCTATTACTATGAGTCTCTTTAAAATTTTGTTTAATGTCTATTTATTTTTGAGAGACACAGAGACAGAATGTGAGTGGGCTGGGGCAGAGAGAGATGGAGGCACAGAATCTGAAGCAGTATCCAGGCTCCGAGCTGTCACCACAGAGCCTGACATGGGGCCCATACTCACGAGCTGTGAGACCATGACCTGAGCTGGAGTCAGATGCTCAGCTGACTGAGCCACCCAGGCGCCCCACTATGCGTGTCTTTTAATCAGGGAAATCAGGACTCTCAAGTTCAACTAGAGTATTTTTGGAAATGAGATTTGAAATGTTGGTCACTGGAACACTAGGACTTGTAGAACAATGGTTGACATTGTGACTGATGTTTCTGGAGGGAAGTTTTTTTTTTTTTTTTAATGTTTATTTATTTTTGAGAGAGAGAGAGAGAGAGAGAGTGGGAGAGGGGCAGACAGAGAGGTAGACAGAGGATCCAAAGAGGGCTCTGCGCTAATAGCAGAGAGCCTGACGAGAGGCTTGAACTTACAAACCATAAGATCATGAACTGAGCCCAGGTTGGATGCTTAAGTGACTGAGCCACCCCAGTGGCCCAGGGAAGCCACTCAGGGAAGATCAGGTAAGATTTTTGACAGATGTATAATTCTGATGTTGCAAAATCTGGATAAGAGAGGGAAAACATGCATCTTTACTATTCATGTTGCATCTTTAGGTGAAATAGAAAATTATGATCACAACTGTATCAGAAATAGGACATATATTATATTCGCACCAGTAAATATAAGATTATGATTATATTTAATAAGTACCATTTAATAGGTAAATGGTAGAATATATGATTATAATTCTCTACATAAACTATTGTAGTTATCATCTTAACGACATCCTTTTTCTCCTAGTATATGAAATTAACACAGACTAGGGCTGCAACCAGTATGTGGATTTTAATGTTGCACCTAGAATTTTAGAATTAAAAAAAAACTGTGTGGTGCATTTTTCATATACAAAATGCTGTCTTTTGAAGTCCAGAGTTTTCTATAAACTAATTTTTGTATAAAATATGAGTAAAACCATGTCTTACTTGTATGACAAGTAATAAGCTACACTGATTAATGCAGAAATATTTGAATACAAGGGGAATACAGTTATTCCTACTGAATATGGTAGAGTTCTAAGTTGTACTTATACAATTTCAAACAATTGCATGACCATTCAAAATATGCATTTTATTGCCATATGCTCACATTTTATAAGCTTTTCATAATAATAATATTTTTTTCTCAACAGAGAGGACTGTTATTACCATTCCACCTTCCAAAATGGATGTTACAGTTGGAGAGAGTATAGTCCTACCATGCCAGGTGTCCCATGACCCCTCCATTGAAGTTATATTTATATGGTCTTTCAATGGAGATGTCATAGACTTAAAAAAAGGAGTGGCTCATTTTGAAAGGATTGGAGGAGTAAGTTGCCCAAATTTTTAAGTACTTAATAAAATAAATCAAGTCTTTTCACATGAATCAACATCTTCCATAATTATTCTCCCCATATTTATTTGCATGGATAACCCCTGTTTATGAAGCTGCATCTGTTTTTGTTTTATTTTGTTTTATGACTTTCATAGTAACGCTTGTGTTCTAGATAATTAAGGGGATAGGAAAAGGGATCGTATAGGAGCAACGACAATGATACTAGTATATCTCTTAATTTCAAAGCTGTCCCATATTTAATATTTATCCAGCTGTAAAAAAAAAAATGGGCCCTGCTGGGTATGATTATGTTTTATCCCCTTTTCGCTTTCTATCTGCAGGAATCTGTTGGGGATTTGATGATAAGGAATATTCAGTTAAATCATTCAGGAAAATATCTATGCACAGTGAAAACAACTCTGGAAAGTTTATCTGCTGTGGCTGATATCATTGTTAGAGGTAAGCATAATGGTGGAAACAAATGAGCACTTTATTCACAGCAAAAAATGTTAATAAGTGAATGGTAGATCTCTGAGTAACCATATCATGATAAAGAAGTGAGATAAAAATACAGATTTTTTATTTTCTAAACCTCAAGACTCCATGGCATATGTAGTATGGATATGGATATTGAATGGAGTAGGTTTTGTGTATTTATAATGAACGATCAGTCTCAGCAAGCAGTGTCAGTCCATAAAACGTAGCCATGCCTTCTATCTATCATAAAGCATTCTTATCAGAAGAGGGTCAAAGTGATACATTCCTGTAGTTCTCTATATAAGTCTCGTTTACTCAAGGTACCTTTTGAAAAAGGAATAGATGAAAGATGTTCCCAATTTTTGAGAGTTCTCAATTTTTCAGAGTAGCTCCCTAATGGGTGATATTCACCCATCTCATGATTGAAATTTTCTAATCTTCAAAGGAACCATTTCTAAATTAGTATCTCACCATGTAAACTGAACTAATAGGGCTTTATCTCACATAACTTGTTAACAATACCTTGTGTTCAAAATTGTATTTTCTAAGCGTAAGAGAGAAAAATAAACTGCCCCGTCCCAAATCAATGAATTTAATAATTTTCAATAATCATCCAACGTATTTTTCAAGGTCCACCAGGTCCCCCTGAGGATGTAAGAGTGGAACACATTTCCAGTACTACTTCTCAACTAAGCTGGAGACCAGGCTCAGATAATAATAGTCCCATTCAAATATTTACTGTTCAGGCTCGGACACCTTTTTCTGTGGGTTGGCAGGCTGTTTCGACTGGTAAGTGACACAAGGGTTTGGGGGTAATTTTCTAAAACAGGTATATCTGTTTGTTCAATTGGTTGATATTAAGTAGTGCTGGTTTTCCTGCCTGAATCCCCCCCTCTTTTCAGTTCCAGAAATTCTCAATGGTAAGACGTACAATGCAACAGTGGTTGGTTTGAGTCCTTGGGTGGAATATGAATTTCGTGTCGTTGCTGGGAACAGCATTGGGATCGGAGAACCAAGTAAAGCATCAGAATTGTTAAGAACCAAAGCGTCAGGTAAGAAATTAATGTCTTCTAAACACGCTCTCTGTGCTAATAGCAGAGAGCCTGATGTGAGGCTTGAACTTACAAACCATAAGATCATGAACTGAGCCCAGGTTGGATGCTTAAGTGACTGAGCCACCCCAGTGGCCCAGGGAAGCCACTCAGGGAAGATCAGGTAAGATTTTTGACAGATGTATAATTCTGATGTTGCAAAATCTGGATAAGAAAGGGAAAACATGCATCTTTACTATTAATTTTGCATCTTTAGGTGAAATAGAAAATTATGATCACAACTGTATCAGAAATAGGACATATATTATATCCACACCAGTAAATATAAGATTATGATTATATTTAATAAGTACCATTTAATAGGAAAATGGTAGAATATATGATTATAATTCTCTACATAAACTATTGTAGTTATCATCTTAATGACATCCTTTTTCTCCTAGTATATGAAATTAACACAGACTAGGGCTGCAACCAGTATGTGGATTTTAATGTTGCACCTAGAATTTTAGAATTAAAAAAAAAAACTGTGTGGTGCATTTTTCATATACAGAATGCTGTCTTTTGAAGTCCAGAGTTTTCTATAAACTACTTATTTTTGTATAAAATATGAGTAAAACTATGTCTTTTATGACAAGTAATCTACACTGATTAATGCAGAAATATTTGAATACAAGGAGAATACAGTTGTTCTTTATGGTATCGATCTTACAAAGAAAAAGTAAGAAGTATTTTTATGGGTCTTGTAGGATTTGGGGCCCCAAATCAGTGGCAGGAAACCAGCAGCTTTCATTTTCACATTTTTAGGTACACAAAGCAAGGAATATTTTCTCCTAAATATAAGTTCAATGAGAGATGATTATAGCTAAGCAGGCATATCAAAAATAAGAGTTTTTCAGAAACTGTCCTCTCATCTCATCTATTTTCTAGCCAAACTCCAGCAGGGAATCTGTACATTTGTAGATGCAAATGAGTTAGTGCTTGTTTCATTAAATGTTGTAGCCAAGAATTAATTGAGACTCTGTTGGTGCAGTCAGCCACACATTTCCATCTATTTCTCAACTCTGACCTAGTTGCAGCTTCATTGAGCAATAGTATAAATTATTTCCCATGCAAATGAGGTAAATCCTGAGCTCATTTAACAGAAGCACTAATTGAGCATCAGCTGGTTCACTGAACAGCAAAATACAGGTGGAACCTGGCTCAGAAATCACCCCTTCTTAAGTTTTTTTCAATGGATCCGTTTTGTTCCACTCCTAACTTTACATCCAGGGTCACATTTGATCTTCTTGCTGCGTACCGCTGACAAATTCACTTTCTTACTCAGCGACATAAGTGAGGGATCGCTCTGTTGTCACTGGCTCAGCTTAACAAGCACAAACTAATTCAATTAAGTGTGCTCAACTATCCGATGTCAGTGAGGCTTTTCCAAGTTAAAGATAATATAAGTATTTTTATTTTAGAATTGGAACTGAAAACAACGTATTTGACAGTAATATCTTAAGTTAAATCATCCTAGCAGTTTAGAGGTGAGAGGAGAGTCATTCATTTTACAGAGGAGGAAAAGAAAGATCAGGATCATGGCTGACTGTTTCAGACAGAGGCAGGATTTGAACTCAGACCTTGAGACTTGGGCATCAGCGTTCTCCATAACCATGGGTCTTAATCTAGATGAGCAAGAGATTGGCATAAGGAGATGTGTATATATAGAAATTCCCAGGCCTTACCATAGACTGATGGGAAAAGAATCTCCAGGGGTCGCCTATGACTTGATATTAGCTTGAGTTTTAGGTCATTTGTTTACAGCTTATTTCTATCATGGTAGCTTTGGCAGGCTTGACTCTAATACTAAAGTTTTACAGTAAGGATTGTACATTACTTTCTATTAACCATTGACACTCTTCTTTCAGTAGCATAATGAGACTCGATGTTCATAATAATTACCCTGAGGTTCTGAATCATAATGAAGTGTGTTCTTTTTCCTTTCCTTTCCTTTCCCTTACTTTCTTTTCTTTTCTTTTTTCTTTTCTTTTCTTTTCTTTTCTTTTCTTTTCTTTTCTTTTCTTTTCTTTTCTTTTCTTTTCTTTTCTTTTCTTTTCTTTTCTTTTCTGTTGTAGCTCCTTAAAGACCCTTCTTCCTAGTATGGTTTTAGGTTTAATATGGTTCATTTGAAAATGGAATAAAAAAGGAACTTTATTAGCCAGAATATTGGAAACTTGGTAAAAAGCAAATTAAAGTTTACTCTAAAATAATTTCCTTATGTGTCTACACTATTTAATGGTTCTGAAAAAGTGTTACCATATGTTGTCAAGTACCAGAAAACTTGCAACTATAGAACCCACTCTGATTTACGTTGTTTTTGGCCAAAGGCCATGGAAGACTTAGAAAGTAGGGTCTAGGTACAAGACAATCTTTTAAATACATGTGAAGGTTAAAGCAGGCAAGGTTAGGGTATATTTGAATATGAAAATGGGTCATGCCTGACAGGTGCTATTATTAAAAAGAACAATTAGACTATCATATCACTAGGCTGTTTCTGAAGTTCAACATCTGTATCAAATGGCAGTAAATAAAATAAGTAGTCTAGGTTTGTCTGAATGGTTTCCACAGTGGGAAAAAAATTTTGAAATGGGCAATTAAACATTGCATATTTTAATTCCTGCCTACCAGTCAGCGAACGTGCTCAGGCACGCCCACCCTCCCACCTCTGGATTTTAATCCAAATGGTCAAAGACAGATAATTGCATATGTTTCAACATTTAGAAAATATATCCTGCAGGAGCACCTGGGTGGCTCAGTCCGCTGAGTGACTCTTGATTTTAGCTTAGGTCATGATCTCACAGTTTGTGGGTTCATTGCTCTGTAGGGCTCTGCACTGATGGTGCTTAGCCTGCCCTCTCTCTTCCTCACTCTCTTAAAATGAATAAATAAGCTTTAAGCTTATATATATATCCTGCAGAGCTATCCATTATCACAGCGTTAGGATACATCTGCCATTATTCCATGAAAGGATTATATTTTAACATTTCCACATGTGTAAAGTAAAACCCCATTCTGATGATATACAAGGCCCACATATACCACTGTCATCAATTTTTTAATTTTCCTCAGACTACTTATTATTCATTATACTAGTCCTCACAAGGGTATACTTGAAGGGCATAATTGTTTTCTAATTCACAAAAATGATCGTCATCTGGAATGTTCTACCACAGAGCCTTAGAGTCCTAGAGTTAAACGGAGAATATCCCCTCAGTCACATCCCTGACAGGAGGCCGCGTCCTTAGCTGGCAAGTGAAAGGTTAGGGGGAAGAAACCTTCCTGTTCTGTACTGAGAGATGTGAGATTTAAACACAGAGTTATAATTACAAGACTTACTTACATATTTTTAAGAATGTATTTTTAAATGTTAAACTATCTTGATGACTAAAAAAAAAAGAAAAATCATTTTAGTTTGTTTATTAAAAAAAGAATTAATTAATATACTGCCTCAGTAACTTGTTTACAGCACAACTGTATAATTAGGCCCTAAATCAGCAGTGTCACTGTTACCATCTGAATGGAACATCATTTTGCCAATTAGTAGATGATGCATAATAATGTCAAATACACGATGTTACTCGATTTTTAATTAATTTTGGAGCCAGGGTGCTCATGTATCAAACACAACTGTGTCCTCTCTCTTAGAAATTTGGATATGTGTAAACATAATTTATGTTCATTAAAAATGCAAGACTGTCTCACAATGTGCAGCATGAAATGTTGAAAGGTGAAATCTAAAAACAAAATGCCTCCTGATGAAGATGTACTTTAATAATTGCCATCCCACATTTCTTTTGGTTGCTTTCAGTGCCTGTTGTGGCGCCAACAAACATCAACGGAGGTGGAGGAAGTCGTTCGGAACTCGTCATTACGTGGGAGGTAATTTTCTGTCCAACTGAGTTATTTTGAAAGAAAAAGATTTAGCTGGCCAGGAAGAATACTGAAAAACAAAAAGATTTATTTGATCACTACGGAGAATATATAAAAATACATAGTATAAAAGACTCCCCATGATGAATTACTTAGAGGAGGTATTGGAAACTCTTCTTATTTCTACTCAAGTGAGAAAGGATAACGGACTCAACACAATTCTCTCCCACATATAAGAAAAACAACTTCAATGTCTATTTCAGGTTTGTCAGTAGCATTTTAATTATTACTTGAGGGACTAGACATTATTGTGTTTATTGTCTCTGGGACTGTTGTGCACGAGTTAGACTCTGTAGCGTGCAAGTAGAAAGTTCTTTTCCTATCACTGTTCTTTAAGGCCTTCCCTGCATCTAGATAAAAGCTTGAGCAAATGGTGTAGCTTTTGTGATTATTATCCTTATGAATTAACATATGGGCTCATTTTTATACTTGTTATAAATTTCAGCCTGGTTTATTACCATAAACTTTAGACTTTCCTCCAACGTAACGTTTCTTGTTTCTGGTAGCTTGGGTTTGCCTCAACCTAGGGCTTCTACGGTGTGAAAGGCAATGTAGTGTCAGATCTTTACCTATTCCCCATTCTGCTGTTGAATTTCTCCTTCCTCATTCACTGTTACCTCTTGCTTCTCCAGAGTTATAGTGGGTTTGGGCTGGGAGAAGAGGAAAAGTACTGAAAAGATCCTGACTGCTGGTACACTTGTAATTTGATTTTGGTGTATTCCAAAAGTGGCAAATGACCAGATGCTGTTATTTTTTTATTAAGTTTTTAATTTTAATTCCAGTGTAGTTAACATACAATGGGATATTAGTTACAGGTGTACAATGTAGTGACATTAATATAGAGCACATTATTTAGTGCCCATCATGAGAAGTGTGCTCTTCAATCCCCATCACTTGTTTCACCGCCCCCCCCCACTTCCCCCTCCTGTACCCATCAGATGCTGTTATTTTATAGTGTACTTGTTTTTTTTTTTTTGTTTGCTTCTGTTTTTTGGTTGGGGGAGTGGGGCATCCAGAAGATCCCCCACTGGGGACTCCTAGTTATAATTCCTTGGTGCAAAGCCAATTGACTGCTGAAAAGTCTCCTCAATTCCTGGGGTCTGGCATGGTTCATACTAGCCTCTTCTAGAGTAGATTATCTTTCTCTTCTAGATGGTCTTTGTGGATAGAGTCCCTTTCAAAGCTGCTCATGGACAGGTCCCTTGCATGAAATGCACATTTACCCTCAGCAAACACCTTTACTCTGTGTTCATTAGGAGTGTAGTACATGCCTGCCTAACCTCTCTTTTCACTCTGCCACCATGTGCTGTCCAGATCTCTCTCCCCTTTACAAGTTTCTCAGGTATTTCTTAGTTAAAAGAACCCATGTGTCCCAAATTCCAGAGAGCACATACCGGCTGGTTCTTTGTGAGGCCTCTTCAGATGGTTAGGCAAATGATAAGAAGTGGCCTCTTTAGGGGTGCCTGGGTGGCTCAGTCTCTTAAGCGGCTGACTTCAGCTCAGGTCATGATCTCACGTTCTGTGAGTTCGAGCCCTGCGTTGGGGTCTGTGCTGACAGCTCAGAGCCTGGAGCCTGCTTCTGATTCTGTGTCTTCCTCTCTCTCTGCCCCTTCCCTGCTTGTGCTTTGTCTCCCTCTCTCTCAAAAATAACAAACATTAAAAAAATAAAAAAAAAGGAAGTGGTCCCTTTACTTTCCCTTGCTAGAGGGGTAGGAATGCACAGCTTTTTCTACAACTGTGTGAGAGGAGATATTTTCCTACTAATCTATCCCTAAAGAAACAGACACTCCTTTGATATACATTTGTCATAGAGGATGGGCTAAATTTTGCCTATCAATGGCTTGATGTCTCTCCTTGGAATGCATATTGTGTCATAACTTTGTTGTCAGCTTTGAGCCTCAGGTGTAACTGATAAAAGAGCCCTGCCCTTTTTTATTACCTATGTACATGTTTTTGGCATTTTGATAACAACTTTCATACTGCCAAAGCATCCACTTACTTGGACTTTTTAACATTACACTTAAGAGCATGATGGCCATGGATGTTTTAATTAAAAACCATCACGGCTGACATGCACAAGAGGGGACATTTTACAATGTCTGAAGACACATTTGGTTGTTACAAAGAAGTTGGGGGAGGCTTGCTTTTGAGCGGAGGCCAGGGCGCAATGCACAGGACAGCCCCCACCACACGGAATGTCTGGCCCAAAATGCCAACAATGCCGAGGTGTAGAACCCTGTTTCTGTAAGTGTAATTCATTGCATCTGTAAATGATCTTGCAGTAGCAAAAGACCTTTTATATCTACATGGTCCGTTTTATTCCTTACAGAATTCCATTAAATATAGAGAAAGAGGAGTAGTGGTAGCAAACCCTTTCTGTCTGTGAGGAAACTGGTGCACAGAGATATTGTTTTCTCTAAGTTGTACATGACAGAGCCAGAAGCCAGGTGTAGCTACTCTGAAAGTCATCCATTCTTTGGAACATGTAGTTTCATGTACACATTGTGAACCCAGCACAGTGCCTGGAATGTGGTATGGCATGTCCAAGTACCTATTGGATGGGTGGATGTGTTCTGACAGAGAAGACACTCTCAGAGGCCTGAGGGAGAAAGGACAACCCTTGTAGAGCACGTACAGGGCTTCTGTGCTACACTGGGTATTCCTGTCATTCAGTCCTCACAGTGATGCTAGGAGGTGGGTAATGCCACTTTCAGATAAGAACACAGAGGCTTAGAAATGTGGTATGGGTAGGGGCACTTGGGTGGCTCAGTCGGTTAAGTGTCTGACTCCTGATTTCAGCTCAAGTCATGATGTCACAGCTCGTGGGCTTGAGCCCTGCATCAGGCTCTGCACTGATGGCACGGAGGCTGCTTGGGATTCTCTCTGTCCCTCTCTTTCTCTGCCCTTCTTCTGCTCTCCCTCTCTCTCTCTCAAATAAATTAATTAACATTAAGAAAAAAAATAAATGTGATATGGGTGTTGGGCAGCTCAGCATTTGAACACAGAGCTCTTGCTCCATGCTCTTTTGTTAAATTTTAATTCCACTTATCTGCACATGATGTCATGGTTCAGGATAGGCACGAGTCCCTGTGTGTGTGCCTTAAGCAGTAACTTAAATTATTCTTGTCCTCTGAACACATTTCCCACAAAGACATTGACTCCCAAGTGAGCCTATAAGACATATGCTTTTGGGCGATGCTAAGTAGGTTATTTAGGGTTCAGTGTTCTTTGAAGGTCAAATAAACATTTCATCATAGTGTACAAGGAGTTTGGCCTGACTTCGCGCATTATTTTTTCTCCTCTAAGGTGAGAAATTACTGAAGGTTGATAATGTTTTTGCACATTCAATATTTGAGATGAATGGGAAATCCTTTTTTTGTCGAATTATTTTTTGTTTATTTGTTTATTTTGAGAGAGAGAGAGCAAGCAGGGGAGAGGCAGAGAAAGAGGGCGAGGGAGAGAATCCCAAGCAGTCTCTGTACTATCAGCACGGAGCCTGATGTCGGGCTCAGACTCACAAATTATGAGATTATGACACAATCTGAAACCAAGAGTTGGATGTTTAACCTACTGAAACACCCAGACACCCCCTATGAATACTATTCTTAAATAGTCAGTTACAAGAAGAAAAAAAATCTTTCCATGATTTATAATGTCCTTGTTCTTTAAAGTGTTTCCCAAAACCATCACCTATGGCCTGCTCCCTGTTTTTATACAGATTCCCCTACACCATATCCGTGCTCTCAGGTGTAATGTATTGTTGCTTTCATGCTGTTGCAAGAGACCATATGTCTCCCATTGCTGAAAATCGTTACTATCTGGCCTCTATTTTCAAAAAAAAAAAAACATTTGCTGGCCTCTATTTAAAAAAAAGATAATAAATCAAAATAATTTCCTCTGTGTTTTTTCTTGTGGTATCAGATATGCAGATACTTGCAGAAACTGCATTAATGAATGTAGTTTCCTATTTATCATTCACATTTGGCATCATGTATATTCAGTTACTGAGCCAAATTCTTCTGATGCCCAAACTTCCTTCAGGAATAGGTTATATATTTTTAGAAGGCAACACATACATTAGTTAAAGCCACAAGAAGGCATTTAGCAACTGCTTCAATTCAATGAACACAAATGAATGTTGGAACTCTGTTCCAAGCAGTGGGGTTACAAATATAAATTTTAAAAAGGTCTGAATGCTCAGAGACCAACAGGACAGGACAATCTTAATCCAGCATGAAAGGTCAGGAAAGCTACCACCCTATCTTATCTCAAGTATGTTTTAAAAAAGAAATTGGGAGTGGAGAGACCATGCCAGGCCAGTCATTGCTATGGTAGAAGTAATAGTACCTGACGGACTTTCAAAACTAATGCACATCCAGCGACCATTCTAAATTCAGTCAGAATCCACCATTGTGGTTTATAAATGAGAGCTTTACTGGTCATTCCAGACTGCTGCTCATGTAAGTACACCATGGTATAATTTGCCTGCAATAAACATCCTTCTTGTGTTTTCTCCAGTGCCAAAGTAATGTGTATTTTATTTTTATTTATTTGTTGTGGTTTCTTTTGTTTCCAGCAACCTACACACGATATATAACTTGGAATGTAGTAAATGCCAATTCCTTTTTTAGGGGTATCTTTATTCACATATTATCATAATTTATTCTCTAAGATACTCGCAAGTTTGAGATACTTGTGGTAAATATGTCATATGAAATAGGACTATAAAATTAGGAATATGGGATAAAGTACTGTGAAGTACGAGATAAACACCTATACTGGGAGTTGATAAACATATATTATATATATGCATTTTTTTGTAAAGGGCTTCTCAGGAAAATTATTCTGCCTTGTGGGCTATACATTGTCTCTCACAGCTTTCCAACCCTGCCATCATCATCAAAAGTATCCACATATCATATATAAATGAACAGTTGTGACTGTGTTTATTTCAAAACCAGACTGCAGACCAGATTTGGCTCTTAGGCCAGTTTGCTGTCCTTGGTCTATACGAAACATTCCGTTCCAGGGGCACCTGGGTGACTCAGTTGGTTAAGCTTCCAACTTTGGCCCGGGTCATGATCTCGCAGTTTGTGAGTTTGAGCCCCACGTCAGGCTTTGTGCTGACAGCTCAAAGCCCGAAGCATGCTTTGGATTCTGTACCTCCCTCTCTTTCTGCCCCTGCCCCACTCGCACTCTGTCTCTCTCTCTCTCTGTCAAAAATAAACAAACACATTTAAAAAAAATGTTGTAAATACATATTATGTTCTTAGTCTTTACCAACGTTAATAGATTTTACTACCAGAAGAATTTCTGAATTTCTTTATTCTACTGACCACTTGCTTTCCTTAAAGAAGGAAGCTTTGTCCTGACCATCTTAAATAGCTCTTTTTCCCCTGCCCATATGGGAAGAATGAAATGAAGACCCTTAACAAGTATCTTGTAAGTATCTCCTCCCCACCGCTCCCCACCACACCCTTCTAAACTATGTATGTTAGACTCAGATCTTTCTTGAGGGAACATCATGAGAAACACAAATTGTCTTGACTAACAAAAACTAAAATCACTAACTTTCTCAGATAAGCTAAACATCTTGATTAAATCTGAGACCAGAGTAGCATCAGAAACAAATCAAATGCTTTGGCAAGTAGCTTAAGGTCTCATAAATCTCTTCCATTCCACAAAAAATTAACTGTTTTAATTCTGATCTCCCTGTGAAATGTGCTAATACAAGGAAACATTTCCTTCCCCAGGTGTTTGGACCCGTATTTTTCTTCCTCTTTTCACTTTCTGTATTTGTTAGACTGTTCCACATGGCAAGAAACAGAGCCCAGCTCAGGTCGTCTCAGTTAATGGGGATTTCTTTTAAAGCTACACGGGAGGTAATGAAGATGGAAAAAAGTCTCACTAACCAAGCAGGCAGGTCAAGTGAAGAACTGGAACGTCGTTCATCACTGTTCAGAGCACAGTAGCTCTAGTCTGCTGCCGGCTACTCTGGTGATCCAGCTCCAATGGTCCCTCATGGCTTGTGCTCACTTCTTCCCGTTTCCTTTACTTACAACTTCCTATTTTGCTAACTGCTACATTCTGTCTCTTCTCTATGTGATTTATAGCTGCCATTGCCTCCTAACTTCTATTGCTTCATTATCCCTACTATATTCATTGTATATTTTCTATTTATTGCCTACTCTAAGTTTATCAGGTATTGGCCCCACCTATGTTTCATATTCAAATTCTGTAGGGCAGAGGAATTGATGGGGTCTATCAGTCACTACGGAACACAAAGATTTGGCACCCAGGACCTCATAGTGATTAAAATGGCACCATTGATTCTGGTGCCCATTGCTGGGTAATTAGATGTGGTCCAGGTCTTGGGATAATTTGATACAATGAATGGATATGTATGGGCAAGGAAAACCTCCTAAAAAGACTTGTAGGTATGTGGGTCTGGAGCATTAATGTCCTGTCAGGTATGCCTTTAATAACGTATCAAAATATTTCAAAAAGAAAAGACAAGGAAGACATTTTTCTTTAAAAAAAAAAAAAAACCTACATTTTCATAGATTTTAAAATACAAACTTCTTATAAACAGATGGAATATGTGTCTAAATTCAAGCATAAATTCATTTTTGTGTGTTTATTTTACGTGATTATTTATAGTGTAATATCTGTAGAGTTCTGGGGAACTAATATCTATTTTTGTTTTGTAATTTTAACAAGTTTACGTTTTAAGTGAGTCTTACAGGATTTGGTCTCTGTGAGAATAAGCAAATTTTTTTTTTGTTTTGTTTGTAAAAATGTCAGGAAAAGTACACCCTGATGTTACTACTAATGAAGATGTATGTTTTAAAAATACTGGAAGTTCTTTTATGCTTTTGTGTTTGAGTGATGCTCTAAGTTTTAAAGCAAATATTATTATATAATAACTACATGTATCTTATAAGAATTTGTTGCAAATTTTATGAAAGGAAAATATAGCTAGCATTGAAATAGTTAATAAGTTAATTTTGTGCCGAGTTTAAAAATTCATATCCAAATTATGTTTTAACTTATACAGTCTTACAATCTTCTGAACTATTTTTATAACATTTCATTATTGCAACTGAACGAATAATCATGGAAAGAGATATAAACATGTAAAACCTGTTTTACATTTCCATTAAATTTTTCATTTATTTATCTAAATATCTTTAATTGGGATCACTTTCCTAATTGGCGTTCCAAATAAAAGTATTATTATTTTTTCAATGTTTCATTAAACAAGGTTAATATCCATGTTTGTCTACACAAAAGAAACGCCAATTAATCAATATAAATTATAGTAGCTCCATAAAATATTTTTGTAAATACTCAGTGATTGATCACTTCTGCCCAAGTCAATTCCAGAAGAACTACAGAATGGAGAGGAATTTGGATACATCATCATGTTGCGGCCAGTTGGCTCAACAACCTGGACCAAGGAAAGAGTACCATCTGTAGAATCATCAAGATTTGTTTACAGAAATGAAAGTATTACCCCCCTCTCTCCCTTTGAAGTCAAAGTGGGTGTATATAATAATGAAGGAGAAGGATCTCTGAGTACTGTGTCCATTGTCTACTCCGGGGAAGATGGTAAGTTGTGGTCAGCCCTGGAATGGTCATACTTGGGAATGTATGCATATGTTGCATTCATTTTCCATGAACCATTCTACTGAAGATGATTTTGTCTTTTTTTTGAATGATAGAACCTCAGCTGGCTCCAAGAGGAACTTCTGTCCAGAGTTTTTCTGCTTCGGAAATGGAGGTTTCATGGAATGCTATTGCCTGGAATAGAAACACTGGAAGAGTGCTGGGCTATGAGGTAATCCATATTAATTTCACTTCCACTTATGAATATGCCAGCTAACCATACAATTCTTGTTCAGTAGCCCTATGCTACTAACCTAGTTCTTAGGTTGTATGTCTATAGCTGTGGAGTGAGCAGAAGAGATCTTTCTAGGTGATCTTAAGCAAGCAAATTAACAAATGGTAGCCATTTGTAAGGTGACCAGATGATTATCTCATTTATACATTCAAATCACCATCATATTTGTTTCTTGGGGAATAATAAATATCTAATCCTCAATGATCTTGAATCATAGAAGAATTTTATTGAGAAAGCTGTCTTTGAATTGGAGCAGGACTTGAATAGATGTAGTCATCTTGGAAAAGGCAGTTAAATGATAAGAAAAAAAATCCTAGATTTTCATTAATCTGTCCTTTATAGTCTGTATAGAATGAGGTAAATCATATTTATGGGCCTTAATTCTCACAAAGTTAAACAATGAGACTTCTTAATTACTTTTTATTCTTTAGCTTGCAAATTCAGTGATTCCCCAAATGGATAACACATTTATTTTATTTTGGAGTTACAATAAAAATATAATTCTATACCTCTTTAGTTGATCCTTACACTGTTTTTGTTTTGCTTTTGTTTTTAATGCAGTTTCTAGTCCAAACAGAAAGTTCTATTCATATGATAGGTCTGTTACTCTAATCCAGGAATGCCTTACCTCTTATCTGAATCCTATTTATTTATGAAAGCTCATTTCTAGTTTCTTCCTCTAACTCTTCTCTGATCACTCCCTGATTTTGGAATTCTTCAAATTCCCAGAGCATTTTTTCCCAATATCACTTATTTGGAATGCATCCTCTGCATTTTGTTTGTCTATATATTCTAGCCTCTCAACTAGATTATAAGGGACTCAAAGGCAGGCACCAAGCTTTATTCTCTTTTGTCTTTTTCAATGTGCATAAATCAGTACTAATGTATAGGAAGAGCCTGATATAAGTTGAATTATTAATTAACCTGTCACTCAAAGATCTCTGGAGGAAATATCAAGAACCAAATGTAACTGAAGTCCTTTGTTGATGGTATGAATCTTGCTTTGGTCCAAGTGATTATATATACCCTTTGTTACAGTCGATAATCTTTAGATAGCTCATGCAGTATTTTATTTTGGTAACCTAAAAAAAACTCTAGATTCTCTGATTTCCATTGTGAATTTTTATTTTTTAATTTCCTCCCTATAAATCTTAGACTTTGATTATTTTATTGTTGTTGTATAACCATTGTAATTAGAAAATATTCTTCTATTTGTGCTCCTATGCTCCTCCCTTCCCATAACCTACCATGGTTGATACTTGCTGGCAAACAATGAATTGTTTGTTCTTTGTTTTTAATGATCAGGTATTATATTGGACAGATGACTCCAAAGAATCCATGATTGGGAAAATTAGAGTCAGTGGGAATGTCACAACCAAAAACATCACAGGGCTGAAAGCTAATACCATCTACTTTGCTTCCGTGAGAGCTTACAACACTGCAGGGGCAGGGCCCTCAAGCCCCCCAGTCAACGTTACCACCAAAAAGTCTCGTAAGTATGCATCCCACTGCAGGGACCAAGATTCATCTATAAATAGAAACATGTTCCTTTGCTCATTCTCCATTTCATTCCTCCCATCTTCTCATTTTACTTATTGCTTTGTTTGGTTAGTTTGTCCCTTAAATAAGGATAATTGTTGAAATTTTCTGATAACAATCAAAAGAAACCATTTTGATTTTTTGGAATTCCAAAAGAGAAAATATTCTGAGTATATAGATGCAAGATAGGAGAGTGTAATGTTTAAAAGCATAGGCTCTGATGCCCTCTCCCAACCTCAGTTCAAAACCTGACCTCCTGGGGTGCCTCGGGTCTCAGGCAGTTCAGCATGCAACTTCGGCTCAGATCATGATCTCATGGCTCACCAGTTGGAGATAGCTCAGAGCCTGGAGGCTGCTTCAGATTCTGTGTCTCCCTCTCTTTATGTCCCTCCCCCTCCTACGCTCTGTCTCTCTCTCTCTCAAAAAATGAATAAACATTAAAAAACAAACAAAAAAACAAAAAAAAACTGACCTCTCATTCTTGGATTATTGAGTGGTTATTTAATCTTGCAGAGTCCCAATATCCTCACCTGGAAAATGTGAGAATAATAGTACCTATTTCCTCACAAGACTTTCTTCAAGAGTGAAAGACATAAAGAATATATCTAGTACATACATTAGTACGTGCTTGGTAAATTGTTTTTCATTTGTTTCTATTTTGTCTTGTTTATCATTTGAGAATTAGACTGTACTCTGATGTGGCCCTAGCACTGCCAGATGTCTAGCTCTTTCTTTCTAGAATAACTTATCACTGCAGTATACTTAGAAGTCCCTCAGATTTAAGAATGAACTCTTCTGCTTCTTTTTAACTCCCTTAATAGTCAGCCAGCTGTCTTTCACATAGGCAAGGCCTGCTGAATAAAGGATGAGTAGTTGATCGTTGTTGCATTATGTTCTATGAGTGAGCCTGGTATTACACAAGTATTCTATATTATGAGGCACAGTGATCAAATATGATTTAGGAGCAGCTGCCATATGTCCTTTTTATGACTGTATAATTCTTGTATATTCCTTACCTGTTGCACGTGAACATAAATTATTTGTGTTCACGGGCTTTTAAAAACACATTCTTTGGTCTCTGAATCCCAATAAACAAGAGGATTCAAATATAGTTGCTGAATTTTGAGAAACAGTTCAAACCTTATATAGTTCAAATATAGTTGTTGAATTTGGAAGAAGACTAAGATATGGATACATAGGAAAAGGATAGCTTGCTGTTAAATGCAGTATTCTTTTCTGTGTATTGAAAAAGAACAGGTGGTTGAAGTCAGTTTGAAAATCAAGTGATATAAAGTTTTTTTTCCTGTAAACATATATTTGTCCTATCCAAAAAGAACTTAGACATAATCTCAGTTATTAAACCTTTGACTATAGAATACATGATGCATTTATGTCCATATCACCAGTCAAGTAGCCAAAGACCTGGGTTCTAATTATGGATACATCACTGATTCATGACCTGAAACAGGACAAGGCATTCCATTTTGTTGCTTTAATTTTCTTATCTGCTAAGTGGAAATTCTCTCTACCTTCACTCCTTTCCCAAATCATTGGTGAGGCATAAATGAAGTGCTGATTATAGGAGCACCTTGAAAAATACAAGGTGCTGTGAAACTGCTAGGGAGAAACAGACAGGTAGCAAACAGCCTCTGAGGATCAGTCCATTTCAAGGGGAGAGTGGGGCCAATAATTCTTAAACCAGCTCTCTTCCAATCTACCCAGTTTGAAAGAGACTGGGTCATGAGCAGTCCTCAAGAACTGATTAACTAGAAATGTAATTCTCTTTCTCTTCCCGTTTTATCCCATGCTGACCAAATCAATGAAGCCATTGTCATATATGGGTATGAATGATTTGCTTCTGGAGTTCTTCTGGAGTCTAACCTTTTTCAGCTAATCTTCAAATCTGGATGGAAATTTCCAGTGGTTTTAAGATTGTCCAGGTATTCAGAGATGCCAAACTCACAGAAACCCGTTTGTGTAATTCAGTTCCTATCTCAGGCACTATCAAGGGTGATTTGAAATGTGTAAAGATAGTATTTAAAAAACCTCACAGATTTGTATCGTGATTGATGGACAGACACGACAGTGCAGTAATTGAGGCAACGCTTAAGTCAGCTCATATTATCTATACTCATATTGACCAGTTTAGGGTGGACTGGGACCCGAACAATAAACTACTTTAAGAAGCTTTCAAAATAACTTCCTTTTCTGCAACCTGAATTTGCTAGTTTGATCATCTGTACAACTTAAATCAACCATGCATTAGTTTGTGCTAACTTACTCTATGTGTTTAAGCATAAAACTCGTCTTTGACATGGTGACCCCATGTTTGTTCAGTTGCCCTCCTTCAAGTACTTGATACTTCAAGTGGCCTTAACTGAAATTTGGATTAAATGCCAAGATGATCATAGGTGGCTTGTCTGAGTGTTCACACGTGCTCATTGTTGTCAAAGAGTATGGGACATATCCTTTGAAAACAGTTTGATTAACAAGGAACGATTTCACCAAGATGTAATGTTAGAATGTATCTGCTGAGAGAAAATTGAGAGGAGATTCAGGAAATTTAAAATGCAGTTTATTATTTTTAAGCATTCATATTCTTTCCTGATTAAATCAAACAAATGAAAACCCTTATAACTCCTAATTTCTTTAGGGCAATTTTGTTCAAATATTTCTTAATGTTGGCTTTCACCAGTCTGTATCCTTCAGTGTCCCAGCCAAAAGGACTTGAGAATAAGAAGTTCTACAGGTCTCTAACTCATTACATTTGAGTTATATTTGAATACCAAGTAAACCTCTAATTTTCTTCTGTAACATTCTATATCATTGTCATTATGAAAATAGAATAGAAATTTTTTTCCGATTCCTATTGTTACTGTTCAGATTTCCACAACTTAGTGGTACAAAGAAATACAAATTTATTTTCATACCTTTCTAGAGGTCAGAAGCCAGAAATGATTTTCAGCGGTTGGAAATCAAGGTGTTGGTGTCAGCTGTGCTCCTTTTGGAGTCTCTAGAAGAACATGTGTTTCTTTGTGTTTCCTGGCTTCTAGAGACCACCTGCACTCCTTAGCCGTGACCCTTTCCTCTATGTTGAAGGCCAGCAGCTCCTTATCTTTAAATCTCCCTGTGACTCTCACCCTCTGTTTCTGTCATTGTATTTCCTCTGACTCTGCCCTCCTACCTCTGTCCTTCCCTCTTAAGGATTGTACTTCACCCACCTGGAGAATCCAGGATTGCTTCCCATCTAAAGATCCTTAATTTAATCATACCCGGCACAGTCCTCTTGTCCATTAAAAAAAAAAAAAAAAAAAAAAAAAATTAGAGGGCACCTGGGTGGCTAAGTCGGTTAAGCCTCCAACTTTGGCTCAGGTCACGATCTCGTGGTTTGGGAGTTCGAGCCCCACGTCAGGCTCTGTGCTGACAGCTTGGAGCCTGGAGCCTGCTTGGGATTCTGTGTCTCCCTCTCTCTCTGCCCTTCTCCCACTCATGTTCTATCTCTTTCTCAAAAAGAAATAAACACAAAAAAATTTTTAAAAAAATATTAAGCCCACAAATTCCAGGGATGAGGATATGGAAATGTTTCAGGGAAAGGGCCTTATTATGTTGACCACAGCTATAAAATACTGAGCATGTCTATATCCTAAGCCCTGTGTTAATTTTCCACATACATTATCTCACTTAATTATTATAACAAATCAAAGAATTTTGTATTTTAATCCTTAGATATGAAAAGAAATGCCTAGTCAGGTTGTTTTGGCATCTATTAGACTGAGAGACACAATGAACATGGATGGATTCTCTGAATCTCTTCATCCCATGAATACTGTGCTAATTTGAATTTTTTTTTTCAACGTTTATTTATTTTTGGGACAGAGAGAGACAGACCATGAACGGGGGAGGGGCAGAGAGAGAGGGAGACACAGAATCGGAAACAGGCTCCAGGCTCTGAGCCATCAGCCCAGAGCCTGACGCGGGGCTCGAACTCCCGGACCGCGAGATCGTGACCTGGCTGAAGTCGGACGCTTAACCGACTGCGCCACCCAGGCGCCCCAATACTGTGCTAATTTGTAATCTTCATCTTTAACCATCTACATAGTCTCTCTCTTTCCAAACTCTCAAATCTTCAGTCTAAACCTCAAATGGTCTTTGGATTTCTGTTCCTAAAATGGAATCGTGCCCTATTCTTCTTCCAGAATTTCATTGTCTCCTCTATTCCACAGAACAAAGGCCAAGAGGATCTTTCACCATCTGTCCCAAAGTCCTTTTCTATACTTATCTTGCTAGCTAGCCATGGTAGTATGAGAATTATTGATCTTCCACAACTTAACATTCACTTACCTCACTTCATGTATTCTCTCCATGTGGCGTGCCCCTGCCGTGCCTGTCAATGGTGAAATATCTTTCCTACCAAATTGTAAGTTTCCCCTATTTTCCCCTTTAATGTATTTGCAATTTTTCTGGGTGTTCCACCACTTTGGCTCATTGTGAGATAGTGTTGGAAAGAGAAAGGGACTCCTGAGTGAAAGAAGGTTGTCTGTGAGTCCCAGCTCCGCCATGCACTACCTGTGTGAAAGGTCTAATTCTCTGATGACTCAGAACCCATTTTCTCATCGGAAAAACAGATGAGGCTTCCTCCAGAGTTTTCTCTGAGAACTAAAGGATATTATGTACACCAAGGTGCCCCAGAGGCCGCCATACAGCACAAGCTCAGTGCATCATAACACATTATTGTACTTCTTCTGCAGTGGTGATTTCATTTTCTTTGCATTTCTTAAAACAGGAAAGCACTTTCTAGTTTCTTTCTCTTTATAAATTGTTGCAGAAATTGTCTTCAAGGGTCATGAAAGGACAACCAAAGAGAAGATGAGGAATGCCTTTAATGAAACATTGAAGATTGCTCTGATTCCAAATGCTATCCCTGGATCTAACTTTGATTTTCCATGTCCTTGAGATGACATCAAGATTACCTCAGAAGAGTGGTGACAGCAAAAATTCTGCATCCATCACACATTCATACTGTCACTGTCTAGATTTTCAGTCTGATACTTGATCATCCATTGTAAATTCTCAGAAAGCAAAGCTCACATTTACCA
The DNA here is from genome assembly GCF_028749965.1 of Puma concolor. Taxonomy (NCBI): domain Eukaryota; kingdom Metazoa; phylum Chordata; class Mammalia; order Carnivora; family Felidae; genus Puma; species Puma concolor. Next base: position 127,525,631 of record NC_141668.1, on the reverse strand, counting down.
AAATCTCTGCCTATTCTGATTGGGCAAGCTAAAGAGAAGACAGAACCTTTTTTTGGAAGCATGATGAATCAGTCAATCACTCAAGAAAAATAGTGCTTCACATGAGCTATGCATAGGGTGAGGTGGCTGACGGAGATTAAAACAGCCAAAATCTCTGCCTTCAGGCAATTTCTCTTTCAGTGGAGAGGCAACCTGAAAGAAAACAAAGCAAAAAAAAAAAAAAAAATTAAAGAATCATAAATTGTGAAAAATACTACAAATAAAATAAGAGGCTGAGATATACATAAAAAGGAGGAGCTTTGTAGTGAAGGGTATATATTTTGATATGGCATGAAAAATAAAAAAAAGATGTAGTGGACAAAGGGATCTCCAAACAGAAAGAACAGCTTATGCAAAGCTTCTGAAGTCTTTGTTATTATTGTTACTGGTGATCACGATGATGCCTTTTTGTTTTTTTTTTAAGTAAATATCAGTGATATAACAAGAATCATAGCTTAGTGAAAAATTATCTATTTCTAAAAGAAAACTGAGGGGCATTGAAAATATATTGTGAGCCACACAGATATCGCTTAAATGGAATTTAGATTACAATCAAAGGAAGAAAAAAATTTACCTCAATTCCAAGAAGAAAAGAAAAAAAAAAAAAAACTACTGCATATATAGAAAGAAATATTCAGACCCAGCAACACAAAGTGTTTGCAAGTTTTGGTTCAATTTGGCCCCTGTCGTTGACTGACTAGTACTCTGTACTGGATTTTTCTTGCTGTAAATTTGCAATCAATCCATATTTAGACATAAAGGAAGCATTAAGCTTTTATTTCATCTTGCACTTATGTTCTTTCTCTCTTGCCCAAATGTCAACCCCATGCTGTTACTTAGAAGTGTAACATAAGAAGTTGTTTTTGAATTGAGTTCACAGTGTGAACTACAGTTGAATATAAATGCCATCTACAGAAAAATTGATCACAAGGAAAGCATTAGAGCTGTAGACAGCTAGTTTAATGTCACTCCGTCATTTGATTAATAGAAAATGATTTTGTCTCTGCAAACTGCATAGAATGCTTTTAAAAATTAGAAAAGTGCTTGTTTTGTTGAGTTTACCATTGACCAACTTGGTACAGATATCCATGGCATGTGTTTCATATTAGCCATGTGACAACGTTTTAGATTTTCAAGGTAATGGAAATCTCAATGTCATCATAGATATTTGAAATCCAGTTTAACTATGTACATTAAGCACATGAAACCAGAACTGTTAATAGTGTTCATATCAAGCAACTTTCTAAAGCTACTTGCAGAAAATTTATTTAAATACTAGACAAAAGGCATTGGCATTGGAGTCATCTTCATGGACAAAGATAAGAAAGATGATTGACTATGAGTAGCTAAAACTCTACCACTTTATCTGTCTTTTTTTTATAAGAGATTTTCTTAAAATTTTTAAGCTGTATTTATTTATTTGGAGAGAGAGAAAGTATGAGAGGGAGAGAGTGGATACCAAGCAGGCTTCACTCTGCCAGCCCGGAGCCTGACATGGGACTCGAACTCATGAGCCGTGAGATCATGACCTGAGCCGAAATCAAGAGTCAAACTCTGAACTAACTCAGCCACCCAGGCACCCCCATCTGTCTTTAAAAAACCATCCAAAGAACGCAAATAAGAGAAATATTATTAAGGGAGAATGTTAAATTTACTCTAATTATATTTAAGAAGTGGGTCATTTGCAAACTTTGGAATTACATTATTATTAAAAAACACTTTGAACACAATTGAAAAAATTAATTATGTCATAAGATCTGAGTGGAGAGCTGTTACTCTCAGGAAAGAGAATTAGCATTTACTGAGCTTTTTAGCATGTAACACTAACCAAGTGCTGAACATTTCATATTTTATGGCATATAAGCTAAAACTCTTAAAAACTAGGAGATTTTTGACTCATTCTGAAGATGGAAAAACCAAGGCCTCTTGGAAGAGACTGGATACAGATTCACATCTCTCTGACTTTAAAGGCCAGCTCTTTCCACCTCCAAGATAGCAAGATAGCAAAGAATTTATCTATGCCATTGGCCATTCACACCAAGAATTCATTCCTGGTAGAACTTTTGTCACTTTATGTCCATTGAACACTTTACTTATGCTTGGGTAGATAAGCAAATGCAACCATTTTGGTGTCATTACCATAGTCATAAACTCCTTGTAAACATAGTTGATAGAAGGGTCAGTTCTGTTTCCCAGCCTGGAGCTTCACCAGTGGATTTGTAGTGTTAAAAACAGTACTTTTCCTCTGCATGAACTACAAAATAGACACAAAAATAGATGAAAACTTCAGAGTCCATCACTGCCAATGACATCAAAGGAGCAAATTTATATTCTCCCTGTATTGATTATATGATGCTGTTAATGTTAGTGCTTCATTTTAAAGAACAGAGATAAAAGAAATGTGCCACAAGAGCATACTAGATATTAAAACTATGGTATCTTCTGAGAATTTTTATATGATCTCTTTTATAACTGAGAAAAATATTAGAAAAGGCACCCTGGGATAGTTGAGGGAGAATAGTTACAAAACTATTATTGTTGCTATCTAGTCCTTCAGGAATAAAACATATTGGCAAACATGCTTTGAGTGCTTACTAAGTGCAAAACTCTTAGGCCTTTAATTATGATTGGGTATGTATAGTCAAGAAATGTACTAGGGAAAGTTTAATCCATTTGGCCTATCTTATAAATCATATGAATTGCTTGAGGTTTGTCCATGGCAATTGACCTTGATTATAGGAAAGAATAATGAATGGATTGGCCACTTTGTGTCACCTATGGATCTGACCACATCCCAGTACATAATCAATATAGCCTGAGACAATCACTCAGGACTCTGAGTGGTTTTTCTTTAGCTATCTTATTGTAGTCATTTATTCAACATATATGATTGTATGTCTTCTATGTGCCAACCACTGTGCCAGTGGTTAAGAATACAGAGTTGAACAAGGTGCATGCCCTCAATACAGTTAAAGAAACGCACAATCAAGAATAATTACAATTCAGTGTGACAAAACCATTGTAAAGTAGGAACTGAGCCCTATTGGAAGCAGAGGGGAAACATTTCTCAGCCGTGTCTCAGTTGAGGTGTCAGTAACTAGGTGGACAAGAGTAATGTCCCTGTGGGTTTACAGCAATGGTAATATATGGTAATAAAATTTCAGACACCCCGAGCAAGACTCATCCAGTAATTTATAAGGGATTAAATGGTAGTTGAGTCAAAGCTCCAAAAGCTCCAAAGCTCCACATTTCCATCAGTGTTATAATGAGTTAAATATTATGCTCATTCAGCCTCACAAATTCAAATAAGATGCCAAAAACATCTTGCTGGGTAGTTTTATCTTTGCCTCTGCTTTCCAGCTAAATTATTTGTAATCTCTCCAGTTTCCTAAATCTCAAAAATAATCATGTGGACTCAAATATTTGAAAAGCAGCATGTTGTCATGGAGGAACACTGGCTTAGAAATCAAGAGAATGGGATTCTGATGTGACTCAGCCACTCTTTAACTGCTTGCTTGGATAACTGGACCACCAACCTGGACTCTAGTTTTCTTGTATGTAAATTTCTACAGCTGGACTAGATCCATTATTGCCCTGAGAAGGCTGACTCGAAGACCATCTTCTCTTACTACTTACCACCTTTCTCCTAGACAACCTTAATTTCTGGGAACTAAAAACTGCATTTTGGATTTAGAGTAAACACCTTTTGGGATGATCCCCCAGTTTGTAATTATTTTCTCTTTTCTGGGTTTCCGAACAGCTCTATATTCAATGACATGCATTTTTCTTAGTATTTAGCCACAATTGATTAGAGTGCAATAGACATGGCCAAATTCTCCTGGGGCTTCTGGCATGGACTATTTCTGAACAGAGTAGATTTCAAATGTCAGATATGGAGAACAGTCACAATTTCTGCTGCATATGCTGAGAATGACAAAGAGATCTGTAGCATCTACAGTAAGATGACCATGCAGCAGACACAACGGTGGGAAGCAGAAAGAACTTCTTGGCTTTTTGACATTTTTGTTTTGTCCCTCTTAAAGCTCTTTTGCATTTTGCCATGAGTTCTAAGAGATTCCCCTGTATCCTTCATAATCTCTTACTGTTTTGCTTATAGTATCTTGAGTTTGTTGTGTTACTTAAAGTCAGAGTCCTAACTAATGCAAGATTAAAATGGAAAAGACTGCTAGGAAGTAACCTCTGTGTTGATATGTATAAAGGGTTTGTAGCCTGAGTTTGCTTGACATGCTCTTTGATTGATGACCACATGGAACACTAGATAACAGAGCCCTCCATCTAGTTATATATTGGTAAAGTAAACCAATTCAAAAGCAATGATTAATACATTAATACTGGACATGTAACAAGCCATTATTAATTCATAAGTTTGTCACAAACACATTCCCAAATGACCAGAATTTAAATGAATTTGCTTATTCTGATTAGAATTAGTATGATATTTCAAATGACACTGAAAAAAGTTGTGCTTCTGCTATGATAATCATCCAGGACTTATTTTCCCTTTTCATGTTGATGGGCCATACAGTAACCATGAGCTAATTAATATTCATTTGGATCTTTGATTATCTCTTTAAAGCACCAAGCCAACCACCAGCTAACATTGCCTGGAAGCTGACAAACTCTAAATTATGCCTGAACTGGGAACATGTAAAAACCATGGAAAATGAGTCTGAAGTGTTGGGCTACAAGGTGAGTATTTTGTTTCTCCCTTAGTAATATCAATTAAATTACTAAGGAACCAAGAATGTCACAACCAAATAAGAAACAAATTTATACATATGAAAATACAGGAATCTTTAAAACTTATTTTTTTTTTTTTTTTTTTTTTTTAAATTTTTTTTTTCAACGTTTATTTATTTTTGGGACAGAGAGAGACAGAGCATGAACGGGGGAGGAGCAGAGAGAGAGGGAGACACAGAATCGGAAACAGGCTCCAGGCTCTGAGCCATCAGCCCAGAGCCTGATGCGGGGCTCGAACTCACGGACCGCGAGATCGTGACCTGGCTGAAGTCGGACGCTTAACCGACTGCGCCACCCAGGCGCCCCTAAAACTTATTTGAAAAATGCTTAACATTGCCTCTTTCAAATTCTTCACTGAAAATTTTTATATTTTGCGGACAGTAATGTATCATGGTACAACAAGAATAAAGTTTTTCTTCAAGCGACTCCCCCTTGCCATCAGAAGATGATGGTGTGTGTGAGTAGTAAGGTGAGATGAGAATGAAATCTATGATATACTCAAATAGAATTTCTAGAACTCAGGCTGCAGTGGCATGTAAGCCTTTAACAATATAAAAGGAATCTAACAAGAGTATAGCCAAATACCCACAGCAAATTATTTCTATCACTGGTAATGGACATCATCTCCTAGAAAATGCATATATCCAGTATTTGAAACGGGTCCAAACTAACCAGTGACTTTTCACAGCAAGCTCCAAAGGTAATAGCCTCAAGCTATTTAGTTGAGATAAATCTATTGTCATTTCAGAAGCATTGGCCAAAGACAAAATACTTGTTTTTGTTCTTATTTTGTTTTTTTGTTTTTTTTTTAATGCCTAAATTTAAGGAAAAGGCATAGACTGGATATTTCCATTCAAGGAGGACAGCATTTATAATGATACATTGTAGAGTGTTCCATAAGAGTGTCTGGCCCTTAAAAAAGCAACATGTCCTTTTAACTTCAATTCACTATTTTATTTAGATTCTGTATCGGCAAAACAGACAGAGTAAAACACATATCTTGGAAACAAACAATACATCGGCTGAGCTTCTGGTTCCGTTTGAAGAAGACTACTTGATTGAAATAAGAACAGTTAGTGATGGTGGGGATGGAAGCAGCAGTGAAGAAATTAGGATTCCAAAAATGTCAAGTAAGTTGAATCACCATCGCTGTTGTAGATTTTGAATCTGGACAGCTGCAGCCTGAAATCTAGGCTCTATGAAGCTTTCCAATTCTTGTTTGAATGTTGTGTGAAAAAATAAAAGGTCTGTGTTTCCATTTTCAGTTGTGAACAAGAGGTGATGAGTCAATCTTTCTTTAAATAATTCCTCAAATTTGCAACATGCATACTTATTACAAACAGTTTCATGTTTCCTCATTTGAATCTCAAAAAGAAAAAAAAAAAGAAAAGAAAACACACAACTGTGTGTCGTTGGTACATAATTCATTCTCTTGGTACAAAAATCAGGAAGTGTTTCTGTGGGTTTTCACAGGCTTCTTGGAGCAGGGACAGAAAATATGAAACACATGTACTTATACCCCTATTCCCATATCCATTGCAGACATCACTAATCAATCATGGCCTGCATAGGGAGCTGAGTCCCAAATCTCAGATCCTCTCCATACAGTGTTCTAAGCAGGTCACACCAATCAGTTGGATTTAGCACAAAATAAGATTTGTTATTTTTGCTTCAGATGAATCACTTGCTTAAAGTTGGGCCTCAGTGAAATCATCAGGCACCACATGTTGGCAAATCCTAATCTACCCTTCCGTCAGACTTGGTCAATTTAAGCATTTTCCTTTTTCATTTTTTACATTTAAAACAGATAGCCTAGGATAGAGGACTAAAGACACTTCCTTGTATATAATATAAACAAAACTAGTATACTAAAACGTGTTATTAGAAGACAAATGATAGTATGCATTTTAGGTCTTGAAAATTAATCTAACAAGCAATTGCATTTTTTTCTCAAGATGTTTCATTTTTATTTTTATATTTTGCAGGCTTGAGTTCCAGAGGAGTTCCAGTCTTAGAACCTAGCGTCTGTTTCCTGTCAATTGTCATCATTTTTTACTGTTTTGCAATTCAGCCACTTATACGATGAATGAAACCATAAATCTTTGAGAGTTTTTTGAAAACAAATCATTCTGTAAATAAGCTCTCCAGCCCCTATCACAAAATACATCATTAATACAGACTTGTTTGGAAAGAAAAAAAAATGTATATTATTAAGATATTGTAAATATCTATGGTACATTAATAAAACAGTTTTAAACACTTTTGAACTTTAAAGTTCGCACATGATTTCATATATTCTGAAAGTGCCAAATGATCCGTGGAGTTGTAACTGCTGTGGCTTTTAAGTGACTTATATGGAAAGTATAAATAACTCCCCTTGATGATGATGATAAATATGAAATAGATTTGAGTTATCATAGAAAATATGTATATTTTTACATGCTTCAGGCAATTTATGTAACTATTAAAAATGTTCACCCTACTTGGAATAAAATGTAATTATTTGTTTACAGTTGGGATTCTTTAAAAATGTAAGCTTTTCCAAAGCGTGATGTGCTTTTACATCTGAATGAGGTGAGGCCAGGAAATATTTGTACCCAGTAATATATGTATATACATGATGTTCTTTTCTTTTTTTTTTTTTTCAACGTTTTTTTTTATTTATTTTTGGGACAGAGAGAGACAGAGCATGAATGGGGGAGGGGCAGAGAGAGAGGGAGACACAGAATCTGAAACAGGCTCCAGGCTCCGAGCCGTCAGCCCAGAGCCCGACGCGGGGCTCGAACTCACGGACCGCGAGATCCTGACCTGGCTGAAGTCGGACGCTTAACCGACTGCGCCACCCAGGCGCCCCCATGATGTTCTTTTCAACTCACTTTCCTAAGAATCCCAGTAATAATAGTGGCAGGAGAAAGTGCCTTATGGTAAAGAAAAAGAAAAGAAGGGGAAAGAAGCAACCATCTAAAACAATTTAACAAGTCTGGTATATCATAGGCAGTTTCTCACAGCAAAATTTAATTTTTTAAATCAATTTTGAAATCTCCTAAGAAAAAAAGTTGCATGAACAAGTCTCAGGTAATTATTACAAATTGTTAACAATGCATGTGGCCTTTTTTTCATATAATAAATAAATCTATGATAAATAAATACACACATATATATAGCCAGTCTTCTCTGCAACTATGAAAATAGTCCTACGTTGTCCAAGTCTTATAAAGATTTTTGTGGGTTGGCTCTTTTGTAAGGTGAACCTATTTCAGTCAGTGGCTCTACTTCTTGGATCCGCATTCTGGAGAAAGCAGTCTGGGTGAAGGTAAGGTTAATGAGTGGGACAGTGCCATTCTATGTGGCCATCCATTTCCTTCACAAACAGCCTTAAGGAGTTTGGCCTCCTGGCAGCTTGCGCTAGCTCCTAGCCAATCAGTCTTGATGTCCTAGGGAGCTAGGGTTGAGAAATGGCCACCCTAGTTCTGCCTTCTTCATATGGTGTAACATCTTAATTATGTTGAAAATATTTGAATTATCCTCACAACCCTCAAATCACACAGTCCTCAAAATTGGATTTTGTTCTTTTCATTTCTAATGTATTTTAGAGCTATTTAAAATACCCAGTATAGTCAGGAGCAGATGGACAATGACTTTTCATAGTTCAGAATTTCTCCCTGCCTGAATAGCATGTCAAGCATACAGTACAAATTAATGAGCCTTATTCTCCTCCATGCCCTAAGATATGGCTGTGCTTTGAGGGAGCAAAATAAATAAGCAAGAGCAAATGTTGTTTGGCACACTCATGTTAACAGCTGCCTGTCCAAGATACATCTGTATTGATCAGAAATACCAGCGGCACAAGGTCTCAATGGTTTTCTCAACTTAGTGAGAGACAAGATTTGTGTCTTCCTCCACAAAGCAGAGACTGAGAGTTAAATATACTATGAGATTTTTGTTTCTACTGATTAAGCGAATTGGATACATAGCTGTATGTGTATGAGTCCGAAGACTAAGGCAGTTCTTATCAATAACTCTTATAGGTTTGCAGTTGTGCTTTAATTCACAATTGTTGGAGGTTTAAAACTATACATTATTCAATATCTACTATTTATTATTTATCAACCCATACTAAAATTTTTGGAATATAATTTGGTGTTAATACTAAATAGCGTTTGTTTTGGCTCTTGATTTACTTAAATTTCTACACTAAGTGAAGCCTTGGACACATCTTTTAACATCCCCACATCACTATTATCAGGATTAAAGGACATAACGTACACAAATGTTGAGTGTAATGAATTCCACATTGCAAGTTTTCAACAAACAGAGCTGCTGTCATCTGCTGCTATGAATTAAACCCCTAATGAAACACGTTACTATATTTCCTTAAGTGCCCAATAGACTATGCTAACAAATTCAGCCTGTGCTTATGTCAAAATCCAAAAAAGGTGCAAGAAAAAAGAGTTGTCCACCTACTCTGGAAACTAAATGGCACTGAAGAATGGAACCAGTGATGATTCCATTAATCCACTTGAGGAAGACATTCTGTGTGATGTGTGTACTCCCAACATTTACAAAATATTTCCAGTGGACCTCTTTATTGCTGGTAGAAACTGTTATAAACATGATAACTTATTTTCATAATTCTTACAGGAAGGAGAAGAAATGTGGTTGCACCTGGAAACAGCTCAAGGAGGAAAAGGGAATAGGGTTAGGAGACTTGACACAGCAGATTTACGACCCTATAAAGCTCTGGGCTGCCAGGTAATGTGAAGTTCAAATCAACCCCATGTCCTCTCTTCTATTCTTCACACTAAAATCCTCTAGGTCAGTGTCCGATTTCTAACTGTACACCAGAAGGTGGCCCATAAGAGGACTTGCTATCTTTAACAGCAAATACGGTGAGAGATGGTATGGATTCTATTTGGACTTCAAATGTGATAAAATAATCATTCTCTCTCCTAAGTGAATCTACTGTTTTTAAGCCTCTGTATGTTATCAGTCTAGACTCCATCTTGAGATGTCAACTTGTATACACTCCCCAAATGCCATACTTATTACTTTATTTGCTATAGAGCTACATATTTAATTCAACAGAAATCAACAATTTGGTAATCACATCACTGTTGAACTCAGTACTTGAATTAATCAGGGTTCTCCTGAGAAACAGAACCGAGACAGAGAGAGAGAGAGAGTGTGTAGGTGTGTGTATACACAGTTGCAAACATGTATACACATATATAGAGAAAAAGATTATAAGAACTTGCTATGCAATTATGGAAGCAAAGAATTCCAGACCCAGAAGAGTCAATGGCATAGTTCCAATCCAAGTCTGGGAACCAGAAGAACCCATGGTATAATTTCTGTTTTGAGTCTGAGTACGAAGGCAGGGGAGGATGAATGTTCTAGAGCAAAGACTGTCAGGCAGAGAAACCGTTCTTTCTTCCATAGCCTTTTATTTTATTCAGGCCTTCAGCAGACTGGATGAGGCCCTGCCAAATTGGGAAGGGCAATTTTCTTCACTCCATCTACTGATTCAAATGTTCAGCTCTTCTAGAAACTCCCTCACAGACATACCCAGGATATTGTTTAACTAAATATCTGGAACCCCTGCAGTCCAGGCAAGTTGATACATAAAATTAACCATCACACTGCTGTTTTTGATGATTTCAAATAATTAAATTCTAACCTTATAAACTTTTGACATGCAATTATTGAAATATTCTTCTCAGTTACTTCATCTGTAAAATGAGATGTTGGATTACAAGATCTCTGAGTTCCTTTAAAACCTTGCAATTCTCTATCAAGCTGCATAGTTGACTTCTTTTAGTATAAGACAGTGTTTCATTACCTTTCACAACACACACACACACACACACTCTATATAGCTTTTCCAATTTATTTCTATATTTTCACTAGCCTAAATGATTGTGTTGAGCTTTCTTGAGCTTTTCTTTAACTCTGAGTTAATTGAATTTTCATTACTAAAACAATGATTAAATTGAGTATGCTTTTTCAAGTCACAAAGAACCCTTAGAGATTCTGACCCATCTCTACTCTCCACTGAGAATTGCTGCTGTGTTTTAGAGGTCCCCAAGTGCAAAGCTGTGATAAAACTTTCATTGTTCAGGGCAAAATGAGAAAATTCATACAGTTTGATGAGATTTTAATAATGAATAATTTGTGAACTATTTGAGAGGTTACACATTTTTTTGCTTTATGTGGTGAAATGTCCATTCTTTGATGACATGAAGTTGAACATGAATACTGGTTTGCTTTACATGTTCAATTTTAAAATAAAATTACTTGACAAAAAAGAGTACGTTACTTTATAAAAATCAATTCAATTATTATCATTACTTAAAGCTTTATTCTTCTGAGAAAATCAAAAGTTTTAAAATAATTGATGGTTAGTTTATCTTTTTTTTTTAACTTCTTTATCTCATTACCATCAAATTAGTGAGTTTGGCTTGGTCTATTGACCTAAAATTTGTATGTCAGGCTCTTATTCTGTATGCGTTGAATAGCAAGGTGCTGTGTTCTATGGAATTATTGTTTGTATATATAAACCACAGGCCTAGAAAGTCTGTTCATCCTTTCATAACAAGCTATTAATATAATTAAGATAATAATGTAGAAAAAATATAAAAATCCTGAATTTCTTCATTATTTTAAAACCTGAGGGGCGCCTGGGTGGCTCAGTCAGTTAAGCATCCAGCTTTGGCTCAGGTCATGATCTCCCAGTTTATGAGTTCCAGCCTCACATCGGGCTCTGTGCTGACAGCTCAGAGCCTGGAGCCTGCTTCGGATTCTGTGTCTCTCTCTCTGCTCTTCCCCTGCTCACACTCTATCTCTGTCTCTCAAAAATAAATAAACATTAATTTATTTTTAATTTGGAAGTTATTTTCTTTCTACTTTTCCATATGAACTTTCATTTTCTTTCATGAAATTATAAATAATAGTTGTTAGGAGTTCTTTCACTTCTTTACATAGCAAGAGAATTTTTATAAAAAGGTAAATTTATCTGCTCCATTATTTTTAATATTCCTCTTCTTGACAGCACTTGGTACAGTCCTGGGCAGAGAGAATGATTCTTACAACACATATTTTGCTTTCTGGACAGATTCATGCAGCCAACTGTTAGGGAGATTTGTTTTCCCCCATTTTCCTTAGGAAAATAAGTATTTTTCTTTTATAAGCCTGACTAAAATAATAAGCTGACCTAAAGTCCAGATTTTGGTGGGTAAATAATATATTCTTAAAAGAAGTAATACACAAAAATAAAATTCTTGGAATATAGTGGTTTCAAGAAAACATCAGAATAAGGATCCTGTTTTGAAAAACATATACTTTACAATCTGGTTAGGCATATCTTAGAAGATATTTATCTTGTCCAGAGCAAAGCTCAGGAGAGAAGAAAATATGATGACTTTAAATAAAGGCAGTAAGTTGCAGCTCAATGAGAGAGAAAAGAAATCCTGATGTAATGATGTGTTTTGCTTCCTGTCCCTATCAAAGACCCTGTCCCTATAAAAGCATGCTGGATGAAATCATGGCAAATTTGTCACGTATTCCTGGAACTGAATGGTGTGTTGGGTAGGTACCTGTTCTTGGATGGTGATTAATTAATGTTTATGAATCACTTTGAAGATAGAATGCACTTCATAAATTCTAATGATTTTTATTATGATAATTTTTTCCCAGAAGTATATTGACTTTTTGCAATGGCACTTTGAAAAAGTATACATTAGTGACTGAGACCAGGTACCATGCCTAGAGGAGAACAGTAATTGGAAAGTGCGAAAGGTAATAATTTTGAGATACTGAAATTTTAGTCAAATTCATGTTGGCCTGCATGGACTAAATAATTTTCATTCAAACAAAATAATCTACATCCATCCATGATGGAATTTTCAGCTTGTGAAGTAAATGTCATAGCAACAGAATTTGTTTCTCAAATGATATTTACTCATAACAAACCTCAAGTATTCTCAAGGGCTTTAGATACTAACAGTAATGATTCTAGGCAACTTTTATTACCTTTAAGTGCAGTAGTTATAAAATCTCCCAACTTTGAGCAAATTAATTTCAGCCTATTTTCTAATGACAGCAAAGCATAATTGAATATATTACCGGCCTTCTGAATCAGATCTTTTTTCTTATTTGTTTAAAAGTGAAAGTGTTGTCATCCTAAATTATTGTTATATTTAGACTTGCAAACTCACATGGGACTAATTTCATCCTTCTACATTCCTTTTTTTTTTTTTTTCAACATTTTTGGGACAGAGAGAGACAGAGCATGAATGGGGGAGGGGCAGAGAGAGAGGGAGACACAGAATCGGAAACAGGCTCCAGGCTCTGAGCCATCAGCCCAGAGCCCGACGCGGGGCTCGAACTCACGGACCGTGAGATCGTGACCTGGCTGAAGTCGGACGCTTAACCGACTGCGCCACCCAGGCGCCCCCATCCTTCTACATTCTTAAGAGAGTATAGCTATTTCTGAAGAGACTCTTAAAAGTAAAGCAGGGATATGGTTTAAATTATTTGGAGCAATGTTTAGAATCAATTTGTATTTCAAGCTAGATGATTGCTGAAAAATGCATTGTAACTAGTTAAAGATAACTTGATTGCCTACAACCTGTTGCTATTAATGGACAGAAGAGAAATTAATGTTAACTTCATACCTGTTGATAAAAATTAAGATCCTGGATGTGCCTATCTGAAATTAATATTCTTCACCAGAAAACTTCCTATGGTTTCTATTATTTCACATTATCTTATGTCACGTTATATATCATATATCATATAAATTATTTTATATATTAGTATACATTATGTTTTTATTATATTATATTATTAACCACTTGTCCCATTTTTCTATAAAATGAGGTCCAGAAGAGGTGGACCTTACCTTTATATCCCCTATTGTATCCATCACATCAGTAGAGTGTCTGACATCCAATAGTTGCTCAAAAAATAGATTCTGGATGAACAAACAACCAAAAGGAGGCATAAATTACTGTGCATACATTGTGGGCATAAACTGATAGAATCTCATTACTGCTCCTATAAAAGTGGTAAAGTTTACCATAATAATGTTGTCTTTTAGTGAAGCTTCCATCTTAACAATGTTATAATTTGGTGTGATGTATAATTGATGTAGCTATATCCGCATATAAAATATTTTTTCAGTCTTCTAAAGTTGAAAACAATTTAAAGGACAATATTTTTAATAGAAAATAACACAGAATTATGAAAAATCTTCTCCTTCCCTTGGAAGATTATTACTGGGAAAAATACTCATAAGTTTGTCTGTAGAGACATGACTCTGAGAATTATACAGTCAAGTTAGGAAGTGACACCCACAGTGTCAAGAAGGCATTTGGATCATTCCAAGGTCTACATTGTAATTTTTTCCCCTGCAACCAAATTAACTAAAGGCTATATACTTGACCATACACTATAATGAAATGTAATAATCTTGTCATGCTGCAATATTAAATCCATATATTCAGCCAGAAGAGTATTTTTAGTTGGCAAGTATAACACAAAGCTATGACGTTCTCTTCTCAGATGCTACTTCCTTAGTCCGTATTGTAATGTTTAGTCATATTTGTTTCCAAAAGCTCTGGATACCTGATGGATTTACTGGAAATTTCAGGGGAAAAAAATAGTCCTTTGTCACTAAAGAGGTTGCACACTTTCAACCCAAGACACAAGCCAACCCCGGACAGGTTAGATGTCATTAGTGTTCATTTATTTTAAAATTGATATAGTTGTCAGTGTTCAGAAGTCAATTTTCATGTGAATCCAGCTTTCCTTGGGTACTTCTGGGTCTGCCTTCCTGCATGGCACTAACCTAGTGAGCTACTTTTGTGTTTCATGAAATGTAGTTAGTCCTAGGGAACACCAATTGTGGCTTTCAAATTAGATAGCAGGGATAGCTTCTTTCTGTCACCACTTTAATTATGTTAATTCCCAGGTTTACTCTACGTTTTTGAAAGCCTAGTAATAAATATTGTCATTGCTTTTTATAGCATATTACCTTATACTTATTTACATGATCACATCATTTTAGCTTTTATGAACTATGACTTTAATGTAAGAAAAACTAATATTTATATAAAATGAAATGTTTAAAAAAACATATCTTTCTGTTTATATTCAGGTCAGAAACATTACAATTACTCATCAAATAGATCTATGTTTATGTCATCAAACCATTCAAGAAACATTAACTGTTTACCATGTTCAATACATTGTGCTTGGCTCTACAAAATGGGGAAAATGTAGTGAAAAATAGACATATATTAGGGAGAGGTGATATACCAACCAACTCCCCACTGCCATCAAAAAAAATAGTAATAAAATATTTACAAATTGTGGTAAATGCTAGGAGGGAATAAGGAAGATGCTGTGATAAGATACCACAATGGGAAATTAACATTGGAGTAAGTGATCAGAGACATCTTCTTAGAGAAATTTCCATTTATACCAAGACCTGAAAAAGGAAACGAAGTTGGACATGTGAAGAATGGGGAGAAAGGGCATTTCAAACAGAAAAGGTAAAATACATGCAAATGTCTAAGGAGAAGGAGGTCAGTGTGTTTAATTATTCATGGAAAGCCAGTGTGGATGGAGAATGGCACCAGAAGGGGCATATGCAGAGTTCAGCTGGAATTCAGTCCTCTTGGACATCGCAGATAATGAGGAGGGATGTGCATTTAAGTTTTAAATGTTATGTATGTTTTAAGAACATTACTCTTGCTACTGAGTGGTAAATGAATTGTTAGGAAGTCAAGGGTGGAACCAGAGTTTTTCACAGTAGTCCATGTGATAGTTAATGGTGACTTAGCAGGGGATGGATACCTGTAGACTTGTCAAGAATTATCAATTGGCCAAGAATGGATAAAGAAGAAGTGGTATATATATGCAATGGAATATTATTCAGCCATAAAAAAAAAGAATGAAATTTTGCCATGGAACCAGAGAGTATCAGGCTAAGCGAAATAAGTCAGAGAAAGACAAATACTGTATGATTTTACTCATATGTGCAATTTAAGATACAAAACAAATGAGCAAAGGGAAAAAAACAAGAAACAAATCAAGAGACTCTTAATTAGAGAAAACAAGCTGATAGTTACCAGTGGAGAGATGGGTGAAATAGGTTATGGGGATTAAGGAGGGCACTTGTCATGTTGTGTGGAAGTGTTGAATTACTACATTCTACATCTGAAACTCATATAACATTCTATGTTAACTAAGTGGAATTAAAAATTTAAAAGAAATTATTGGGGCACCTGGGTGGCTCACTTGGTTGGTTTGGCGTCCGACTTCGGCTCAGGTCATAATTTCACAGTTTGTGAGTTCGAGGCCCGCGTCAGGCTGTATGCTGACATCTCGAGGCCTGGAGCCTGTTTTGGATTCTGTGTCCCCTTCTCTCTCCGCCCCTACCCAACTTGTGCTCTCTCTCTCTCTCTTAAGGATAAATAAATGTAAAAAAAACAAAAACAAAAACAAAAAACAAAAAACACCAACACACTTTAAAATATTATCAATTGGCTATAATGCAGGTAAGGTATGCCTTAATTTTTTTGTTATTATCAGGTGGTTAAAACTAGAAAAGGAACACACCTAGGAATACAGAAGATAGGAAGACCATTAAGATTTGGGGGCGTTCATGGTAAGTTGGAGATGCCTATGAAATATCTGGATGAAGATGTCCAAGGAATACATCGCTAAAATTGGGGTCAAGAAATACATTTTTCCCTGAGGGATCCAGCTTCTTCATTAACTGGTGGTAATGACCCTTAACCTCTGAGGTGACTTTCAAAGTGACCTACTTCGTTTTCTAAGTATCAAATTTTTCTTCCTTATGATGTACTATTATATATAGGTAATTTAGTAGTAATGGAGTAGTACTTAAATGGTACAAATGATGCATAGCTTCTATTTTATAACAAAAATCCTGAACAGTGCAAGACCCTGAGTCAGCCATCAAATTAGGTAAATTCGGATTACCACCTTGACTTTACTAAGTTAAAACATTTTTTTTACCCTAAGATACTCAGAGATAAAGTTAACTCTCATTCAAAATGATTGGAAAACTCCATTTGCAAATACTTGGGCAGTTAAGATTGACTACTGATTGGTTCAGAACAGAAAGATTCTTCAAATTTAACCTAATTCCAAAATGAGAAGCCAACAGAATGTCTATAGGTTTTTTTTTCTTTGACTTCATTTCAAAAAAGAGTTTATTATCAAACGTTGAATTAGTAAGTTTAGAGTAACCAAATGGTTTGCTCTTCCCTGACATTGTATTTTGTTCCTACAGACCTTTGCTTATGCCCCCCTTTTTGAAGGGATTGCCCTCCTTCCTTCAACAGCATCTTCAGTAACCAGCCCTGGTGACAGCCACTGGCACAGTGTTCCCACTCTGTCCCACACTCTTCTGAGACTGTGAGTGCACTTCTCACCTTTACTTATCCTTTGAGCTCCTTGCATACATCCCTGTCACCGCATTTGGCACTTGATCTTTCAATTGTTGGTTCACCTTCCAGCTTCTCTCACATAATGGCAAAATAATTGAACGCTGTGAATTTTCCAGCACTTAATGACTATGCTGAGCATGTAGTAGGCTTTTGAGAAATGTACAAGGAAGACAAGAAGGCAGGGAGAAAATGAAAAAAGTTTTATTTCTTTGTTAACAAGTCTGAGTGTGTTTTGCCAGCTATATAGTTTAGAACAAGAGTAATCTAAATAGAAGAATATAAAATTATGATCTTAAATACTGTGGTTTGCCTGAAAAACATTTTTTGTAATATTTATAAGAAGAGTTTCTTGAAATTGGGGGGAGCCTATTATCAACATGAATCTTTTATTCATTTATCTCAAGCAGGCTGATGAACAAACATTTTAAGATATCATGACAAGTGACTGTACATGAATTATTTTTTGAAATTTGTATTTAACAACTCTGTTGGCTTTGTGACAATTAAAGAAACAGCTATTCTCTGTAAACTTACATTTTAAGACAAAGAGAAAATTCTCGCATTATTTCCTCCATTGTCCAGAAGACAAGTTAATATCCAAAGGTAAAATGATTTGAACATCTCTATCACCAAGATCAATGTTTAATTTATTCTCCTAAATGGATTCTCCTTTACCCTTTTAACCTACCTATACAGTCTTGGCATTCGACATGCCTAGAGGTTTAGGTGAATTCTTGGTGGGGGATAATTCTAGCTGTTTCCAAACTATAGTCTACAGATAAGATGAAATATGACACTTTCAATGTATAGACAGTCACCAGCTTATAAATATATTGTGTTGCTCTAGGAAAGCTGTCATTTGGATGTTACAACATAATGCTCACTTTGTTTCATAGAAATATTGCTGAAAATGGTCCCTTCTGCAGCCCACTAAAGCGTATTGCTTTGTAATGAGTTGACAGAATAGCATTCATGGAACTCAAGAACAAAATCTTAAAAAGAAACCATGATTCTCTGAGAAAGTGCATTTAGGATTCTTACTTGGCTTACAGGAAATGCATCTTCCTCCACTCGTATCTGCAACTCCATGGGGAACAGGGACTCCATGACCTCCACACCTGGTATAGTATCTCTCATGGTGTGGGACGGGAGCTCTAGTAAAATAAGATAGGAGAAGTAGAAACATAAGATGCAAGTTGTAGGAACTAAATGACTTTAGAAGAGCTTCCTATGAGTGAAATCTCCATTATCAAATAAAAGTCTTCTGCCATATACTGATT
Organism: Puma concolor; assembly: GCF_028749965.1. Classification (NCBI taxonomy): domain Eukaryota; kingdom Metazoa; phylum Chordata; class Mammalia; order Carnivora; family Felidae; genus Puma; species Puma concolor. Next base: position 127,507,072 of record NC_141668.1, on the reverse strand, counting down.
TTTGCACCCTTCTCAGGAATTTCCCTGCCTTATCTCTCTGCTATTTATCTTATCTTTTAATAGTCTCTTTAAACTCCACTGTTATCACTGTAGCCCTGGTTTTTGGGGTGCCAAGACAACAGACCTTCATTCCCCTCCAACCATGATGTGCCCCATCTCACCACAGGAATTATGCACATGGTATTATCTTGCCCTGGAGTCTCCTATTGCCCTCACACAGCTACTCTTGCCTCTTTCACCAGATTAATTGCTATTCATTCTGATTAAGTAAAATTCTCCTCTTACCATCTCCCATTGTACCAATATACTCTCCCCTAACACTTATCAAGCCTCTAGTTCTTCAAAATATATTTGTGTTATTTTTAAATTAATTCCTAAAATTTCCAGTAAACCGTAAGCTCCATGAGGATAGAAGCCATGTGGTTTTTAGTTCATCATTGTATCCCCAGAACCCAATACATTTCCTCGCAGTTTCTGAAGCTCTCAATAAATGGAACTTATTTAGAAACAAATGAATAACAATTAATAAACTCTAATAAGTATCTAATAAATAAACACAACTTATTTAATTGCAAAAGGTTAAATTAATGAGTGAATGATCATTACTTATATCTTTTCTAAAAGATTTTTCTCTTCATAGAGCTCATCTTGGAGCTTTTGCTGTGTTACTTGTTCCTCAAAACTAGAAGGCAGTTCTCAAATTTCCTCATCAGTCTAATGGGACAGAAATAATGAGAAATCAGGGAAATTTTCATTAAATTATATTTGCAATGCCTCTTTATCTCATATCTAGTTACAATCCCCCCCCCCCACACACACACACATACACAAAACCAGGGAAATAAAGGTGGCAATACCTGGCATGTATAACCCAACTTCCTGCACCCAAGACAATTGTTCCTGCTGAACATCAGAATCCTTCCTATTACAATGCTGTGGGCAACTATCACTACTAACTTTGTTGGTTTCATGAGATGAAATTGACCTGTAATACCTAAAAGAAGTAAATGGAAACAAGTCTCATTTTTTCTGTTATCAGCAAGATAAAATTTTCCAGGCAATTATGAGAAGGAGAACATACTCTCTAATTACCCATATTGCTTTGGTTCCAACCATGCATTAAAAATAGCCTTAAAAATTTTAGAGTTGTGTTATAAAAAGTTTTTCACAAAAAGTATGCTGATTTCTTTCCTCTCATAATACATATCAGATATTGTCTCAGTTATTCCAGTTCTCTTACTTACAAAACCTGAAATGTGGTTCCCATCATTTAGATAATAGGATTTATGAGAACAGTTAGTATGATAAGCAGAAAAATGCTTCCCCATTCCAAAGATGTCCATGTCCTAATCCCCAGGACCTGTAAGTATGTTACATTACATGGCAAAAATGATTTTAAAGATGTGATTGAATTGTGGCTCTTGCAATAAGATGATTTTGGATCATTCAGATGGACCCAGTATGATCACAAAGGTCTTTAAAGGTGGAAGCTAAAGGCAAAAGAAGAGACACAGAGTCAGTGTTACCAGGCTGGAGAAAAACTAGGTGGGTCATTGCTGGCTTTGAAGATACAAGGGACCATCCAAAGAATACAGGCAGCCTCTAGAAGCGGGGAAGGCAAGAAAACAGATTTTCTTCCAGAGCATCCAGAAGGAATGCATTTCTGCCAAATCTTTGATTTTAGCCCATTGAGATCCATTTTGTGTTTTTTGTAAGCCGCTAAGTGTGTGGTATAGCAGTAATAGGAAGCAAATATAATGAGTTTTAAAAACTTGCCAAGTTCAAACAGTGAATGGAGAGTTACAAATAAAACCCAGACAGTCTAACAAGAAAACCCATTTTATGAAATTGGCAATGGAAAAACAACTCAAAACCATGTGAATACACACACACACACACACACACAGAGATGAATATATAAACATAGCATAAATGTATATATATACAACTGTATTATGCATACGTATATTTAGTGTGTGTGTACACATACATACATACATGTGTCATTACCAGTGCTACACTGCTTCATTCATTTTGATTATTTGAAAATAGCACAGCTTTATGCTAATGAAAGTGCAAAGATAAACTTGGTTTCAAAGTGCTACTAAATGCTGTTTATATAGCCTGTTTTATGAGATGCTGAAGATGTACTACACACATAATACTTAAAAGAAATTACAGTTCTACCAGAGTTATCCTCAGATTGTCAATTGATTGTGGATCATAGAATTCTTTTACTCTGTGTGTGTGTTTGTGTGTGTGTGTGTGTGTGTATCTACTTTCTTTTAAAGTACTGAGAATGTTTATAACTGTAATGGTTACTAATGATTGCTCATAAATTATTCATAATTTAGATATGAGGAATCCTGAAATCAAAACTAATGGCACCAGACATAAAGTGACAACCCAGAACTGAAGAATGTGTGAAGAGACCATAGAAGCATGGGCCAGTACATGAATAAGCTCAGATAGCAAGTGTAATTAGAGAGGTGGGGAAGCTCTCCTGAAAACCAGGCTTTGAAGTCATTTGCAGGAAATTTTTAGAATGTTTGGGGAGAATCAGAGTGAATGTCCCCTTCCTAGAGCCAGGAAGAAGAGAGATCAGTTTGCAACACCATCATTTTCCAGTTGGATGATATTGAATCGTACACTTAACCTCTCTGAACTTGATTCTTCTCTCATAAAAAAAGCATATTAGTAATTTCCACATGAGGCCGGTGTGATGATTAAATGATCCAATGCATGTAAATCACCGTGGATAGTGTCAGTGTTCAACAAATATTATTTCCTTATTTGGCCCTGTTCTCCATTGATTCTTGTATGCTTTAGAGCAATATACCCTTAAATTTGCTTTGCCAAATAAGCTATTTTTAAATGATAGACTACATAGGGCTTATGTCCATTTTGAAATAAACTTGGTTAAATGAATTATAATTCTTTATTATAGGACTTCTGAGAACCTTCAGTATGCTACTTTGTGTTGTGATTCTTTGAGGGATATGCATTATATGATATGGAGCATTTCCAAATTTTATTGGACGATTTTTTGCATAGAAAATCACATGGGACAAATTCAATAAAACATACCATAAGAAGTGCACATTTAAACAAACACACACACACACACACACACACACACACACACAAAACAGAATAAAACTTCAAGAACTTTGAGCTGTATCTTTGTTGCTTCATGGATGTATTGACTTTCAAACAAATATTTAAAGATATTTAAATAAGATTTAAAGAACTTTGTTCTACTCATTGTCTCTTCTACAGAGAGTTGTGAGGATGAAATTGCACACAGTTTGTGAAAGTACACTGTAGAGTTAAAAGCGCCTCACAAGCAAGAGATTAGCAATTACATTGTTTCACCATCTGACCTGCCATTTGTTCCACCGTGTGAAAGGGATGTGGGCTGGTGGTTCCTAAAGGCCTTGGTTGGTCACAGTAAAGAAAAATTTGCATCATTGGCCCCAGAGGCTGCAAGGTGAGAGACTGGGGATGAATGAGAACAACCCAATTATTTCTATGAGAGAAGAATTCCTTTCAGAACAAATGTCATACATTTAAAGAGCCAGTAGAGTTTGGTGCATGAGGGACACAGGCTCTTTTAAAATTTTCACTGAATTTTAATCCATTAAGATAGTCTAGCACAAGACTAGTTATAAGACCATCTGTCCCTTAACTCACAATATTTTGTGGAGAGACCTCACATAGGTCTCTACTTCTTTATGGGATTTCATACTGGAAATAGAGAATCATACACACACACACACACACACACACACACACACACACTAATTGATTTTATTTGTTCAACTGCTCCCAACATTTCAACCATGAAATATTGAAGGCGGGAGATCCTTTCCCAGTAGGAATCTTCCATGGTCAATTATATTTAGGAAGTACTACTCTCTCCCCTTCCCGGGAGTTTCACAAAGCACTTTATCAATCTAAGAGATCCCAGAAACCCTACACTCAAGAACCATTAACTTGGTCTAATACAATATTTCCCAAATTATTTGATCACAGTAAACACTATAGACAAGAAATTTGTAAAAATTTCACTGAAATGTCCCAATAATGTCCCCAAACCCATGATGGAAATGCTCCATTAGATGATTCCCCAACTCCCCAAGACCTCTGTCATTCCCAGAGTGTACATAGTTCCTTCAGAGGATGCCTGAATGGCTTGGTGCCCCTGTGTCCTCAGTGCTGAAACCTTCTTTTCTGAAACACTGTTCAGCACCTGCTGAAGAGTATGGTTTAGACCATTAGTATATGGGACTAGATTGCAGTTTGAATAGACTGGAGGGAAGAGGCTGCTTCTGGGGGACCAGTTTTCACACAAAAAAAAGTGCTTCCTCTTTCTCTGTCTCACTACATACCGATTTTTCTTGCCGTCTAAGGTGTCTGTAATTGCCACTGCAGGGGGATTATGCACTCCCTTCGTGTGAAGCAAGAGGCTGAGAAGAGAAATTACTGGTAAATGAGACCTCTATGACATTTGCATAAACATGGTTATATCAAGCCCTGGCTTTTACCAGCATCTCTCGCCAGTCCAGCAGAAGCATCTGCCTCAGCTGAAGGATGTGCTCCTTGGCAATGAGCGGCAGAGAAGGGCTCTGTAGGCTGTTAGGCTTTAAATGAACCCTAGAGTCTTCCAGTCAGGATTTGCCTACTCGAAGTTCAAAACAGAAAGGAAACAGATAAACAGAAAATTAAGACCCAATCTCTAGGCAACCAATGGAAGTCATAAGAAGTACGTTTTAGGAAAAACAATATGCACTGGCTTTGTGTAACGATTATGGACACTCAAGTCTTTCATTGCTAACAATGATTGCCTGTTTACCGTGCTAGGTAACATATATATAATCTAACTTATCCTTTACAATAATCTTTCAAAGAAGGTATTTTTTTAATACTGGTTTCACAAATGAAAATCTAAAGTTGATAGAGAAGAAATGGCTCACAAGTACCATGCAGGAATTCACACAGGTCTAGCCAACAACAAAATGTAGACTCTGTATCCGTTATGATACACTGACTCCTTTCCTATGCTGTATATCTTTTGTTTGTTTCTCCAGATCCATTCTCCACCGTTTACTCCCCTTTTTTTGTCTATAAGGATTATGTTAACTAGTTACTTTTTCTCTGGCTTGCAGTTAAACTTCTCTAATAGGGGACACTGTAAGGAAATTTGAAGAAGGTCCTTCTACCATCACTGCTTTTCTCAAGGCAGTTGATTCTGTGCGTTTTTCTCTCTTATGGTTCCTCTTGCCTTTGAGCCAAGGGTTTGTGCATTTAGATTGCTTTGAGAATTGGCCGCAATTATTCCTCCTGTCCTTGTATGAATGCCCCTTTGCAATGTGCCTTTTCTCTCCTCCATTATAGAGGTGGAGTGAATTCCCCTCTCCTGTCAATCAGGTCTGAACTTGCCCCTTGCTTTGACCAAGAGAACGTGGTAAAAGAGACCTTTTTAAAGCAAGTCCCAGAGCATCAGACTCAAGAGGCTTTGTAACTTCTTCCCTTCCATTCCTGGAAATCTGACAGCGTCTCTTGTTGAAGCCTGGTTAGACTCCTTGAACATGAATGGCCACAAGAAGAGGCTGGCCCAGCCAACAACCAAAACTGACCTTCAGAAATGTAAATGAGGTTGTCTGGGACCATCTAATCAGATCTGCCAGATCATTGTATCTAACTGTGTAACCTCAGGCAAGACCAGAAGAGGGACTGTCTAGCTGATTCCAGTGTAATATAGCTGCACAGAAATGTGAGCAAATCAATGGTTGTTTTAAAACACTGTTTTAAGGTATGTTTGTTACACAAAAGCAATAGCTGCTACAGTAACTGATCTGTCTTTATCTATTATCTTTATCAATAGTCCATTTTTACATAAACCCTCATCAAAAGATCTGACTTGGAGTGTGCCATCGGGACCCTGGTTGATACCCCTACCATCACAGTTCAAAGAGTAATCAGAGACTTGTTTGGAAGAAGAGTGGCCTAGGCTATATGTTATACTTCTGAATCAATGGAGGTAATTCTCTAGGAAATCCTAACTATAATGCTTCATAGTTATAGATAATGATTACTTTGCATCAAGCATGTTGCTTACATTACTTGTAATAACTGTCGCTGTGGACTGGAATTAGATATTATCATTAGCCCCTTTTTGCAGATGAGAAAGCAGAATTTCAAAGAGGTAGGGCAATCACCTCAGTATACTGCTAGTAAGTAGCAGATTCAGAATTAAAACATAGGTCTCAGTTTACTCCAACATTCATGTTCTTTCCACTTCATCAAACTATCTCAGAAACCAAAACTGAGAGGTCTGATAGCTAACCAACAATATCCTTGAGTGCAAACACTGTCGACTTGAGAATTTGTGGATTTACATTCTCTTTTCTTTTTTGTGGATTTCCTTTTATAAAGGTTTTTCTGAAGCTGTAATATCTTCTCTCAGAGAAAAAAGGATTGGGTTCACAATAGCAGCGTACTTCAACACTATCAGGTGGATATAATTTATTTGGCCTTCACAAGTAGCAAATTCAGGGGTGCTGGCTGGTTGAGTTGATGGAGCATGTGACTCTTCATCTCAGGGTCATGAGTTTGAGCCCCAAGATGGGCATGGAGCCTACTTGGAAAAAAAAAAAAAGTAGAAATTTTGAATCATAGGTACAGCTGAATAATGAGCCACAGACTAGTGTTGTGCAGTTTCCCAGTACATCTGCTTTAGAAATTCATCTTGTTAGACCTCCCAGGGGTAAAAAGAGATGTATACAAATAGAGCAGGAAGTAATCTGTGGTTCTTATTTATCTATTCCTTGCAAGAGTCTCCTGAGATGGAGAGTTTATGTCACATAGGTACCTGAGGGAGTATACCACCAAAAGTGACTGTAGCAGATTCCTGAGGTATGATAGGAATGGTACCCACCAAAGGATTTGTGCTGAAGGGGCAGGCAGCCCAGACAAGGTGAAATTATATTTTTGTGTCAAAGAATGGAACACATCATTAAAGGCCAGGTAACAGAGGCTAGAATAATAGCAGCTCATCCTTAGGGAAAGCAGCATGGATATAGCATGGTCCATGAGCATGTGGGCTCAGGAGTGAGACTGGCTTACGTCTTGGCACTAGTTATGAACTCTTCTCATTCTGTGACAATTGGCAAGTGACTAAGAATCCTTAAATCTTGCTTTAATTCACTATGAAAAAAAAAGGGTAACAGTGGCACCTACCTCATGAGGATTAAATGAGATAATGTAAGGAACTTACTATAATTTCTGGTTCATACTAACAGTAAAATAAGTTGTTAATCATCGATGTATCTAATATAAGTGCAATATATGAATTATGCCTTTTAATATTCCCCCATCCTTCCAAAGTAAATATATTGTCCATTTTTGTGGTTTTTGAAAACTGAGGCAAATTACCTATCCAAGCCCTTGCTGCCAGTATATGTCAATGCTGGGACTGGATCTGAACTCCCTCTGATTGCACAAAATAGATGTTTTTTCCTCCAGGTATTGTGCCTCTGTATCACTCTGCCTCTCTCAGGGAGGTGTGTGTGTGTGTGTGTGTGTGTGTGCAAGAAAAAGCATTTGTGTGTGTGTGTGTGTGTGTTCAATCTCTTCCATGTGAAAGACATAGCCATTGTGCCATGCACTTGGGGGTGTTCATCCAACTGTGGGAATGTATTTGTCATGATCCAGGAATTCTCTCTTAGCTTCAGTAACCCCTCGCACATTGTAGCAAGGCAGCTGTTGCAGGAATCTGGTTCCATTCATAGTTGAACAGAGGGTAGCAGAGGAGGAATAATTGGGCTATGTAGGGAGCTCGCCCATGACCTTGGCCTCATTAGCAACATGCTTTAATCATCAAAGCCAAGCAACCACAGGTGGCTGTGCCTCGCGCAAATGTTCTGCATCTCATTTCCTGAAAATGTCAATGTTTGAGAATATAAATATTACTTATAATCCTGGGATGATTGTACAGGTACTAATGGAATGGTTTTATGGTATTGATTTTCAATAGCTCATTTGGTATAATCAGCTTAACTTCATCTGCTAGAAAACGAACTTCTAATTCCAGTCTGAAACATATTACAAGAAAATGATTTTAGCCTACTCTGCCACTACCTTGAATCCTTTATGGAAGTAGACTGGGCATAAATCTTAAATAAATAAATCAACTTTAGACTCTTCCAGATTTTCATGATCTCACAAGATTGATTTCCTTTCCTTTAATCTGTTTCTAATAAAAGGGATATCTTCCTCTGAGACGCAGTCTGTAATCTCTTCCATTTTTATTATCATTCTCATAGACATCCTCTTTTCCATTTTAAGAGGAGCAGGTTTACTCAGAGAAAGATAGCTTTAATGAACAATCAAATCTGTGCAGAAGTGGAGGAATTCTGGAGAGAAGCAATGGTCTTTTGGGTGGGCTGGAAAGACCAATGCATAAAAGTAACCTTTCCCCTCCCCCTTGAGAGGTATGAAAGCACAATTTTCTCCCTTACTACAAGCGTATGAATCTAAAGAATTGAAAATTGAGAAAGGAAATGAACAAGCAATGGGGATTGTCAACTGGTGTTGCAATAGATAGAATTATTCAGGCATTATTCAGAATGTAATATGCACTTTATCAAATGACCAATTACTAAACACTCTATTAAATTACTAATTACTAAATGCACAAATTAGTAGTTATTAAGCACTTTGTTAAATTACTAATTACTAAAGCTTTATTAAATTACTAATTACTAAGCCCATATTATAATGGTGAATTATTCCAAAACCCCAAGATTGAGACTGTTATCATATCACTATCTTACCGATGTGTACAGAATTGGATAAACGTTCCCACAGTCATGCAGCTTGTGTAATGGGGTCAGGACTCCAACCAAGGCAGCCACACTCCAGTCCCATGCAGGAGCCCACAAGTCTATCAGATAACAATGCCTGTGAGAATGCTTGATGGGACTTAAGTTTTGGATCAGTACTTGTTTCCGATCTTGTCTCTGGGCCTTTGGGCAGAGCACTTCACAGCTGTTGGCCTCAGTTGCCCTAGCTTTAAAATGGAGAAAAGGGGTAGCCTGCGTGGCTCAGTTGATTGAGTTCCAACTTCAGCTCAGGTCATGACCTTACAGTTTGTGGGTTTGAGCCCTGTCTCAGGCTCTGTGCTGACAGCTCAGTACCTGGAACTAACTTCAGATTCTGTCTGTCTCTCTCTCTCTCTCTCTGCCCCTCCCCCTGATCATGCTCTCTCTCTCTTTCTCTCAAAAATAAATAAACATTAAAAAAAAAGTTTTAAAATGGAGATAAGGGGTGCCTGTGTGGCTCAGTCAGCTGAGCATCTGACTTTTGATTTCATCTCAAGTCATGATCTCATGGTCATGATTTCATGATCATGAGATTGAGCCCAGTGTTGGGTTCCTGCACTGGGTGTGGAGCCTGCTTCAGATTCTCTCTTCAATCTCTCTCTCTCTCTCTCTCTCTACCTCTCCCTCTGCCTCTCCCCTGCTCTCACTCTCTCTCCCTCTCTCTCTCTCTCAAATAATAAAATAAAATAAAATAAAATAAAATAAAATAAAATAAAATAAAATAAAAATAAAATAAAATAAGAGATACCTATCTCCTACAACTGAGACAACCCATTGAAAATACCAGTTATGCAAATTGGTGCAGCCGCTCTGGAAAGCAGTGTGGAGGTTCCTCAGAAAATTAAAAATAGACCTACCCTATGACCCAGCAATAGCACTGCTAGGAATTTATCCAAGGGACACAGGAGTACTGATGCATAGGGGCACTTGTACCCCAATGTTCATAGCAGCACTCTCAACAATAGCCAAATTATGGAAAGAGCCTAAATGTCCATCAACTGATGAATGGATAAAGAAATTGTGGTTTATATACACAATGGAATACTACGTGGCAATGAGAAAAAATGAAATATGGCCTTTTGTAGCAACGTGGATGGAACTGGAGAGTGTGATGCTAAGTGAAATAAGCCATACAGAGAAAGACAGATACCATATGGTTTCACTCTTATGTGGATCCTGAGAAACTTAACAGGAACCCATGGGGGAGGGGAAGGAAAAAAAAAAAAAAAAAAGAGGTTAGAGTGGGAGAGAGCCAAAGCATAAGAGACTGTTGAGAACTGAGAACAAACTGAGGGTTGATGGGGGGTGGGAGGGAGGGGAGGGTGGGTGATGGGTATTGAGGAGGGCACCTTTTGGGATGAGCACTGGGTGTTGTATGGAAACCAAATTGACAATAAATTTCATATATAAATAAAAATAAATAAATAAATAAAACTGAGAAAGCAAAAAAAAAAAAAAAAAAAAAAAAAGAAAAGAAAATACCAGTTATGCTGGGCAGCTCATGGGAAAAACCCAATGAGTGATAACTGAGGTTGCTATCATTTTGTTACTAGTTCTGTGACCATGGGCAAATTACTAAACTACTTGAACTCTGGGGACTTTATTATTTAAATGAACATAAATAAGTGTACTGCCTTTACAGTGAGTTGATAGGTATTTAAGGCTAAAAAAGATGCATCTTTACTTCCAAGAAGTGGAACAACGGATTCCTGTTAATCAAACATCTCTGTCTAGCAGGCCTGGATCCAACTGGATGCTAAACAGATCACCCTTAGCAGGGGACCAACATTGAGAGAGGTACTACAGTGCTAGCTTTGGAGGTACCCTGTACCTATACACTCAAAGATAAATCCCTCAAGTGTAATGATGTTTTTCTTCTTTGTATTGTAGCACAGAAGGGGTGTGTGTGTGTGTGTGTGTGTGTGTCTTTAGCAAACAGATACACACAGAAGTTGAAATCTATCCAAAGTCAGCTGATTCCTGGGGGGTGTTAGTTGGATCTTATAATTGTCAAATTTGAAAGCCATAATAATAACACTTCATATTTATAAAGTAACTAATATATATTGAGCCCACTGCAACATACTGGTGTTCTTATCCCCATTTTACAGATTTGTAAACATGGACTCAAAGTGGTTAATTGTTCAAGCTTTGACAAAAACATATGGCAGAGTCAAGGTTCCAATCCAAGACCTTCTGGCAGAAAAGGTATGCCCTTACCTATGTAGCCCACTTGAGCTTCGTTGTTGCCTAGTTAGTAAAAACATTGGGAGACAGAGCGTGGTAAGGGGCTGATGGAATTTCTGGGCACAGGGCTTGGAAGCCAGGTAGATGTGGCTGTGGGAAAATGTCTGCATAATATATGCATAATTTGATTGTGATAATATGGGTGTGGACTCATTTCAGGGAGGAGTGAGTGTGAGATAAATAATTCGAATCTGTGTTCCCATACTTAAGTATGGTGGTTAGCACTTACAATGAATGACTCCTTATACATTATGTGTCTTTCTAAGGAACATGACCTGATCTACGTGATGCATTGAGTCTAGTAAAAAACAGCTTGACTCTTAGGCCAGAGATGAGATCAGCGACTGAGAAAGTAACCATCTCAGTCTTGGAAACTTAATTAAGGATTCTCAGAGGAAGAAATATTTGACTAAAACTTGAAAATTGTGTCAGAGCTTTGCAGACAGAGAAGGTGTTGAATAAAGGAAAAGGAAGAAGGAAACGGAGTATGGTGCCAATTAATCAACATAAATATGAATGTTTAAAAACTGTAAGGAGGGGCGCTTGGGTGGTTCAGTCGGTTAAGCGGCCGACTTCGGCTCAGGTCATGATCTCGTGGTCCGTGAGTTTGAGCCCCGCGTCAGGCTCTGTGCTGACAGCTCAGAGCCTGGAGCCTGTTTCAGATTCTGTGTCTCCCTCTCTCTGAACCTCCCCCGTTCATGCTCTGTCTCTCTCGGTCTCAAAAATAAATAAACGTTAAAAAAAATTTTTTTAAAATAAAAACTGTAAGGAAACTTATAAATAAAAGACACAATAAAAAGTGTGCTTTATATTTATAAAACTCTTTGTGGGGGCAGGGAAAGAAAACCCCGTATTTTCAAAGTGCTGTCATTTTCATTACCTGATTCACACAACCCTGTGAACAGAACATTGGTATTTGGCATATGTTTTAGTCCATTTAGACTGTTATAAAAAATGCCTAAATGCCTTAGACTAGGTAGTTATAACTGACAGGATTTTATTTCTTACAGTGCTGGTTGCTGGAAAGTCTGAAGTCAACGCACCAGTAGTTTTGGTATCAAGTGAGAGCTTGCTTGCTTTTCAATGGCGACTTCTCACTGGGTCCTCAGGAGGAGGAAGCGGTGAGGGAGTCCTCTGGGTTTCTATTTTAGGGACACTAATCTCATTCATGGAACTCTGCCCTCATGACTTAAGCACATCCCAAAGGTCCCACCTCCTAATACCATCACATTTGGCACTAGGTTTCAACACAGGAATCTGAGGGGACACAAACTCTCTGTCCATAGCGCTAAGGGAACTGAGAAACTATTTAAGTTTCTTGATCTTGATGGTAAAACAACCGAGAACTAGAATTCAGAACACTTAACCCTTAAACCTCAATTCATTGCTCTCAGTAGATAAAATATAAAAAGCCTACTTATACCTTTAATACTAAGAAAGAAAGCATTGTCATGCTTTTAGAGAAAGAAATAGTGTACTTGTAGTCCTTTAACGGTAAGGAAAAGAATTTCTTATCACATTAGATTGAGTTCCTTTAAAAGAAAAGGGGTTAAAAGTGAGAAATCTCTATTTCAGAAGCATCACATAATGATGATCATAGTCAAGAGATGAATAAATTATTCATTATTCTCTTTGAGAGAATATCAAAGAGCTGATTTGAAATATTAGACATTTCACAGCAGTAGACATTTGTATCTAATGTCCACTATAATAATTTACCTAATTTATCTACAGCACTACACTCAGAAATATAGACTCTAGGTTACCCCTAATATCAAGCTTTCTTCAGTTCCTGGAGAATTTCTGTGTTGCATTTTTGACTTTTAGATTTCTAAGTCATTCTGAAGTTTTTCTCAAGTAATAGGAATTGCATTATAAGTAATTTTCTGTAAAAATAAGGATTTATTAAAGGATTTTTGGACTAACATTAGATGTAATCACTTTCTTTTGGTTTTAATGATCTCAACTTGACTGCTTTCTTCCTCTATTGTGTATTGAACTCAGATAATACTAAGAGCTAATATTAATTGAGCACTTTCTATGTGATACGTATTGTATTAAGCATTGATTCAGACATTACCTAATATATTCATTATAGTGCTTTATTATTTTGTTGTGTTTTATGTCTCTCTACCAAGAAACAATGCCAAGAAAGAGATAGCTCTTTAGAAGCTGGAAAATCTCTGCTCCTTAATTTTGGACGCACAAGTTCAAATCCCAGCTCTGCTGTTTGCCAGCTCTATGGCCTTAGGAAAAACATATACTCTAAATACAATATTATAAAAACATATACCATGAATACAGTAAAGTCAATTTTGCTAACTATAAAATGCATGTACGGTCTCTGGTGAGTACATGAAATAAATAGCAGGCAAATACCTAAAATAATATGGCAAAACAGTTCTGTTTCTAGTATGCTTCAGGGGCTGAATATTTTCAGCTGGGTTTATTTACCAGTACTTTAATCCACACGAACACATAGTTTACATAATCCTGAGAATATCAGTGAGGATTTCATTCTCTGCCTAATTAACAGGGTTGATGTTGTAGATCTAATGAAATAATGCACGTGAAATGGATTGTATATTGCAAAGTACTGTACAAATGGAGGTGTTATTATTTTCCCTAGAGCTTAACATAAGATAGAGTGAAGCTATTTCCTATTTCAAAAATTCATGGTCAGGGAAAAAGGAATTCCAGAGGATCCATGAATATATCCTCTGTGTTCAAAACATGAGAGAACGGTTGTAATTTGGGCCAGAGAAGATACTATTAACAGGCAACAACTTGGCTATGTGAGCAATGTTTCTGAGGAGGACACAGAATACTTTCTGTTTTATGTTCACCACAAACCCACCTACAGAAAACAGGCTCCAGGAGAGATTTCTGTGGAATATAAAGAAGAACTTCTAGACTGTCAAGGTGATAAAACCCTGGCAGGGGTTATTGAATTAAGTTGTTGAGACTCTCTCCCTGGAGAATGTCAGGTAGAGAACAGGCATCTATCTGTTCTAGAAGGCTTAGACATTTAACTGCTGGAGTGCAAATTAAAGACTTCCAGCTGGATCAGATGAGTTTTTAAGGTCCCTTCCAGCCCATTTTCTTAACTAATCAATTGTATTTCATCTGACAACTTTTCAGTTTTCAAAATGGACTCACTATATTCCTTAAAGTGTGGCTTATTTCTAAACTTTAAAATAATTGCCATGGATCACATTTTATATAATCTAACTACAAAATAGAGGTAATATTCTATAGCTGGATTTAACCTACACTTTACATTTAGCATTAACTGCTATGTAATAAGCACAGGGAGTTGGACAGGGAACCCCATCTGATGATTCACTACATGGAGGAATTCTATGATCTAACATCTGAAATGATAGAAATCATTGCAGTCTTACAGTAATGCTTTTCCTGGGATATACTTAGTGGTTCAATTTTCAAGTTACGCATGATTATATTTTAGCTAGGATTTATGCTTCTTTGGAAGATTTTGAATGTTAGTTTTTCTTACTTGAAGAACTTGAGTCTGACTTGTTCTGGATTTTACTCCATAATGAATCATGAGAGATTCTTGTGTGTCTCTGACAGCATTTCCTCTAAAAGACACCTCAAACATATGAATCAATGAACCAAAATGCCACAACCCTGAGAAGAAATTAACTCACTGTTGTTCATCTTCATAATCCACATCTTTGGTGGTTTCCATGGTGATTCCCTGGCTAGCAGCACTTTGTTTACCAGATGTCTTATTGTTCAACTGCTCATCTGTCTTAGGAGTTTAAAGTTTGAGAGCTAAAGTCTAAGCAGAACATTTTTTTTTTTTTTGTAAATAGCACAGAGAAAGAAAGGAAAAAAAAGACAACTTTTATAACATTTTTAGACATGAGTAAGGATAGGATGGAGGTATTGTCCTGTCACACTCCAAATCACTGCATGACGAATAACTCAGATTTGCATTATATTCTGACATGTTTTAATAACGAGGGAAAGTTTAATTATACTGAAAACATAACTCCTACCCGCTTAGCAGATTTTACCTCCCTGTTGGCTCCATGATGTGTTAGTTCGCATGGTAAAACGCTTACTCCTACCAAGTGCTGGTCACAAGGTGATCTGAAAGTTTATATTTCAAAGAAGCTTCAATTCAAAGGAGCCTTTTTCAAATAACTGAGAGTAAGTGGCTGCCAAAGAGATTCTACTTAAATATTGGCTTCCTTGTCTGGAGTTCGGATAATATCCTGGAACATAATCACTCACCCTGTTAAATTTCAGCGCAGTGCCAATTACCGCAGATCACGCCTCAACTTCGTGCTGCAGAATGAGGAGCGAGCAGCAGCGGGTCCAGCCAATAAGGTGGGAAGCAGTGGAGGAACAGGTATGAAGGTGTGGAGAAAGGCTTAAAAGCATCATCTGATCCCAGGTCTCCCATTCAAAACAGGGCCTGCTTATATTTGTAGCTGCAGGCCTAAAAAAGCCATACTGGGCTGGATTCACTTGTCCACAGTCCTAGTCTAACAGCAGAAGAAACTAAGATCTGGTGAGGTAAGTCAATTCTTCAGGGTGACAAAAAATTAGTGTTGAGACTAAAACTAGACATAGAAGAGATTATTTCCCAGTCCATGTAGGCAGAACTAGGTAATAGACATTAAGTGGTTTGTACTATAGTACCCAGTTCTCCAGAATGTGTTTTTAAACACTGTGCCCTTAAATTGTACTTTTTAACCATTTTGGTAGTAATCACTGGTACTGATCAGAAAGCTTCTTCCTCACCCCACCCCAGTTCCCCAAGTTGTCTATTGCTTGTCCTTGGAATGGATACTGGGGAATAAGGGAAGTTGAGTTTGAAAATCAACCCATCAAGGGGCGCCTGGGTGGCGCAGTCGGTTAAGCGTCCGACTTCACCCAGGTCACGATCTCGCGGTCCGTGAGTTCGAGCCCCGCGTCGGGCTCTGGGCTGATGGCTCGGAGCCTGGAGCCTGTTTCCGATTCTGTGTCTCCCTCTCTCTCTGCCCCTCCCCCGTTCATTCTCTGTCTCTCTCTGTCCCAAAAATAATAAATAAACGTAAAAAAAAAAAAAGAAAATCAACCCATCTTAGGCTGAGCCACATATCAAACATGTGAAAGTAACAGACTACCGTGTTTAAAAGAAAGATGCTAATTCAAAGGGGCACATGCACCCCAATGTTTATAGCAGCATTACCAACAATAGCTAAGCTATGGAAAGAGCCCAAATGTCTATTGACTGATGAATGGATAAAGAAGATGTGGTTGGTGTATATATATATATATACTCGGTGGTCAAAAAGGTGAAATCTTGCTATTTGCCACAACATGGATTGAACTAGAGTGTATTATGCTAAGCGAAATAAGTCAGCCAGAGAAAGATAGATATCATATGATTAAACTCATATGTGGAATTTAAGAAACATGAACATTAGGGAAGGGAAGGAAAAATAACATAAAAACAGAGAGTGAGGCAGACCAGAAGAGACTCTTAAATACAAAGAACAAACTGAGGGTTGCTGGAGGGGAGGTGGGTAGGGGGATGGGATAAATGAGTGATGGCCATTAAGGAGGGCACTTGTTGGGATGAGCCCTGGGTGTTGTATACAAGGGATGAGTCACTAAATTCTACCCCTGAAACCATTATTACACTATATGTTAGCTATCTTGGATTTAAATAAAAATGCATAAGTAAATGCAATGTAAATACATGTCAACAAACAAAAAAAATGAAAATAAATAAAAATAAAAATACTCTCAACCTTTCAGGATAACTACTTACAGATTTAAATACTCCAGAAAAAAAAAAAAAAAAGAAGAATGAGTTTAATTTTACTGGCTTTCTCGTCAATGCTACCTTTTAAACCAGTCACACAAGAGGAATTGTCAGTCATCTACCACATGCAGGGAAAGCATTTTTACAGCACTAATGGGACAGAGAAACCTTCACTGTCTTTCTCAGGAAGCTTACACTCTAGCTTGTGGAAAAGGGACACCTGTCAAAATATGGAGTAGCATGCCATTCTCGTGTGATCACTTCATATGAAAAGACAATAAAATTTGTGCAGGTCAGAGTAAAAAAAAAGCCCGGGATGCCTGGGTGGCTCAGTCGGTTGGGCGTCCAACTTGAGCCCAGGTCATGATCTCACAGTTTGTGAGTTCAAGCCCCACGTCAGGCTCTGTGCTGGCTGTGTGGAGCCTGGAGCCTGTTTCAGATTCTGTGTCTCCCTCTCTCTCTCTGCCCCTCCCCTGCTCGCGCTCTGTCTTTCTCTGTCTCTCAAAAATATGTAAACGTTGAAAAAAATTTTTAAAGAATAAAAAAAAGATAAATTTCAGCAGGGATGAGGAAGAGAGACTTTGTGGGGGATAGTGACTGGCCGTGGGCCGTGCGGGAAGAATTGCCTTTGGGAGGATGAGGAGGGTACGGAATAATATATGCGTTTGCAAACCTGGCCTACAGCTATGAGTACTAATTTGGAAATTTACATAAACCATTTAACGCAGTGCCTGTCATGTTAAAAGCATTTTATAGATGTAATTTTTCTGATTTATGATCCCTACAGACGTGAAGGGAAAAGAAATTGAAGACAGAATCTAAAGTCTTGGTTCTCAGTGCAGTAGCTGACTGGGTAAAATGGAAAAATCATTTACTATTTCAGGACCTATTCTTTTATTAATGATATGAAAGGTGTAACCTGGAATGATCCCTAGGATCCATTTTCACTCACAAGCTCTATGATTCTGGGACCCTGAACAGATACTTTGTTCATCTGTCCTTCCCCACAATAAGCATTTTATCTCACCTGGAAGGAATTTTCTCTGAATCTTGGACTGAAGGCGAGTAAGGTCTGTAACTTCTATAACATATGAACTTCAGACAATTACATTCAAACATCAGAGCACTCTTGTTGCCATCACTGTCTTTCTCATTACCGTTAAGATTTTTTTTAACTCATCACACAAGGACCTTTAATTCATATTTCATATAAAGCTGAACAATCCAAATAGCTTAACAAAATAATTAAGTGAAAAAAATCCATTTCTTTTCTTTTAATTTTTTCAATGTTTTTTTCTTTTTGAGAGAGAGTGAGGGAGACAGTGCATGAGCAGGGGAGGGGCAGAGACGGAGGGAGGCAGAGAATCCAAAGCAGGCTCCAAGCTCTGAAATGTCAGCACAGAGCCCAAAGCGGGGCGGGGCTGGAAATCACA
The DNA here is from genome assembly GCF_028749965.1 of Puma concolor. Classification (NCBI taxonomy): domain Eukaryota; kingdom Metazoa; phylum Chordata; class Mammalia; order Carnivora; family Felidae; genus Puma; species Puma concolor. The sequence continues at coordinate 127,488,722 of NC_141668.1, read as the reverse complement.
AACTGCAAGATCATGGCTGCAGCCAAAGTCAGATGCTTAACCGTCTGAGCCACCCAGGCACCCCAAAAAACTCCATCTCGTGATGGGAAAGTTAATTTACAATCCCAGAGAAAAAGAACTGAGAGAGTTAAAGTTCCATTTAGTGTATGAGATTTTAAAGATTAGCATCCATGCATGTTGTGAAAATTAAGTTTCTTAAATGTGTTGAGGTTCTCTTTAGCTATAAGGTTTTAAATTGCGTGCCATTCTTTTCCCTTTTTTTCCCTATCCTATTGAGTAATGATCTTTATGCTTTCCTTGTACTTCTTACTGCAAATTAGAAGATTAGTGTTTAGTGTCATTGCATTAATGAAGATTATTATTTACAACAATGGCTAGAAAATGATTGGAGGATTAACTCCAGCAACTCCAGCAATTAAAATGCATGTAGGTTACTTTGAGGTTAAAAAAAATACAGGTTGTTAAGAGGAACTCATCTACTCAAGATGTATAGCTATTGCCAGTGTACCTTCTTTGGGGACCCAAAACTATTTCTCATCAAAACTGCTTTTTGGAAAGACTGTAATATTAACACTTTAGATTAAAGGAAATAGACCCCTTCTCCTGACAACACATGGATTTCAACCCTCTTTTCAGAGACTAGAGTAATGAAAGTCAAACATCTTAATAAGAGAACTCCATACTAACTGGTGGTTATAATGGATATGCACTGTTCTGCCCATTCACTCCTTTCTCTCTCTTTTATCTCTGTACCATCCCTTATTTTCTTTGGGAAACACCCTTCCAACTGTCCAAGTATTCCTTTTGGGAATACCAATCTCAGTCGCTTGCCTCTCTCTCCTAACCTTTGGCCAAATATCTGGTATTTGACCTAAACAAGGGGGGAAAACAGTTCCCTGAAAGTTGGGCCATTACCAAAGTGACACAGAATTAAAACATGAGCAAAGAGGCTGAGACTTGAGATTGCTCATGACTTTCTGCAACCAAGACCTTTATTCTGACCTTCTGAACTTTATTTTCCTTCCTATTGTTTCAGTTGCTTATTTTTCTCTCTTTTTTTCCCCGTGTTAGTCTAGATGACTACTACATGGTGAATTCACCAAGTATTTAAAGAAGACATAGGGGCGCCTGGGTGGCGCAGTCGGTTAAGCGTCCGACTTCAGCCAGGTCACGATCTCGCGGTCCGTGAGTTCGAGCCCCGCGTCAGGCTCTGGGCTGATGGCTCAGAGCCTGGAGCCTGTTTCCGATTCTGTGTCTCCCTCTCTCTCTGCCCCTCCCCCGTTCATGCTCTGTCTCTCTCTGTCCCAAAAATAAATAAAAAACGTTGAAAAAAAAAAAATTTAAAAAAAAAAAAAAAAAATAAAGAAGACATAATACTAATTGTAACTTTATTCAGACAATAAAGTAAAGGTGAAAATATACCACCTGATTTGATAAAGATAAAGATAATAATAAAGAATTAAATGAAATATGTGTATATAAATTTATAACTAAGATTCACATCATACATAATAAATAACATGTGTTTATAAATACATTATAAATAATACAAATATTATGTATACTACAATGAAAATATAACAGATTTTAAAAGAAAAAACTACAAACTGACACAACTTAGGAACATAGACACAAAATTCCTTTAAAAATATAGACATATCAAATCTAGTGATACATACACTGGATAATACACTATAACCAAGTAAGGAAGGAAATGTTGAATTTAATATTTGAAAATTAGTCAATGGCATTCACCCCATTAACAAAGGAGAAAACCCGTATCATTTCAACAGATACCAAGAAAACTTTTGACAAATTAAACACCTATTCATACTAAATAATGTTCAGCAAACAAAAAATAGAACATCTTTAATATGTAGTACATCTTCAAATATCTTAAAGTATACATCATAATTAACTCTGGGAAATTAAAAAGTTTCCTTCAAAAAGATCAGGAATAAGGAAAGATGTTTTCTTTTTTTTCAATTTTTTTAACGTTTATTTACTTTTGAGACAGAGAGAGACAGAGCATGAATGGGGGAGGGTCAGAGAGAGAGGGAGACACAGAATCTGAAACAGGCTCCAGGCTCTGAGCTGTCAGCACAGAGCCCGACGCAGGGCTCGAACTCACGGACTGCGAGATCATGACCTGAGCCGAAGTCAGACGCTTAGCCGACTGAACCACCCAGGCGCCCCAGGAAAGATGTTTTCTCATACTACTTCTATTCAACATTGTGCTGGAGGTCCTGGTAGAGTAATAGAACAAAAAAGAAATAAAAGACATAAATAATGCTAAAAGATATGATTGTGCACATTAAAATATCCAAAGGAATTTACAAGGAAACTAACAGAACTAATAAGTGAATTTGGCACAGGCACAGAATGCAAGTCAGTGAAATATACACATAAACATGCACACACACACACACACACACACACAGTCTACAACTAATTGGGAAATAGAAATATAGAAATACCATTCACAATAACATCAAAAAAAAAAACAAAAATACCAAGGATAAATGTAATGAAACATGTGCAAGAAAATATTTGACAGAAAACTATAAAATATTACTTATAGACAAAACAAATACAGAATTGAGAATCTCCCTGGATGTGACTTAGAAGATATGATATTAAGATACCGATTTTTCTCAAATTGATTTACAGAATCAATATGACCCAACAAAAGCTCAAGTTTTTTTTAAGCAATGAAAAAGTTTATTTTAGCAATTATATGAAGACCCAAAGAACCCAGACTATGTGACACAATCTTGAAGAAATGCTACAAACCTGAAGGACTTACTACAACTGATTTCATGATTCACGTTGAATCTGCAATTATTAGTGTGGTGTTCACATAAGGTTACACAAATGAATCACGGGTGTCTAATATGAAGTGCTGAAATTGACAGACAGATATGGTAAATTGATTTTTGACATGTTAATGCAATTCAGTGGATAAATGAAAAGGTTTTTTTCAACAGTTGATGCCAAAGCCAATTTTTGGGGGTGGGGGTGGAGGGACTTCTAAATCCGTACTTCATACCATGCAGAAAAATGAACCATAGACCATAAACCTAAACATAACAGCTAAAGCTGTACAGCTTCTAGAAGAAAAGGTGAAAGTGTATCTTCATAATAGTAGTGTAGGCAAAGATTATTTAAGGATTTCTGCAAACAATAGCAATGCAAAATATTTGATAGATCACACTTCATCACAATGAGAATCTTTGCTCATGTCACAGTCAGGAAGATGAAAGGGTAAGCCACAAACTGGAAGAAAATAAAATAGGCATTGACAAAGGACTATAGTCCAGAATACAAACCATTTATAGCAAGACAGTAACCCAATTTAAAAAGTGGGCAAAACACTCATGAGTAGATAGTTCATGGAGATTATAAAAAGCCAATGAGCACTTCATATGATGCTTGGCATTATTAGTTATTATGGAAATACATGAGTTAAAACCAAAATAAGATGCTGGTTGACATCCACTAGAATTGTTAATAGTAAAAAAAAAAATAAAAATTAAAAAAAGTCTGACAATGACAAGAGTTAAGGAGGATGAGAAGAACTGAGCTTCATAAATAATGAACATGGAGTATAAAATGAGAAAACGATATTAGAAAACTTTTCAGTTTCTAATATAATTACATATATAATATCTTTTTTAAATTTTATTTTTTATTTTTTTAAAATTTACATCCAAATTAGTTAGCATAGAGTGAAGCAATGATTTCAGGAGTAGATTCCTTAATGCCCCTTACCCATTTAGCCCATCCCCCCTCCCACAACCCATCCAGCAACCCTCAGTTCGTTCTCCATATTTATGAGTCTCTTCTGTTTTGTCCCCCTCCCTGTTTTTATATTTTTTCCCTTCCCTTCTGTTCATCTGTTTTGTCTCTTAAAGTCCTCATATGAGTGACGTCATATGATTTTTGTCTTTCTCTGACTGACTAATTTCACTTGGCATAATACCCTCCAGTTCCATCCACGTAGTTGCCAATGGCAAGATTTCATTCTTTTTGGTTGCCGAGTAATACTCCATTTAATATATATATATATATATATATATATATATATATATATTCCATTTAATATATATATACTCCATTTAATATATATATATATATATACTCCATTTAATATATATATATATATGTATATATATATATATATATATATTCCACATCTTCTTTATCCATTCATCCATCGAGAGACATTTGGGCTCTTTCCATAATGTGGCTATTGTTGATAGTGCTGTTATAAACATGGGGGTGCATGTGTCCCTTCGAAACAGCATAGCTGTATCCCTTGGATAAATGCCTAGTAGTGCAATTGCTGGGTCATAGGGTAATTCTATTTTTAGTTTTTTGAGGAACCTCCATACTGTTTTCCAGAGTGGCTGCACCAGCTTGCATTGCCACCAACAATGCAAAAGAGATCCTCTTTCTCCGCATCCTCGCCAACATCTGTTGTTGCCTGAGTTGTTAATGTTAGCCATTCTGACAGGTGTAAGGTGGTATCTCATTGTGGTTCTGATTTGTATTTCCCTGATGATGAGTGATGTTGAGCATGTTTTCATGTGTCGGTTGGACATCTGGATGTCTTTCTTGGAGAAATGTCTATTCATGTCTTTCGCCCATTTCTTCACTGGATAATTTGTTTTTTGGGTGTTGAGTTTGATAAGTTCTTTATAGATTTTGGATACTAACCTTTTATCTGATGTATCATTTGCAAATATCTTCTCCCATTCTGTCAGTTGCCTTTTAGTTTTGCTGATTGTTCCCTTTGCTGTGCAGAAGCTTTTTATTTTGATGAGGTCCTAGTAGCTCATTTTTTGCTTTTGTTTCCCTTGTCTCTGGAGACGTGTTGAGTAAGAAGTTGCTGAGGGAAGATCAAAGAGGTTTTTTACTGCTTTCTCCTCGAGGATTTTGATGGCTTCCTGTCTTACATTGAGGTCTTTCATCCATTTTGAATTTATTTTTGTGTATGCTGTAAGAAAGTGGTCCAGGTTCATTCTTCTGCATGTCGCTGTCTAGTTTTCCCAGCACCACTTGCTGAAGAGACTGTATTTATTCCATTAGATATTCTTTCCTGCTTTGTCAAAGATTAGTTGGCCATATGTTTGTGGGTCCTTTTCTGGGTTCTTTATTCTGTTCCATTGATCTGAGTGTCTGTTCTTGTGCCAGTACCATACTGTCTTGGTGATTACAGCTTTGTAGTATAGCTTGAAGTCTGGGATTGTGATGTCTCCTGCTTTGGTTTTCTTTTTCAAGATTGCTTTGGCTATTCGGGGTCTTTTCTGGTTCCATACAAATTTTAGGATTCTTTGTTCTAGCTCTGTGAAGAATGCTGGTGTTACTTTGATAGGGATTGCATTGAATATGTAGATTGCTTTGGGTAGTATCAACGTTTTAACAATATTTGTTCTTCCTATCCAGGAGCATGGAATCTTTTTCCATTTCTTTGTGTCTTCAATTTCTTTCATAAGCTTTCTATAGTTTTAAGTGTATAGATTTTTCACCTGTTTGGTTAGATTTATTCCTAGGTATGTTATGGTTTTTTTGTGCAACTGTAAATGGGATCCATTCCTTGATTTCTCTTTCTTTTGCTTCACTGTTGGTGTATAGGAATGCAACCGATTTCTGTGCATTGATTTTATATCCTGCAACTTTGCTGAATTCATGAATCAATTCTAGCAGTTTTTTGGTGGAATCTTTTGGGTTTTCCATATTGAGTATCATGTCATCTGCTCAGAGTGAAAGTTTGACCTCCTCCTGGCCGATATGGATGCCTTTTATTTCTTTGTGTTGTCAGATTGCAGAGGCTAAGACTTCCAATACTATGTTCAATAACAGTGGCGAGAGGAGATATCCCTGTCTTGTTCCTGACTTTACGGGGAAAGCTCTCATTTTTTCCCCATTCAGGATGATATTAGCATTGGGTTGTTCATATATGGCTTTTATGGTCTCGAGGTATTATCCTTCTATCCCTACTTTCTTGAGGCGTTTTATCAAGAAAGGATGCTGTATTTTGTCAAATGGTTTCTCTGCATCTATTGAGAGGATCACATGGTTCTTGTTCTTTCTTTTATTGATGTGATGAATCACGTTAATTGTTTTGCGGATATTGAACCAGCCCTGCTTCCCAGGTATAAATCCCACTTGGTCGTGATGAATAATTTTTTTAATGTATTGTTGGGGCCGGTTGGCTAATATCTTCTTGAGGATTTTTGCATCCATGTTCATCAGGGAAATTGGTCTATAGTTCTCCTTTTTAGTGTGGTCTCTGTCTGGTTTTGGAATCAAGGTAATGCTGGCTTCATAGAAAGAGTTTGGAAGTTTTCCTTCCATTTCTATTTTTTGGAACAGTTTCAGTAGAATAGGTGTTAACTCTTCCTTAAATGTGTGGTAGAATTTCCCTGGAAAGCCATCTGGCCCTGGACCTTTGTTTTTTGGCAGATTTTTTATTACTAATTCGATTTCCTTACTGATTAGGGGTCTGTTCAAATTTTCTATTTCTTCCTGTTTCAGTTCTGGTAGTGTACATGTTTCTAGGAATTCGTCCATTTCTTCCAGATTACCCATTTTATTGGCATATAATTGCTCATAATATTCTCTTATTATTGTGTTTATTTCTGTTGTGTTGGTTGTGATCTCTCCTCTTTCATTCTTGATTTTATTTATTTGGGTCCTTTCCTTGCTCTTCTTGATCAAACTGGCTAGTGGTTTATCCATTTTGTTAATTCTTTCAAAGAACCAACTTCTGGTTTCATTGATCTGTTCTCCTGTTTTTTTGGTTTCAATAGCATTAATTTCTGCTCTAATCTTTATTATTTCCTGTCTTCTGCTGGTTTTGGGTTTTATTTGCTGTTCTTTTTCCAGCTCCTTAAGGCGTAAGTTTAGGCTGTGTATCTAAGATCTTTCTTCCTTCTTTAGGAAGGCCTGGATTGCTATATACTTTCCTCTTATGACTGCCTTTGCTGCATCCCAGAAGTTTTGGGTTGTGGTGTTATCACTTTCATTGACTTCCATATGCTTTTTAATTTCCTCTTTAACTGCTTGGCTAGCCCATTCATTCTTTATTAATAGGATGTTCTTCAGTCTCCAAGTATTTGTTACCTTTCCAATTTTTTTCTTGTGGTTGATTTCGAGTTTCATAGCATTGTGGTCTAAAAATACACACGGTATGATCTCGATCTTTTTGTACTTAGGGCTGATTTGTGTCCCAGTATATGGTCTATTCTGGAGAACATTCCATGTGCACTGGAGAAGAATGTATATTCTGCTGCTTTAGGATGAAATGTTCTGAATATATCTGTTAAGTCCATCTGGTCCAGTGTGTCATTCAAAGCCATTGTTTCCTTATTGATTTTTTGATTAGATGATGTGTCCATTGCTATGAGTGACTGTGAGTGGGGTGTTGAAGTCTCCTACTATTATGGTATTACTATAGATGAGTTTCTTTATGTTTGTGATTAATTGATTTATATATTTGGGTGCTTTCACATTTGGTGCACAAATGTTTACAATTGTTAGGTCTTCGTGGTCTATTGACCCCTTCATTATGATATAATTCCCTTCTGCATCTTTTGATACAGTCTTTATTTTAAAGTCTAAATTGTCTGATATAAGTATGGCTACTCCGGCTTTCTTTGGTTGACCATTAGCATGATAGATGGTTCTCCACCCCCTTGTTTTCAATCTGAAGGTGTCTTTAGGTCTAAAGTGGGTCTCTTGTAAACAGCATATAGATGGATCTTGTTTTATTATCCATTCTGTTACCCTATGTCTTTTGATTGGAGCATTGATTCCATTGATGTTTACAGTGAGTACTGAAAAATATGAATTTATTGCCATTATAATGCTTGTAGAGTTGGAGTTTCTGGTGGTGTTCTCTGGTCCTTTCTAATCTTTTGTTGCTTTATATATATATATATATATATATATATATATATATATATATGTATTTTCCCCCATCTTTTCTCCCCTCAGAAAGTCCCCCTTAAAATTTCTTGCAGAGCTGGTTTAGTGGTCACAAACTCCTTTAATTTTTGTTTGTCTGGGAAACTTTTGATCTCTCCTTCTATTTTGTTTTGTTTTTGTTTTTTTTTAATGTTTATTTATTTTTGAGACAGAGAGAGACAGAGCATGAACGGGGGAGGGTCAGAGAGAAGGAGACACAGAATCTGAAACAGGCTCCAAGCTCTGAGCTGTCAGCACAGAGCCCGATGCGGGGCTCGAGCTCACGGACTGTGAGATCACGACCTGAGCAGAAGTCAGATGCTTAACAGACTGAGCCACCCTGGCGCCCCTCTCCTATTTTGAATGACAGCCTTGCTGGATAAAGAATTTTTGGCTGCATATCTTTCTGATTCAGCACACTGAATATATACTGCCACTCCTTTCTGGCCTGCCAAGTTTCTGTGGGTAGGTCTGCTGCCAACCTAATCTGTCTTCCCTTGTAGGTTAGGAACTTTTTTCCCTTGCTGCTTTCATGATTCTTTCCTTGCCTGAGTATTTTGTCAATTTGACTATGATATGCCTTGTTGATGGTTGGTTTTGTTGAATCTAATGGGGGTCCCCTGTGCTTCCTGGATTTTGATGTCTGTGTCTTTCCCCAGGTTAGGAAAGTTTTCTGCTATGATTTGCTCACATAACCCTTCTACCCCTATTTCTCTCTCTTCCTCCTCTGGGACCCCTATGATTCTGATGTTGTTCCTTTTTAATGAGTAACTGATTTCTCTAATTCTTAAATCGTACACTTTTGCCTTAATCTCCCTCTTTTCTCCTGCTTCGTTATTCTCTATAAGTTTGTCCTCTATATCGCTGATGCTCTGTTCTGCCAAGTCCATCCTTGCCGGCGCTGCATCCATCCGTGATTGCGGCTCAGTTATAGCATTTTTAATTTCATTCTGGCTATTTTTTACTTCTTTTATCTCTTCAGAAAGGGATTCTAATCTATTTTCAACTCCAGCTAGTATTCTTATTATCGTGATTCTAAATTCTGGTTCAGACATCTTGCTTGTATCTGTGTTGGTCAAATCCCTGGCTGTCGTTTCTTCGTGCTCTTTATTTTGGGGTGAATTCCTTTGTTTTGTCATTTTGAAGGGAGAAAATGAATTAATGAGGTAGAAAACTTGAAATTAAAAAAATTAAAATTAGAAAATATTAAAATTAAAAATTAAAACACATACGTAATATCTTATGATCCAGTAATACTCAAGAAATTTGAAAGTATATGTACATAAAAGGTTTGTACAAGAATGCTGATAGGAGACTCATTCATAAAAGCCTAGTGTTTGAAACATCCCAAATGACCATCAATATAATAAACTGTTGTATATTAGTAAAATAGGAAACTATTGAGGAATATAGGGTATTTCTCCTCTATGCACTATAGAGTATTTTTTTTTACTATTATGTTAAACAAAAGTAACCAGGCACAAATTAGCAATACACTAATACACACACACACACACACACACACACATATATATGTATGTATATATATATATATATACACATATATATTTACTAAAACTCAATGAAATGTACTCTATACGTTTTTCTGTATGTCAAATAAACACAATAGACATATATGTGTGTGTATATACACATATGCTGAGAAAACATTTGACAAATTCAACACCTATTCATACTAAATAATAATGTTCAGCAAATAAAAAATAGAACATCTTTAAAATGTATATATACATACACACATATGTATATACCAAGAGAGACATGAAAGTATTTATATCTGTATTTTGTGACACAATTTTAGTCAAGGTAGTAAACAATTGTAAAACACTTTTTTGATAAATATCTTTATTAAAGAAATATAGTAAAGCAGGGGTAGAATTTTTCATTAGGAGGCCATAACAAAAAGCTGGTGTTTCTATATACAGCTTTTCAAGAGCTGACTTATCTGGACTGTATGACACGTTTGCAAATGTTCTCAGAATAGGTTTTCAAAAAATAATGCTTCCATTTTTGCACAGACGAAGATTCAGTTCTTGGGTAACTCAGTGATACATCAGAATTAAAATAAATAGTTCATTTATAGACGTCAATAGTTCATTTATGGACGTCAATAGTTCATTTATAGACGTATTATTGTGTTTTTTATTATTAAAAGAATCATTCCTTGGAAATAATGATGTGTTTGCTACAGACCTGCAGTATAGTAAGTGGAAAACTTAAACACTTCATCAATGCAACATTAATTCCACTCACTAGCGAGACCAAGATGTAGCAGTAAGATTCCAATCAAAATATTTTCCCTCAATATCTGAAATATTAATAAGTATCAGTAAGATCCAGCTTAATTTTTTTCTCCTACCTCAATATCCTGGTAACTCAAGCAAAGCAAATTGTGGGTAATTTGTTTTTGAAATCCAAGTTTATATACTCTGAGTCTAAAGATGGAAATCTCTGGGTGTGTGTGTTTTTTTTTAAGATGAAATTGTCAGATAATTTCCTCTCGTGTCCCCCTTAGAGTGAAAAGGCTAAATACTTTACAATTTGAGAAACAGGTGCACTCAGAACACAAACACACACATACACCCAGATGCACATGTGCACACACATACCTCAATTGCTTTGCGCTGGCACCAAAACCATAATGAAAATAGCATTTTGAAGCTTTGAATCTCAAAACTCTTTTGTACTTATGATTCAGTTACTAGTCTATGTACATATCCATGTGATAATTTTTCTCTTTTTTAAGAGTCTGAAAAGGTTTCTTCGAAATCCGAGGCTCTGATATTACCTCCACTGTATATGCCTAGAATTATTTTCTCAACATTAAATAAGTAGAGCTCTCTTCAAGTTGGTGTATTTCTATGAATATGTATAACTAGAGTAAAAATCCATACAAGTATAGAAATTTGGTTTGGTGTCTATTCAGTGGTCCTCCTTACTTGGTGACACGAGGTGAGTATGTTCTGAGAATTCAGAAGGTGGCAGGGATCCTTCTACCAAAGGTGAATTCCCAAAGTCTGATCAAAAGGAAAAGGGAAACAGGATACTTCAGGAATTAGTTAAGATTACCTGTTGGGTGGAACGTAAGGATTTCATTTAGTGCCGAAAATGTGCCATGTTATCTGCACCCGCTGAGAACGTATGGTTAATTCACTGGTGAGTCTGCCTGTTTCCCGCTGGCTTGACTTCACAGCTGTCCACAATCAGACCAACACACAAGAGGAATCATGTAGCTGTTCCTCAGCCCTGGAAATTTTTCTCCAGACTGTAAAAAGCAGCAGGGAGTGCCATTTATTCTTCACTCTAGTCTGAGCTATGGTAACTAAGGCAGAAGGTTCCCTGGTTTCCATTGATCTGTGCAATGCAGGGTAGCAAGATTGGCTACTGGCAGCCAGCTGGGGCAATCGGGACCAAGACATTGAGAGGGCTCCATTTTTCTTCCATTTTCACTTGGCCCAGAAGCTATCTCCACTGCAACAGCATGAGGGCAAGAGCCAAAACTTCTTTGCTCATCACTATAATCCCCAGCCTTTAGCATCGTCTCTGTCCCAAAGCAGGCATGCAATACAACTTTGCAAATGACTGAGTAAAATAGCTCAATTTATTACTGTACAGTTGTCAATCTTTATATGATTTCGAGTCCAGAGTTGGTTGCTGAAGAGTTGAGAATATTTTCATTTCCTGGCTTAATGTGAAATGCATTTACTAATGCTCTCAAATAAAATCTAAGCCTTCTTAGGAGAGAGGGAAGATGGCGGCGTAGGAGGACGCTGGGCTCACCGCGCGTCCTGCTGATCACTTAGATTCCACCTACACCTGCCTAAATAACCCAGAAAACCACCAGAGGATTAGCAGAACGGAGTCGCCGGAGCCAAGCGCAGACGAGAGGCCCACGGAAGAGGGTAGGAAGGGCGGAGAGGCGGTGCGCGCTCTACGGACTGGCGGGAGGGAGCCGGGGCGGAGGGGCAGCTCGCCGGCCAAGCAGAGCCCCCGAGTCTGGCTTGCAAAAAGCGGAGGGGCCTGACGGACTGTGTTCCGACAGCAAGCGCGACTTAGCCGCTGGGAGGTCATAAGTTAACAGCTCTGCTCAGAAAGCGGGAAGGCTGGAGGACAAAGGGAAGGAGAGCTGCTGAGCCCCCGGACGACAGAGCTCAGTTTGGTGGGGAACAAAGGCGCTCGCCAGCGCCATCTTCCCCGCCCATCCCCCAGCCAAAATCCCAAAGAGAACCAGTTCCTGCCAGGGAACTTGCTGGCTCCGCGCAAACACCCAACTCTGCGCTTCTGCGGAGCCAAACCTCCTGCAGCGGATCTGACTCCCTCCTGCTGCCACAGGGCCCCTCCTGAAGTGGATCACCTAAGGAGAAGCAAGCTAAGCCTGCCCCTCCTGCCCCTGTGCACCTTGCCTACCCACCCCAGCTAAGACGCCAGATCCCCAGCATCACAAGCCTGGCAGTGTGCAAGTAGCCCAGACAGGCCACCCCACCCCACAGTGAATCCCGCCCCTAGGAGAGGGGAAGAAAAGGCACGCACCAGTCTGACTGTGGCCCCAGCGGTGGGCTGGGGGCAGACATCAGGTCTGACTGCGGCTCCGCCCACCAACTCCAGTTATACACCACAGCACAGGGGAAGTGCCCTGCAGGTCCTCACCACGCCAGGGACTATCCAAAATGACCAAGCGGAAGAATTCCCCTCAGAAGAATCTCCAGGAAATAACAACAGCTAATGAGCTGATCAAAAAGGATTTAAATAATATAACAGAAAGTGAATTTAGAATAATAGTCATAAAATTAATCGCTGGGCTTGAAAACAGTATAGCTGACAGCAGAGAATCTCTTGCTACAGAGATCAAGGGACTAAGGAACAGTCACGAGGAGCTGAAAAACGCTTTAAACGAAATGCATAACAAAATGGAAACCACCAGGGCTCGGATTGAAGAGGCAGAGGAGAGAATAGGTGAACTAGAAGATAAAGTTATGGAAAAAGAGGAAGCTGAGAAAAAGAGAGAGAAAAAAATCCAGGAGTATGAGGGGAAAATTAGAGAACTAAGTGATACACTAAAAAGAAATAATCTACGCATAATTGGTATCCCAGAGGAGGAAGAGAGAGGGAAAGGTGCTGAAGGGGTACTTGAAGAAATCATAGCTGAGAACTTCCCTGAAGTGGGGAAGGAAAAAGGCATTGAAATCCAAGAGGCACAGAGAACTCCCTTCAGACGTAACTTGAATCGATCTTCTGCACGACATATCATAGTGAAACTGGCAAAATACAAGGATAAAGAGAAAATTCTGAAAGCAGCAAGGGGTAAACGTGCCCTCACATATAAAGGGAGACCTATAAGACTCATGACTGATCTCTCTTTTGAAACTTGGCAGGCCAGAAAGAATTGGCACGAGATTTTCAGTGTGCTAGACAGAAAAAATATGCAGCCGAGAATCCTTTATCCAGCAAGTCTGTCATTTAGAATAGAAGGAGAGATAAAGGTCTTCCCAAACAAACAAAAACTGAAGGAATTTGTCACCACTAAACCAGCCCTCCAAGAGATCCTAAGGGGGACCCTGTGAGACAAAGTACCAGAGACATCACTACAAGCATAAAACATACAGACATCACAATGACTCTAAACCCATATCTTTCTATAATAACACTGAATGTAAATGGATTAAATGCGCCAACAAAAAGACATAGGTATCAGAATGGATAAAAAAACAAGACCCATCTATTTGCTGTCTACAAGAGACTCATTTTAGACCTGAGGACACCTTTAGATTGAGAGTGAGGGGATGGAGAACTATTTATCATGCTACTGGAAGCCAAAAGAAAGCTGGAGTAGCCATCCTTATATCAGACAAACTAGACTTTAAATTAAAGGCTGTAACAAGAGATGAAGAAGGACATTATATAATAGTGACAGGGTCTATCCATCAGGAAGAGCTAACAATTATAAATGTCTATGCGCCAAATACCGGAGCACCCAAATATATAAAACAATTACTCATAAACATAAGCAACCTTATTGATAAGAATGTGGTAATTGCAGGGGACTTTAACACCCCACTTACAGAAATGGATAGATCATCTAGACACACGGTCAATAAAGAAACAAGGGCCCTGAATGAGACATTGGATCAGATGGACTTGACAGATATATTTAGAACTCTGCATCCCAAAGCAACAGAATATACTTTCTTCTCGAGTGCACATGGAACATTCTCCAAGATAGATCATATACTGGGTCACAAAACAGCCCTTCATAAGTTTACAAGAATTGAAATCATACCATGCATACTTTCAGACCACAATGCTATGAAGCTTGAAATCAACCACAGAAAAAAGTCTGGAAAACCTCCAAAAGCATGGAGGTTAAAGAACACCCGACTAACGAATGAGTGGGTCAACCAGGCAATTAGAGAAGAAATTAAAAAATATATGGAAACAAACGAAAATGAAAATACAACAATCCAAACGCTTTGGGACGCAGCGAAGGCAGTCCTGAGAGGAAAATACATTGCAATCCAGGCCTATCTCAAGAAACAAGAAAAATCCCAGATGCAAAATCTAACAGCACACCTAAAGGAAATAGAAGCAGAACAGCAAAGGCAGCCTAAACCCAGGGGAAGAAGAGAAATAATAAAGATCAGAGCAGAAATAAACAATATAGAAGCTAAAAAAACTGTAGAGCAGATAAACGAAACCAAGAGTTGGTTTTTTGAAAAAATAAACAAAATTGACAAACCTCTAGCCAGGCTTCTCAAAAAGAAAAGGAAGATGACCCAAATAGATAAAATCATGAATGAAAATGGAATTATTATAACCAATCCCTCAGAGATACAAACAATTATCAGGGAATACTATGAAAAATTATATGCCAACACATTGGACAACCTGGAAGAAATGGACAAATTCCTGAACACCCACACTCTTCCAAAACTCAATCAGGAGGAAATAGAAAGCTTGAACAGACCCATAACCAGCGAAGAAATTGAATCGGTTATCAAAAATCTCCCAACAAATAAGAGTCCAGGACCAGATGGCTTCCCAGGGGAGTTCTACCAGACGTTTAAAGCAGAGATAATACCTATCCTTCTCAAGCTATTCCAAGAAATAGAAAGGGAAGGAAAACTTCCAGACTCATTCTATGAAGCCAGTATTACTGTGATTCCTAAACAAGACAGAGACCCAGTAAAAAAAAGAGAACTACAGGCCAATATCCCTGATGAATATGGATGCCAAAATTCTCAATAAGATACTAGCAAATCGAATTCAACGGCATATAAAAAGAATTATTCACCATGATCAAGTGGGATTCATTCCTGGGATGCAGGGCTGGTTGAACATTCGCAAATCAATCAACGTGATACATCACATTAACAAAAAAAAAAGAGAAGAACCATATGATACTCAATCGATGCAGAAAAGGCCTTTGACAAAATCCAGCACCCTTTCTTAATAAAAACCCTTGAGAAAGTCGGGATAGAAGGAACATACTTAAAGATCATAAAAGCCATTTATGAAAAGTGCACAGCTAACATCATCCTCAACGGGGAAAAACTGAGAGCTTTTTCCCTGAGATCAGGAACATGACAGGGATGCCCGCTCTCACCGCTGTTGTTTAACATAGTGCTGGAAGTTCTAGCATCAGCAATCAGACAACAAAAGGAAATCAAAGGCATCAAAATTGGCAAAGATGAAGTCAAGCTTTCGCTTTTTGCAGATGACATGATATTATACATGGAAAATCCAATAGACTCCACCAAAAGTCTGCTAGAACTGATACATGAATTCAGCAAAGTTGCAGGATACAAAATCAATGTACAGAAATCAGTTGCATTCTTATACACTAATAATGAAGCAACAGAAAGACAAATAAAGAAACTGATCCCATTCACAATTGCACCAAGAAGCATAAAATACCTAGGAATAAATCTAACCAAAGATGTAAAGGATCTGTATGCTGAAAACTATAGAAAGCTTATGAAGGTAATTGAAGAAGATTTAAAGAAATGGAAAGACATTCCCTGCTCATGGATTGGAAGAATAAATATTGTCAAAATGTCAATACTACCCAAAGCTATCTACACATTCAATGCAATCCCAATCAAAATTGCACAAGCATTCTTCTCGAAACTAGAACAAGCAATCCTAAAATTCATATGGAACCACAAAAGGCCCCGAATAGCCAAAGTAATTTTGAAGAAGAAGACCAAAGCAGGAGGCATCACAATCCCAGACTTTAGCCTCTACTACAAAGCTGTCATCATCAAGACAGCATGGTATTGGCACAAAAACAGACACATAGACCAATGGAATAGAATAGAAACCCCAGAACTAGACCCACAAACGTATGGCCAACTCATCTTTGACAAAGCAGGAAAGAACATCCAATGGAAAAAAGACAGTCTCTTTAACAAATGGTGCTGGGAGAACTGGACAGCAACATGCAGAAGGTTGAAACTAGACCACTTTCTCACACCATTCACAAAAATAAACTCAAAATGGATAAAGGACCTGAATGTGAGACAGGAAACCATCAAAACCTTAGAGGAGAAAGCAGGAAAAGACCTCTCTGACCTCAGCCGTAGCAATCTCTTACTCGACACATCCCCAAAGGCAAGGGAATTAAAAGCAAAAGTGAATTACTGGGACCTTATGAAGATAAAAAGCTTCTGCACAGCAAAGGAAACAACCAACAAAACTAAAAGGCAACCAACGGAATGGGAAAAGATATTTGCAAATGACATATCGGACAAAGGGCTAGTATCCAAAATCTATAAAGAGCTCACCAAACTCCACACCCGAAAAGCAAATAACCCAGTGAAGAAATGGGCAGAAAACATGAATAGACACTTCTCTAAAGAAGACATCCGGATGGCCAACAGGCACATGAAAAGATGTTCAGCGTCGCTCCTCATCAGGGAAATACAAATCAAAACCACACTCAGGTATCACCTCACGCCAGTCAGAGTGGCCAAAATGAACAAATCAGGAGACTATAGATGCTGGAGAGGATGTGGAGAAACAGGAACCCTCTTGCACTGTTGGTGGGAATGCAAATTGGTGCAGCCGCTCTGGAAAGCAGTGTGGAGGTTCCTCAGAAAATTAAAAATAGACCTACCCTATGACCCAGCAATAGCACTGCTAGGAATTTATCCAAGGGACACAGGAGTACTGATGCATAGGGGCACTTGTACCCCAATGTTCATAGCAGCACTCTCAACAATAGCCAGATTATGGAAAGAGCCTAAATGTCCATCAACTGAGGAATGGATAAAGAAATTGTGGTTTATATACACAATGGAATACTACATGGCAATGAGAAAAAATGAAATATGGCCTTTTGTAGCAACGTGGATGGAACTGGAGAGTGTGATGCTAAGTGAAATAAGCCATACAGAGAAAGACAGATACCATATGGTTTCACTCTTATGTGGATCCTGAGAAACTTAACAGGAACCCATGGGGGAGGGGAAGGAAAAAAAAAAAACAAAGAGGTTAGAGTGCGAGAGAGCCAAAGCATAAGAGACTGTTGAGAACTGAGAACAAACTAAGGGTTGATGGGGGGTGGGAGGGAGGAGAGGGTGGGTGATGGGTATTGAGGAGGGCACCTTTTGGGATGAGCACTGGGTGTTGTATGGAAACCAATTTGACAATAAATTTCATATATTAAAAAAAAAATCTAAGCCTTCTTAGATTGACATATGAGAGCCTATCACAATTTTTTTCTCACCTCCCCACCACCATCTATGGTCCTGACATAATGAACCATTCACTTTATGAAGGTGTCATGCTCTTTCTTGAGTATGAATCACAGTCTTTTCTCTTACTTGTAATTGTCCTACCTAATTCTGCCAGGAAGCACTCACTCAGATTTCAGATCTCAGACTCAACATCTCTTTATTTCTCTGGTAAAACATGATGTGCCAGATCTGGGTTGGGTTTCCTTAGTAAGTGTTCCCACCAAGCCCTGTGTGCCCCTTATCATCATTCTGAACACAGCATGTAACTGCATGTCTCACCCACAGCACCACGTGTGGAAAGATGCCAGCACCCTTTCTTGCCCTTGTTACTGTGGCTGACAGTGTGTTCTCAGGCCATAGCTATTGAAAGGAAGAGTAAATGAGTGAGTGGATACAGCTGGTCCTTTGAAGGGTGAACTGGTGGTAACTGAGCACTGGAATTTGCCGATGGAATCACTCAGATGTGGAGAATGGCCAGAAAATTCTGCACTTTCCTGTTTTGAGGTTTCCAGCAGATATTTACAAATGAAGAAATGTCAAAATTGGGTCACAGCAATTAAGCATCATTTTAAGTGTTTGTGTTAAATATATCACCATACCCATAATTGACAAAATGGGGAAAAAATATCAAAAGTCTAAATATAGGTGCTTGCAGATTATCTGACCCATTCCCCTTTTGTCCCCAACTCCTTAACTCCTTGTTCCACGGGGAAGGTTTTCTGAGGATTCCGAAAAACAATGAGCTCACATGGCCTTTGAGAGCCCACAATTCCTCAACAGCAGCTTAACCCTTCTTGTTTCATATCCCAGGTGCAAATAAGCACTAAGGAACAGGGACCCATTCTTTCAAACTGCCCTCCTCTCCACTCAACGTTTTCTGGAGGCAGCAAGAAGCTGTCAGTAGTCATCCCAATTGTTAACAAGCCGGAGGACTTTCCTGTCCTACCTAGGACACCTCACCTGAAGAGAATGTACCCAATTTCTGTGCAGGAAGGGAGCCTGGGGCACCCTGAGCTGGGAGTTGCTGAGGGACCAGAGAGCACATGAGGCTCAGAGAAGACTGAGGAAATTTTTCAGGCTTTGGGGAACTTGGCCTAGCCTATGGAGAGCTGAGCAGCTATGAAGGAGGCTACAGGGTCCTGGAGGGTCTCAAGTGAGCCTTAGAGAGTCTGCGGGACCCTGTGGGGAAGACGACGGGTCTTGAGGTCCTATAAGGACTGTAGGAGCATTGAGTAAATGGAGGGAGGGTCCTGGGAGAGTTTGAGGGCTCTGAGGGATCCTGGTGAGAAGCTGGGGGATCTGGGGTTAGTGAAAACACTAGGGAAGCATGAGGGTCACGACTCCTTTCAGCAAACAATTCAGTATTGTTGTTTCAAAAGTTTGACTGACGTGACTTCAAGATTGACACATTTGCGGCATTCTGCCCAGTAATATGACCATCCGACCTTCAGAATTCCCACGTGAACGTAAGCGTCAGATAGGTCACTGCTACTAGCAAGGACGTATTTGTTTCTGCCCTTATTTTTTCTACGTCGCGGCGCCCTCTGTTCCACCCACTCTATAAGGACTAACTGTGGAAACCTGAGTGAACTGACACCGTATTTGTGAGTTATTCCAGTGATAGTGAGGCACTCTTTGTATTAGCTACATAATTTGTGGTACCCAGAGCAAAATGAAAATGTGGGGCCCCTTGTTGGGACTGTATTACGAATTTCAAGAAGGCTGCTGCAGGACATTAACCCGGCGTGTGGGTCCTGCACAACTGCGCATGTGACACAGTCCTGAAGCAGCCCCGTTGACTTTCCTGCCGGCCTCCAGCTCACCTATGTTCCAGTTCTACAGAAAATGTGGTCAGGTGAGCCTACAGGTTTGCTTTCAGACCTTCAGAAACTTTGTTTTCTTTTATCCTCTGGAAATTTACCAGGGTTTCAGTTATTCATCTATCGCCTGATTATGGGATTATCCGATTACCTTTCTCTCCTTTGAACAGTCACTGGGCAGCCACAGAAAAAGTTCAGGGGCTCTCAGCAGAACCCTGGGGCAGAACGTGTATGATGTAATGGTGGCGGATCTCTACTCTCCAAGCAAGTATATTTCCACCATTAGCAAACTTGGGGTTTTGTTTTCGGTAGCTGAAAAACAACTTTGATGCGTGCCTCGGCCATTATTTGCCACAACTTGAACCCTTTGGCCAGCGGAGAATCAAGCAAAGGGCCAAATGTGAAGTGAATGCCTGCTACGTGGGATGGCGGGGAATCCAGGTTGATGAAGAAAGTAGCTAACAGCAGGCAAGAAAAAAAAAAAAAAAACAGTAGAGTAAGGCAAAAGGGAAAATTTGCTCCTGGCACACTTCTAGTCACCATCCCATTCCCCGACCCCCCCTCCAAAAGGCCATGGAGTTTGTAAATAAACAGGTACATAAATTAAAATCAGGCAATTAGCTGCCAAGCTGACGCCCGCTGCTGCCCCAGGTCTGAGGTAATGTTAACACTAGTTACAACAACAGGAGCAGTCATCACTGGCTGAATGTGTTCTCTTCTGGAATACCTTCTCTTTTTTGCTTAAGTCTTTAAATAGATGGATGGCAGAGATTTGCTCTGAGTTTTATAACAGAAGTCTGTTAACAGCCTTGAACACCACATGGACAGTAAAACAAAACACTGGAGGACGTTAGGGTGGATAGCCGAGAGCTAGCATTGCTACTATTGCTCAGGTTTTTCGAAGAGGCCATTTACATTTTAAAACCCTGGCAAAAATAGAATGATTTTTCTTTAATCCCAGAAATTGCACAGGAACTGGGTATTTCAAGGTATTTTAAATGTGCTAACACTTGAGGATAAAGACTGAATTCTTCTCTGGTGCTCATCGTTTTCGAAGTAAACGATTAAAATTGGGGATGAAATTTTGTTCGATAACAGTTTTCTAAAATTCCTTTTAAATGCATCTTAGTCACTATTTTTCTGTAAAGTTTAAGAAGGTATTTAATGTGTAGGGTTGGGGAGAGGGAATGTAGGAAATTTGTCCGTGATGTGGAGATCATACAAACTTGGTACCATTAAAGTATTATAATAACACTCTAGTTGACTTAACTTTTCATAGAGAATCTCGGGTTATGGATCAATGTCACAGTTGGTATATTAGTGTTTCAGAAAAAAACTGAGGTTTCAGAACACTCATGACCTACAGATGATTATACAACATCATCTTCCAGATTGTTGTTTGAAGTTAATGGCTGCCATGAACTCTGGAGTATGTGGTGTTGAGAGGACCAGGCTTCTCACCCTAGTTCGCTGAGTGTGTAACTTAAGGTTATTTAACACTTTTCAGCTTCTCTTTGTGATTTCTAAAATGAAGATAGTAAACATTTATCTTATAGGCTTCTTTTGAGAAATTAAGTCAAATAGTTTATGTAAAGTGCTTACCACAGTGGCTAACACTATTGTTACAGGCACTGTATAAGTAGTTGATACAATTGTATCTCTCTTTTCCAGTGGTTCTCCCTGAATACACGGTAATACTGGGGCAGGGAGGTTTCAAAAGCACTGACACCTGGGGTCAGCCCTCAGCGATTGCAATTGAGTAAGCTGGGTGTAGCCTAAACATCATGAACCTGGGGGCGCCTGGGTGGCTCAGTCGGTTAAGGGTCCGACTTCAGCTCAGGTCACGATCTCGCGGTCCATGAGTTCGAGCCCCGCGTCAGGCTCTGGGCTGATGGCTTATAGAGCCTGGAGCCTGCTTCTGATTCTGTGTCTCCCTCTCCCTCTGCCTCTCCCCCGTTCATGCTGTGTCTCTCTCTGTCCCCAAAATAAATAAACATTAAACATCATGAACCTGGAAAACTCCCCAGGTCATTCTCCTCTGCAGCCACCTTTAAAAACCAATGCTTTGGACAGCAAATTTTCATGAGTAATCACATAAAAAAAAAAAAAAAAAACTGGCGTATTCTAAGAATGGCTACTTGATCATTTGTCTCTAATGCTCCTTTTTCTCTTCCTTGTCTTTTGGTGTTAAAAGTACAAATGAAATATCAATGAGACCAGGTGATTTCAGTTTAGAACCCAAGGATCCTTCTAGGGCTCTACTTAATAGTAAAGAGCAAAGGGATTCTTTGAAAAATATGTGTAATGGAGATGCTAAAACCATAAAATACAAAACAGAATATCATTATTTCTGTTAACAAGGCCAAATATTTAATCCTCTTTGCCTACGTGTTATTATTATTTTATTAAAAATCCACCTGAGTTTTTCTGAGAGAACTTGGGATAATTCCTTATCATTTAGTAATCCTGGGGAATCCAGAAGCCATACACATTCCCTAAGGAAAATGACAATCATGCCCTTTTTCTTTCGTCTTCTCCCTCTCTTTCAATATCTCTTCCACCCTCTCCTTTGCCCTTCCTTTCATTCAATCTCTCTTCTTTTTATTTTCTTTTTCCTTTAAAAATTGTTTTCTTTTTTTAAGTTGACTTCTCTTCCAGGTGAAAAGAATTTCCAAGTGAGGCCAATTAAAGTTGCCCAGATGAAGCAAAGTCCCCAGGGATCAATCAGAATGCCTACATAGATGAGAAAGTAGGAACATGTCCTTTCTTTCTCCTTGTTAGAGTTTAGTTTCTGCCCTGAGGAATACTAGTTATTTATTTTCCATCAGAGAAAAGAATGAGCCCTCAACAGAGCTTAACTCTTTCCTATTTGATAAAAAATAAAATGCCTACTTAAAAAATATAAAATATAAATTTCTCACTCTAACCTTGTAATATTTCTTGTCGTCCTGTCTTTAGTTAATTATACAGAACACCTCGTTCATGCAGATTCTGCTAATTGGAAATTAAAATATGTTCACCAGACCAAAACTTAGAACTTCACCGGAAATGGTGTAGAAGGCATGTAGTCACTTCCCTTTTAATCAGGAGATTAGATTTATGTATATTTTCCAGATTTCATGCTAGGGAACATTAGTGTTCGTGAAAATAATAGTGAGTTTTGTGGTGAAATTAATTTGGGAAATGATGCTTAGTAGATAACCACCTCCTTCAAACTCCTCTGAGCCTTGGAGCTCAGAATATGGTTCCCAGACACTGGATCAACATAATCTGGTCATTTGTTAGAAATGCATGATCCCAGGCCCCACCCCATACTGGTTCACTTTTACAAAATTCCTCAGGTGATTCCTAGGTACATTAGAGTTTAGTAATCAATACCTTGGAGGATCCCAATTCATGGTAGCGTGTTAGCAAAAAATAAATTTAAATTAATAACTTAAGAGTCCTTTTTAACTTTGCTTCCATTATTTAATGGGTTTATTTGATCACAGAAAAGTAACTATTTTGTTTTTGAAACAGTTACTTGTATCTCATAGCCCACGAAAAACCTTTTCATGTAAGATAATCAGGAAAGAGCGAAGTCAAATTATTTCTAAGCTTCCTGGTAATTTTCCTATTCTGTTATCTTAAAAAGATGGTAAAAGATAGGCTTATCTTCTTGGACAAGAAATGGCATGGAAGGGCACTGAGCATCCTCTATTAATGATATTGTTAATTAACATAGGGACTCTAGTTGGTGGTTAAGAGGCTTTTCTCTAGTTTGTTCTGTTCCCATCTAAAGTGGTAGCCTCTCCACCTCTTCAGGGATGTGTGTGTGTGTGTGTGTGTGTGTGTGTGTGTGTGTGTTTACAGGCGCAGCCTTCAGCTTCTCCTGGCTTTATCTGTGACACATGGTGTTCCGAAATGGGCAGCCATATCTCCCTTTAGCCTCAACATGACTACCTTCTCTCTGCCGTTGCAGGTTGGGGTAGAACTCGTCCCAGGTTCCATTAGAGTTGTGCCTGAATCTTGTCCCTCATCTAACTTTTATGGAATCGCTGGGGCCACTTCGGTACTCCTTCCATACCTTGCAAAGTCCTCCAGGATTTGGGATGTGATGGCTCTCATTCCCTTTCCATTCCTAGGCACACAGGGTCTTTTCATGTCCTGCTGGAACAAATTACTCCAGTATTTTTTTCTTGCTTTCAGGTATCTTTAGACCAAGAGCAGACCCCAGTCTCTGTTTCCATTATTCAAATTTAAGGACCAATGTCAACTTAGCTAACAACTTTTTCTCAGCTATTTGCTCGAGCAGGAGAAGCACATAGGTTCTTATGTTAGGGTACGTCCGGTGGGGAAACATGACGGCACTGTCCCTTCTTGAAAAATGAGAATGAGATGTCCTTGTTCTTTTTGAAAGAATGATTTCTTATATCCATATATTATCATATAAAACTAAAGCAAAGACTGCTTTTCAGTCACCCATGTTTTGATGCCAAGAAATAACAATTTTATACTTGTAAGAATAATAAATCCAACAGATTTTCAGTCTCATTTTATTTTATTGGTTTACAATGTAACATATAAATTATATATTTTAGGAAAAAATAGGTTTGAGAATATAGGGTGTTTTCTTCAATTTATTCCTTGAAAATAATCTATTTTGGGGTTGTTTTCAAGACAAGTGTACATTTGGCATTTACAACTACATAGAATCTTAAAGTTTTGTCTCTCTGGCAACAAAGCACAATACTATGTTTCTGAAAAATAAATGTATTCTTCCAGGAATTAAGTAACTCATAAAGAACCTGTAATCGATCTTAGGCTTTGGATTCACTAAGGTCATAATATCTGACTCATGGTTTTAAATGAAGATTTCATTGTAAACCAACGTGTTCTAATATGTCTGCTTCCTGTTTGTGCTTATCAGTTTTGAGAGAATTTAGATGAGGACAATCAGAGCAGACAAAATACTACCTACCTTCTGGCTCCCTCTCAAAAATTTCCAGTGTTCGGATAAAAAAAAAGCATTTTTCTCAGAAATTCTAATTTTTTAAGAGGTGAAGGTTAGACATGTTTATTTATGGCATATTCATTCCAAAGAGTATTCTTAAGAATGCCCTTGCTGGAAAGATGTTAGGTCTGAGAAATGAAGAAGAGCTTGAAATCTCACAAGAAAGAATTTTTTAAGCTGGCAATGAAAGAGCTTTCTATGTTTCAAGGTCATTTCACTGTGGGAGGAAATTGATAGAGTCTAATTAGAGTACAAATGCTATAAAGTCTGCTCAGTAGAGATGCACTTGGCTAGCACTGATAGCAGGAAGGAGTCAGAGGAAGTATATAAAATTTTCTCTTATTGATTTGCATTTTGTACGGCCCAGTGAATTAGATGTATGTTAATATCACCTACAATGTTTTACCATTGTCGAGCGATTAAAACACAAACTTTGGGAGTTTTCTTCTGTTTAGATTCATTGTGAGTAGTCAAACACTGAATTACAGATTTAACTCCATATGAACTGCCACAACTTAACGAAATTCCAGAACATCTACTCAGAACCTGTTTTACGAAAGCACAATTGGCCGTAGAGGTTGTAGGACATGTACCTCTGGCCTGATGTGCTTATAATTTTAATTGCAAGCAATTAGGTATCATTATGCCTTTCTCCTTTTCTCAAACAGGAAAAATCTGAATTTAGTGTGTTTGTACCTGTTTTCTAAGTGGGATGGTATAATTCATGGTAGTGCTTATGTATATAATATAAATAATATGTTTATAAATATATATATTTTTTTTCTCTTCCACTTCCATCAACTGATGGGACCTGGAGAAAACGATTATAATTTTAATATCTCTGCAATGTTCTTCCATGTCACCAAATAGTGAGAACCTGAGAAGATGCCTATTATTTAACAAGGCCTGTTACTATGTTTTTGGACGTCTAAAAGTCTAGCATGCCTAATGAATGACATATTTCTACATTTCTATACGAATGACATATTTCTATTACTATTCTTGGTAAAGTATTAAAATACTGATATTGCAGATTTTGTTAATAAACACTGTTTTCTTAGAAGAATATAGAGTTGATATAACTTCGTTATATCTGTGTACCACTTGCCTCATACCTCTATTTAAGGCTCCTTAAGTGGGGAAGTCGATAAGAGAATTTATATGAGGTCTGTAAGATGCTCTGCCTCCACCCCTAAAAGAACACCAGTGAATCTGTTTCTTTGCAAAGCCAGAGGATTTCCATAGCCATAGGTTGTTTGAGGTCATTTAGCCTAAAGATGGAGCAATCAATTCCTTCTATTCTTCTCTCATCTTGTTTGTTTTCTCTTTCCCGGAAAGAAAACAAAACCACAAAATCCCCTATAGAGTGTTCTGAGAGTCCCTTTCAAAGAGAGGAGGAGAATAAACCTCACATAACATCAGTATATTTATCAGAGTGATTCTGATTCTATGTAGGCAAATTCAAAATGACATTAAATCCAAATTCTCCTCATTCAAGATCTGTCAGATTTACTGCCCATCCATTAATCCCACTAGATTTCATAGTGCCGTTTTCTCCACTAATAATGTTTTTTATGAGATTGCCATTGCATACTAGCTCTTCTGTGATATCTGTGCACAGGAGGCAGTTTTATTGTTCTTTACACCTTTCTCTTAATGTCAGTGTAGACTCTGATTCCATGACCCTTTAAAGGGAGAGGCAGCCTTCCAGGAAGAGGAAATAGGTTACTTTGCAAAATGATCTGAAATTTTGTCATGTCAGGAGCCTCCAGTGTGTTAAGATACCTCATGAGGCATTCATTGCCTACAGTAGCATTTCACTTCAAAAGCACATTCTCTTAATACCATTTCCCATTTAAAATGGACTTCAACTGATACAGCATATAAGCAGCAGCAGAAGCCTTAAAAATAAAGTGTAGTGATTAGAAATGAGGGTTCCGGCAACAGATCACACAGCTTCAAAACCTGTACTCACATGCTGTGTGATCTTTGGTGAGTTCTTTGACCACTCCTATGTTTAACATGGAGACCATGATAACACGAAGCTTGTCACTCATGAGTATTCAAGTTTATGCATGCTTTCCATGTTAAATAGCATCTGGTACTCACTGAGAAGTCAATAAATGCTCACTGCAACTGTTGTAAATCTGGAAGAGATCATGGAACCAAACTTCACCATTGTGCAAATGCGTAAACTGAGGCTCAGACATAAAATAACCAACTTAAGTGTTCTGGCTGTTAGTGTGCACTTTTACGTTCCCTTGGCTGAAGGAAGTTTGAGTGTAGGGTCATTTGAGGCAGACCTGAATTCAAGTGCCATCCCTACCTCGCATTTCTTTTATGACCCTGAGCAAGTTCCTAAATCTTTCTGTGAAAAAGGTTGAGTAATTTACCCAAGGTCACACAACTACTAAGCAGGAGAACTTGGATTCAACTCAAGTAGGTCTGATTCTAAAATGAGTGTTTTGTCCTCCTACAATGTTAAGTTGCTTTATGTAGCATGTCTGTATATATTACTTTTGGTCAATGAAGAAACAAGTTAAATGTCTCATGCACCGTTAGAGCAAATTTAGGCAGAGCCGGACTAGAACTGGAATTACTAAGTGAGCAGGTAAATGTTCTTCCCACTAGATCAGTGGTTCTCAATCCTAGCTGCTGCACACTAGAATTATGTGGGGAGTTCACCTTAAGAATACACTTACCTGGGGCCCCATCCCAGACTATTTCTTCCTCATTCTAATGTGCCAATGCTAAGAACCACTGACTTTGCCCCAAACAGTGCCAAGAGAATCATTTCACAAAAACAGCCACGCTACCAGGTTGTTTCCAAATTAATTAATCTCACCTCTGTCCTGACCCATAGGTGGTTCTGTTTCTCCCACTTCTTTACCCAAGGTGCTCTAATATTTTTGGCCTGCTCTGTCTCAAATATACACTAGTAGCTATGAGAGGGGGAAAAAAACCCAACTGGGAATAATCGTCCAAGGCCTTCATTAATTCTGCACTGATTTCTTATTTCTTATCTGGCTTGTCTCCTCCTCTAAGCTATTACATTCCACTTTTAGATTAGTCTTACTGACAGCCCTGATCATGCTATTCTTGTGTTGAAGAGCTTCAGTGATTCCTCAATGCCTACAGACTTAAGGTTAAGTAGCCCTTATCCAGAGCTACCAAGACCTCTATAACTTTGTCTTAAGCAACCGTTCCAAACTTACCTCTGATGAACCCATCCTCATTTTACATGCTTTAAAGAGAGTTATAAGGCCATAGTTTTCTGAAAGTTGACTATTTTCACCCTTTGTGGTTTTGCTTATGCCTCACACCTTTCTATGTGGGTCTTCCATTAGCTTTGTGATTAAGCCCAAGAGCTGCTCTGCCTTTCCTATCTCCCCTATTTATTCCTGAAAGCAGAAGTCCTACCAAGGCCATTGGAATGGCACTCCCTTGAAGCTTTCACTGATGCCTTTCTCCTCTCAGTGTCCCCCTCCCAGATCTCCATAGCACATTTTCCTAATCTCTCAGATGGAGTTTTTTCTCTTTATAATGTACTTTATGTTTAGGGGCATGGACTATTTTGGATTCATCTTCCACCCCACACATCTCAAAACAGTAAGTAATGGTATGAATATTTCAATTTTGCCTTCTCCCTTGAGGAAATCTGCCACCAGTCTCAGTCCACATGGGCTTTGTGGGGCCTAATCAAGGATAGAGCTTGTGACTTGGTCTAAGCCATCCTGTGTGTCCCATTCTGTAAGCCATGGTGATTGGCCCTAGATTGAGTGCACGACCTCAGCTGTTCATAGGACAAATCGCAGGGATATTCTTAGAATTTAAGCCTGTAAGTGTGTAGATGCAGCAATCTTTTGATAAACCTCCTGCAATCATGAGTGAAAAAACCGTCTCAAGTAACACTAAGGGATGAATAAATGTCATATACTAGGGACATATCCAGAAACCCTTTGTCCAGATTGACCTAAAGCTAGATCTACCTCTGGGCTCTCCTGTTATATAACATAAGCCAGTGCAAGTTAAGTCTTCTGTACCTTGAAACCTATTGAAATAACCAACATAAGACATTCACTCAATAACTGCTAACTAACCAATCATCAGAATATACTCTTCATTCAACATTATTAAGATGAGAAAGGGGAAGATTATGTAACTAACTCCTTTGGTCTAGTTTGACTACATTTTTAATTTTTCAAGTTTTGCTTATCTTAATCTTAAAGTTGTAGTCCACTAAAATTTATCTGACACAAGGCTACAGAATACACACAAAGATAGAAAAGATACTCACGTCCCTCTGTCCCTCTATTAACCCCATGCAGGAGGGGTCTGTGCCCATTATCTAGGTTGACTTTGCAATGTAGAAAATGGTGATGCTCTCCTCCAATACACTTAATTGTACATCAGGATATTCACTAAGGCTCAGCAAAAGATTAAAGATTAAAAAAAAAAAAAAGGAAAAAGAGAAAGCTTCATGTCCAGATCATGCTCCTTATCTTCAAGACAACTCAAAGTCCTTTTAGGTGTTTGTAAAAGCAAGAGAAAAATCGATGAGAATTAAGGTCAGAGGAAAGGACCAATCAGACTAGTGCAGGTTTATCATGTTTTGGGTACAGAGTGGCTGTTGTTTACCCCGAGTCCATCATCTGTCCAGGGATGACAGCAAGCATTGTTCGCTCATTTTCACACACGGGACTGATGTGGAGATAATGCTGCTACACCATGATGCATTTCGAGCAGCTCAAGGGCACAAGGAGCACAGATATTGCTTGTTAAGTCTTGGAGATCAGGAAGAACACTTTGGAGGCGTGTTCCTGCAGATCAGGGAGAGAGAGCTAGGGAAGGTACAGGACCACCAAGGAGGCACCATGCGCTGGACATCATTACCACACAGCAGAAAAAAAGGTAACAGAAAAGGAGAAGAGGAAGGTGGTAAAAGTGAAGAAGATGAAGAAATGTGGGATACCTCAAATAATCTCTTTTCTAACTGGAATAGATAACCTCGTGTCAATCTGTGACAACCTGAGCTACATCCAGATTGACAGAGGTTGTGCTGAAGCTATTGTCACACACAAATTTATCCACTCAATAAGCATGCATTTCTGCTGTCATATCCTTGTGCCGGTGGTGGAGACAGATATTTGGGACATGTTAAAAAGAAAGCTGCTATTCTATATGTGGAATGATTGAGGTGGAGAACTTGAAATGCCACGTCAAGTACTGCCCAAATTCTAATGGTGCCAAGAAACCCACACTCAGCTAAAGGGTCTGACGTGTGACTGAGCTGAAACATGGTCTTTTGAAGTTGTTAGCGAAGGAACAAATAGGTTGTTGCACATGCATGGGGTCTGGTGTACCACGTGTCAGCACCTTCCAAGAGAAACATTTGGAGGCTCAAAAAAATGTTAGAGAACTGGCAAAAGGATAGGAAATCAATTATACAAGTAGTGAAATATAACTTATTATTGGACTTGCTCTTTGCCGGTGTTCGAAATTTGCTAAATTTTCATGCCTATAGAAGACTAAAGAAAATCTCTGAGTGACATCTTCTACAAAGATAATCCTCTAGCATGCCAAAAAAAAAGTGTGTGTCCTTTAAACAATTTAGACCATCACAAGTAGGAAGAAAGTAGATGTCTTTCATGGTCAAGTAGGAAGAAAGTAGATGTCTCTCATGGTTAACAGGAAGGAAAAGGAAAAGAAAGTAAGCCAGGCAAGGTGTCAATGAAACATACTAGGGTTTTGATCCAAGGGAGTAATTATTTTAGGAAACTCAGAGCAAAAATGACTGTGATTTATCCTGAGTCTTGATAACTATTATAGGAGCAGCAGTCACACATGTTAATGTGACTCTTTTGTTGCATACAAATTCTTTGCTTTATTTCCCCCTTAATATTTAATTGGGAACAAAAAACAACTGTGTGCATGTCTAGAAAGATAAAATAGATACATATACACATACACATATATAGATATAGACACAGATATACATATAGACATATGACAATACCAGCCTTAGAAAGGGGCAAGGGTTATTCATGACTGGATGAGAATTAAAAGGGTTGCATAACATGTCTGCTTGGAGGAAGTAGTGGCAATAACCAGGAATTGAGCAACCAGGAGTTGAGAAGTATAATGAGAAGATACCTCTAAAAACAAACAGATAAAAAAAAAAAAAAAAGTAAGACTGGCTGCTCTCTCACTCTTCGAAGTGACTGTGATTTGCCCTCTATTGTTTACTCGTTTGTTCTTTTCCCCCAGAGATAAACAACTACCTCATTATTCCAGTGTGCATGTAGGTGACTCTCACTCTTCACGCCCACACACTCTCCACACCCAATGGAAGGAAGTGGTCCTTCCATTGGTGGTCTCAGGGATCCGGTTTTGATGTAACACAGAAAGTCCCCCATATTTAATAACGTGGATGCCCAGGATTCTGCTCCAGCCACTCTTCAGCCTGGACTTTGCCGGACAATTGTGACATTGACTTCTAACTTGCAAGACTTAGCTCTTCCTTGAACTAGAATGAACCTTCCTATTTCGATACCTGTTAAAATACTTAATTTCTAACAAGTCAGATGGGCAGTGGCTATGTGATATTCACTGTGAAATTCAACTCCATTGAGTTTTGAAATTTTTTGTAATAAAACATTGGGAAAAGTTAACAAGACAGCATCTTTATTTTTCTTTTTCTCTTCCACCTTCCCCATACGTTCATCCTCCTCCCCCTTCTTCTTAGTCATTCTTCTGTCATTCTCTCTCTGTCTAAAGTAGGGTAAGGAAAACAGCAAACTCTAAGCCATGTCATTAAGAAAAGGAGACTCTACAACTCCTGCCAAATTGAAATATTTAATAATTATTTTACAAAATTATGTTTGTGATTTACTGTGATGATAATATTATCTCTCATTTATTAAGCCATACTATGTGCCAATCATCTATATGTCTTATCTAATGTTATTCTACAATCACTCTAGGAAGTAGCTATTGTAATTTTGATTTGTTTACAAATGAGCTAGCTGAGGCTTAGGGAGGTTAAATTAATTAACCAGTATGTTTAGGCTAACAAGAGGAGCCAGGTTTCAAGCCCTTGTCCTAAGCCCAGCTACTTTGGAATTACATTATAAAAAATTTTCTGTATATAACATGTGAATAAGGCGCATTTAAGAACACCATTGGAACCTGCCAAATCAAGAGACAGGAGCAAGTATTTTAATCTATGATTGTTTTTGAAATTTGCCAACTACAAAATAAACATCAAAGGCAGCTGCAGCAGCCAGATGTGCTCTTTGTTTCTTCACCTGCAAGCCTGTTCCCTGCCCAGGAAGAATGGAACAACGTCTGGACTAAAAGGCTATCTCTGTGGTCCGTTCACTCATTGGCCTTTGTACAAACATTGCCAGCAGTCCATCACTTAGGATGGAGTGCAGCCGAGTTTTCTATAACGGGAACATCAATCAATTAAAACCAGAGTAAGCCAGCAAACACATTTCACTGAGGTCACCAGAGAGTAATCATCACATAGATCATCAGATACTAATGCTTCTTGACAAAAAAGAAACAGCAAACTAGACCAACTGAGTTGATGACTGAAGGGGCAAGGCCTTGTTTTGTGCACCTGTTACCTACTGGTATACTAGAATCTTCTCTTCCTTTTGATTTCATTAGTCACATTATAACCATAACTTATAGAATGAATTTTAAATTAATTGCTGAATAAGTGGTGAGATTTTTATCCTTTTAGCTGCTTTTACTTCCTCATATCTTTAACTCAGTAGACAGATGATTGGATCATTTGAGCTAAAATTATTTTCCCTACACCTGTTATCTCCTAAAGTCAAATTAGTAATACCTATATACTTCTAACTTGCATTGTTATAAAAACTCATATTTAGTTGGCAAACCTCTGCAATATACCTAGTGTAAAAACTAGTATGTTTTGCGTATTTTCTATTTGTCAGGCACTACTCAAAGTTGTTTATTTAACATATAGCTCACAGAGTGTTTAAGCAACCTGCCCAACATCACACAGTAAGTGTTGGATCTGAAACGTGAATCTAGGCAATAGATCCCAGGTCCTACCCTCAGAATCTAGTGATTACTGATAACGTGACAGTTACACCTTTGAAATACCACTATATGTCAAATATTCATTTGGACATTAAATAACTTTTTAAAGTATTTTTTAAAGTTTATTTATTTTGGAAAAAGAGGGTGATCATGAGTAGGGAAGAAACAGAGAGAGAGGGAGAGAGAGAATCCCAAACAAGCTCTTTGCCATCAATGCAGAGCTAGACATGGGGCTCGAACTCACAACTGCGAAATCGCGACCTGAGCCACAATCTAGAGTCAGATGCTTAACAGACTGAGCCACCCAGGTGACCCTGGACATTTTATAACTTTTAAACATTGTTAACAGTTTCGAAAGCATGAGTATAATGCTTTTTATATTAAGACAGTGTCAATGCTGCTGTTTAAAAGAACTTACTCGTTCAGGTCTAAACTTTGTGTTTTAACAACCTCACCCTTTGACCCCATGAGCCTTCTCTGAAGTATAGGAAGAGAAGAAGGAAAAAAGAGAGATTTCATTTTAGTTGGTCTTGTCTTTCGTATGACAGCATCGTCATATAATGAATTTCATTAAAATCGAGAATTACCTGATTTTACTTGCCAA
Source organism: Puma concolor (assembly GCF_028749965.1). Classification (NCBI taxonomy): domain Eukaryota; kingdom Metazoa; phylum Chordata; class Mammalia; order Carnivora; family Felidae; genus Puma; species Puma concolor. Next base: position 127,455,503 of record NC_141668.1, on the reverse strand, counting down.
GATTATCTCAGTTACTGAGCAAATGCTGGTGAAATAGACATGCTCGAAAGTTTCTATGTGGCCATCTAATCTTGATAAAAAATAATAGCATCTCTAATTGCACTGAAATGCCCTACACCAAAGAGAAGCGGGGGAAATATTGGGATACACCTTCTGGTGTGCAAAGCACTATGTCCTGCAGTGATGGCAGTGAGGGCTGCAAAACAGTCACTGTCGATTGACTACAGTTCAGAATTTAGACAGGATTATTTCATTTATGAGTGTTACAAATCCAACAGAGACTGTCTAACCAAAAACAAACAAAAAAACAAAAAGAGGCAAAAAACACAAAAAACCCAAATGGAAAAGGAAATTTATTGAGTCATGTAACTAAAAATTCTTTTTTTCCTTTGAAATTTTTGTTTAAATTCTAGTTAGTTAACATATAGTGTAATATTGGTTTCAGAAGTATAATTTAGTGATTCATCACTTACCTATAACACCCAGTCCTCATAACATGTAACTAAAAATTCTGTAAGTGTCTGATTTTAGGCAATACTAGATCCAGATATATTAAAAAAAATGTCATTAGAAATCTCCCCCAGCCCTACTTCTTTCTATGTTAGTTTTACTTTTGGAACATTCTCCATGGATTTGAGGATTAACATCAGCCCTGGGAAAATGATTTTTTGACCAAAAGAAGGCAAGATGGAAACAGCAGGTGCCAGTGTGCAGTGATTTCTTGATTGAGGACAGATTTATTTTGGGGGATCCATGGTTTTCAGTATTGGACCCTCTCCTCTTCTTAGCAAACTCACTGTATAAATGCCTTTCTCTTATCTCACCGCTGTCACCAGGGAATTTTCATGCCATTAGCACTAGTGTGAACATGCTCACACAACCCAGAATCTTAGTGTCAGCCCTCCTTCCCACCAAGCCCCTAACCTCTTAAATATTTTTCATATCAATCCGTTTATCCCTATTACTGGCTCTCTCATTTAGATAATAACAATGGTGTTATAATTAATCTCTCTAACTCATGATTTCTCCCTTTAAGTCCATTCTCTATGCTGTCGTCAGTGTAATCTCTTTAAAATATAAATTGTGCCGTACCACTTCTTTGTTTTAAAATCATCAAGGGCTTTCACATGTTGTCAGAATAATATCCAAGGGCCTTTGCCTGCTGTACATGGATAGCATGCCCTTCTGTAATTTTGCTGCATGAAATGGTAGCTACTGGCTACACGTGACCATTTAAATTGAAATTAATTAAAATTAAATAAAATTAAAAATTCATTTCTTCAGCTCACTAACCACATTTCAAGTGCTCAATAGCCACATGTGGCTAGTGGTTATGTGTCAGATGGTACAAATATAGAATATCTACATCATTGTAGAAAATTCTAATAGGACATAAAACGTTACTGTTCTGTGGTCTCATATCTGTTTACTATCCAACTGTTTTCTCACATTAGTGCTGAACCACTTGTAGTATCTGAATGAATCATGCATATTCATGTCTCTATAGCTTTGTTCATTGTAGTTCTGCTGTTCTCATGTTTCCCTCGATAATAAGCACTACACATTCTTTAAGACCCAGCTAAGATGTTGCAAGGAAGACGACTCTGAGCTCTTATATTCAGCTAATTGTTTGTAAGACATTTTGTGCTGACTTGTACCTGACCACACAATGGTAATATTATCTGGTTTCTGCCTGACTTTGTATGTGACAGTAAACTTTGAAATCAAAGGTCTGGTTCTTTGTTTTTCTCTCAGCACTAAGCACAATATGTGGGATGTAGGACAAACACAAATATATATTTGTTAAAATGTCATAAATTATGTAAGAAGTGAAATTCTTTTGACTTTGTTAAACAAAGCCAAATTTTAAAACTAATGTAAGTAATAGAGATACCTACTTTTGGCCAGTTTGCTGTAGTATAAACATAGCATTAATTCACTTCCAACATTCTTCAGCCTTAGTCCATTTTCAGTTGGGTTCTCTAATATCCTTACCTACTCAACACTGGGCAAGTCTTCCAAATGGGTTGAGGTTCAAGGATGACCTAAGTTGAACACCTTTTCCAGGAATAACAATAAATAAAGTTTAATTAATTGCTAAAGGCTTTCTCAGAGTGTCATAAATTGTACAAAATGCTTTTATCCACATTAGAGATAGTATGTCTCTTTCGTATGAATCTTTGATGGGTATAGTATCCACAAGAAGAAGAACGAGGAAGAGGAGATGGAGAAGGAGAAGAAGACCCCCCACTCCTCCAGAGAAAGAACCATTTTTAATTTAAAACTTGATGACAGGGGCACCTGGCTGGCTCAGTCAGTAGAGCATTCAACTTTTCATGTCGGGGTTATAAGTTAGAGCCCGCCCCCCCCCCCCCATTTGGTAGAGAGATTACTTAAAAATAAAATCTTAAAAAAGAAAGAAATAACTTGATGACAGAATTGAAAGCCCAGAATTCGAACTTGGAATTGTTTTTTCCCTTTGTGTTGAGATTTCTTACCTGCCTTAGGGTAGATAGGTGTTCCTCTATAAAATGATACTTGGTTATTTCTCTTCACTCTCCCTTTTCCAGAGAAACTGGGAAGGAAGTAGTATTCCAGAATGACTGTACATAGCTGTTGCATGAACCTGGATCAGTTTTGCATGATTTGGAGACTAATATCACAGTGATACAGTTAAACATTTTGCATGTCAGTCTTTCAATTGCATTTAAATCTTTTGTTCTTTGACATTTAGCATGATTCTGTTCCAGCAAAGGTTGTTACCTTTTTTTTGCAATGACTTTCTGACCTGTCTTTAAAGTCAGCCCTCCAATCAGTCTTCACTGACATACAGAGAATAGTGATATATTGACTTTTACAAGAGATGAATCAAAAGGTGACACAACATGAATAGATGGAAGCTTAGCACTGAATTTTCCATATAAATGCAAGTGTCACCTAAACCAAGAAAATGTGCCCGTTTTTACATAGTCCATGCAGGTGTTCTATTCACATAATATATATTTGAGTTATCACTCTGCATAGACCTAGTGTTCTGGTGGAATTGTGGGTATTCATTTTTTAATATAAATTGAATTTTACTCCTAACATTGGCTTACCTCAAATAACCACGTAGTTGGAAAACTTTGCCTTTTAAATCAGTCTCCCCATATTCTAATTTTAACTGTGAAAAGATGAATGTATTAAGACCTCAAAAATTTCTAACAAATTGCAAAATATGGACAATTTAACTTACTTTGTCTTTAGGGGTTTCTTTCGTCTTGAATTTTCTTTGGTGTCCTGACATTCCCATTATATATCTAGTATTTCTTCAGCCCACATACCTCTAGAGTTAGACACTCATTCTGTTGTCAAATTCTCTTTCACATTTTACTCTGAAGCACCCCTTGACTGTTTTAAGCTTCCTCTGGATCTTCGTTTCATGATCCAGGAGTCTTGCACTAATCAGTGGCTCATTAATATCAATTACAATAACTTTAACGTTAGAAAAATGTATTGGGCATTCATTTGATGTCAGTAACTACGCTTCAAGATGTACCTGAATTATCTCAGGTAATTTTCAATATAATTCTATGAAGAAAATACCTTACTGTATTTATCCCTATTTTAGACTTAAGAAAACTGAGACAATGGAAGAGTATTTTAGTGTCATGTCCAAGGTCACTTGTCTTTCAAAGCACTCAAGCCCAAGGATTGTCTAATTCCAAAATTCACTTTCCTAACCATTCTCCCCTATTGATGTTTTCAAGTTCAGTTTTCTTCCAAATACATGAAAAATATATTTCCATATTATAATAATTAAGAACATATCAATCTTATCTTGGAAATTGGTAAAATACCACACAATCATTACATAATATAAAACATTTATATTTCATTTGATTCTTTTAATATATTTAGTTATAAATTCTTCTATGAAAACATTGTAGTAACTAAGAGATATTAAGTATGAGTCAACCATTATATGAAAGTAGGTAATTCTTTTTTAACGTTGTCATTTGCTCACTGAAAAGGAAGGGGCAAGAGTGATATGAGAATTCATGTTACTCAGCAGATAGAGAGAGGATTGTTTTCTGATAGGTTCTTCATAGCCATTGAAATCATTATTTCCAACAGTACATTTTCAGGTAACACACACAATGAAAATGTCTTCATTTCTTGTCACTGAAGAAAACTCTTGCAAAAACCGCAATCTCTATGAATACTTTGTGACAAACAAACCTATAAAAAGGATGGTGAGAAAACTGTGGGTAAGAAATGTAAAAAAATCTGTGAAAGAAAATAAATGGGACGGTGGTAACTCAATTAGCGAGGTGAAATAACATCCCAAAGCCTACGGGATACGGCGGTAAGACTTGGAGGTAAAAACTGGAGAGAATTGGTCTCAAGAGCGTTATCTAAGTGATCCTCTCCACACTCTGTGAGCCACAAGGTTTTGATGATCCATACTGTCTCTAACCAGCAGGAAGCAGGATGTATAGCTTCTGGAGATACTAACAGAGATTCCTGGTCTGAGGACACCATGTAGAGTGGAAGGCCATGGTGAAGTATGGGACCCCAGAAGCAAGGATGGTAGCATACTGAGGAGTCTCAATAACAAACTGCTCCCAGGACACTGGGAAAAAGGCTGATGGTCCTCCTCTTAATAGAAGCATTAACATAATTGAAAATTAGAAAATGATTCTCTGGAAGAACTGTATAGTCCTAGAAAACAAACCTTCTCATACTGTCATTGACGAGCAACTGATCATGCAGTAATTCAATTGTGAAGTCCACCAAACCGTAAATCCACCTATGCGCACTCACCCCCAATGCTGTAATCCTATTTTCTTTGTTTCATTCATAAATATTCACAGGTCTACAATAATGTTTGCATAATTAATAAAAATCCACAAGGTGAAAAAGAATAGAGTCAAGGACAGAACTACCAGAAAAAAAGGAGGGCAAAAAGAAACGTAGTTATATGAGACAAAATGTTTCCAAAAGCTAAAATTAACATCCTCGCATTAAGTAAGGAAAGGTCAAGTGAGAAAGAGTGAGAGAGAGTGAAAGAGAGAAAATCAGAATAAAAGATAGCTCTTGTGATATAAAAATTGGATAATTGAATAAAAATTAAAGAGAGAAGTTGAATGATACTTTAGTAAGCTTCTAGAAAGCAGAATAAAAAGACAAGACAAAAAGACAGTGGAATAATATGAGAAAGTTGAAAGATGAGTTCAAGAGAGGCAGAGGTGCAGCATTTGGAGGATAGAAATTATAGTCAAGGAAATGAAAGAAAATAATTTACATATATAATTATATTTGATATCATATATTTAAGTATAATTACATATTAAATATATAGTTATATTGAATGTAAGATATTATATTTATATGGACTGATTGGATTAGCCAAATTAAGCCCACCCATCATGAACTTTTCAGAATTCCAGGGATAAAGGAAAGATTCTAAGTGTTTTCTGCTGTGAGCTGATTTGTGCATCCTCAAAATTTATGTGTTAAAATCCTAACTGCCAATGTGACTATCCTTGGGTGAAAGCAGTAATTAAGGTTAAATGAGGTTATAAGTGTGGAGTTCTGACCTGAAAGGATTAGTATCCTTACAGGAAGAGTCACCAGAAAGCTCACTCTTTCTCTCTGCTACATGAAGACAGAAGACACAGCAAGAAGCAAGACACTATCTACAAGCTGGGAAGAGAGCTCTCACCAGAAACCCCATTGGCTGGGACCTTGATCTTCCAGAATGGTAAGAAAGAAATTTCTGTTGGGTAAGCCACTACAGTATTTTGTTTCACAGCCTGAACATTCTAATACACTTTCATAGGGCGAAAAATCACATACATAGGATCAGAATCAGAATTGCATTGGGGTGCCTGGGTCGCTCAGTCGGCTAAGCGTCTGACTTCAGCTCGGGTCATGATCACATGATTCGTGGATTTGAGCCCCGCATCGGGCTCTGTGCAGACAGCTCAGAGCCTGAAGTCTGCTTTGGATTCTGTCTCCCTTCTCTCTGACCCTCTCCCACTCTCTCTCTCTTTCTCAAAAATAAACATTAAAAAAAAAAAAAAAAAAGAATTGCATTGGACTTTCCGAGAGTAACAGTGGATGCCAGAAGATAATAGATCAAAATCCTCAAATGACTTTGAACCTCGAATCCTATAACCAAGTAAATAATTAATCAGTTGTTTGGACATTTTATATAAATATTGCAGACATGTAAGAGGAGACAACCAGGAAAATCTTCTGCTCCCATTTCCCCCCTTTTAGGAAAGGACTGGAAGGTGACTGTCAAAATAAATACATAAACATTAAAAAATAAACATAATAATAGGTCATATATTTGCCCAACAGTGAATGGTAATTCTGTAGATGCAAAAATGCACTGACAGTTTGGTAGATATTTGTGATATAACTTACATTGGGATATTGGGGAAAGAAAGGGAGTAGGTGGTTTAAAAATGATAAATCTTTACTTGTAAAATAGAAGGCAAATGCACTGCATTTAATACTAATAAATTAATAAATAACAAAATAACAAAATGAACATATTGTTAATATATTGTTCATTATTTAGAAATGTAGAGATAAATATAGATATGCAGTTACAAATACAGATATAGATGTAGAAATAGATTAGAACAGGTACTTAAAAAGTACAAGATATTCGCCTGTGAGAAATGGCTCAGTGAAGGGAAGTTTGGGCATGAAACCCTTGTGTTTTGTTTGTTTTATTTTTACCATTAAAAATCTTTCGTAGCATTGCTTTTTTGAAGTACATGCATGCATTACTGTCATGAAGAAAATTTTAATTAAAAAATGATTGTAGAAGAAGGAGCCAGTGGAAGGTTGTGGTCAAAATTACTGTTATTATAAATATTCGCTTTGCCTCCCTGCCCTACTGACTTAAAATCTGAACATGATACTTACTTTGGCAAATGAATATCTCAGAACCAACATGTGGTTGCCATTCTTTTTCATTGGTCATGACATATAGCAGTGGTCCAGCCTAAGGTTGCTCCATTAGCCTGAGTCCCAGAGTAAGTGGGTATGAAGCAAGTAATGGACCTCTATCATTTTAGGTTTAGAGTTTTGTTGCGAGAGCAAAAACAAATTCATTCTGACCAATGCGTGAGTGAAATAGGAATGCATCACATATAACTAAAGTGATGACTGGGGTATGTTGTGATGGTAAGCAAGTCATTAATTAATATTTCAAAATTTTTGTCAGGTAATTCTATGTTATGTGTAGGCATTGTAACACAGTAAAACCTTGAATTGTGAGTATCTTGTTGTGTGAGTGTTCCACAAGATGAGAAAACATTTCTAACAAATTTTAACTTGATCAATAAGTGACGTCTTGCAATACAAGTAGTATGTGATGCCGAATGTAACATGATCACGACTGAGTCAATGGTTCTTGAAATTTGCTTTGATATAAGTGCTTTGGATCACAAACACGTTTCTAGAACAAATTAGGCTCGCAAACTGTGGTTTTACTGTATTTCCATTTCTGGTATAGGTTATGCCCTGTCTGTTCCTACTTCTAACAAATTCACACCACACTCAACATAAAGAAATTATTTTAAGAGGTAAGTCTTAAATTGAATCAGGTACTTTGATTCCATAACTTGTGAGAGATCTATGATCTTAATATTTGAAGATCATTGACTATTTCTCAAGGTTCCTCAGATTTTCAGTTAATTGCCTTATTTTTCATCATATCACAAGATATTTCCTTTTGGATAGTAATAGAATGATTCCTGCTTTCTCTTGTGTACTTATTTTATACTGTAAGAAACATGAGCTTACTGTCCAGCATGTTAGTTTAACTATTGCTTAATTAACTATAGTGTATAGTTTGAATAACATGCGATATTGACATTTGGAGTGTTCTCAACTAATTTGTAAATGTGCTCAAGGCAGGGACTTTAAGTTTTTATTTCTGTTTTGGATCTCAGGGTTTCAAACACAATTGGTAGAATCAAAATAGGCACTTGATAAACGTTTGCTTATTGTACTGTGGTCTCCACTAAGCACATGGGAATTCTGGTTCTTTAGCATAAAATGTCATCTCTAACTCATGACTTAAAACTTATAACTGCTTTGTGCATTATTCCTATATTGGTTCACCCTATTTTCCAGCATAAAGGTGAGTCACCTGACTTCATCACATCACGTGAGTGGGGAATGGAAACTAGTTTTAACACTCTCCCAAGCCAAATATAAATATGAAAGTCATTTCTTATGAATGCTACATCCCGAGGCTAAATGTCAATGACTTATTATTTTCCAGGCATATGCATTATCTCAGCCACATTTCCCTTTATTAATTTACAGATTATAAAATTTTAGTGTGAAAAGGAGCAACGGAGAGTGAGAGAGGGGACGGGGCTTGTCCGGAGACACATAACCTCCTAATTGTAGCAGTAGGAGTAGAGCCAGTATCATCAAACTCCAGGACATGACTCTCCCACCACACATACGGTCTCCTGAGAGTTGAATGTCATTGCTCATGGTGATATTTGTTGCTTGTCATGGCCCAGCCTGTTTATCATGCAACATAGCAAATAAGAATTCATCATGTAATAACTAAAGCAATAACAGGGATATGTTTTGAAGGTAAGCAAGTCATTAATTAATATTTGAGAATTTATGTCATGTTTGCTGGACTCATATGATCCTTAATTTTAAGAAAATATAGATCTGTAGTAATCTAGTAAGGTAGCTGAACGCTCCTGTGTATAGGAAATACTGGATGCTGGACAGCAACATCAAGGAATTTTATTTCTAAACTTACTTCTACCAAATTTCTTTTCTATTTTCTCTTCCCACTTTTTATGAGAATAGAAGAAAGTGAGAAGATACAATACACTGATCACAATCATCTGTTCAGGAAGAGGGGGGGACCCCTAAAATTTACTCAAACCAACAACTGCAATGAGGTAGTGCATATGACTAAATTAATTTTAAGACTCATTAATTAAAGTCTTTGAATATTTAAATTTCATGAAGGTTATAATGTATTGAACTTCATTAGCAAATTGACTTAGTATTTATGGAACGCTGTTACTTATAGAGAAATTCAGTATTTATCACATTTATTTTTCCTTACTTACTGTCAAATTTTAATGAATCTCACATCCTATTGTTAGACTTGCTCACATTCGGAAAGGGTGGGGGGTAGGAGCTATCTTTTATTCCTTTAATTAATCTTTTTCCTGAGGTTCATTAGCTGGGAATTCTTTTCTGTTAGATCAATGGCAAAATAATAATCTGCAGTCCTTTTGCCTTGAGCAATAATCTGCACATCCCTCTTGGAAATGATCCATTGTGCCCACTGGAAACTTTGAGCAATAGTTTTAATTGCACGTTCATTAGATTTTGTTGTTGCTGAGCCTTGTTTTGATGCCCAAGACAGTATAGAAACAATTTAGCATGTGTGACATTGCAGTCTGTGCAACTGGTAACACTGACTGTACATTAGCACAATGCTCTTTCTGTACAGGTTTAATAATCAGGAGAAGAATGTTCACTCGTTAATAATTGAACATGTGTTTAATATTTAAACAGCCAGATCCTTCCAGTTGTTAAACTAATATTAAAGTAGGATGGAAGCAGGCTACATACTGGCGACTGTCCATCTTATAAATGCCTTTTGAAGTTCAGTATTGTGGTGGTATGGGCTGAGGCCAGAGGGCGTTACTTCTAGTAACCAGAACGAAAGACAATGCAGAAACTTTCTTTTTATAATTACAGCCATATGTAAAACCTATATGTGAAAAACTCTGGATAACTAATGATTTTTGTAATCTCACATTTTTTTTTTATTTTCTTTGTGGCTCTGGAATGTAGGAATCATTTTGCTAAAAATGAAAAAGGTATTAGAGGACTGTTTACATTAGATTAGGTGGTGGAAATCATTTTGCTTCGAATTAAGGTTAAAAATGCAAAGCAGATAATCATTTTCTTAAATAGTTGTTACCCCAGAGTCTTCCTTTATTGTCTACAGTGACTTAAGAATTATTTTGAGGGGTGCCTGTTGGCTTAGTTGGTTGTGTCCGACTTCGGCTCAGGTCATGAGCTTGTGGTCCATGAGTTTGAGCCCCGCATTGGACTCTGTGCTGACAGTGCAGAGCTTGCTTGAAAGTCTCTCTCTCTCTCTCTCTCTCTCTCTGCCCCTCCCCCACTCTCTCTCTCTCAAAATAAATAAACTTTAAAAAAAGAATTATTCTGAGGGGTGAGGGGAAGTTGTTAAAGTCTTGTGGACACCAGTCATAGCATGAGACCTCACATCAGTGGCTCTCCCCACCTTCCAACTGACCTTGTAAATTCTTGTTGGTACACTAGAGATCCTCAATTTACTCAATCATGAGGTAATTTGTAATGTGCCATTTAATTTAAACTATTTCATGAAAAAATTTGACTACCTCTGCTGAAGCCTACTCGTAATTGAATATAAATCACAGAGTTAAAAACAGGTTCTATGTCTTCCTAAGATACCTGTTCTCAACATTTTTGTTGTCAAGTCTGTTTTTTAAAAAGAGCAAGGTGACTTTTAAATTCATCTTATTTGATTCAGGCCCGACCTCTTCCACTAAGGATTTTAGGTGACCATCATGCAACTTAAAAGCTCCAGATGGCCTTGAATTTTCATAGTATAGTTTCTCTTTAATTTTCCATAAGGGAATTAAAATGGCTGTTTTGTTCTTGATAGGCATTTCAAGTAAATCTTTGGAGGAAAAAATACAGATTATTAAACTTTAAAAACAAGTAACAATAGAGGTGTGGGCTGCAAACCCAGAAAATCTGATTTATTAAATCTTGGATAAGGCGCCATATATATATATATATACACATACATACATATATATATATATATATATACATACATATATACATATATGTATATATGATTTTACTGCCTACCATTGTTTCAGAATCATGGTAACAGATTAACTGTTGGAGATTAATTTCATCTTTAATTTTTCTCTTTTCTTAATCGCATGAATAGGAAAATATAAAATCACGAAACAAGTATTTCATGAACAGAATGAGACAGCAGGGGTTTTAAGAACATTAGCGTATCATTAAAGTCAGATAAGATAGATAAGATTTATTATGTGTGAGGGCCTTGTAAGCCAGGACCATTCTCTGTTCCTTCCATCTTCATTTAGAGCATATTGCTCTAAAGACTGTAATGTCTGACTTTGTTTCTTGGTAATCCTTTTTAATATTGTAGTATTTCAGGACTTCCCCATCAAGAAAGGCTTCTTTATATTTTCTCCAAATCCCTCATGCCATGATACATGCCCCTTATTTCTTTTGTCATCACTGGAGCAGGAGAAAAGCTATTTTTCACTACTGGATTTTACTTTAATGAAGTTCACCTCCGACTTCCCTCCTAGAGACGACATACAATTTATCTGAGGATACAAGAGTCCACATAGGAGATTTATTTTTTTCTGCAATCCTGAAAATATATTTATGTTTTGATACTTCTCTTAGGTAATCAGAATGAAAATCAGAATGAAAATTTCCTAGAGAAAGATCATCATTTAAGTGACTGGAGGAGAAAATACTTTGCATCTGTGAAGATGTAGCCATTTGATACAATAAATAATACTTTTCTAAGTATTTTTTTCCTCCTCCTGTTCTTTGCTTAGAAAAGGAGACCATTGGTTTTCACTGTGTCCACTTACCTAGTGATCCTGATTCCATAACCTGTACATGTTCTCCTCTTCTTCTGCTGCATGAATTTTTTAAGGTGATTTATTTATTTTGAGATAGAGACAGAGAAGGAGCACCAGTAGGAGAGGGGCAGAGAGGCAGGGAGAGAGAGAGAATCTCAAGCCGTCTCTGCACTCTCTGTGCAGAGGTCGATGGTCGATGTGGGGGACAAACCCACAAACCTGAGATCACCACCTGACCTGAAGTCAGGTGCTTAACTGACTGAGCCACCAAGGCACCCCCATTCTGATGCATGTGTGAGCTTGAGGGTAAGTAAGGGTGAAATAGTGACTAGTCATCATCAGCAATAAACTTACATAAAGCTTATCTTTGAACATACTTACTTGCTTCTCCCTTGTACTTTTAATACTGGCTATTCCTGAATTCAGTTGGATTATCCATTGCCTGCGTGGAAAGAGGATTGCTAGAGCACAAATGAGAAAGAAAAATTCAGTGCTCAGTGCTTTCAAATTCAGTGCTTTTAATTCCAAAATAGGCCCTCAAGGTCATTTGGAGGACAACTTTACAAAACAAAGCTTTTAATTTGCCAAACCCTGGCCTTCTAAAAAGAATGAGCAAATATATATCGATAATGACATACACTAGAGTTTCTTCTATAATGTGGAAAAACCTTGTGTCCTACAGCATCACACACAAAAATGATCTTATTGGAAACAAGAAAAGGCAAAATACTAAAATCCATCTAAATTGTGTAACCAAAATACAAAGAAAAACAATAAAAATCCTAATATAAACACTAGCAGAGTTATGTCTCAAATGGCTTTGGTCCCTGAGGTGATAATCAGTTTCTCCCAAGGCTCACATCTCTTCCTCCATCGTAAACTTCCTTACAGGGATATATTCCCAACTGAGACCAGCTTCATCAAAATTAAGAATGTGATGCGCAGTGTAGACTTCTGCGCCATTCAGTCTCTTTTTCTAAACACGTGGGAAATGTCTTTGCAGATTCTTTTGTGTTGGCAGTTTCAGCAGAGAAATTGTGCAAACCTTAGTGGTTCTTGAAGCCACTCAACCAATGGTACTAACAGAAAGCACTCATGTAGTATTTTCTATTTCCTGGTTCCTCTTTTAATTCTGGGAAAGCAAGTCCCAGATGGCTTCAAAATACTCACATGCTGGGAAAATCAAATATACGTGAATAAAATTTCCACATTTTACTGTTACTTTTTCTGCTGTATGCCACTTGTATGTGATCTAGTTTACATTATATAAACATACATTGTAACAGAAAAGACACATGTACACGTGCATAAACACATACCTACAAATACACCATACACATATGTCAGTCACATATGTCCTACAAGAAGCAGATGCCTCATTCCAGAGAGTCCCTGGAGAAAGGAGAAGTAGGCATAGAGAGTCTTTCTACCACAGTGCACGTCTGACTTCTGTAAAGGAGAAACTGGAGGAAGCATTGAGTAGGAAGAGCCCCAGATGACAGCTGAGATCTGACCAATTCTTTGCCAGAACAATGGGGAGCCCTTAACAAGTTTTCTATTAGCAGAACGTTTTACTGAGCAGGAGTAGGCTGGCACTTGAACCCCCACCTGCCTCAGCCACTGTCCGTGAGCAGCCCACGGAAGCCTAGTTCGCCCTCTCTGAAGTGAGTCTCAAGCTTCCAGACAACTGTGCTCTCCACAGCAGTTCTCTTCAGAAATCAAAGGGACACGATCCATGGCTTCCTCTTTTCCCCACAACCCACCCCCACACGTTTTGTCCAAGTCCGAAAACTCTGAGGTAGCAGGGCACAAAGCTTATGTATAACCACTACAATGAAAAGCAGGTTGAAGACAGCATTTCTTGCTGGATGAATTAAGAGAAGGAGGAATATAAATAGGGTGCTTATAGGACCTCTTGGATCTGGAGAAACTAAGTTGAAACCAGGCCAAGTCTTGCTTGAGAGAGCAACTGATTCCAAAACTGGGATTAGGGATGATGACAATGGGACCTGAGCCTACTGCAGAAATGAGTCCATTGCAATTTTACTGAATTCTACACGTTGCTCCGGCAGAGGAGCTAATGTTAGTCACCCTTGACCTTGGTTTCTGAGAAGGGAATCCCTGTAATAGCAGCTTGAATTTTGATTTTTTAGTAAAAACGCTTCCCCTGTACTATCTTTACAGAGTCTACAATGCCGAAATATTAGGGAACCTTCCTACTCCCTGGCCCAGGACACTTGCAAAAAAGGACTTGGGCTCCTGGATTTGGTGGGGGGTGGGAGGGGCACTGGCATGAAAGGAAAATACATCCCGTCCCCTTCAAATAAACCCTTTACCTTGGTGGAATTAAACAGGAATGCCTTGAGATTCCTCTCTACACTGCTCTCTTTCAATGGTGAGTCCCTTAGAAAGTGGCAAGTTAAATTCCCTATTTCTGAATATGTGTTATATACATGGTGTCATTAGTAACCAGTTATTGTCACATAAAGACATAAGCAGCATTGTTATGAAGACATAAAATTATTTTTATGGCAAATAGCCCCCCAAAGAATACTGTGCTATGGTCATATTCATATAACAATAGTTTCCTACACACTCTGAGTGTATTTTTCATTAAAATTAAGCATCTGCCCTATGGTTAGCCCTCACAGTCCCTGCCAGAAGTAGTAAATGAATTGCCCTGGGCCACACTCTGTCTTCAGATAGCTTTGGTTTGGCCCTCCTCGTATGGTTTTAAGGACTGAGTCACATCAAGGAGTACCAGTAATGCTGATCTAACATTCCCACTGAAGTGGAAAAGAGGACAGCCAATCCCACTGAATTAAACACACACACGTGAGCTGGCTTGTTACACTTACTTTGGTTAACTGCCTTGGCCCAGACATTTCTGTCTAAGAAGTAATCAAAAGTGTGTAATCCAAAAGAGGCTGCATTTTTCCTTCATTTTCCCACCAGTTTGTCCTTCATAATTACACTTGGATTGAGTTAGATATTAAAGATTACATTCCCAGAGCACACATCCTTGCAAAAACTGGTCACAGATGCTCTGCATAGTGGGAACAGACTAATATTTAAATCCTACTGCACACTGGAGATAATTTACACATATCTAATTGAGTATTTATGGCATTAAATATCCTTTAAAAAGTTCTTAGTTTAGTGGAAGAATAAAAACCAAATATTCTATTAACAAATACATTTAAAAGAGTTTTCAACCTTATTCTGGTATTATACAGAAAGAACAAACCCCAAACTACTTTGTTTTTGGAGAGAAGGTAGATATTTGTTGTGTATGTTGTTGTTTTTGTCATCAATAACCAATGAAAAATATGCTGGAGATTTTAAGACCGTAAGATACCCAAAAGTCAGTTAATACACAGCTGCCTTTCCAATCCCCAATTTAATTTTACCTTCATCCCCATTTAGCATCAAATCCTGGGAATCTTCAGTTCAGACACCTTTGCAGGTGCTACACATAACTAACCTTTCAATAAGATTAACTGCCAGACTGTGACATTTGATGTGTGATAAAGCAAGGCTTTGTGAATTTTAAATGATTCTGCAGATGAAGTTGGGATACAATAAAGCGTTCTTAAAATATAATTTAAGGACCGGCTACTAGCAAACATTAATTGCAGGAGACTTTTACAGACATAAGCATGAAAGAGTTAATCTGTGGAGGAGATTCAAACCTTTGGACATATTTCATGGAGTGTCTTAAACAAAAGGCTACCTACAGATGGGGTAACTTCAACTGCCAATGTTACTATGGCACACTCTATACACCTACTGGGAAAGAGAAAATGGTACAATAATCTTCCTTTACACACTACAAAAATAATGATAACAATAACAGATGTAGCAAATACTGATTGAATGTAGTTGTATAGGTACTATCTTAAGTGCTTTATATATGTACATTAATTCCATCCTCATAATTACCTAATCATCTAGATTCTTTTGATTTTTTATTTTTTTATATATATTTTTTTAACATTTATTTATTTTTGAGAGACAGAGAGAGATAGAGCATGAGCAGGGAAAGGGCAGAGAGAGAGGGAGACATAGAATCCGAAGCAGGCTCCAGGTTCCTAGCTGACATCCCAGATCCCAACACAGGGCTTAAACCCATGAACTGTGAGATCATGACCTGAGCCAAAGTCAGATGCCCACCCAACCAAACCACCTAGGCGCCCCTGAGTTTTCATTTTAGAGATGAACAAACTGAGACCCAGAGAGATTAAAAGGATGGTAGAGGAAGTCTCATCCAGTCTGTTCCTCTGACTCCAACATCAGTCTCTTTAATCTGAACAAATTGTTTCCCAGATTTTCCTGATTGAAAAGATAAAAAAAAAAAAAAATCCTCCCCACTGATTCTGATTCAGTCATTGTGGAGTAGGCTTTGGAATCCAAATTAGTTCAGGCAACCTGGAAAGCATTGGCCACGTAGCTAACAAGTTTACTTCCAGAAGGATAATCCTAACACCCACTGCCACAAGCAACACAGGAGATTTTATGGGCATGGGCATCCTCATGGCAAGAGACACACATGTAAGCTTATAAACCACAAATCATTTCTGACTTAGGTTTGAGGGATGTTTCCTTCATTAGGAACCAGCCAAGTTCATAACAAAAAAAATATTAAGAGTATCTTTTCAGATTTACAGAATATTTATTTTAGAATTGCATGATATATGCTGAAAAATTATAGCTGTGTCTCTTATATACACATTATCTTATAAAATCTTCACATCAGTTATGTGTTGATCTTATTTAATGCCTCTTTTATAGATGAGGGGGAAGGTGTGTTTGATGAATTTTAAGCAGGAATAAGAAATAATTCACCCCACTGCCCTTTGTTTCAGTTTGTTGATGGAAAGGGAAAACCAAACAGTGCACGTCTATCTGGCAGTTTTGAAAATGCATTGTTACAATTTATGAGATTCTACACTTGGCCCCACCCAAGTGTAGATTCCATGTACCTCCATGCAACATGTTTAGGAGAGCCTCAACCAACCAGGCAATTAAGACTCCACTAATAAGCAAGTGTTGCCCTATTATTTTATGCAAAGCAGGAGAAATCTGTTTAAAATAAGCAGAGAACCATAACTGAGAATTCCTGCTCTCAACTAGTGCTCTGGGGAGAAGGATTGGCAGTAAGGTAAAGAATATAATTTTTTAGGGGCGCCTGGGTGGCGCAGTCGGTTAAGCGTCCGACTTCAGCCAGGTCACGATCTCGCGGTCCGTGAGTTCGAGCCCCGCGTCGGGCTCTGGGCTGATGGCTCAGAGCCTGGAGCCTGTTTCCGATTCTGTGTCTCCCTCTCTCTCTGCCCCTCCCCCGTTCATGCTCTGTCTCTCTGTCCCAAAAATAAATAAACGTTGAAAAAAAAAAATTAAAAAAAAAAAAGAATATAATTTTTTAAATTATACTTTAAAAAGCAAGGCAACATGTAACATGGAAAAAATGGAAGGTACCGTTAAGTGGAAATAATAAAAAAAATCATTCATGGGTTGAGGTACAAACAGGTGGTCAATGTCATTACTGGTTGTATGTTGGTATTTTCATGGATGGCATCTGTTCCATGCACAAAAATGCATGAGAAATTATGTTGACATTTCATTCAAATTGTTTAAGAGAAAGATACATTTGATTCTTAGAGTTGAAGAAAAGGTATACTTCAACTGTGTTCTCTTGTTTTAATTTGTGCCATAGAAAAATGCATTTTTAATCAAACATTAATTCAGATACCATAAAAGTCACCCTTCTAGAGTGTCCATTTCAGTGGAAAATATTTTTAAATGAAAACAATAACTGTGTTGTTTATCAGTATCTTTTCATGGTTGTAACTGTCCTACAGTATCAGTTTTAATGTTTTCACAGTATTCCGGTACTTTATTTAGTTTATACCTTTTAAGACATTTGTCATTTATCATGTTTTTGCTATATTTTACAATATTTAAAAGAATATCTGTGTAGCATTATCTTTCTTTAATATTCATTAAATATTCATTATTTCTTTATTATACATTCTCATCTAAGGCATCGCTGTGTAAAAGTACATACACTTTTAACCTAAGGGAAAAATGTTAAATTCTTTGATTTCATTTTCAAAGTTGTCTGAGGCTTTGGGGAAAAACAATGGAATACAAAAAATATAAAATAGATAAAGATGAACTGATGTTAGAAATATGAATTGATATTGATTACTTTATAATCTATCCAGAGGAAGTACCTTGTATGTCCAATAATACTTTAGAGCCCAGTATTTAATAGTAAAGTGTATCTGTGGTGTTTAGAACATCTGGATGGATTTGAATTTTGCGTCTTCTGCTAACTAGTCAGCTGATCTTGAACAAGGTACTCATCTGACTAAGTTCCAGTTTTCTCATGTGTAATATGCATAGCACACAAAGCCATTTCTGAAACGTAATAAGCACTGTAAAAACGATAATTTGGGAGGATTAAATTTTAGTAAGCATTAGCATATCATTAATAATATTATTGAAATTTATGCTTTCCAAAGACAAACTGTTCTGTAAATCTCGTTCTTATGTTTAGCACAAAGGATTTCTTGAAAAAAATCCAACCACTTTTTTTACATTCTTTTTTCATGGGCTAGTCCTTTAAGTGGTGAATGTGTCTTTTGTAAATGAACTATTAAGAGTTATTATAGGAAATAAAAGAAAAATTTCAAGTAGGGCTTGATACTTTTAATATGACTCAAAAGACATGATTTCTAATACAGGAGCAGAAAGCCAAAAGGAGAAACAGATTGATGTGAAAATAGTACTGCATGAGATGAAAAGGAAGAAATACTTGCAAGGAAACCAAAAACATTGTAGCATACTTAGAATATCATTGAAGGCAGAAATGAGCAGAATCATCAGTGCTGCAAACAAAAGAGATGAGATAGAGACATATGGTAGCCAATATTGTATTTAATTGTTAAAAATCTGTTTATAATGAAATTGGTTTTTAATTCAATTATTTTAGACTGTCCTTATTGGTTTGGTATTAGAACTGCGTGACCTCATTAAATGGATTGATAACTATTCCATCTTCTGAACTCTGAAACAACTCACATAAGATAGGCTCTTGAAATTTTGGTAGAGATCACTTTGAAGTCAGCTGAGCCTGACGATTTTTCAAGATGGTAATTTTAGACCACTACTTCAGTGTCTTTTATACCTTTTTATTCAAGATTTTTTTTGAGGGGGGGCATCAAATATAGTATTTTATAGTTTTCAATAAAGTTATTTATTCTAGGTGTTAAAATGTATTGGTGTGCAAATTATTCATAAAATTTAAAAGTTTACATCTATACCTAGTTTTCTTCTCTTTTTTTTTCTGCACAATATTTGCATCCTTTTTCTCTTCTTGCTTAGTGATGTCCAAGGTTTGTCTATACTATAGAACTCGTAATCATTTCTATTGTTTTTATTATTGCAAGCTAAGGCATTAATTTTTGCTTTTGTTTTTAATACTTCATATAAGTTTATACTTTATTTTTTTAATATTCTTGTTCTTTGTTACCTTCCCTGTTTTTTCCCTATGTTTAAAAAAATAAAATAAAATGGAAAATTTACGGGCGCCTGGGTGGCCCAGTTGGTTAAGTGGCCCACTTTGGTTCAGGTCATGATCTCACAGCTGGTGAGTTCAAGCCTCTGTGCTGACAGCTCGCGTAGGCTTCTGTGCTGACAGCTCAGAGTCTGGAGCCTGCTTCAGATTCTGTGTCTCCCTCTTTCTCCGCCCCTCCCCTGCTTGTGCTCTCTCTCTCTCAAAAATAAATTAACATTTAAAACATTGAAAATTGAAAATTTAATTCATTTCATAACTGAAAATTAAAAGTTTTGTACTTTTTTTCTGTTAAGTGTATTTAAAGTGTGTTTTTCTGTAAAGCGTGTTTTCTCTCTTACCTAAGGAATTATTTTAAAATATAATTCAAACAAATTTTCATATCTAATTTTAGCTATTATTTTGTAATTTATTTCTAATTTTGTTGCAGTGTAGTAAAAGAATACAGTCAGTGTGGAGATTTTGTTGCTTTTCTGAGTTTTGGGAATTTACTTTGAGGCTTTCTATGTGGTCTGTTGAAATGCTTGCATTTGTGAATGGGCCATGGTCATTGGAAGCATGATGTGTTTTCTCTTTTGTATGTTATGATCTCTCTATATCTTTCTGACTATTTACCAAGAATGGCATCCAGATATTAGATGTCATAATTTGTCATACCTTCTATCTCTGCATATTTCTGCCTATTTGATTATATCACATTCAAGCAGCATTCATTAAATCATTGAGATATAATTATTGATTGTGTCTCTCTCAGTGTACTATATAATTCATTTGTTTATCTATGAGACAGTACTGATATAGGCACAGTAGTGTGCTGTAGCCAGTTTTTCTTAAATCATGAGAGCAAATTGTTAATTATCAGGAATTCTGTGAGTGGTTGAACATGACCTTAACTAAATATTGAATTATATTAATTTATGAATAAATATATTATAGTGAAAATGAAAGTAATAAATACTGAAAATTCATACTTTCTAAATATTCTCCTACATGTACAATGGAGGAAAGATACTTTTATAATGCATACATCTGGCAGACACCAACTTATTCAAATGAGCAAACTTAGCATCACCCGCAACAGAACAAACTAACACTAGGTAACTTTGGAGTGATGCAGTGGAAAGTAATCAACACCGAGGTGGAAACATCTGTGTTTGAACTGAATCTAACCTTGAGAAAAGAATCAGACCACCTCTCCTGGAAGGAGACTTGAACCATTACGGATTCTTTTGCCTGTTCTTGGATGTTGTATGAATGGAATCATATAGTGTGTACTTGTTTGTGTCCTGTTTTCTTTACTCAACATAGTGGTTTTTGAGATGTATCCATTGTCAGTTACATGCATCAATATATTGTTCCTTTTTATTGTTGTGTAGCATTCCATTATGTTAATATAACATAATTTTTAATCCATTATCCTACTGTTAGACATTTTTAATTACTATAAGTAAGCTGGAATGCACATCCCTCTATAAATCTTTTTGTTGACAAATACTTTAATTTCTATTGGGTGAATACCTCAGAGTTGAATTTCTGTATCATAGGATAAGATAAATGGATGTTTAGCATGTTAAGCTATCAAACAATGGTTTCATCCCTGCGATGTATGAGAGCCAAGTTCCTTCTCACTTTCCCCAAATCTGATATTATCAGGATTTTTGTTATGTTTTTTTTAATATTTTAAGCTATTAAAATAGATATGAGGAGGTAACTTTTTGTGGTTTTATTTTGCATATCCCTATTGACTAATGATATCGAGGCTCTCTCTTTTTTTTTTTTTTTTTGAGTCTATTGGCTATTCATATATCTTCTCTTTTGAACAGTTTGTTTTCTCATTTTTTGAAATTTAGTTGTTCTTGTTCTTCTTTTTATTGTTGACTTGAAATAGTTTCTTAGATGTATACATATCCCTTTGACAGATAGATGGACTGGAGTAGAGCCTTTTGTCAGATATATGTATTAGGATTTTTTCCCCATCTGTGACTTTACTATTAATTTTTGTAATGGTAACTTTTGAAGATATCTTATGTCCACAGACCATGTCCCCATTGGCCTTTAATTCAGACTGTGTGTACTTTCCATGTCACAGACCCCAAACCAACACTTTCCCTAAAAGGTTTGGTCCATGCATTCCACCCCCAACCCCCTTCCACACTCCCCACCTCCCTTTCATCACAGGGAATGACTTTAGAAATCAAGTTCTGGAAGTATTTCTATTTTTAAAAATCACAAATTTATATATCATGCCAAATAAAATTCCAACAATATATTTTTTTCTCCTTTTTTTCCTAATATTGAAAAAACTGGTTATAAAGCATAATGATGTATTTATTCATTTGCTCTATCACTTAATTCATACAAAAGATTTTCAAAATGAATATATTCATTGTTTCTACTGACATAAAATCTCCTACATAAAGTTAAAATGTTCTTTTTGAAGAACCTAACTATGTATTCTGGTGAAATGTAACTTGAAATATTCTTTTTTCCTGTGTGTTTATGCTATACACACAGACATATATATATATTCATTTACTTTTGTTTGTATTCAATTTTAGGAGTTCCCCTTTTTGCAATTGTCTTGATTTTATTTTGTTTTTGAATATGTAAAACACTTACCTGATCCTAAAGTCAACACAATATAAAAAGGTAAACTCTTTAAAGCTTCATTTCCATTTCTTTTCCCTCTATATTGTTCCAACTGACCCACCTAGAGTTAACTGTTTGAAATAGATTTTGTATTGTCATTTCTGTGTTTCTTTATAAAATATGTAAGATGTGTGTTTAGCTACACACACACATATAAACACGCATAATAAATCTGATTATATAGATATGTAAATATACATCTATGTATTTATTGTATTAATATAATATATTATATATATGTAACACATATATACATATATAACATTATTATATGTGTTAATACATGTTAATATATAACATACATAACATATATATAACATATATATCATTTAAATATATATAGCATATATAACAGTTTTATATATATATATTATACATATATACATATATATATATGTGTATATAGTCGTCTTCTCTTTTTTCCACTGAAGGTAGCTTACTTTATGAACTTCTTTGCACCTTACTCTTACTTTGTTATTTGATATTATGTAATGGAAATCACTCTTTATCAGATCATAGCGATCATCCTCACTCTTTTTGTTTATGGTGTCCAGTGTTCTCCTGTGTGTCATATCATAGTTTACTCAACTAGCTGCTGATGGAAAAGCGTTTAGATTTTTCCAGCATTCTACTATCAAAAATAATGCAGCCATGAATAATTTTGGAGGAATGTTGTTTTTCATTTATTCTTTTATTTTTTATACCGACCCAAATCTTTATTTGAGAAAGTGGCATTATTACTATTCTCAGAGTTTCAGAAAATCTTGAAAATTATCCCACTGCCATACATGCAGTCAACATCACATGTTAGAAAGAAATAATTGGTATGCCCTTTGAAATTTATTTAAAATAAAATAAAATATATAATATAGATAAAAAATTGGTCACAGCACTAAAGACTGATTTGCTGCATAGTGTGTTTTCCATACACAGGTGGACATATTCACCTATCCAACAAGTGATCGTATTTCCTACCTATTCTCTAAGAAATTTTAAACCATGCCACTCAATTCTGTCTAAATATCTGGCAGGATTAAACTTGATCCCATATCTGATTCTTCAGGAAATAATTAAAATGACATGAACTATTCCAGAGTAGTAAATAACCATGCTATGACCAGCTGGGGATACAGCAAGTAAACAGAGGAGGACAGAGGAAGGAACATGTAGAGGAAATTCAGGAAAGAGGCAGGAATAGTAGTTGCAACTGACATCGTCTTTATTGTGAAGAATAAAACAATCGGGTTTTTTGTGTGTAGTTCGATTATTTTTTAGAGATTGATTAAAGATACGGGAATAATTGGTTGTCAGGTATAACCCATAATTGTAGTGAAATTAGGTATTTCTTATGAATATCATTCAAATGCTTGTGACTATAAAACTGTTTTAAATGAGTTGAATGATCTTTTTATAAGTAAAACAGATTGATTTAATTTGAGCTCTGCTTGGGGAAAGTCAATACAGCAGCCTCTCTTATGATATATATATCATGTTTCTTCCTACATATGCGTGCCTATGATAAAGTTTAGTTTCTAAATTAGGTTCAATAAGAGATTAACAATGATAACTAACAGTACAATGGAATAGTTGTAAAAATATACTGTAATTATAGTTATGTCAATATGGTCTCTCTGTCAAAGTATCTTACTGTGCTGTAATCATCCTTCTTCCTGTGATGATGTGTGATAATAAAATGCCTATGTGATGAGATGAAATGAGGAGAATGATGTAGGCACTGTGATGTAGCATTAGACTACTACTGACCTTCTGGTGATATGTCAGGAGAAGGATCATCTACTTCCAGAGCCCTGTTCACTATGGGTACTGTATCTGCAGAAAGTGAAAGCACAGATAAGAGAGGACTACTGTAATAGGAATTATTTGTAGAATGGAATCTGCACAGTACATCTGAGTGTAGATCTTACTTTTAAGTTTTTGTGCATACTTGCAAGTGATTACATTTCAATGAGACAATCCACACTACAAGTCATGGGAAACATCAGTGCTTCTCATTGCTAACATGCCAGAGTGAAAACTAAGTTGAAAGCGTTGAATGATAATAATAGAACCAAAGGAAAGAAAGGACAGTGAGAGAAAGTGTCCATGTATATAGCCTGACACATTTACATTTAATGATTGGGTGAATATCCCTATCAGAGAAGAAGATTCTTGCCTTAAAATTACTTATTTTACTTAATAAAAATTTCCCTATCAGGACATTTTTCTGTGTCTTGAGACACTCATATCACATTTTCTTCTTCTTCCTCTTGATAAAAATGAGAATTCTTATAGTCTAATACATTAGAAGAAAGCTAATGTATCCTTTAATATTTAGAATTTGTTATTTAAAACTCATAACTCTTCATTCATTGAGGGGCAAAAATTAGTACTCAATTATTGTCTTGAACTCTAATTTAATTCATTCTATAAGTGTTAGTGAGTACCTAGTATGTAGAAACTCCCATAGTAGGTTTTAGTATAGAAACTATATTAAAAATGTTTGGAAAGCAAAATCTGCAGTTAATTGTATTAAACTATAAAAATATGAATAAGGTACACTGTCCATTTCCAGAGTTTCTATAGTGTGGGAGAAGAAAACAGATACACAAAAAGATACTTGTAATTTTGTGTAACACTGGGGGAGATCATCAAAATCTGTGATGCCGGGTGACCTGTGAGCTGGAGGCAGTCAATCAGAGGCTCCTCACTCTCTCCCCTGTCCTTCGAATGTACATCCTGCTGCTTTCCCTGCTCTAGAAGTTGCCCCAGGATGCAGCTTTGAGATAGTAAGGTGTTGTTGAGAACATTTGGATTGTATATATGAGTGAACCCACTCGGAACTTCTGTATAAACCTTGAAAATTCTGGCAGGCAGGTGCGGAGATCTATTCTTCTTGCAGCCACAAAGACAAGCCTCCTTTGTTAAGTTCTCTTGCTTATTAAACCTGTCACCTACTGTGTGGAGTGGTGGGCTTTCTTCAGTCTCTCCCTACCCCCCCCATGTATGGGGGTCAGTTTCACTTTTCACCCAGGGAGCTCATGAGGTTTCAGACCAATAAAACCAGTTATTCTGATAGGAATAACCATTATACTTCTGCTAATTATACTTTAATCTATATTCTTGGTTCCAGTTCAAGACCACTAAGAAGATGTTGACATCACTTCCTCCCACAGACACATGGCATCTATAGCTATATATGAAAAAACTCCTCGGCCGGGGGGGGGGGGAGCCTAAAAAGTGGCAGAGTGACCCATTCACATCAGTCAAATGAGAAGATCACATCAAAGTGGGCAGGAGAATCTGGGACACAGTCTCACCATAAACAACACCAGTACAGCAACACACAGGTGGGAGGCAAATCAAACCAAGGACTATCTCCCTGAGGACTGAAGGCTTTGAATCAGACACTGAGCCTCACCAACTTTTAAGACCTGCACCTGAGAAGATCCTTCAAAACATCTGACCTGGAAAACCTGTGGGGCTGTGCCACGAGACCTGCAAAGCTGTGGCTAATCAAGAACTGGCTCATAAAGGGCTAGTGCGCAGACTCTCTCATCTACCTCAGTGCCCCGGTAAGAAGCAACCCTTTGAAAAGTGCCAGATTTTATGTGAAAGACTCATTTGCTAATTTTGAAGCACTGGTGTAAGGGGCCAGGGCGTGCTGGGATACTCTTCAGGACAAAGGCGGTGGGTGCCATCTTCCTGCCCTTTCTCTGCATTGCTAAAGCTCGTGAGTTCATTTTTATTTCTTATTTTCTTTATTCTTTTTTATTTTCCAGAGAGTGCCATATTTGCACTGACTGTTCTGCTGTGCTCCAGAGCACTAGTGTCTCCATCAGGGGGAGGGCATAAGAGGGAACTTCTACACATGGTTGGTGTACTAATATTCATATATGATGACCCTGTCTTTGTGTCCCCCAGGGGACATCTGCTTGCCTGGCACTAGTGGTCAGGGGGCCTTGTATTCCTGGGTCCCATGGGACTATAACAATAGGAGAGGTCGTTCGTGGCAGGCTCCCATCCTACAGTAACTGCAAAGATAGGAGATGGATATCTATCTACCATTTTTTTAAAATGTTTATTTATTTTTGAGAGAGATACAGAGCACGAACAGGGGAGGGGAAGAGAGAGAGGGAGACACAGAATCTGAAGCAGGCTCCAGGCTCTGAGCTGCCAGCACAGAGCCTGACGCGGGACTTGAACTCACAAACCGGGAGATCATGACCTGAGGTGAAATTAGACACTTAACCAACTGAGCCACCCAGGTGCCCCAATATCTCCCATTTTTTTATGAGAAAGAGGACTGCTTGTCCTGGATCTTTGTCCTGACACCACCTGACAAAGATAGGTGTCAGATTTGTCACATGTGTAGAGGGTACAGAGGGGATCTCAGGGAGCATAGGCCAAGGGCTGCCAACTTTGTGCTCTCCCCTTTACCAGTATCTCGCAGAAGGAAGCTTTATATATTTATCTGGAGCCCTGAATTTTATGAGTGCTGTCCAGAGGATGCCTCTAGATAGCCTGGATCTGGTCACCCACAGGGCTTAAACTTGTAGTCCCACTGGGCTCTATATATTTGCATATTTCAAAAGCTGCTGCATGAAGGTCTGGCTTCCAATCACCCTGATCTAGGTGCTGAGATCCTCCCCTATGGGTCTGATTGGTCTGGGCACCCCCTCCACTACTAGGAGCCACTAAAAATAATATAGGTTGCTTGGAAAAACAAAAGATTTACGAAATAACCAAGAACTAGGGCAGTGTTGAAACTTAAGATTCATCTCTTACACAAGGCCACTCCTTCAATTCTGGGGGAGCTGGCTATTTTTTGATCTAATGCATTGAAGCCAAGACAGAGTCAAGCAAAATGAAGAAACAGAGGAATATGTTCTAAATGAAAAAAAAACAAAAAACAAAAAAACAAAAAACAAACAAGATAAAAACCTCAAGGAGGGGAAAGGGGAACTAATGAAACAGAGATAAGTAATTTACTTAACTAAAATTTCAAACCCACTCTCACCAGAGCAGACTTCTCACCAGGAACTTGGCAAGTCAGAAGGGAGTTGCACAATATATTCCAAGTGCCGAATGGGAAAAATCTGCACCCAGGAATACTCTATCCAGCAAGGCTGTTATTCAGAATAGAAGGAAAGATAAAGAATTTCTCAGACCAACAAAAATTAAAGGTATTCATGACCACTAAACCAGCTCTGCAAGAAGTATTAAAGGGGATACTTTGAGTGGAAAGTAGAGACAAAAGGTGACAGTATAAAGGCAGGAAACACAAACAAAGTAAAAATGAATATTTCTGTAAAAATAAATCAACTCACACACACAAAAAGGATGAAAGATACAATAACATATACCCATAACATGGGGAGGAGAGGAAAAAAGAATGTGTCGAAACCTGAACAACCATTAACTTAATATAGACTGCTATTTGCAAAAGAAATGATATACAAACCTAATGGTAACCATATATCAAAAAACACTAATAAATACAAAAAGAGTGAAGACAAAAAAGTCCAAATATATCCCTCAAGAATATCATCAAAACAGGAAAGAAGCCACTCTCTTCTGTAGCTTTGAAAATTTTATTCTTAAAATTAAGGGTACGTTTTCAAAACTTTTTGTTTCCTACTGTGGTCTTACTAGCTCACATATGGCAAAATACCACCGTATTTTGTTTCCAAATGTACATGCATAATCAAACTTTGTCACAGACTATATTGTTATGCAGTATCTGGAAGTGTTTGAAGGTTAAAGGGGTTCAAGGAAACAATTAAATCTCAGGGATCTTTAAATAAAAACAGATGTTTAAGAATTTAAACTCTTATTACATGGACTGTTCACTTGTCTGTACATCTCCAGCTGGTATTTGTAAAGCTTGTAGTTAATTAGGTCAAAGGAATTTGAAGAGCTTCCTTATTCATATTGAACATAAATTGGCACAATAGGTCCAGAAAGACATTAATTTACATTATCACCATAGTAAACACAGTTGATATTGTTATATTTAGGTTTATTGTTGTGCTGCCTACAATAAATTTAAAACCAAAATACTTTCTAATAGAAAAACAAACGTAAAATATGTATATATAAAATCACAAGCGTTAGTCCTTGGTCTGAAGTTCTTGGAACAGGTCTAGAAAGAATGAAGATGTATTAGGCAATCTTCTTTCTAACTAGGGGAAAGTGGCCAGAAATATGGGTTTTAAGTCAATAATTTTTTAAATGATATAAATAGGTAGTTGTCCCAAAGGACAGAAGTATGTGGTTGACCTGAAATCTAGATGGGACTTACTCTGCTCAGTTTAGCCTTTTTTCAGTGAGCAATTGGTCAAAAATAGAATTCCTCTCCTGGGGTGCCGTTAAGAATGTTTACTCTCAGTTTCTTTTGGCTTACTCTATTGTGTTAAGGATGCATCCTTCTATTCCTAAGTGGCTGAAAGAAGTTTTTTGTTTTGTTTTAAAGAAAGGCAGACTGCCACATGCAGTGCCTAATTTGGATGTGTCTGGAGTCTTGGAAGCTTGACTTCCAAATGGGTTTTGAGAGCTTGTTTGGAGGTCCTAGCAGGGGAGCACAGGTACTCATAGATCCTTGAGTGAAGAACATTTTTCCTCTATTGGGGAAGGTCATCCTATTCAACCGAGTGCGCAGCTTCAGGAGGGATGCACATGGAAAGGTGAGGCAGGAAGGGGACACCCACCTATCCAGCCAGATAAGCCAAATCAACCGTGGCGATCTCTCTCACATCCTGAAAGAGGTTTTAAAGTAGAAACAGATATTGAAGTTAAACAAATGGTTTTTTCAACATAAATCAAAATAATTTTATTGTAATCTATTAATGCAAAATAGTAATATAATTTTGCTAAAGCTTAATCATGCTTGCATTCCTTAAACAAATGAGTTACGGGTAGCTGGTATTTTTATTTTTGTTTTCTTTTTCTTAAAAATGGAATATACCTTTGGCTTTATTTTTTCTACTATCTTGTCAGATTTAAGGTGTGGCTCTGCTAATTTAGTAGATGAGTACAAGAGCTTTCTCTTTGCTATGCACCAAATTAAACAACATGAGAAGTACCCATCTTTCACAGATTTGATAAATTTTGCCTGTAGAACCATCAGGTAACAATTTTTTCCCACTCCATGTAGAGATAGGATATTTTCTTGTACCTAACAACCATGCTTTTAACAGTCTTTTTTAGAATATTTTGTGGGAATTAGGGGATCCTGGGTGGCTCAGTTGGTTAAGTGCCTAACTCTTAATTTCAGCTCAGATCATGATCTCTAGGTTCTTGAATTTGAGCCCTGTATCAGGTTCTGTGATGACACCTTGGTGCCTGGAGCCTACTTCAGATTGTTTCTCCCTTTCTCTGCCCTTTGCCTGTTTGTGCTCTGTCTCTCTCTGTCTGTCTTAAAAATATGTAAAAATTAAAAAAAATTAAAACAGGCAAGGAAGTCTTTTTTTTTTTTTTAAATATAAAATTTATTGTCAAGTTGGTTTCCATACAACACCCAGTGCTCATCCCAACAGGTGCCCTCCTCATTGACCATCACCCACTTTCCCCTTCCTCCCAACCCCCATAAACCCTCAGTTTATTCTCAGATTTTGAGAGTCTCTTAAGGAAGTCTTTATTCAGGTCCATTAGAGGTCCTGTAGAGGTCCAGTAGAGAAGGGAGATTGATTGCAACTCTGCTAAAATGAAAGGTGTAAAGACTTGTAAGCACTGGGAAGGATGGAGGTTGGTCACTGTGATTAGGCCTTCTGTGTTTGCTAATTTGTGCTTACAGAAGTTAGGTTCCTATCCTCCCATAGACTGATAAATAAGGGCACTGTCTTTCTTGATGCATACAGTTCAAAGGGAGTGTGTCCAGGTCCTAGAGAAAGGCAATTATGGGGTTGAGAAACCCCATAATGCTGTAAGAAATGGGAGGTCAGGAGTCCAGTATCAGGAAGAAATCTGTCTAAATTTTAGTCAAGCTAAGGGAGACATTAAGGCTGTCTTGGTCAAAACAACTTTATAGCTTCTGTGACCTGTTCACTAAGTGCCACTAACCTACATCGACAGAGCTGGGATTTGAGGGATATTTGCTTGTTGGATTTTTAGTTTAATTTATTGATTCATTTCCATAAGGCATTTTCAAAGTAGGCAACATTTAGCGGACCTATAAAGATCTATAATTTTCTCAAGCTCTTAATTCCGAATACATTCAAAGCTGCAGATTTAATTGTGTTAAATAGCTTTAACTTAAAATCTGCTTAGGAAGTTGAATTTGTTCTTCTTTTCTCCAACTGAGAATTTTTCAATCACTGTGTTCCCACATGATATCCTCAAATTCACCCTCTTAAAATAAATCAGAAGTAAAATACTCAAGTGGTGGAGCAGGAATATGGTGGCAGAGTAGGAGGACCCTAGGCTCAGCTCGCCCCATGAACACAAATAAATAACTATCAGATCATCCTAAGTACCTCAGAATTCAACTTTGCAGGAAGAGAGTCCTTCTTTCTACTCTATAAAGGTTGATGTAGAGTTCTCAATTTTATTTTTACAGCATACAACCAATATTTTCCACTGTGCTCATCTTGCCACACCTGAATTGTTTCGCCTTTTCTGACAGATCTAAGGGAAGAGAGGAAGCCACATCAAAAATGGTAGGAAGTGTAGATATGTGGTTTAAGGGAGAGACAAGTTCCAGCTGCTATGGAAGGGAGGGAGTTTCAGTCACAGAAAGGAGAGAGGAGCACACAGGATGCCCAAGGAATAAGTTTCCTCGAAGCCATTGGCTTGGAAAAGAAAAGTGGCTGAATTTCATGAGTTCTTGAAACCAGTGGGGCTTAAAGCCTGCAGTTTGAAGGATCAGCAGGCTAAGCTGGGATAGAGCCCACAGGCCCTGTGCTGCTCCTGGAGAGAAGGCAGGCAACCCAGGGCAGACAGCATGGAAGCCATGGTCTGAAGAGCACCTGGGGCACACAGTAGGGAGATTATTTGTTCTTCTTGGAGTGTGTTTCTGAGAGGCAGCATTCACAGAAATACCTCTCTGGGAAAAAGGAGCTGGCCTATGCCATCCCCCCTGCCCCCCTTCTCCCCGCCCGCTCAATATAAACACAGAACCACCTGCAGGAAGCAGTGCAGTGCATATACTGGCTACCTAACTTGCATATAGTAAGCCCCACCTTCCTGTACTCTGTTGGAACTGCCCTTCTCAATCATGCTTGCCTCAGTACCAGTGCAGTAGTCCCCTCCCTCAGAGGACCACCCTACACCAAGTCTCCTTAGAAGAGCATTTTAGAGGACCTCCATTTTGGTGGAGGTGGTGACAAATATCTTTTCGTAAGCAGACCAGAGCATGCCTAGCTAAAATTTGCCACATTCAGGCCGGAGACCAAGCCCTTCTGACAGCAGGCAAGGAGAGCCTTGCCTCTGCATATGACTGACCTGAAAGATAGAGCAGCCAAAACCCAACAGTAGAGAATGCACAGCACACAGTGGAGATGCTCCCTGAAGCACCAGGCCCTGGGCAATACATGACCTCTTCTTCATAAAGCCGTTGACTTAATGTCCTTACTTGACATTAAGGAGCAGGGAACTTAACTGGCTTTTCTAATACAGAGAAGGCAGAGACTCAGACAATATGCCAAGATGGAGACATGGATCCCATTGAAAGAACAAGATAAGGCCATAGCCAGAGAGATAAGTGAAACAGATGTAAGTTACATGTCTGATGAAGAACTTAAGACAATAATCATAAGGATACTCACTGGGCTTGAGAAAAGAGACAAAAGAGTTAAAAATGAGTCAAGCAGAGTTGAAGAGTACAATAAATGATACAAGAAACACTCTTAATGTAATGAACAGCAAGATGGAAGAAGCATAGAAATGAATTAATGACCTAGAAGAAAAGTAATGGAAAGCAATGAATCTGAACAAAAGAGAGAAGAATTCTGCAACATGAGAATAAATTTATGGAATTTAGTGACTCCATAAAATGTAGTAACATTCATATTACAGGAGTCTTAGAAGAAGAGAAGATGGAGGCAGAAAATTTATGTCAAGAAATAATAGCAGAAAACTTCACTAATCTGAGGAAGGAAACAGACCTCTGGATCCAGGAGTCACAGAGAACTCCCATCAAAATAAAAAAAGTCATGCCAGCACCAAGGCACATTACAATTAAATTTGCAAAATGTAGTGAGAAAGGAAAAACCTTAAAAGCAGCCAGACAAAAGAAGTCCTTAACTTATAAGCAGAAACCCATAAGGCTAGCAGGTTTCTCATCAGGAACATGGCAAGTCAGAAGGGAGTGTCACGATACGTTCAAAGTGTTGAATGGGAAAAATCTGCAGCCAGGAATATTTGATCCAGCAAGGCTATCATTCAGAATAGAAAAAAAGATAAAGAGTTTCCCAAACAAAGAAAAATGAAAGGTGTTCATGACCAGTAAACCAGTAAACTCACACACAAAAAAGTATGAATAATATAACATATACCTAAAACATGGGGAGTAGAGGAGAAAAGAATGTATTCAAACTTGAACAACTATTAACATAGACTGCTATTTGCAAAAGAGGTTGTAAACAAACCTAATGGTAATGATATAGCAAAAAACACTAGTAAATATGTAAAGAATAAAGATAAGTCCAAATATATCACTAAAGAAAATCAGCAAAACAGGGAAGAGAGAAAGACAAGAAAGGATAAGAGAAAATCTCCAGAAACAACCACAAAACTAGTAATAACATGGCAATAAATATATATTAGTCAATAATTGCTTTGAATGTAAATGCATTTGAATCTATATGCTGCCTACAAGAGACTCATTTTAGACCTAAAGACACCTGCAGATTGAAAGTGAGGAGACAGAAAGATTTATCAGGCAAGTGGATGTCAAAAGAAATCTAGAGTAGCAATGCTTATATTGGATAAATTAGACTTTAAAACAAAGACTACAACAAGAGACAAAGGACTCTATATCATAATAAAGGGGATAATTCAATAAGAGTATATAATAATTGTTATAATAACTAGAAATATTTATGCTCCAACACGGGAGCTCACAAATATATAAAATAATAACAAACATAAAGGAACCAATTGATAGTAATACAATAATAGTGGGGGACTTTAACACCCCACTTACTCAGTGGACAGATCATCTAAATAGGAAATAAACAAGGAAATGATGGCTTTGAATGACACACAGGACCAGATGAACAGATATGTTCAGAACATTCCATCCTAAAAGAGCAGAGTACACGTTCTTTTCAAGTGCACACAGAACATTTTCCAGAATAAATCACATATTAGGTCACAAAACAGACCTCAACAAATAACAAGAAGATTGAAATTGTACCATGCACCTTTTCTGACCACAAAGCTATGAAACTAGAAGTGAGCCACAAGAAACTTTCTGGAAAGACCACAAATACATGTAGGTTAATCAACATGCTACTAAACAATTAATGTGTCAACCAAGAAATCAAAGAAGAAATAAAAAAGTACTTGGAAACACAAATAAAAGAAAACACAGTCGTCCAAAATCTTTAGTATGCAGCAAAAGTGGTAGTAAGTGGGAAATACATAGTAACACAGGCTTACCTCAAGAAGCAAGAAAAATTTCAAATAAACAACCTAACCTTACACCTAAATGAGCTAGAAAAAGAACAATAAATGAAGCCTAGAGCCAACCAAAGAAAAGAAATAATAGAGATTGAAGCAGAAATAAATGATACAGAAATTTAAAAAAAATAATAGAACAGATCAATGAAACCAGAGGTGGTTCTTTGACAAAATTAATAAAATTGATAAGGCTCAAGCCAGATAAAAGAGAGAGAGAGAGAGAGAGAGAGAGAGAGAGAGAGGACCCAAGTAAATAAAATCACCAATGAGAGAGGAAAAGTAACAGCCAAAACCATGGAAATACAAAGAATTAAAAGAAAATGTTATGGAAAACTATATGCCACAAATTGGTCAATGTAGAAGAATGGATAAATGCCTAGAAACATATACATTTTCAACACTGAAACAGAAATAAAGAGAAAACTTGAATGGTCTGATAACCGGGGAAGAAATTGAATAATAAAAAAACTCTCATCAAACAAAAGTCCAGGACCAGATGGCTTCAGAGGCAATTTCTACCAAACTTTTAAAGAAGAGTTAATATGTTTCTTCTCAAACTATTCCAAAATATAGAAAAGGAAGGAAATTTTCCAAATTGATTCTATGAGGCTAACATTATCCTGATACCAAAACTAGATAGACACCACAAAAAAAGATAACTGCAGGCCAGTATGCCTGAAGAACATAGATGGAGAATCCTCAACAAAATACTAGCAAACCAAATCCAACAGTACATTAAAAAATTTATTCACCATGTCAATTGGAATTTGATCCTTAGTTGAAAGGGTAGTTCAATATTTGCCCATCAATCAATTTGATATATCACATTAAGAAAAGAAAGGATAAGAATTATATGATCCTTTCAACAAAGAAAAAGCATTTGACAAGGTATAATATCTATTCATGATAAAAACCTTCAACAAAGTAGGTTTTGAGGGAACGTACCTTAACATAATAAAAGGCATATATGAGAAGCCCACAGCTATTATCATCCTCAATGGGGAAAAACCAAGAGCTTCTCTACAGTCAGAAAGAAGGTATCCACTCTCACTACTTTTATTCAACATAGTAGTGGAAATCCAAGCAACAGCAATCAGACAACAAAAAGACATAAAAGGTGTCCAAATGGGCCAGGAAGAAGTAAAACTTTTACTTTTTGCAGATGTCATGATAGTCCATATAGAAAACTCAAAAGACTCTACAAAAAAACTGCTAAAACTGATAAACAAATTCAGTAAAGTCCCAGGATGCAAAATCAATGTACAGATACCTGTTTCACTTATATACTCCAATGAAGCAGCAGAAAAAGAAATTAAGGAATCAATCCCATTTATAATTATACCCAAACCAATAGGATACCTAGGGATAAACCTAACAAAAAGTTGTGAAAGACCCGTATTCTGAAAACTATAAAACACTGGTGAAAGAAATTGAAGAGGACGCAAATAAATGGAAAGACATTCCATGGTTATGGATTGCAAGAACAAATATTGTTAAAATATCTATACTACACAAAGCAATCTACACACTTAATGTAATCCCTATCAAAATACCACTAGCATTTTGTCCAGAGCTAGAACAAACAATCCTAAAGTTTGTATGGAACCACAAAGCCAAAGCAATCTTGAAAAAGAGCAGCAAGGCTGGAAGCATCATACTTCCAGACTTCAAGTTATATTACAAAACTAAAGTCATCAGAACAATGTGATACTGGCACAAAAACAGACACATAGGTCAATGGAACAGAATAGAAAATCTAGAAATGGACCCATAGCTGTATGGTCCATAGCTGTATGTGAGACCTGAAGACCTAAAAGTCCTAGAAGGGAACACAGGCAGTCACTTCTTTAACATTGGCCCATAGCAACTTTTCTCTAGATGTGTCCCCTGAGGCAAGGGACAGCAAAAGTAAACTACTGGGACTATGTAAAAATAAAAAGCTTCTGCACAGCAAAAGAAATAACAAAAGTAAAAGGCAACCTACAGAATGGGAGAATTTATTTGTAAATTACAGATCTGAGTATATATATACTATTTACTTATAGATTAGTATAAAAATATGTAAAGAACTTATACTCAGCATTCAAAAAACAAATAACCCAAAGATAAATGAACAGAAGATATGAATAGACATTTTCCCAAAGAAGACAGATGGGCAAAAGACACAAGAAAACATGATCAATACCATTTATCATCAGGGAAATGCAAATCAAAACTTCACAGATAGCACTTCACGCTTGTTAGAATGGCTAAAATCAACAACACAAGAAACAGTAAGTGTTGGCTAGGTTGTGGAGGAAGAGGCACCCTCTTGTACTGGTGGGAATGCAAAGTGGTACAGCAACTGTGGAAAACAGTATGGTGGTTCCTCAAGAAGTTTAAAATAGAACTGCCCTACAATCCAGCAATATTGTATTATCTACCATAGCCAAATTATGGAAAAGCCCAAATGTCCACTGACATTGGGTATGTGTATATACATGGAATATTACTCGGCCATTAAAAAGAATGAAATCTTGCTATTGGCAAGGGAACTAGAGAGCATACTGCTGAGCAAAATAAGTCAGTCAGAGAAAGTAAATACTAGATGATTTCCCGCATATGTGTATTTTTAAGAAACAAATAGGCACATGGAAAAAAGAAAAAAAGAGGCAAACCAAGAAACAGACTCTCAACTGTACAGAACGAACTAATGGTTACCAGAGAAGGAAGGTGCATGAGGGGGATGAGTTTAATAGATGATGGGGATTAAGGAATACACTTGTGATGCACACCAGGTGTTGTTGGAAAGAGTTGAATCACTATATTGTACACCTAAAACTAATACTATGCTGGATGTTAACCAACTGGAATTTAAACACAAACTTTAAGAAAATAAAACATATAAATAGTAAAAAAAAATATTCAAGTAATAAAAGAAAATACTTTGACCACAGAAAGAGTAAACTTATTAACAATGAAGACAAGTTAGAAAAAAAAAGAAAAAAAATAAATACCACCTTGCAGATGCTTTCTCAAAGAATCCATTGAGAAGAGGACAACTGTGACTATTGGGGCTTTAGAGACTGAGATTTAAATATGGTGCAAGATTCTAGAAACTTGTTTTGCATTTATTTATTTACGTATTTATTTATTTGAGAGAGAGAGAGAGAGAGAGAGAGAGAGAGCATGAGTGTGAGAGGGCCAGAGAGAGAGAGAAAGAGAATCCCAAGCAGGCTTTGCTCTGACAGGTCAGCCCCCGATGTGGGGCTCGATCCCACCAACTGTGAGATCATGACCTGAGAGGCAATCCAGAGTCAGACACCTGATCGACTAGGCCACCTAGACATGCCTGGAAACTTTGTCCCTTGGAGTAGGATTAAAAAAAAAAAAAAAAAAAGAACCAGAAATAAAAACCATAACCACTTGAAGAGGCTAGGAAAGTAGGTTTTTTAAAGTGTTAACTGATGGGGCGCCTGGGTGGCACAGTCGGTTAAGCGTCCGACTTCAGCCAGGTCACGATCTCGCGGTCCGTGAGTTCGAGCCCCGCGTTGGGCTCTGGGCTGATGGCTCAGAGCCTGGAGCCTGTTTCCGATTCTGTGTCTCCCTCTCTCTCTGCCCCTCCCCTGTTCATGCTCTGTCTCTGTCTGTCCCAAAAATAAATAAACGTTGAAAAAAAAAATTAAAAAAAAAAATAAAGGGTTAACTGAAAAGCTGTTTGTAAAAGTTTTTATTTGATGTTGTCAAGTGGAAGGTTAACAGTTGGGGAAGAAAATGGGAAGGGAGGCAACTCGTTGGCAACTCTGGAAATCTGTCACATTTGTTTCTGTTTCTTTTACATCCCACCTCCTTTTGTCCCAGGCATCTCCCATTACTCTAAAATGAAAAGGAAAATATATTTAGAATCCAGAGTACCTCATTCTGGTCACAAGACTCTAATGTTGTTAAATGTGAAGTCTTCACCTCACACTGGTGTGGATGCAGTTGACATTTCATTAATACAGTGTAGAATTTCCTTGGTAAAACTGTGTAAGTGGAATGTTGATGTGGTTACGTTTTTGACTGATGGGAACAACAATTTATAAGAGAAGCTGTGGTAAATGTCATACCCTTAGATCACCCTGTGTGGTCTTTGGTCTACATACTCCTTTTTTGCCAGTGTTTAATTATAGTGATATTACACAGGGTGGTTGAAGGGAATCTTTTCACGGTGGCTTTGACAGTCCCTCAGCCAGCAAAGCATTATATGGTGGTTGAACTTT
Organism: Puma concolor; assembly: GCF_028749965.1. Taxonomy (NCBI): domain Eukaryota; kingdom Metazoa; phylum Chordata; class Mammalia; order Carnivora; family Felidae; genus Puma; species Puma concolor. Next base: position 127,417,728 of record NC_141668.1, on the reverse strand, counting down.
TGCAAACTTAATGGCTCAACATGATTAGCATTGGGTCTCTTGGGATATAGGCAAGGCCTTTATTTCATAATTCAAGGTGGATGTTAATAAGGAGTGTTACTTTTGTACTGTTTATGATAATTACGACTCTAGATGCATACAATAAAAGTTTTGTTATATAGGAAACTAAGACAATATATTAAGGGCCCCTCTGTTCTGTATTAATCTATTCTAAAAACAATGTATCTTTCCTAAACATGACAAAATGTCTACACAAGAGTCATATCAGGTCAACCTATGGTTATAAATGCTCATAAATAATTCCATAGATCACTCAGAAACTCTTTGCCAAAGTCATTGTGATATTACTTGGCAGGATGAATTCTTTGCCTAAGGTTATATTTAAACATAACATGTTATGCCACAGTATTTATCAATCGATTCTAGTGAGGCTAGGGAAAAGGCAAGTCTGAGATTAAATACTGTTAAAAGATTATCTAAATATGGCCATTAAAGACTTGATTGTCCTTCTACATCATGAGTATTGAGAAAAACAATGTGATGAAGAAAAGTGGAAGGAGATTTTTCTTACATGGAGTTTTCAAGTTTTTATAGAGAAAACACAGTATGGGAAACCTTATGTTTGGTTAAAAATGGTATTGCATAGTCCAATTCTGGGATGCTGAATCTGTGAGGACTCTTGAGGATCACCCAGTCTAAATCTTACATTATGAATAGAAATACAAATCAAAATGACAATGAGATACCACCTCACACCTGTCAAAGTGTCTACAATTAACAGCTCAGGAAACAACAGATGTCAGTGAGGATACAGAAAAGGTGAACCCTTTTGCACTGCTGGTGGGAAAGCAAACTGGTGCAGCCACTCTGGAAAACAGTATGGAGTTTCCTCAAAAAATTAAAAAGAGAACTACCCTACAACCCAGCAATTTCACTACTAAGTATTTATCCAAAGGATACAAAAATGCTGATTTGAAGGGGCACATGCATCCCAATGTTTATAGCAGTGCTATCAACAATAGCCAAATTATAGAAAGAGCCCAAATCTCCATAGACTAATGGATGACTACGGAAGATGTGGTGTGTGTGTGTTTGTGTGTGTGTGTATGTGTGTGTATATATTGGGTTAAATCAGTGAGGAGCATTAAGGAGGGCACTTTTTGGAATGAGCACTGGGTATTATAGTAAGTGATGAATCATTGGGTTTTATTCCTGAAGCCAAGACTACACTGTATGTTAACTAACATGGTTAAGTGTCAAACTCTTGATTTCAGCTCAGGTCATGATCTCACGGTTTGTGAGATGGAGCCCCGCAATGGACTGTGTGCTTACAGCACAATTGGGATTCTGCCTCCCTCTCTCTGTGCACATCCCCACTTGTCTCTATGTCTCTCTCAAAATAAATGAAAATACACTTAAAAAAATTAAAAACTTTTACTGTGAATTATCACTGAAGATGATAATTGGCACATTTAAGGTGAAAAGATTGGAACTTAAATCTCCATGTTCTAATTGTAGACTACTTTCCATTATACCACACTACCTATTTCAATTTAGTTTCAAAATAAGTATTCGACTGAAATGATGGAAGTCTAGGCAGGAGTGAAGATATTCATCTGTGTCTTAGCATCTTCCCTTGGACAACCCCAGCTGAGATACAGCCAACAGATAATGAATGCTCTATAAATTTCTATGATTATGCCATTATCACAATTTATTCATCAACAAGCTTCCCCTGTTAGAATATGGCCCCTCCAGATTCTAAATGAGTCATCATTGGTCAGAAGTCTTTAGCATCTCCAAAATATAGGGATCGAATTATATCCTATGAGTTCCTAGGTTTGTTCTCTGTCTAGCACTATAATATTTTGCAAACAGTATAGCTCTCTCTTTTAAATCACTCTTCCCTAATCCATAAACTTGTTGCATTTTAATATTGCATCTGAACGATTTAATAGCCTTTTATTTTCATGGATGCTTGTCTTACTAACGCAGTGCATTAAACAGTTTCTTCTTTTCTCCTCAAATCCCTCAAATCACAGGATTAACTTGTTGAATTAGAAATGCTTCACTTCCCCTGTGAGTTGCACAGTAGCTGCCCTGATTACATTTGGTAAACAATAAGAGTAAATTGGCATTTCGGTGTTGTTTTTGAATTTCACTCCTTCCAGCAAAATACATCACTGTTTTGGAATATATTGTATATAGCATACATCTGCAGATGGGGAGTTGCTGTTTTTAAGGTATAATGTGACAGAAAACAGTCATGGGAAAGATTGATCTAAAGAAGTCTCTTGAAGACAGAAGTTCGATTCTAGCTAATGATTGAAATCGCTGTTCAATGTCTTTTAAAAAATTGAACTTCAAGTACTTTTTATTGCTCTGATAAAAAGGACCTTAATTAGGAACAAAGCCCACTTATCTGGAATCTTGTGTTGAGTGTTGTAGTTCCAAGTATAAGTTGCACATAATCTGAATTTCTAGATCTCATAATGAGTTGTTTGTTTTCCCACATATTCACTGAAGGAGCTCGTCCCTATCCACCAAACCAGAAATCTCAGTTTGTTTTTCAAAAACAGTCGCCAATTTATGGTTATAGGCAGCACAGCATAGTGGTTAACAAAAATGTGGCCTGTGGAATTAGAACACCTGAGCCTGTCTCCTGAGTCTAATGCATTCTACCTTTATATTAGATAAAGAAGCACAGCTTCTCTCTGGGCTTCCCACTTTGGGCCATTAATATGATTAAATGAGACAATGAGCGTGAATTTCTTAGAACAGCACCTGGCCACTGGAAGACACTCAATGATTTTATTAGTAGCTATTGTTATTCCACTTGGAATTCTATGATTTTTTTTTGCTTTATTATTTTTTTAAGTTTTTATTTTAATTCCTGTTAGTTAACATGCAGTGTTATGTTAGTTTCAAGGGTACAATTTAGTGATTAGAATTCTATAATTTTTTAACAAACAGCGGGTCAGTGTTTATAGCAGTACTCTCAACAATAGCCAAATTCTGGAAAGAGCCTAAATGTCCATCAACTGATGAATGGATAAAGAAATTGTGGTTTATATACACAATGGAGTACTACGTGGCAATGAGAAAGAATGAAATATGGCCCTTTGTAGCAACGTGGATGGAACTGGAGAGTGTTATGCTAAGTGAAATAAGCCATACAGAGAAAGACAGATACCATATGTTTTCACTGTTATGTTGGTCCTGAGAAACTTACCAGAAACCCATGGATGAGGGGAAGGAAAAAAAAAAAAAAAAAAAAAAAGGTTAGAGTGGGAGAGAACCAAAGCATAGGAGACTCTTAAAAACTGAGAACAAACTAAGGGTTGATGGGGGGTGGGAGGGAGGGGAGGGTGGGTGATGGGTACTGAGGAGGGCACCTTTTGGGATGAGCACTGGGTGTTGTATGGAAACCAATTTGACAATAAATTTCATATATTGAAAAAATAAATAAATAAATAAACTTATGATATTAAAAAAAATCAAACAACAGGTCAGAAGCGGTCGGCAAAAGGATACTAGCAATCCTTTGAGGACTTGTTTCCTCATTTTCTAAATTCTAGAGTAGAATTAACTGCCGCTTCACATTTTACTAGAAGGTCAAAGGTTACTTAGTCTTTAGCAGCTGTTAGCTGAATACAGCTCACAGAATCCTGCCCACTGTTTGTTCTCATAAGTAGAGTTTTACTGGAACATAGTGAAACTCATGCATTTACATATTATCCGTGGCTGCTTTTGTTCTACAATAGCAGAGTTGAATAGGTTCATCAGAGACTTTCTGGCCTGTAAAGTCCAAAATATTTATCTGTCCCTTTACAGAACAAGTTTGGAGCAATCTAGTTATAGCAAGTGGTTAGATATAGTTTTGGAAGATAAGTGAATTCTGAGAATAGGTTTTGCTGGAAGACCCTCAGCAGATTTAGTGGTAAAAGTAAAGACAGATTTATGTTGAAAGTGGTTCATAAAAAGTAAATTATCCAAGAGTCCACACTTATTTCTATTAAAGCTTCATTGATCCATAATTTACATACCATAAAATTCACTATTTTAAGCATGATTCAATAATATAGTCACACAGTTATAAATAGAATTGCACACCCATTTCCACAATTAAGTTTTCAAGCATTTCCATTACCCTGAAAAATTCCGTTGTATCTATTTGCACTCAAACCCTAGTCCCAAACCCCAGCTTCAAGCAACTATTTATCTCCTTCCTGTTTCTATAAATTTGCCTTTTATAGACATTTCCTATAAATGGAATCATGCAACACATCACCTTTTGTATCTGGTTTCTTTCACTTAGGAAAGTGTTTTTGAGGTCCATTCATGTAGAAGCATGATTAATACTGTGTTCCTTTTGATTACTAAATGGTAATTCATCATTTAGGTATAAAATGTTTCATCTATTTACCAGTGAAGGACATTTGGATTGTTTTCAGTTTTTTTATGAATGATGCTGCTGATGTTAACATTCACTAACAAGTCCTTGTATTAACAACATATATTTTCACATGTCTTTTGTAGATTCCTGGGAGCGGAAATACTTATCATGTGGTAAGTAGATGCTTAAAGTTTTAAGACATTGCCTGTGTTCCCAAGTGGCTGTACTGTATTGCATTCCCATGAGTGAGATGTGGCGCTTTCAGTTTTCACAAGTCTACCAATACTTGTTGCCATTTGTCTTTCCATTTTAACCAGGTCTGTCTCCTTTGAGTGTGTGTTTTCCTAATAACAAGGAATGATGTTTCATATGCTCAATAGCCATTTACATGTTGTCTTTGGTGAAACGTATATTCAAATCCTTTGCCCATTTAAAAAAAAGGTTTACTTATTTCTTTTGAGAGAGTGAGAGCACAAGCAGGGGAGGGAAAAAAGGAGAGGGAGAGAGAGAGAATCTCAAGCAGGCCCCTTACTGATGCAGGGCTCGATCTCACGACCGGGAGATCATGACCTAAGCTGAAATCAAGAATAAGACACCACCCAGGTGCCCATTTGCTCATTTTTAAATGGATTTTTGTCTTTTTATTACAAAATTGTTAGAGTTTTATAAATTGTAGATACAAATGTTTTATCTGATGTGTGGACTTATTTTTAACAATTTGTGTCTTCATATCTTAGGTAGACCAAAGTAGCATTAATCCTTCTGACCCATGATAGCTGTAATGCCTTACATTAGGTGTAGATTTTGTGGTCAGGCAGTCCCGGGTTCATATTTTATTCCTGCTGTTCCTAGCTGTGTATGTGGCTGGGTCAAAGCTCAAAATTTTAATTTTCTTCTCTGTAAAATAGGATTTATAACACAAACTTGATGTGAGAAATGAATGAGCAAGTTCATGTCAGCAATTTTGTTTGAAGTGAATAAATAAAACCCACTTCCTGCTCTCTAATACTTTATTCTCTCTGGGAGGGAGAGGTATTTAAATACAGAATGTCATCCTATGATAGGGACCATTTTAGAGATACTGACAGGGTCCTGCTGATAGTAAGAAGCAAGAAATTTTATCCAGGTGAGGCAGGGGTGTTCAGGAAGAGCTTCCTGGAGGGTCTGATACTAAGCAGAGCTAAATACCAGGCAGAAGAGAACCAGGAATGCTTATTCAAAGCTGATGCCAGTGTATGTTTGGTTTGTTGTTCTATTAAATAATAATCTCTTTGTGTTCAGGTTCTTAATAAATCTTTTACAAGAGATTTATAAGGGAATTTTCTTACAGAATATTTATTTTCTATCCGCTGACAAGAAAGTGCCATTGATGTCGAGGCCATCATAGCAAATGAGGGCTAAATTCACGATGATTATTGGTCACTTGCAATAAGATTGCTGAATGATTTGATAATAAGATTCAGAATCATTTCTGAAGGATTTGGAAATACTCTCCTGAAGGGCTAGATTGTAATTAGGCATAAAGGATAATCCAGCATAATCCAATTCCCACTCTTTTCTATTTCATTACAATGATGCAGTCCTATAAAAATCTCTGGCTTTCTTGTGCAATGAGCGAAAAGGGGAAAACACGTTACCTTTGCCTAGTTGAAAGCTGGGAGATTATGAAGGCATATTCATTTTTTAAACTACCTGACAACCACCAAATATTGTTAATGAAGCTTCAGAACAGTCTAGTTGTGCGTGAATTTTGTATTAAATTGATAGCTAAGTGAAATTGTGATATTCAAGATACTGTGGGAAACGCTTGATGTCATTCAGTGCCCTTTTCTTATTCTGAACCTTTAATAGGAGTCTGTCTTCAAAGTGTCTTTCTCTTGGGTTTAATGTCAAGAAGACACAGACTAGTATTAAACAAAATAAGAATAAATGGATGGAGGGAATTCAAGGCCTTGGAGAGGCTGAGAAAAAGGAGAGAAGTAGAAAGTCAGAACAGACAGAAGATCATGCGGGGTATGAAATGTCTGTTCTGTGTTTGTTTTTTTTTTAATGTTTATCTATTTTGTGTGTGTGAGAGAGAGAGTGAGAGAGAGAGAGAGAGAGAGAGAGAGAGAACGAACGCAGGCTGAGGAGAGGGAAAGATCCCGAGCAGGCTCCATGCTGCTAGCACAGAGCCTGAGGCAGGGCTCGAACTGTCAAGCCATGAGATCATGACTTAAGCAGAAATCAAGTCAGACTCAACCAACGGAGCCACTCAGGCGCCCCTCTGTACTGTTTTTCTCCAAGTTGTGAGCTTTCACGAAGTCCCAGAAGCAATTCACATCTGATCTGCTCTTAATTTGGTCAGGACAAACTGAAATGTATGTATAAAAATAGTGTCACCTACAGGAACCACAGGCAATGAGAAACGTACAGCAATGTTTAAGGGGGATTTATTATCAATCACTAATACATGCAGAAACAAAACAAAACTCACTTATAATGCAAATATTTGAAAAAAATCACAAGCTGTCAAATGTGCAATAGAAAGAGTTCCAAATAAGTTTCATTCGTGAGCTCTCTACTCCCTCCTTAGTACAAAGTAATAGTATACAAGAGCAGAAGCAGTGCTATCTATTTGAAGCAATTTCCAAATAAGCCAGAAGTGTTAGCATGAGCCAGGAAAAGGGTTGGAATAGAGGATGAGAATCAGAAATAAGGCAAAAAAAAAAAATGTAGTTAGCAGTGGAAAAATGAAAAAGTAATTTCCTAGGGGAAAATAACTCTAAAGGTCTACAGGGAACTGAGATTTCATCTTATAACATAAAGCTCAGCTTTGACAACTATCAGTATAATTTTTTCTTGAATCAAAGTACATTTTCTTTTCACTTATTTCTATGCGTCAAACGAACTGGATAATTTCTATAGTTTTAATTTGGGGCATATAGACACAACATTTAGTTTCAAGCATGTGAGCCATATTAGAAAAAAATAATTGGTAGGAAAACTTGTATTTGAGTTATGAACAATAGATGAGTAAAATAGGTAATATGCATAGACTGGGGAGGCATAATAAATGGACTGTTTGTCTTTCAAGGTCCAGTTCAAAGACCTTCTCCTGGTATCCTGATCAGAATTAATCATCCTTCCTCTTCACTTTCATTGACCCTCTATTAGAGACATTATTTCATGTTCATGTTTTTCTATTATGTACATGCTATGTTTATAACATTTTAATTGTAATGCCCTCGAGGACAGGACCGTGGTCAGACTGAGTTTTGTTTCTTCCATCCTCTGATCCCTGCACATACATAAGTACCCACCTTTCACCTAGGGTATCGGGCATAACACTAAACAGGCTATCAGTAACATGGACTTAACACAGAGAAAGATCCAAAATTCGGAACTTAGATCACCATGTGAAAGCTAGGGTCAGCTTAGGCTTTTTTTTTTTTTTAAGTTAATTTATTTAGGGGCGCCTGGGTGGCGCAGTCGGTTAAGCGTCCGACTTCAGCCAGGTCACGATCTCGCGGTCCGTTGAGTTCGAGCCCCACGTCAGGCTCTGGGCTGATGGCTCAGAGCCTGGAGCCTGTTTCCGATTCTGTGTCTCCCTCTCTCTCTGCCCCTTCCCCGTTCATGCTCTGTCTCTCTCTGTCCCCAAAATAAATAAACGTTGAAAAAAAAATTAAAAAAAAAAAAGTTTATTTATTTTGTGTGAGAGAGAGAGAGAAAGTGGGGAAGGGGCAGAGAGAGAGAATCCTAAGGAGGCTCCATACTATCAGCATGGAGACTGATGCAAGGCCCAAACCCATGAATGATAAGATCATGACCTGAGCTGAAACCAAGAGTCAGACGCTTAACCGACTGAGCCACTTAGGTGCACCAATAACTAAGGCTTTTTAATTCTACTTCTGTGAAATGGGGTAATAGTTACAATTTAACTAGTTCCTATGGAGTGAAATGGGATATAGATGTCCTGCCTTTGTCGGTTGAGATAGGAATATAATGTGAACTCTCTTTAAGTAAAAATACATGGAGATATAGACAGATATAGAGATAGAGATATAGAGATGTAGAGATATAAGGGTGCCTCTGGCAAGGGTCCTGGAACTAGGGAAGTTCACAGATCGAAGGACTGTAGAATCCAGGAAACTCCATTAAGTCTTCAGGTATTTGTGAACTCATCTCCAACAGAATTGTCTCTCTTGGCCCCTAATTTCTGCATTAAAACAGAAATGAAATCTTTATTTATTCAATGTTTGCATGTGTCAAAGGAAGGGCCGCCAAAAGAAGAATCGGTCTTCCCTTCAAGCTCTAGCACACAAATCCCTGGAAAAGACTGTACTTTTCTCTTTCTATGTCATGCACCCACTTTTAACTATAATCAGAAAGTTACAAGAAAGAGAGAGTAGAGATTCTTGGCAGGGAAGACAGTAACACCAAATGCACCGAACAGCAAGTGCTTAGCCCAATACTTACAAATAAGAAATGCTTAATAAGTAATATCTCTTTTTTTAAAAAAAATAATTAGGGTGAACAACCAGTGAGTTCTCTATAAAGAATAATCCTCCTGTCTGTAGTGGCTCGCTCAGTAAGAAACTGTTACATGAATAAGTGTCTGTAGCCATAGGGTGAAAAAAATAATCATCTGGATTATTGTAACGTCCATCTTCCCTATTTCAGCAAATTAATTGCACAATTCACCCAAAACAGGAGTTTTGCAGTTGATTTCTCTCCAGACCAGATAATGACCCTGTCCACGTGTCATCCCTCAATGGATTGCTGAAATAACCCTCTGAATAAATTGTCTGTTTCCACTTTTGTCATCTTAGAGGCTGTTTCCTCCACAATAACTGAAGTTCTCTCTTAAAAGAATAAATCTACTCAACAATCATTCTTCTGTTTGAAGCGAGTCTTCTTATAGCAATAAGAATATAGTCTAAACTTCTAACCCTGCTCAAAATCCCTTCTGTTTCTGGCCTATCCTCCCACTGACCTCCATCACTACTTTGTATGACTGCCTCCCTTCCATTTCTATAGATCTCTAATGAAATACATCACCATAACCAATGCCTTCTCTAATATCTTTGGCTAATGTAGCATACCCCACCTCATTTCCCAGTTCTCCCAACTAGAATAAAAACTCCAAATAGGTAAGAAGTATAGCTGTCTCATTCACTCCTGGATCCGTAGGGCTTAACCTATAGAAGGAACTTAATAATTACATGGTGGTGATAGACAGAGTATGATTCAAGTACAAAACAGGAGAATTAACAGGTCAAAATTCCCATGGTGATATTAATACTTGATTAAGGCAGAGTCTCTGTAAGGGCTTCATTAAAAAAACTGGATGCCTACCTAGAGATGATATGGTACATATCACCATCTGTACTCTACTGAGATATGAGTGGTATTGTGGACCAGGATTATGTGGTCACCTAATAAGATCCTGAGGGAATAGAACCCAAATTAGAAATTTTTGATGAGAAGCAGAGAAATAAATGTCAGATAGATATAAGAACCTGCTTGGATTTCATATCTGGGAATTTGTACAAGGAATGAATATAGTGTAAAAAAAAAACACTAGGCTTTTGAGAAAGGGTAGGTAAGTATTTAAGGCAACCCTTGCTTAATGTTGGAAAGAGGCAGCCATAGGAATGGAAAAATAACACAAGGCTTTGAATCAGTAGGCCAAAGAAGAGGCAGTCATCAATTTGTTGGGTTACCTTGGGCAAATCTCTCTCCTCACTGAGCTCTAGTTTTGATCTCTGAAGTGAGGTTTGGCTTAATGACTCGCAGAGGCTTTCCTGCTTCAACATTATATGAGCCTATAGACTTCCTCACAGGAGCATTCTTCAAATGTAAATGAAGGGTTTACAGAGCCTTGGAGGCCTTCCTTAAAGTCTGCAGGGAGAGGATACCAAGAAAAATGTATCAATTGCCAAGACAGCCTCTCCAAGATACAAACTAGGATGTATGTCACAGTAACCACTATGGGACTGTCCTACTTAACTTTGTCAGCTCAGGAGGGGATGAATGAGGGCTATTAGGATGAAGCCAGTGTGTATGTGTGTGCTTGCGCTTTTTTTTTTTTTTTTTTTTACCCATGTGTTTTTTATTTATTATTATATCAATTTAACTTCCTTTGAAAAGTAACCAAGAGTGAAGCCTATTTTATTTTAAGGCTCTTTTTTATATTTTTATATTGATAATGATATCATTGACCTAGCTCCTAAGAATGTCAATTAGGAAGGGGGATGCAGCATCTTTGTCTTGTTTATTGCAGGTGTTACACCTTAATGTGGGTTATAGATTCGACCTCAGGCCTGAAAAGACAAAAAAAAAAAAAAAAAAAAGTATAAGAAGTTACATGCTTGATCCTTACATCTTTGTTCTGATGCACTTGGAGTGCACCAAAGCAGCAACTAATTTCCCAGAGGAAACTCTGCTATGCCCCAGCAGATGGGAGAATAGGATCCATGCGCAGGATTGTAGGTTGGATTCCAATAGCCAGTGACCAAGTCTCATCAGCAAAATGTAAGATTGCCTCTTTGAGTAATAATTCCGCAAAAGGAAGGATTCTGTTTTATCTCTTGTGGGATGAGATGAAGCTTGCTGTCGGAAACAGGTTCTAATGAAGACTCCTGACCACAAAGGTTTTGATGATGCTAGACATGGACATTGTAAAATTCCATCTGCATGGGAAATGCATACTCTTTGCCATCCACAGAATCAAACTGAACTAGGAAAAGGCAGCTGTGGTGGCCTTCTCCTAATACAACTTGCAGATCTCCTTGTGCTTTCACTCCTGTGTAGCCATTTTCCAAAACCTGTTCAAGACAGTAGATATGTAATGTTTCTGAGTGCTCAAGGTTATAAAGTAAAAAGGTATATTTGCTTGTCTTTGAAAGGGACTCCTGGTTTCTTTCTTTTCCTGCACACGTAGGATGTATTGTTTTACAGAAATATATGAAATTTTCAATCTTCTATAAAAAACAACAAATAAACACAAACACTCAGGAATTTTCATTTGGTCAGACCAAAGGAAAGTGCTGCCAAAATCCAAAGTGCCTTCCAAGAATATTATTGACTATGATGAGCATAAGGAGAGAAGAAATTCACTCTGATTCAAATGATCTCAAAAGATTTCTTGAAACATTTGAGTTTGGGGAGAGACTTATAAAGGAGGAATAAACCCTTAACGTGTGGATGTTGTGTTGTGAACAGATGCAAAGGTAGGAAACCGCAGGAATCTGAAAGAAAGAAAGCAGTTTGAAGTGATAAAGATGTATGTCCATGAAAATGTGGTTAAGTTTGTAAACAGGGTAGGTCAGAATAGAACTGAAGAGATTTGGAGTTAATAACTTGAATTCAAGAGTACACACGGTTTATTTCAGAATTTACTACTTCACCAACTCAAAGATCCACTCAAATCCTATACCTTTGATAAAGCCTTTCCTGTTAGTGTAGCCCATAATGAGATCTCCTTATTATGACACTCTTATAATCTAACATAGATTTTTGCCTTAATTACAGTTCATGTTCTCTCAATTTCTGACTGTTGGATCTGGGTACATTATATATCTTTCAAGCAGCTCACAACACTGTGAGACCTAACATTATGTGAAAAAAATAGAGTCTCTTTCAATTTTAGTTACTAAGTTAGCATTTACCAATTATATACAGTGAAAAAAAAATCATACTCCCAAATTGAAACAATGACAGTCACAACCTCACGGGTTTTGCTCAACCTCTAGGACAGGTATTGATCCCGTCTGACCACAAGAACAGAACTTGCATAAAGGGTTTATTTTCTGAACACTTCAGTCATATTAACTATGCTGTGTGGTCAAAAAATCCATATTAGTGGAGTCCCAGCCATGCATCAAACCTGCTGTTAATTTCACTCACAGCAGAGGTTCTGCACTTGGATGAGGACCACTTAAATTTAATAGAGATGCCAGCTGCCCCGTGCCTGTTCTAAAACCAGAAAGTGACCCAGAAGGCAGGAGACAGATTTATGTGACATGCCCAGAATGTAATGTGTGCCTCTTGGCCCACAGAGCAGATTCTTGGCTCAAAGTCTAGGAGGTGAAATGGCAATCTTGGGACAGGACCTCTAGGGTAATGTGCAAGCTTAAGTAGACTTGCTTCTTTCATACATAGTCCAGAAAAAAAAGGATGACCCTCATATTAGAAAACCTATAAAGCCTAAAACAATTCATCCAAGAAAGCAGCCCTATGCAGACACCAAGACTATGAGGAGACCTGGAAGGAACATATAGCCTGCCAAGACAATGTCAGAAATGGCTGCCAGAAAGTCAGATGCTATGTTGCAGAGAGATATTATCTGTAGCTTTGCATTTGGAGACTACCTTGGAAGTTAAAAGAGGAACAGCAGTGACAGAATCAACTCTCCAGGGAACACAAGAGCTATATTATCTATAATTTATAGGACTTTAAAGACAACCTTTGATTTTGAGGGGATACACAAGGAATGATGTTTCCTCTGTAAGAGAAATTGCCTCAGAGCATGTGTGCTGTGGATTTCTCTGAAGATGAGCATAAAGATGGAAATGACAGAGGCAGCTAATCATGAACTGCCTTGATAAGGTAAATTCTGATCATATTGGATTCAAGCTATGGCAATATGACTCTAAAGGTAAAACCCTAATCAGTTCATGGGAATTATAACAACCGTAGTAGAATTCCCAAACCCTAATATCTAACTGCTTGAACAGTAGACTGCCCAGTAGATAGTGAGGAGGCTTAGAAAGTATTGTGTCAGAGTCTATAAGCAGCTGTTAAAATGCTTATCCCCAGATTGCAGCCAGAGTAAGGATGGGTTAGATATATGATGATGACTAGAACCTTGTCTCAGATCAAACTTATGACTGGACTCCCCAGCATTGTATTAGGGCTTATATATATGTATGTGTGTGTGTGTGTGTGTGTGTGTGTGTGTGTGTGTGTGTATACACACACACACACATATACATATATTTATATTATATAATATATTCATACTGTAGATTGACTCATTTATTCACTTATTCAGTAAATACTGAGTGCATACTATGTATAAGGTCTTTTTTTTTTAATATATGAAATTGATTGTCAAATTGGTTTCCATACAACACCCAGCGCTCATCCCAAAAGATGGCCTCTTCAATGCCCATCACCTCCCCTTCCCTCCCTCCTACCCCCCATCAACCCTCAGTTTGTTCTCAATTTTTAAGTCAGGTATGCTTTGGCTCTCTCCCACTCTAACCTCTTTTTTTTTCCTTCCCCTCTCCCATGGGTTCCTGTTAAGTTTCTCAGGATCCACATATAAGGTCTTGATCTGGATGTTGAGGATACAGAAACTAGGAGCCTGGTGAAATAATTTAGACAGCAGACGATAATGGCTTGAACCATGGTTGGAGAGGTAGACCTGTTAACATATCAGCACAGCCCATTCAACTAGCTCTTAGTGAGTATTCTCTAAATCCATAGGGATTATGTAAAATTAATAAACTAGTAATATCATGACTTATTTTTTAATGTTAAAATAGAGCTCATAGTATAATAAAGCTAGTCACTTTAAAAAGAAAAAAAAAATCAACCCTTTGAGCAGATAAACTAATCAATATACTGAACAAATTGATTTTGCTAGAAATAGCCATTGACCTATAAATAACACATATCCCTCACTTTAAGATGAAGTATTTGAAAGTTAATACGGGATCCTGATGGTGGTATGTAATAGTGCAACAGAGACATTGAAACACATGTCTCTAAATGGTCTAGAAAGTCTTTCTAGTTAAAGGGATTGCTTTCAAAATTCTTAAAAAGTGCATATAACTGCTTCATTTTATTTTATCCCTAAAATCTTGAATTTCACAATTTGTCTGAAAATATATAATATGTCTTGAGGGCTTTTCAAAAGCTCTAGTAACATATTTAAATAAGAAAATAAAATGATAAACAATTTGGTTCCTATATCTTGCTCTGGTATTCACCAGTTAGGTGACTTAAGCAAATTACTTAATACCTCAGGGCATTGATTTCTTCGTATGTAAAATAGAGCTGTTTTAAAGACAATCTGATTATTGATGTGAAAGCAGTTTGAACGTCCTGTAATATTTATTCACAACTTGCAAAATGTGGGTGTGTTTGTATATATAAGGAGTGTAATTATAGTAATATAGCACCCAAATGTCTCAGTGTTTAGGAGATGTGTAGAACCTATTGGTGTTTATATAAATAACATTTGGAGAGTCTAGTTCCTATCCAGAAGGATACCTAGACTGTAGGAAATGAGGTTGGAGTGGTTACAAGCGCATCCTGACTCTCATCACGTTAGTTGCTATGATCAAGACTATCTTTAAAAGAATGAGGACATACAAAAAATTGATCTTGACATCTATGCTGCTACGAATCCAAACATTAGATCATTTATGTATGTTAACAGTAATCAGTTAGCAGCAAGAATTTGGCATAAAGTTATGATAAATACCAATTATTTGGGGAGCCACTTTGTAATCATACCGTATTTTTTTTAGTCCATTCACATCATAAATGATAATCTTTTCTTGTGATTTATATACAAGGAAATTGAGGTCTAGAGACATTAAATAATTAACCCAATAAGATGCAGTTGTTAAAGAATATCTTAGTAGTACACAATGCTGTATGTGATGCATTGCAAAATGCAATCCTCCATGGTTCCCCATTCATCTCCTACTGACATGAAGAGGGTAGATTTTGCAGAAAAGAAGAAATGCATGCTAGTGGGGAATGTGACAAAGATACCAAGGGCCATATGTTTCTCTGCCAAGATGCTGTATAATAACAAAAGTAATTGGCTTTCTTTATAAATATATATAAGATACATATCTATATATTATATATTTATAATATATATGTAATATTTATATATTATATATTTATAATATTATATATAATATTTATATATTATAAAACATATATATATTATGGTAAATATATATTTATATTATATATTTTTATATTATATATTTTTTATATTATATATTTTTATATTATGTATATAAGTGTAAATATATATATATATGTTTTTTAAGTTTGCAACAGATTTCATTTATATTTCCTTACAAGATTACCCTTCTGAGAATTGCTCTATTGTGCATTTCACAAATGTTGAAATTGTAGAGCTCAGAGACGTTGAGTCACTTGCTAAGTATGTAGCAGAGCTGGGTTAGAAGTTTGGGATGTTCGAGTCAGAATCCATTTCTTTCTATCATACCATTCTTAATCAGTCCTCAGAGCATAACTGTCCCCTTAATGTTGTCTTTGGATATTTGGTAGCAAATCATTTCAGGTGCCACATTTATATTCTTACAAAACCATTACCTACATAAATATGAATATTTAATCAATTATCTTATTACTTACTATTATTCCTTAGCATAAATGACATTGGATGTATAGCTATTTGGATTCATACATATTGATAACTTCCTTCTGAAAATCTGTAGTTGGTTCCTTTTTGTGTCTTGTTATCATTGAACACTTAATAATATATGTCACTCCAATGTAACATCTAAATTTACTGAGCTCAGTGGAATGTTCCTGCATCATCAAACTGAAATACTGGCATTACAGTGAGAAGAATATTGAATTGAAAGCAAATGCAATACTTTATATAGTTCTTGATTATATATCTGTAGGAACTTTATTAGTTCCAACCAAATTGTGATTGACATACCCTTTACTGTATTAGCTCTAATCTTGTCATCTTTTCCAAAGCAGAATACATTTTAATAATAATTTAGACCCAGTAACACTGTAGAATGAGATTTTTTGACTATACAATTGTGTAAACACTAAGGGATAAATTATGAATGCAGTTATTTATGTTGAATGTCCATTATCATTAATGGGCATATTTGCCAGTGATTCCTAGTGTGCAATCTGTAAGGGATAAAAATTTCCTAGGAATCAGTGACTTTGGTCCATGTTCAACCAATGAGCAAATGAATATGAAGGGTATGAGTGTCGGGTTTTCCATTCCAAGGTGCCTGTGTTTAGCTTTCTAAAGCACAGATAATATATGCCTTTCAGAATTTATATGAGTAAACTCTAAGGCTTGTGTTACTGCTTAATGTGATATATTCCATAATTTGGGATAAGTTACTTTTTCCCTCTTTTGTGTCCTCTTATCCCTTTATGGTGTGCCTACCCATGTTTAAGAGAGCTGTTCTAACTTAAACAAAATATGAAATATTCAGGGATGGACAGTATAATACGTATTTCTAGTGCCAACTCATTTCCATGATGTAGAAATGTGAAAACTTCATTCATACTTAAAAAAAAAATCCTAAGAAAAATAGGGACATTTTCTCTATCTCAGCATTACTCTAGTATATGTGCTGCCGAAGCGAGCACTATCTCAGCATTACTCTAAATGGAAAGGTGGACAGAGCTGTTCCATTCAAATTGACTATACAATTGCAGGAGGATTATGATATTACATAAAAAAGGAAAATATACACATTTTTGTTATGGATTTTTACTTTGAATAGTTTATACTTTAGCCATGCAAGATGTATTTGGAAAACTAAAATTTATTAAAAAGATCATACCATAATGTACAATCAAAATATTATTGCTAAATAAAAGATGCCATTTATTTTCCTCTCTTTTTAAAAATCTTTCAAAAGAAAAAAAGCAAATAAATTGAAAGAGAGCAACAATCCACAGTGAAAGCCATCACAGAGCTCCTTTAATGATACACAATCTGTTAGCTATCTGAAGACTGTAAACAGACTAATATTTCGAGAAGTATAGGATGAATCACCCATTCAGAAGCATTGAGGAGAAAATGAAGGAGCTATGAGTGAGTTGTGAAGCAATGAATAAGGATGTATTACACCACAGGAAGCCATCAATATTTGTTTCTTATGTCAGGATGAGGAATAAATCTGTTAGCTAATTTGTATTCTCCACAGTTAATTCCAGTGTTCCTGCTTGAGCATTTTTTGTTTCAGAATGAGCGTTGCACAGCTGTTTAATGGTGCCATCACGAATTCAGAAAGCCATGGTCCCTTGGAGATGGAAAGGCATTGCAAAGTATGATATCAAATCACAAATGATGAAACACCATTTCCTTCAGACATGCTGTACTTCTCTTTAGCATTTTCCTCTACTTCTCTGTGCCTCTGCCTCTGCCTGTGCCTCTGTCTCTCTCTCCCTCTCTCCTCCCTCCCTCACCCCTCCATCTTTCTCTCATATAATTTGACCTGTTAACATTTTCTCTAGTTTTGAAAATAAGTCTCCTCAGGGGTGCCTGGGTGGCTCAGTTGGTTGAGCATCCAACTTCAGCTCAGGTCATGAAATCATGGTTAGTGGGTTTGAGCCCCGTGTTGGACTTTGCACTGACAGCACAGGCCTGCTTCAGATTCTCTGTCTCCCTCTCTCTCTGCCCCTCCCCTGTTCATGCTCTCTCTCTGTCTCTCAAAAATAAACATTAAAATAAAACCTTTTAAAAATATACAAAGATTAATAAAAATAAGGCTCCTCAGTCAAAAGGCAAAGTAACTATTAGTGTAAATGGTTAGGCTACGTTTTTCTTTTGCAATTGAAAGCTTCTTTAAAATGTTTTTAAGTTTAGGGCTGCCTGGGTGGCTCAGTCAGTTAAGCGTCCAACTCTTCATTTCAGCTCAGGTCATGATTTTGTGGTTCCAGCCCTGTGGTTCAATCTTGAGTTCAAGCCCTGTGTCAGGCTCTCTGCTGCTTGGGATTCTCTGTCTCTCTGTGCCTCTCCTGTTTGCCCCCCCCCCCCTTTCTCTGTCTCTGCCTCACTCAAAATAAATAAACACTAAAAAAATTTTTTAAGTTTAGAAAGAATTCTGTCAGTACAATTCAAGACAGAAATTAAACAATTCCATGTATTGAAAGACCTATAGTTACAAATTGCTCTTAGGTGGCAATATCAATATCATAGCTTATATACACACATAAACCTAAAGCGGGAGTTTTTTAAAAAAAATAATAGTTGTTCCTCTTAAATAATATTTTAAATAATATTTACTACTTCCTAGATATTAGAGAGTAATACTGTCCATTTTTTTGTGTGTTCTGCAATGCCACATTCCTTGCCTTCTTTTCAGATTTTGATTTCCTTCAAACATAATCTAAACTTTCTACCTTCTATAGATCAAAGGAAAATTGAATCTTTAGGTCAGCTTGAAATTAGGACAGGAAAGTCACAAACTGGACTTGTGCCTTTGAATTTTTCTTGGATAAGGTTAAGATTTGTTCAACCCAGTGTCACAGAAGGTTCCAGATGAGAATACCACTCTAGTGATTACAATCTTCTACATGTACTCCTTATAGATTTAAAGCCTGAAACACTACAACCTGATCTGTGTGAATTCTTTTTTTTTCTTTTTTGACCAACTAATGAATAAATGAGTATCTATTTATCCATGGTTTCAAAGTGTTTTAAGGTTGTAGAATAAATAATACAGGGGACAATAAAACATAAAATCATATATTCTCCCTGCCCTCCAAAAAAAAATTATTAAATCAACTGCATGCAACTTCAAAATTAACATGGTCATGTTCCCAAGTTTAGAAACGTGTCATGAGGGCGCCTGGGTGGCGCAGTCGGTTAAGCGTCCGACTTCAGCCAGGTCACGATCTCGCGCTCCGTGAGTTCGAGCCCCGCGTCGGGCTCTGGGCTGATGGCTCAGAGCCTGGAGCCTGTTTCCGATTCTGTGTCTCCCTCTCTCTCTGCCCCTCCCCCGTTCATGCTCTGTCTCTCTCTGTCCCAAAAATAAATAAACGTTGAAAAAAAATAAAATTATAAAAAAAAAAAAAAAGAAACGTGTCATGAACAGTTCATCTTGTTTTTAAATGTATGAAATTCAGTGTATAATTTTCTTCCTCCTCCCAAATACGTATGATGACAAAGTTTCTTCCTTCCATTAATAATTTTTTTATGATCTTGATTGTTATAATAAATTCAATAAATACTAAATGGTTTTCTTTTTGTAAAACACTGATTTTTTTCTGAATTGCATTTAATCTACATATAAGAATTTGTCTTTGCATATATATGTACATAGTGAATATATAATAGGATAGGATCAAATATAGTTATATTTATAAAATATCAAACATTAATTACAAATCAAAATTTAATCAGTCATGTTGATATTTTCTTACTTTATTCAAACATTTGGTCATTTGAAAAGATTCAGTGATGAATTTGGGGGAGTAGATAGATATATGACCAGTTCTGTTTGTGGAATAAGGAAAGTATAACATCATATAATATGTATTCTCTAGATGTTAAATATTGCTATTCCAGGACAGAGATAATTTTTTCCCAGTTATAATTTACAAAAAATATAAAGTTCTTCTCTCTGAGGGTTTTATTATTTTTTTTGAAGGGGAGGTAATAAAAGGAACATTTTTATGAATTGCTCAGTTGAGAAAACAGACAACACACTTCATTCCATAAGTCTCTAAAATGTGCCAGCAACCAATAAAAATCCCAATTGTTTGTTCACTAGAGATTTATAAAGGTCTTCAGAGTAGAACTCATTTCAGAAGCATTCCTATGAATGTAAGGAAGGTCATAAAGGTTTTGTACTGACGCCCACCACTTGTTTTTCATGAATCATCTGGTTCTATAATTTCTAGTTTTCAGCACTATAAAGTTAATTCCTGATTTACTCTGAGGAACTAAAGTTGTATGTCTTAGAAAACTACACATCTGAGGCAAATAGTGAAATGTGGAATTAAAAGTGAAATAACATATTTTGCAGGAAATGTTACATGTTGTAAATTTGTTTGTTACACAGGGATTTAAGCAACTTTATTTTTTCTAAAAACATTATTGTTAGCATTTTCCATTGTAACTGCATATGCTTAAGGAGAGGTTTATGCACTGTCTTCGGTTCTGGAAAAAAAATGGGTATCTTCTGTCAACCAAGTGTACACATCAACAACTGTCCCTTAAGGCTTACTAATGTAATTTGTCTATGCAATAGCATTAGTGATGACACAGTTGCATAATTTGCTTTATATTTGCTTTCCTAGAGCTCCTCAGGCATGGTTCCTTTGAAAGCTTCAGTTACGTACTGAGCAGAAGGAATAGCAAAACTCAGAGAGTATAGAATCAAATGCATTACAAAGACACTCTATTCGTGTGTGTGAGTGTGTGTGTGTGTGTGTAGCAGCAACTCTATATCAGGAAGCAATTTTCTGAGAGTCAAGATAATTTTTGTCCCATGAACTCTGGCACCTGTTTAAAATCCAGGAAGTAGAGGAATGGTTGTTGATTTGCTGCTTGAGAGGGAAGGAGTCTGCAGTTCTCTTAGCTCTGACTTTCCTGGTGCAGCTCATAGTGTATACCTGCTTATCTAGGAGATGGGAAGAAAAGAAAAACATGAGAAAAAAAATTGAGTTTTATCAAGAGAAGTATAGAGAATCACTTAGTTGATTCTTTGTAAAGATATGTTGTGAAAGCTAGACAGTAGGTGTGAAGTGAAAGAAAGTGAGGATCATTGGGAAAAGTAGTGGACAAGAATCTTAGTATAATTTTTCTTAACATATTATTAGAATCACATACAGTTCTGAGGATTATTAGTAGTCTTAATCAGCAAAGTGACTTCCATCTGTATTACTTAGTGAGAGAAGAATGAAAAGTTTTAAAGTAGCTTTGCTAGAACTTTACTTAATATTTATAACACTATACTACTATTGACACTTTCAATTCAATAATTGATGGCTATTCATTGAGCCTCTACCATAGTCGCAGATACTATGCTAGGAACTGGAGATAAAATTATTGTTGTACTATGGTCCAGCAAAAGAGGTAGAATTAAATGATTCCATGTGGTATGATAAAGGAGAAAAGAGTGTTGTTTAAATTTGTTAAGATTATTTATTTTTGAGAAAGAGAGAGAGAGACAGAGAGAGAGCGCGCGAGCTAGCTCATGAGTACACAAGTGGGGCAGGAGCAGAGAGAAAGGGAAAGAGAGAATCCCAAGCAGGCTCCATACTGTCAGCACAGAACCCAGTGCAGGACACAATCTCACAAACCATGAGATCATGACCTAAGCTGAGATCCAGAGTCTGATGCTTAACTCACTGACCCACCCAGGAGCCCCTAATTTTTTTTTATTATGGAAACTTTCAAATGAACACAAAAATAGAATAGCACATTAAACCCCAGGTACCAGCTCCATCAGTTATTAATGTATAGCAAACTCTCTTTTTATTTTTTACCTCTATACTCTCCTAAACCTTATCCTAGACACAATAGCATTTTATCCACTAAACATTTCAATATGTTTGTCTAAGAGAGGAGTTCTTTTAAAAGATAATTACAAGAACTATTAAATGATGATGCTTTAAGAGGCTAATAATGCGATGCCTGAGTAACCCAGTCGGTTGAGCATCTGACTCTTGATTTCGACTCAGGTCAGAATCTCAAGTTCGTTGGTTTGAGCCCAGCGTTGGGCTCCAACTGGCAGCATGGGGCCTGCTTGGGAATCTCTGTCTCTCCTTCCCTCTCTGCCTCTCCCCTATGCATGCTCTCTTTCTCAAAGTAAATGTTTAAAAAAATAAAAAATAAAAAGCTGGTAGCATTATTTCCTTACTATCAGCTAATTTCCCATCAGTGTTCATATTTCCTGGTTGGCTACAATAATACTGTTGCAGTTAGTTTGTTCAAGTCAGTTCAAAATAAGCTCCCTATATGACATTTCTTTCATGGGATTTTCCCCAGCATTTTATGTGAAAAATTTCAAAACTGCAAAGCCGATGAAAAAAAAAGAATGATGAATGCATATTTACCAAGTAGATTCAGCAGTTAACATCTTATTATATGTATTCTATCTGTCCATAGATTCTCTTCAATGCTTCTTATTTTTTTGAAGATTTCCAAAAATATGTGATAGAAATGAAGGATATAAGAAGGGTTTTAGAGACAGGTGCATCTGGAAAAGCAGACTGAGATAAGATCATGAAGGGCCCTGTTTTCCTGGTTAAGAAGTACAGACTTTATCTCACACTCTTGTGTTGAAGACAGAAAATAAACCAGATAAACGGGTAAAAGAGATATTAAGTTACACAGCGATAAGTGTTAAGGAGAAACTTTAAAAAGGGAAATAGAAGTAAGAACATTTGGCAGGTAGCAAGATATGCAATTTTAAAACAGGACAGCCAGGATAGTCCTCACTATGAAGGTGACATTTCTGTGAAGACCCGAAGAAGATGAATGAAAAAGCCATGCGGATATTTGGGAGGTGAGGATTCCAAGAGAGAGAATAAACAGGCCCCAAAGCTAGAATAAATTGGCATTTGTTCTGTCACTTTAACAAAGTATAATGATACAAACATGATGATATAGCAACAGGAATAACAGACAAGAATAGAATGAGAAATCACCCATATTTACATCCTGTTGAAAGTTAAATATTTTCACATGTCTACCCTTTAGTCTATTTTTATGCATCATGTTCCCCTAAAATTTCCATATATGAGCACATGCATGCATGCATGTGTATACATATGTATATAGTTAATTTTGACTGTAATTTATTATAGAAAATTTCCATGTTACTCCGTAATCTCTATAGTTATTCTTTTAATAGCTGCCTGTTATCTCTTGAAATTAAATACCGTGAAAATTTTACTTAGCCATTTTCCTGTTAAATATTTAAGTTGTATAGATTTTTCTTCTTACAAACATAGCAGTGTCTGTATACATCGAATTGTTTTTTTATTTTTCTTTTTTGCGAAACAAATTGAAAATATTTTTATAGTGTCAAAGGAATAAACATTTGAATGATTGTGTTTTCTCAAAGTGTTAGCTTCAACTGCATTTCTAGTCAACAGTATGTGATTTTATCAACCTCACAAATAAGAATAGTCAAGTTAAACATTACAGGCTATTCAAGCTATACAGAGCAATTTTGTTTTATTTTGCATTTTTTACTATTAGCAAGGCTAATATTGTGCCATGTATTTATTTAATAGTTATATCTATTAATATACAGATCAAATGACCTTACATTTTTGCATGGCCATAATTTTTTGTTTCAAGTATTTTACAATTGTTAGTTGTTGGGAAAACTAATAAGAGGACATACATACCCACTGTTTCTCTTTTTGTTTACTTTTGGAATTAAGAACAAATGTCTATGAAATTTACATGAAATTTAAAATACTTATTAAAATATTCAACAGTTTAAATTTTTCTGACTATAAAATAAATACATTTTTAAGGATTTTTTAAAAAATTTTTATTGAGACTTAAGTATAGACAATAAAAATCAATAATCTATGTGTATAGGAGGGTAAATGGGACATACAAGCTTGTCCCTTTCTCTCTCCAGTTTCTTCCCTCTCCACTCTCCATTAAAAGAATGTTGTACATGCTGACTGGACAGTGGTTTCAGAAGACATGCGTGTTTTATTAATAACTGGAAAACAAATAATTTGAAACCCAAAGAATAGGATTTTGGTCAACAAAAGAGAATAGAGGATCCCTGCATGGCAGGCTCCACAGAGCACAGCTCCCAGAATAGGGACATTGTTTCACGGACAAATGCTAGACGTCTTAAGTGAAGAATCAGTGACCATAGAGTAAAGTGGATTCTGGGACAATAGTTAGGGAATTACGTTAAATGACTCTCAATGGAACAGCTGTATCTGTTTATTTTGTTCCATATTCGCTCAAAGAACTGATGCAAGATCAGTGTATTTTCGGCCACCCTTCTCCAGAACGTAAACCCTCAGAGCCAGGAAATCATCTGTTTTGTTCCACTGCCCAGGAAGTGCCTGGCACATAGTAGGTTTTCAAAATGGTTGCGTGAATAAGCCAAATCCAGAAATCTTCCCTCAAAGTTGCTCTGTTTCTGGATAAGGATTTCAGGGGACTCACCTTTGATTTTTTTTTTTTTTTTTAATTTCTTATTAAATTCCATGGGCCCTGAGTTCTTTCTGGGAATTTTTGTAGGAAAACCATCACACCATTTCCATGATGTTTGTATGCATCTTTTCTAGAAACTTTAAGGATATTGTAGTGGGAAGTAGGAAGAGGTTTCATCAGGACTGTTACTAACCAAGTATAATTTTGATGCACATATACTTTGTTTGAATAATTTAAAATTGTATCTTTAGCATCTCTGACTATAGTCAAGGTGTCATTTTTAATTGCTTATGTCTTTTGTTTCAGTAGAGTGGGGCCTAAAGGACCTCTACAAAATTCTTCATTTAGAGAAATTCCCCAGCTACTTTAATGGGATGTACCTTTGTGGCCTTCTGCACTTTTTTTCCCCCCCAAACAACAACAAAGTGTCAGTTTTGCTTCTGGCCACACTCTAACCATTCCTGAACACTGATCTGACTTCAAAAGCATGAAAAAAGTATGCTGTGCTTTTGAAGTTTGGCAGAGAATGCACATAAACATATCCTAAGAGAGCACCATTTCTAAAAAGCTATTTGCTATTAAGTAGTTTCAAATTTTCTTTTATTTCGGTTTTCTTTCTTTTCTTTTTAAAAAAATTTTGATTTTGTATTCTCTTTAGGTTTTGCTTGTACCTAGTTTATCACAAGGGGGACTTTTGATGTTAAAGTTTCGTTTTCTACTTTTATTCCAACATTGTTTTTGTTATAAACGTGTTGGGATGCCTGGGTGGCTAAGTTGGTTGAGCGTCCGACTTCGTCTCAGGTCATGATCTCACATTCTGTGAGTTCGAGCCCCGCATCAGGCTCTGTGCTAACAGCTCAGAGCCTGGAGCTTGCTTCAGATTCTGTGTCTCCCCCTCTCTCTGCCCTTCCCCTGCTCATGCTCTGTCTCTCACTGTCTCAAAAATAAATAAAACATTGAAAAAATTAAAAAAATAAAAATAAATCATGTCGCCAAAGCATTTCTGCTACTGTTTCTAAGAGTGGTTTTAAATGTGAAGTTCTCAGTAATGTTTGTTTACTTGTTCAATCTTCATTTAGACTCTGGACAGCAGCCCTCCTGAAGGCCTAGTATAGAACAATAGGGTATCATGCATCTGATTTAAGATTCTTAATAAAAAGGGAAAGTCACAAGTAATTTGCCAACGAGGGAGAGGGGCAAAGAAGAAAAGCAACCCGATGAACTTCGTATGTTAGGTGATTGCAGAATTATCAGAATACAAAGGCATGAAGTGGACAGTGTACCCAACACTACACTTAGTTCAGTGCAGACGCCCAAAGAAAGCGTAAGAGAACATACCACATTGCATCTTCACAAGAAATACCAGGATCACAGTATGAAAAGCGGTCCAGCACTTTGATAAATGGAAACATTTAACTAAACAATTAAAACTCAACATCTTTTATAAGTAGTTATTTATTTGGTCAGTAGATACTTATTCAACATCATCTGTGTAAAAAAAAAAAAAAAAAAAAACTTTTTAAAAAAAAATTTCTCAGAGAATCCTAACAATAGTATGAAGATGTAGAGAGTATTGCCATTTTATATAAGGAAAACTGAAGCTCTGATATTTTAAATAACTTGAAAAATCACACAGCTAGTAATTGTTCCAGTTGGATTTTTATTTCCAGATGGTCTGATTCTAAATCCAGGGTTCTTTCTATTGCATGCAACTTTCCCAGTTGGACTTACAGTGGCCAAAATAAATGAAAAATAGCTAGATAGCCATTGTGTGGTTCATCAAAATACTCTTGCAGATAAGAATCAGGATAAGCAGTGGTCATGAAACAGATAAGGAAAGTCAACAAAATATTTTCTGATTTCAGAAAAGAAAAGTGTATCTCAAAACAGAATTTATAAATGCCACATATATTTCTTATCTACCCAGTCCTGCTTAACTGGTCTTGATTTAAACTTATTGCCTATCCTTCTGGTTTTAGGTAAGACAACTAGAATCAACAGTAAATGAGGGTAAGCTCTTTTTATTAGAATAGGATCATATTATTTATATATCGGATATATATCATATGCATCCATACATATAGGGACAAATTAAATACATAAATGTATATATTTCCTGTTGCAACTATGGGCACAGATTTTTACAAAAATTTTGCTGTTCAAACTCTCATTTTACAACTATCTCACCCAAAGCAGAAGGTGGAAATATGCTAGAAAAAAAATTGGCCGGAGGTACCTATCTCTTACCATTCCATTTCTTAAGTATGTGGATAGGGTAGATTAATCTGTGTATATTAAATATAAATCATGGAAACGCATTTGTTAAAATTATATGAGGCCCCTCAAGTAGACATTTTAAAGTTTATTTTCATAATACATCTGCATTTATATCAAGCCAGCACACAGAAGTATGAATACTTTCTTTGCTAAACAACAATTTGGTTTAGTGTTTATTCTATAATCTCATCAGCTTGCATTCTTTTTCTTCCTCATTCTCTCTCCCTTTCTCCTTCTTATGTTTCAGAAGGGCATGATGTGCAAGAAGAGAAAAAGAAAACATTTTTTTTTTCGTTCTCTGCTTTACTTTTCATGCACTTTGTGGTTACATTGTGTCATTTCCTCCATCAAGAGAGAGGGAAGACCTTCTCTTTTAAACACATTTAATCTAAAAGTTTTCCCTTCCTAATGGAGTTGTCTCTCCCTTCACTGTTTGAACTAAATAGTTTCCTATTTATGGTCCCAAAATCCAGTGTATACTGAAAAATGCACCCCTAATTGATCCTTGTTCTTAAGGCATCTCTCTTTTTTGCATTTACTTAAGGTCTGAGCAATTATGTGCACAGCCTTTGAAATTCATAATAGATAACGATGGACATAGGATACTTGTCATATTAGAGGATGTAACCATCACTGAAATAATTGAAATAGTAAGATGCATAGTATGTAGAAAGGAAATGTAAGAGCAAACGCAGTCTCAAATATTATGCTACATTTTATGAAGTTTATGGGTTTTCAGGATGTCTTGCCAGAGTTAAACTGTTAATCTGTTGCCTCTTGGGATCTTTTCATAAGAAAGTGGCCTTAATCGATAAAATGAACTGAGTTCAAGTCTGTTGTTAACTTTTCTTAGTAATCATACTATATGATTATGAGTTTATCTTTAGCCTAAGAGGATAAAATGAGGGTGTTTGTATAAGACCAACAAGTTATCATCCTGCAACCTTGAATTTAAAGATACCAAGTGATTATAATTACTCTTTCCACCTGTTAATGCATTCAGTTTCTTTTACACTACTCATAATTGATCAGGCAATTTTTGACACTCTGCATAAGTTGGAAAAGCAGATTAAGTTGTTGTGTTTTTTTTTTGTATAAATGGAAAAGTTACAGAATATCAAAGGCAGCCGACATCATTTTTCAGACAATATAGGCAAGCATTTGTTTCCTGTGTGTGTTGTTACTGAACACCTTTTTGTTAGTGTTTTTAGTAATTGGGTGTAAAGGATGGGCTAATTCACTGTACACTATTGAAGAAAGTCCCCTAAATATCCAACTGTGAACTGTTGATAAGTCATGTTATTGGCATAAAGAAGTGGGTATGACTGTACATGTGTGATTTATACATCTATTTCTCTGTTTTTTCTTGCCATCTGTACAGTAGCAGGGAAGCCGAACCACATGCCTCAATTTATTTAATGGCCGTATTTAACTCCCACATTGTTCCCAGGATGCAATAAAACTATATTAATGATTACAAGGAAAGCATTAATAACAAAGCAAATCAGAGAGCTTGTGCATTCAGCCAAAATGAACTTCCCAGTCCACGTATGCCCGTGTGAATATGGATCTGATTTAGGCTAAGTTTTCATTACGTTATTTCTCCATTTGCAAGCCTGCAGGAATACTAATGAAAGAAAAGGAGTGTCAAGATGGTTAAGCACGCAGAATCTAATACTGAGAGGTTTTCAGTAATTCCATATGGAATTATAATAATTCCAATAAACACAGTGGTCGGGTATTAACAATAAGTATGTAAATGATTTGCTTTTGAAAATAACTATTCTTCAAACGTGAGGAGCATTTATTTAATTATTGTTGTTGAGTGAGTGGTTTGGAGAAATGCTGATTTCAGTGCTTATGTGCTCTTTGGCAATGAGGCCAGCTGGTTAAAATAAAAACAGAACAAATAATACAACGGTACAACCATGTAGGTTATTGAAAGTTTTTTGTTTGCTTCCATGCTGATTTACATGCCTGAGCAAAATGGAAAATGCTGAGAGTTCAGACAGATTAGAACAGAGCCTTCCTTTTGCAAATAAACCATGATTATAATATACAGTGATGTAGTGTCGGATATGGATTCTCTGAAATAAAATTAAGTCTCTTTGGGCTCATTCTCACTACTGAATTTTATGGAAGGAAGTGAATTCTCTAGTTGGACTGTTAGGCCTGTATTCTAAGGAAATAAATGAATATTTAATGAGTTCCAACCATGTGTGAGGCCTCATGTTAGGCCCCCAGGAAAATAAAACATAAAAGATAAGGTACTGATGTTCAAGGTATTAGAACAGTTAGACATATAAACCAGTAACAGAAAGTCTTAGGAACAATGTTGTCTTTGAAGTTGGGCTTGTACTTGAATCCTGGATCACCTGTCAGCTCAATTAGGCAATTTACTGAAGCTCTTTGAATTTCATTTTACTATCTATATAATAGGAATAATGAAACCTAACTTGCAGAACTAGATAGAAATATAAACAATTACTTACATGGTGCCATAAGCTAAAAAATTCACTTGAAAATTCCATGCACCTGTAAATTTCTCCAAATATATTTGTTCATTATATTATAGCTGAGCTCTTAAAAATTTAAGTAAACGCTAAACCGATGTGACAGAAACCCCAAAATTGCAGTGGATCCAACAGGATAAAAGTTTATTTCTCTAAAGCAGTGGTGGCATCAGGCAGGTAAGCAGTTTCTGCTACAGAAGGTCTTTCTAGGGATATCAGCCCTGGGATGATGGCTCAACTGTACCTAATTTCAGCCACTTGAATGAGAAGGGTAAATCAGGGGAGTTATTTTTATGAAGAAAAACTAACTAACTAACTAAATAAATAAATAAATAAACCACCTAGAAGTTGGTCCCATCAATTCTGTCACATTCTGTTTGTGAGGATTTATTCACATGGTTACACTTAGATATAAGAGGGCCTGCAAAGTATAACACTAGCTACATGACCATATGTCCAAGCATAAGGAAAACATACTTTTAGGGAGTACATTCATTTGCCATATTTGTGCACTGTTTTATAGTAAGAATGGAGTTGAATTTGAAATTTTGTTTTTGCTTGTACTTAACTCCTAAATTTATATCTCCAGGCTGTATCTCTCTTCTGAGCTCCATACAATAATTCCCTCTGCCTCGCTTAAATTCTCTTATTGTGGTTCTTAAAGGCATCTCATACTTAGGCATCTCATTCTTATCTCTTGATCTTCTTTGTAATCCTGATCTTTTTTTTTTTTTCTTTTGTTCTCTATACCAGTGGAACATTCAGGTAGGCAATCCAGACACAGAAGCATTGCCTTCATAAATCTCCATTCCCTCAACTTCCATAGCCAACTGAACACCAAGTGTTGGAGCTTTTGCCTTCTAAATACAACATAAATCTATCTGCATCCCTCACTTTCCACTACCTCCACTCTAAGCCATGACACCATTATCTCTTACCAGATATAAGGTCATGGTTTTCTAAATAGTTCACTCAGGTCTGTCTTTGCACCCCATCAGTCTGTTCTCTACACCAGAGCTAAAGATGATGTGAGTGGAGTTTTGTTTCATTTGCACTTAAACTCTGAAAAATCTACTATTATACCACCACTAAAAATTTCGCAATGGCTTCCTAGTGCCCTTAGTTGAAGACCAAAGAAAAACCTTTATTGTCTTTCACGGTGTTTCATGCCTATATATGCAGACTCATTTCATGTCTTAGTCCCCTTGCCTTGCTGCTTTTCTTACACCAACATTTTGTGTATTCCTCTTAATACGCATGTTTTCCCCCCTTACAGTATCTTTTCATATGTGATTTTCTCTAGCCGGTTCTATCCTAACATTTTCAACTAATTCACTCCTATTTATTAGGTAGACTTCAGCTCAGTAGTTAATTTCTAAGGAAATCTTTGTCTGGCCTTATTGATAATGTCAAATTCCTTCTTATGTACATTCAGAGTTCCAAGAACGTGCCATTCTAATGACCTAATAACAGTATTACATTTATTTATCCAACGATTGATTGTCTCTCTACCCACTAAACTGTACTCTGTGCATGTACATCAACTCCCCCCACCCCAGTTTAGAATATTGAGACCTATATAATATGTGGTCCATAATTAGTGTATAAGAATTTTTAGAATTATTAAAATATCAGTTTGATTTCATAATCAAAATACTCTTCATTTTTTTAGGCGAATAGTAAAAATAATGTCATTACAATTTAGAGGATTAAGGAATAATACAAAATTGAAAGAGTAAAAGATTAGACTCACCAAAATGCATTTTTTTAAGGTAGATGATGAATGACCAAAAGTTATGTAAAAGAGAACATAATGACACTTCAGAAAACAAGAAGGGCAATGGTGTACCTGGTGGCTCAGTTAGCAGGGTATGTGACTCTTGATCTTGGGATTGTGAGTTCAAGCCCCATGTTGGGCATAGAGCTTACTAAAAAGGGTGGGGCACAAGAGCCAATATGCAAATGTAGTCAATTATGGGTTTTCTAGTTGATGGTATCTGGATCAGACTGGAGAACTTTTGTAGGAAAATTATGAATGTGATGCTTTCGATCACAATCCAAAAGGTCATCTAAGTCAAGCTCATGAATGAAAAAACTAAATTTACTCAGAAATCTAGCAAATAATTTGTTGGGAAGTATAGATGGAGGCAGAAGAATGTGATGTGAGAAGATCTTTGGCCTGTTTACTATAGTATTTGGTGCCAATTTAGATGATAAGTATGGAAATGGAAAGAGATGGATAGGAAAGAATTATTAAAAAGATTTCATTTTTAGAATGGAATCAAATTCAACACATTTACAATACTACTAAAGTGTGGACTAGAGCCCAGGAAAGAGGTCAGACACAGATTAGGAGTCATCTTCTTGGAGAATTCAAATGCAATAAGTGAAAAAGACCTTCAAGAAGAAAATAGAGAATGGGAGAAATAGAAGACTCAGACTGAATCCTTACAGAGACCTGTATCAAGGATGTCAGAGAAATTAGAAGATACAGCAAACTTATGTAAGAGATACATTTTGGAAATGTGTCCCTCAGCTCCTCCTCAATGGAAGGTGTCCTATTGTGTAGAGGCAGTGAGAAGACATTCTCCCTCCAGCGGTCAGCTTCTTCAAGATCTGCCTGAGCTTCAGAAAGCTGGTCCACACAAGGTAACAGCATGCCAAATATAGCCCCCACTCAGTGACTGGACAAAGCAAAGATCTCCCATCTTGGCTGTACAGGAGGCATTTGCAACAGATAATTCTAGAACCCCTTGGCCCCCACATGGTTGGCCAAGACTATGTCAAGCAGGCCTGCATTGCAATTCAGATTCTTTGGCACCATCCTGCTTTTTCTCCTTCCCTTCACAGGTATTGATTCATGGTGGAAAAAATACTACACTCCAAACTCTACTCAGCATGTGCTCCCTAAGAACCCAATCTGTGATGAGAGATGAGAAAGGAAATAGAGCTTCAAAGAACTGTTTTACAATAATCACATAACTCTAAATATAACTTTACAATTTTCAGATGACATTTACATGTTCTTTTTGATACCCGGGGCAACTTGTAAAGTTGTCAAGTTACTTGAAGAAATTGAGGCTCTGGAAGTTAGTTTCTTCTCTGATCTTACCCAGCTCATTAGAATTATGAATCTGGAGCTCAGAGGAAGAGTCATAGATTGGAAGTCTTCTAGTTAAATTTCTTGAAAATTACACTGCAAGGATAATGGGACCTCATGCAAAACCTTCTGTCTCTAACTAAACAAGTGTTCCTTAGGTGTCATCTTAATGCCAAAGAAAAGGAAAGTTAAAGTCATCAACTGCATCAGATGTTGTCATAGTTGAAGAAAATGAAAGAGAATAATTTAACTGAGCTCAGGAAAGAGGTCAGACATAGATGAGGAGTCATCTTCTTGGAGAATTCAAACCCAGTAAGTGAAAGAGACCTTCAAAGAAGAAAATAGAGAATGGGAGGAATAGAAGACTCAGACTGAGCACTTAGAGCGGGACCTTCCTAGAGTATGCCTAGATTTTGAATGTAAGGGTTGTGAAGGGACTGGTGTTCTCCAAGACTCCTTCACTGAACCTATGCTGAGATTCCCTCCACCCACCTTTTTCTGTAGGCTTAAAAAAGTGTATTTGTAGTACATGTCATTTCATCCAACAATTCTACTTATGAGGAATATATCCCTTAGCAGAAAAGGTGGAACCATGTGAGATAGATTTAGCTGTAAGAATATTTATTGAGGACACTAGTTATGATGAACACTGATATCACACTGTATGTTAACTAACTGGAATTTGAATAAAAACTAAAAAAAAATATTTCTAGAAGTACTATTAGCAATAGGAAAAAATGAATATTTAAATGTCCAATAAAAGAGGATTAGTTAATAAATTTCCACATAATGAAAAACTATGCAAAAATTATAGTAATTTTTATGGAAAATATTCATGATATATATATATGATATATATGATATATATACATGATATATAAATCATAAATATATATGATACATACATACATGTTATATATTATATATACATGATATATATACATGTTATATATATATAATATATATTATATATATGTAATTGAATCACATTTGACAATGTTACATTGGTTTCAGGTCCATAACATGGTAATTTGACTAGTCCATATGTTATGCTATGCTCACCAGAAATGTAGCTACCATCTGTCACCATACAATGCTATTACAATACCGTTAAGTATGTGTCCTATGCTGTACCTTTTATTCCTGTCAATTATTCATTAGCTAGAAACCTGTATCTCTCAATCCCCTTCACTCATTTTTCCCATTTTTGTTCCTTGTGTTTATGGGTCTCTTTCTTGTTTTTGTTGGTTTATTCATTTATTTCACTTTTTAGATTCTACATATATGTGAAATCATATGGTATTTATCTTTCTGTGTCTGACTTATTTTACTTAGCGTAAAACCCTCTGGGTCCATCCATGCTGCAAGTGGCAAGATCTCCTCCTTTTTATGGCTGGCCAATATTCCATATCTTCCCCATACCATATCTTCTTTATCCATTCATCTGCTGATAGGCAGTTGGATTTCTTCCATATCTTGGTTATTGCAAATAGCGATGCTATAAACATAAGGGTGCATCTATCTTTCTGCAATAATGTTTTCATTTTCATTTTCATTGGGTAAATATCCAGTAGTGGAATTAATGGATCATATGGTATTTCTATTTTTAATTTTTGAAGACATTCCACACTGTTTACATTCCCACCAGTTTAAATGCCCACCAACAGTGCATGAGGGTTCCTTTTTCTCTATGTCTTCATCCATCTGACAAGTGTGAGGTGCTATTTCATTGTTTTGATTTGGATCTCCCTGGTGACTAGTGATGTTGACCATCTTTTCATGTGTCTGTTGGCCATTGGTACATCTTTTTTGGAAAAAATTCCTTTAAGATCCTCTGCCTATTTTTAATCAAATTATTTTTTGGTGTTGAGTTGTATGAATTCATTATATACTTTGCTTATTAACCCCTTATCTCATATGCCTTTGCAAATGCCTTTTCCCATGTACCACGTTGCCTTTTATTTTGTTGCTAGTTTTCTTGGCTTTGACAAAGATTTTTCATTTTGGTTTAGTCCTAGTAGTTTACTTTTTATTTTTTTTTTCTCTTGCCTGAAGAGACATATCTAGAAAAGTGTTGCTCTGGCCATTGTCATAGAAATTATTGTCTATGATTTCTTCAAGGAGTTTTATGGTCTCATGTCTCACATTTAGGTGTGTGTGTGTGTGTGTGTGTGTGTGTGTGTGTGTGGTGTAAGAAGGTGGAACAGTTTCATTCTTTTGTATATAGCTGTCCAGTTTTCCCAGAACCATTTAGTGAAGACATTGTCTTTGTCCCATTGTATATTCTTGCCCCCTTTGTCATATTTTAATTGATCACGTAAGTGTGGGTTTGTTTCTAGACTCTGTATTCTGTTTATCTATGTGTCTATTTTTGTGTCAGTGTCACATTGTTATGATTACTACAACTTTGTAGTATATCTTGAAATCTGGGATTGTGATAACTCCAGTTTTGTTCTTCTTTCTCAAAATTGCTTTGGCTTGAGATTTTTTTGTGAATAGATAGTTCATCATATGACATATAGACAAATAAGATCCTGAAGACTTTTCTCTCAGAAATCATTTTCTCTATATAATTTTGGCTCCTTAAGTATATTAGATAAACATTCAGTTAAAGTCTTTGTTCATTAAAAAACTTGAAAGTTTTTTCAAGTTAGCTCCCAGTGGATGGTTAGCTCCCAGTGGATGTAACAACAGGGTCCTACTATGTAGGATGACCTAGACCATATTCATCACAAGCTGATTGGTTCTAAATACTTGTCTTGTCTGTCTCCAAACACCTGAGCGGTAGATTTCACAATTTATACTGGTGGGCTTTTCAAGAATCAATCCAAATTAAGAGACTTAATGTTAAGCAACTAAAAGAATGTTAAGCAGTTGAAAGAGAAGCGTTGCAAAAAAAAATTGTTTTTCAAATGGAGGTAGTTTTTCTTATCAGTGTGTGTGTGTGTGTGTGTGTGTGTGTGTGTGTGTGTTTTGGAGGGTGATGGTAGATAGTAATTTTACATCAGGAAAGGGGCATACCGTTTAGAATTCTTTCTACTGTAAATAACAAAAAATTTACACATTTAGATTGCCCTAAGTAATAAGAAACATATATAATTGGAAATTAAAAGCCTAGGAAAGCCACAGGGTTGGTTAATTCAGTGTCTAATGATGGTTTCTGTGTAATCTCTGCCCTGGTAACCATTGGCTTCATGGTAAGGCTGCTGTCTTTTGGGTTTTGAGATGGCTTCCCATAGCTGCTAGAGAAAGACACTTCCTGATTTATATCCAGAGGGAGACATATACAGAAATTAATTTGAGTGAACAATTTCTCTATTTTCCAAAAGGTGATATAGCTGGTACCATTGTATATAAATGGGAGATATTAATTCATCACATATTACAGATGTCTTTGGAAATTAGGTCTTCTATTGCCCAATCTGGCTAAGAAGGGCTGGCTGGATGTGAGAAGCTAATTGAACCAAACTAAGGATATGTTAGGAAGAAGGATAGAAGATACATTTGGAATAGATAGTCAATAGTAGCCATTAGTATAACTTTTGTAATTGTATCTCTAAATACCACTGCAGGATACTCCCTTTTCTATTTATTTTTACATGTGGAAATATTGATTTTTGTTTGTCACTACTTCATTTATAGATTGATATTTTGTATCATCTATCTTACCTCACCCAGCTGGTCTCAGTAACAATCCTTGAACATTATTTATCTTGGTTTGATTCACATTTGCTCAGCAGTTGTCTTCTGACATGGCTCTTTCTCATTCACTTTTCATTTATTAAGCAGCAGATGTATGACATTGTTTGGTTTAGTTCTTTCCAATTCAATTCAACAGCGTTTGCCTCAAATCATCCTTCTTCATTGAGCCATCTTTGTCCTATGCTATTCTCTTCCTCTCACTTGTGCACATTAGCAATAATCGTATAATGGGATTCAATTTCTTTTATCTCCCATGCATTCAGAAGTCATCTGACATCATTTGCTTCCATCCTCTTTGGGTCCATTCAGAGATTATTTATCTTTATTTCTTTTCTCTCACTGATAAATTATGGACTTAATGCCACATACTAGTCTTTTCGGTAGGACACTATTTCTGATCAAGAAGTTGAGAATTTATTCATTAACATTTTTGAGACTTCTCAGCTTCATTTGAGCTAGCAATACATTTTCATCACATCGGGAAAATTCTACAAAAAAAAATACCTTAATGTTGAAAATAGAAATGAAATGAAGTGACCAAGGATGTCCTTGAAGTAGATTATTTAAACTATATTTTAAAAATATTTTTTCTGGATAGCTCTCTACATAAGATTGCAGTGATATTTGCAGAATCTACTTTTTAATCTTCTTCTTCTGAAAATAAGACAAAATTAAGTATCTCTGTAAGGTTCTACAAATTGCTTATACCTCAGTGATGGCTTTTGCCTTCAATTCAAAGAATCCACAAGTATAAGGTATAGATTTGCTGTCTACATAAGCATTGACATTATCTACAAAATATCCTATAAGATAATCTTTCCAACTTCAGGTAAATTTTAATGTTAAGAGGTGTATAGGTAGAGTGGGTGATAGCTTTATTATTACATGATGGAAAAATTATGTCCATTTAATAGCTAATGTACATTGTCCTTTTTCAATTTTATACCCAAACCAGTCATACTTATAGTCATCGCTGCTTTCAGGGATTTATGTTTTAAAGAGTCTGTCTGGTACTATTTCAAGGGGTTTATGTATTTTTGACAAAAAGAAACCATTTGCTTAAATCTTTTTCTCTCCTGGTGTTCTACTTAAAATTCAGCTAAGTATTTAAATCATTTTTATAACTGAGTGTTATCCAATAGTAACTTCCAATTAGAACTTCTTAGAATGTTGCAGGAGAATCTACTAAGCAACCCAGGTTTTCTGAAATAGATGTATTCACACATATAAACTCTAAGATTAGGGTTTCAGATTATGTAAACCATTTGGTTTTAGGTCTAAAATTTTTAGCAATTCTACTTAAGATTGTTACTGATGCCATAAAGACCCATCTCTTGGTAACTTTTCCTTTTTTAGAGAGAGAGAGAAAGAGAGTCGGAGGGAGAGGGGCAGAGAGAGAGAAAGAGAGAGAGAGATCTCAAGCAGGCTGTGCACTTGATTGTGGGGCTCCATCCCACGACCCTGGGATCATGACCTGAGCTGAAATCAAGAGTCAGATGCTCAACTGACTGAGCCACTCAGGCACCCCTCTTTAATAATTTAATGACATACTATTATGGATACCTGGCTAGATATGTAAGTAGTGGTAATAGTATTATTAATTTCTACAGGCTGTCCTCAGCTTTTAGACTACTGGCATAATACTGAGGTGTTAAAACCTTTTCTCATTCACAGAATCCTTGAGAATTCCCCTGATTTCATAACACCTGGGAGTACATCATGAACATAGAATATGTCCCTTTAATTGACTGATACAAAGAATACTATAATCGAAACATTTCAATATTTGCAAAATACAGTTGACCTGTGAAAACCACAAGAATTAGATGCACCAACCCCCCTCCTGTCTGTAACTTTTGACTTCCCCCCAATTTAATTACTAATAGCCTACTGTTGACTAGAAACCTTAATGATAGCATAAACAATAACACATATTTTGTGTGTTCTGTGTATTACATCTATAGTCTTACAATAAAGTAAGCTAGAGAAAAGAAAGTTATTTTGAGAAAAGAATATGTTATTCAGGAAATCAAAGGAAGAGAAAATATATTTATAGTAATATAATGTATTTTTTGAAAAAAATCTACCCATACATGAACCCATGCACTTCAAACTTGTGTTGTTTAAGGGTGAACTGTATCTTCTCTAGTCTCTCCCCACATGTTTTTCTATTGCTTTTCCATAATAACATTTGTCCCATTGTGATCTTAAGAAAAAGAAAGAAAGAAGGAAAAAAAAGAAAATACAAAGATTTCTGGTGGCTTTAGGGAAAGGTATTTTTTTAACAATCCAAATCTACCAATTAAGTGATATTGTCCACATTCCAGAGGGTCCTCCATTTCAAGGGGGTGTGTTCTGTGTTCTTCAGATTCAAAACTATCATTGATGTGGTATCCCCCATGCTCTTGGAGTGGGGGAAGCATTTACACAGAACACGATATGAAGGTGATTCTTAGAGTTGGGCCCTTTGGTAGTGCTGATTTTAAAGCCCAGAAGCATTTTCCCATCATCTAATATTCATAAATCTCTGGTTAATTGGGTGTCATAGATTAGGGAACAAAAAGCCTGGTCCTCATCAAGAAGGAAGATAAAATGTGGATTATGGGAGAAAGAGCCCTTAAGCAGTATAATCTCCAAACCCAGCCCCAGTGGAGTCAGAGGTTTGTGGCAAAATGAAAAATAAGAACCCTTCAGTGAAAGTTTTCCCATAGAGCTAAATTTGTTTAAAGAATTGCCTTTAGTTTTCAGATTATGTCTTTACTTGATGATTTTTTTTAATGAGCAAAACTATGACAACAACCCTGTCTTAGTTCTGGCTGGTGAAAGAGAATACCATATAGACTGAGTAGCTTATAAACAACAACCTACTTCTCACAGCTCCAGGGGCCCAGATGTCCAAGATCCAGTTAGAAGCAGATTTGATGTCTGGTCAAGGCCTGCTTCCTGGTTCAGAGTCCATTCTCTCACCTCATCCTCACATCAAGGAAGGGGCAAGGGAGTCCTCTACAACCTTGTTCATAAAAGTGTTCATTTCATTCATGAGGGCTCTACTGTCATGACCTATCACGTCCCAAAGGTCCCACTTCCAAATACTATCACTTGGGAATTTGGTTTCAATGTATGCATTTTGAGAGGACACAACATTCAGTCTGTGGAAGACCTATTTAAAAAGATTATTTTATTAGCTTATGAAATACAGTTTTACAAGCTGCTATAGTAAAGCATTAAGATTTAAAAAAATTGACTATCATGAACCCAAGTTCTTATCTATTCCTAGTATGAACATAGAAAGGAGACAAGTAGAGAGAGATATAACATATTCTAGTGGTCACTGTAGTTCATTATAATTCTCTTTTCATTTTAGACTCTTACATAATTGCTCCTAGTAACTATGGTCATTAGTGATGGTGATGTAATGCATTCCATTCAGATATCTCAAAATACATTACAGTCCTAGAATCTACTGCAGATATGAAGCAAATTTTAATTTTTTTAAACATTTATTTATTTATGAGACAGAGACAGAGCATGAATAGGGGAGGGTCAGAGAGAGAGGGAGACACAGAATCTCAAACAGGCTCCAGGCTCTGAGCTGTCAGCACAGAGACCGACGCGGGGCTCGAACTCAGGGACCGCAAGATCCTGACCTGAGCTGAAGTCGGCCACTTAACCGACTGAGCCACCCAGGTGCCCCGTCGAAGCCAATTTTAATGGTTTCATGAGATAATAATTTGTGGAGATGAGTGGCCTGTTGTTTTAACTAGAAATTCTAATCATGGGGCACCTGGGTGGCTCAATCACTTAAACGTCCGACTTCAGCTCAGGTCAGGATCTCACAGTCCATGGTTTTGAGCCCCTTATCAGTCTCTTTGTTGATATCAGTTCGGAGCCTGGAGCCTGCTTCGGATTCTGTGTCTCCTTCTCTGTGCCCATCCCATGCTTGCACTGTCTCTCTCTCAAAATTAATAAAATAGATAACAGATAGGACCTTGAGGAAGATGGCGGTGTAGGAGGACGCTGGGCTCACCGCGCGTCCTGCTGATCACTTAGATTCCACCTACACCTGCCTAAATAACCCAGAAAACCACCAGAGGATTAGCAGAACGGAGTCGCCGGAGCCAAGCGCAGACGAGAGGCCCACGGAAGAGGGTAGGAAGGGCGGCGAGGCGGTGCGCGCTCCACGGACTGGCGGGAGGGAGCCGGGGCGGAGGGGCGGCTCGCCGGCCAAGCAGAGCCCCCGAGTCTGGCTTGCAAAAAGCGGAGGGCCTGACGGACTGTGTTCCGACAGCAAGCGCGACTTAGCGTCTGGGAAGTCATAAGTTAACAGCTCTGCTCAGAAAGCGGGAAGGCTGGAGGACAAAGGGAAGGAGAGCTGCTGAGCCCCCGGACGACAGAGCTCAGTTTGGTGGGGAACAAAGGCGCTCGCCAGCACCATCTTCCCCGCCCATCCCCCAGCCAAAATCCCAAAGAGAACCAGTTCCTGCCAGGGAACTTGCTCGCTCCGCGCAAACACCCAACTCTGCGCTTCTGCGGAGCCAAACCTCCGGCAGCGGATCTGACTCCCTCCTGCTGCCACAGGGCCCCTCCTGAAGTGGATCACCTAAGGAGAAGCAAGCTAAGCCTGCCCCTCCTGCCCCTGTGCACCTTGCCTACCCACCCCAGCTAAGACGCCAGATCCCCAGCATCACAAGCCTGGCAGTGTGCAAGTAGCCCAGACAGACCACCCCACCCCACAGTGAATCCCGCCCCTAGGAGAGGGGAAGAGAAGGCACGCACCAGTCTGACTGTGGACACAGCGGTGGGCTGGGAGCAGACATCAGGTCTGACTGCGGCTCCGCCCACCAACTCCAGTTATACACCACAGCACAGGGGAAGTGCCCTGCAGGTCCTCACCACGCCAGGGACTATCCAAAATGACCAAGCGGAAGAATTCCCCTCAGAAGAATCTCCAGGAAATAACAACACCTAATGAGCTGATCAAAAAGGATTTAAATAATATAACAGAAAGTGAATTTAGAATAATAGTCATAAAATTAATCGCTGGGCTTGAAAACAGTATAGCTGACAGCAGAGAATCTCTTGCTACAGAGATCAAGGGACTAAGGAACAGTCACGAGGAGCTGAAAAACGCTTTAAACGAAATGCATAACAAAATGGAAACCACCACGGCTCGGATTGAAGAGGCAGAGGAGAGAATAGGTGAACTAGAAGATAAAGTTATGGAAAAAGAGGAAGCTGAGAAAAAGAGGGATAAAAAAATCCAGGAATATGAGGGGAAAATTAGAGAACTAAGTGATACACTAAAAAGAAATAATATACGCATCATTGGTATCCCAGAGGAGGAAGAGAGAGGGAAAGGTGCTGAAGGGGTACTTGAAGAAATAATAGCTGAGAACTTCCCTGAAGTGGGGAAGGAAAAAGGCATTGAAATCCAAGAGGCACAGAGAACTCCCTTCAGACGTAACTTGAATCGATCTTCTGCACGACATATCATAGTGAAACTGGCAAAATACAAGGATAAAGAGAAAATTCTGAAAGCAGCAAGGGGTAAACGTGCCCTCACATATAAAGGGAGACCTATAAGACTCGTGACTGATCTCTGTTTTGAAACTTGGCAGGCCAGAAAGAATTGGCACGAGATTTTCAGTGTGCTAGACAGAAAAAATATGCAGCCGAGAATCCTTTATCCAGCAAGTCTGTCATTTAGAATAGAAGGAGAGATAAAGGTCTTCCCAAACAAACAAAAACTGAAGGAATTTGTCACCACTAAACCAGCCCTCCAAGAGATCCTAAGGGGGACCCTGTGAGACAAAGTACCAGAGACATCACTACAAGCATAAAACATACAGACATCACAATGACTCTAAACCCATATCTTTCTATAATAACACTGAATGTAAATGGATTAAATGCGCCAACCAAAAGACATAGGGTATCAGAATGGATAAAAAAACAAGACCCATCTATTTGCTGTCTACAAGAGACTCATTTTAGACCTGAGGACACCTTTAGATTGAGAGTGAGGGGATGGAGAACTATTTATCATGCTACTGGAAGCCAAAAGAAAGCTGGAGTAGCCATCCTTATATCAGACAAACTAGACTTTAAATTAAAGGCTGTAACAAGAGATGAAGAAGGACATTATATAATAGTGACAGGGTCTATCCATCAGGAAGAGCTAACAATTATAAATGTCTATGCGCCGAATACCGGAGCGTCCAAATATATAAAACAATTACTCATAAACACAAGCAACCTTACTGATAAGAATGTGGTCATTGCAGGGGACTTTAACACCCCACTTACAGAAATGGATAGATCATCTAGACACACGATCAACAAAGAAACAAGGGCCCTGAATGAGACATTGGATCAGATGGACTTGACAGATATATTTAGAACTCTGCATCCCAAAGCAACAGAATATACTTTCTTCTCGAGTGCACATGGAACATTCTCCAAGATAGATCATATACTGGGTCACAAAACAGCCCTTCATAAGTTTACAAGAATTGAAATCATACCATGCATACTTTCAGACCACAACGCTATCAAGCTTGAAATCAACCACAGAAAAAAGTCTGGAAAACCTCCAAAAGCATGGAGGTTAAAGAACACCCTACTAACGAATGAGTGGGTCAACCAGGCAATTAGAGAAGAAATTAAAAAATATATGGAAACAAACGAAAATGAAAATACAACAATCCAAACGCTTTGGGACGCAGCGAAGGCAGTCCTGAGAGGAAAATACATTGCAATCCAGGCCTATCTCAAGAAACAAGAAAAATCCCAAATACAAAATCTAACAGCACACCTAAAGGAAATAGAAGCAGAACAGCAAAGGCAGCCTAAACCCAGCAGAAGAAGAGAAATAATAAAGATCAGAGCAGAAATAAACAATATAGAATCTAAAAAAACTGTAGAGCAGATCAACGAAACCAAGAGTTGGTTTTTTGAAAAAATAAACAAAATTGACAAACCTCTAGCCAGGCTTCTCAAAAAGAAAAGGGAGATGACCCAAATAGATAAAATCATGAATGAAAATGGAATTATTACAACCAATCCCTCAGAGATACAAACAATTATCAGGGAATACTATGAAAAATTATATGCCAACAAATTGGACAACCTAGAAGAAATGGACAAATTCCTGAACACCCACACTCTTCCAAAACTCAATCAGGAGGAAATAGAAAGCTTGAACAGACCCATCACCAGCGAAGAAATTGAATCGGTTATCAAAAATCTCCCAACAAATAAGAGTCCAGGACCAGATGGCTTCCCAGGGGAGTTCTACCAGACGTTTAAAGCAGAGATAATACCTATCCTTCTCAAGCTATTCCAAGAAATAGAAAGGGAAGGAAAACTTCCAGACTCATTCTATGAAGCCAGTATTACTTTGATTCCTAAACCAGACAGAGACCCAGTAAAAAAAAGAGAACTACCGGCCAATATCCCTGATGAATATGGATGCCAAAATTCTCAATAAGATACTAGCAAATCGAATTCAACGGCATATAAAAAGAATTATTCACCATGATCAAGTGGGATTCATTCCTGGGATGCAGGGCTGGTTGAACATTCGCAAATCAATCAACGTGATACATCACATTAACAAAAAAAAAAAGAGAAAAACCATATGATCCTGTCAATCGATGCAGAAAAGGCCTTTGACAAAATCCAGCACCCTTTCTTAATAAAAACTCTTGAGAAAGTCGGGATAGAAGGAACATACTTAAAGATCATAAAAGCCATTTATGAAAAGCCCACAGCTAACATCATCCTCAACGGGGAAAAACTGAGAGCTTTTTCCCTGAGATCAGGAACACGACAGGGATGCCCACTCTCACCGCTGTTGTTTAACATAGTGCTGGAAGTTCTAGCATCAGAAATCAGACAACAAAAGGAAATCAAAGGCGTCAAATTTGGCAAAGATGAAGTCAAGCTTTCGCTCTTTGCAGATGACATGATATTATACATGGAAAATCCGATAGACTCCACCAAAAGTCTGCTAGAACTAATACATGAATTCAGCAAAGTTGCAGGATACAAAATCAATGTACAGAAATCAGTTGCATTCTTATACACTAACAATGAAGCAACAGAAAGACAAATAAAGAAACTGATCCCATTCACAATTGCACCAAGAGCATAAAATACCTAGGAATCAATCTAACCAAAGATGTAAAGGATCTGTATGCTGAAAACTATAGAAAGCTTTTGAAGGTAATTGAAGAAGATTTAAAGAAATGGAAAGACATTCCCTGCTCATGGATTGGAAGAATAAATATTGTCAAAATGTCAATACTACCCAAAGCTATCTACACATTCAATGCAATCCCAATCAAAATTGCACCAGCACTCTTCTCGAAACTAGAACAAGCAATCCTAAAATTCATATGGAACCACAAAACGCCCCGAATAGCCAAAGTAATTTTGAAGAAGACCAAAGCAGGAGGCATCACAATCCCAGACTTTAGCCTCTACTACAAAGCTGTCATCATCAAGACAGCATGGTATTGGCACAAAAACAGACACATAGACCAATGGAATAAAATAGAAACCCCGGAACTAGACCCACAAACGTACGGCCAACTCATCTTTGACAAAGCAGGAAAGAACATCCAATGGAAAAAAGACAGTCTCTTCAACAAATGGTGCTGGGAGAACTGGACAGCAACATGCAGAAGGTTGAAACTAGACCACTTTCTCACACCATTCACAAAAATAAACTCCAA
Organism: Puma concolor; assembly: GCF_028749965.1. NCBI lineage: Eukaryota > Metazoa > Chordata > Mammalia > Carnivora > Felidae > Puma > Puma concolor. Next base: position 127,373,111 of record NC_141668.1, on the reverse strand, counting down.
ATGGATAAAGGACCTGAATGTGAGACAGGAAACCATCAAAACCTTAGAGGAGAAAGCAGGAAAAGACCTCTCTGACCTCAGCCGTAGCAATCTCTTACTCGACACATCCCCAAAGGCAAGGGAATTAAAAGCAAAAGTGAATTACTGGGACCTTATGAAGATCAAAAGCTTCTGCACAGCAAAGGAAACAACCAACAAAACTAAAAGGCAACCAACGGAATGGGAAAAGATATTTGCAAATGACATATCGGACAAAGGGCTAGTATCCAAAATCTATAAAGAGCTCACCAAACTCCACACCCGAAAAGCAAATAACCCAGTGAAGAAATGGGCAGAAAACATGAATAGACACTTCTCTAAAGAAGACATCCGGATGGCCAACAGGCACATGAAAAGATGTTCAGCGTCGCTCCTTATCAGGGAAATACAAATCAAAACCACACTCAGATATCACCTCACGCCAGTCAGAGTGGCCAAAATGAACAAATCAGGAGACTATAGATGCTGGAGAGGATGTGGAGAAACGGGAACCCTCTTGCACTGTTGGTGGGAATGCAAATTGGTGCAGCCGCTCTGGAAAGCAGTGTGGAGGTTCCTCAGAAAATTAAAAATAGACCTACCCTATGACCCAGCAATAGCACTGCTAGGAATTTATCCAAGGGACACAGGAGTACTGATGCATAGGGGCACTTGTACCCCAATGTTCATAGCAGCACTCTCAACAATAGCCAAATTATGGAAAGAGCCTAAATGTCCATCAACTGATGAATGGATAAAGAAATTGTGGTTTATATACACAATGGAGTACTACGTGGCAATGAGAAAAAATGAAATATGGCCTTTTGTAGCAACGTGGATGGAACTGGAGAGTGTGATGCTAAGTGAAATAAGCCATACAGAGAAAGACAGATACCATATGGTTTCACTCTTATGTGGATCCTGAGAAACTTAAGAGAAACCCATGGGGGAGGGGAACAAAAAAAAAAAAAAAAAAAGAGGTTAGAGTGGGAGAGAGCCAAAGCATAAGAGACTGTTGAGAACTGAGAACAAACTAAGGGTTGATGGGGGGTGGGAGGGAGGAGAGGGTGGGTGATGGGTACTGAGGAGGGCACCTTTTGGGATGAGCACTGGGTGTTGTATGGAAACCAATTTGACAATAAATTTCATATATAAATAAAAAAAATAAATAAATAAAAAAAAATAATAAAATAAACATTTAAAAAAACTAAAAAAAATTCTAATCGTGAAATTCACAATGATATTTTTCTTGTTTTTTTATTGAGTGATTTATGAAGTGTATCACAAAATGTAGTCAAAATGTTCTCTTCAGTGTTAAGTTGATACTGCTCAATTATGTGTTGTATTGTTTTATATGTCGCATCTAGACTTCTTAGTAAGATTTGGAGTTTCCAAAGGCAGAACTGGTCATTTTTATTTGATGTCATGCAATGAATTCACTTCATGTCTGGTGGTATTATCGGAGCCCAGAAAACACTTTTTGTATTCTGTGGAATAATAAGCTTATCTTGGGGAGCTACTCATATTTTCAAAAGATTTGGAAGCCTTAATCTCACTATCATAGAGAAATAAAAACAAAGATTTGGTAAGTGTGCATTTCTGTTCCAAAGACTGAAGTAGAGTGAAAGGAGGTCATGAACAGAGAAATCATTTTCAGTACAATTTTCTAATTGTGTGTATGGTGTGTTGCATATATACATCACAGTTTTACTGCTAAATTTTAAGGTCATAAGCTGTACTATTCTTATTAATGCATTTTAACACTGGGTCAATAATATTAATATTTTATAGTTTAATAAATAAAAGAAAGTCCTACTTTCATAGTATCTGAGAAACTAACACAGTATCTAAAAGCTGAAGTTTTGACCATATGTAGTATCTTTAACTGTAATATAATTAAGAAAATTTATTTTTCACTGTCTTCATTTCATTTCAAAATTTTTTCACGCAAAGCAGCCCATCCACAGAATGGCATTTAATTTTTTTTTTCATATTACGAGACTTGTACTCTTTAACCACTACAGAATTTTCTCTTCAACCATCTGGAAACCTTAAAATCTAAGCTTTGGAAAGAACGCTATGCTTGTGATAGGGTTTTTCTATAGATGTATTGCTTCATTGTTTTTCTTTCTGTCTATGTCCTTTAAATTACTGTAAGAATTTTTTAAAGCATTAGTCATATTAAATATTCATACCTGATTTTGAAAATACAACATATATTTTGATAAGCATATGATATTATTACTTTGAATAACTTCCCCACATTTGGGAATAATTTCCAAAATTATCTCGGTGGCTATTTGATACAGCATATGAGTTCATGTAGTCATGAGCTTTATTCATTGTAGCCACTTTTATCCATATAGTTGTAAAAAGTGTTAATACACAAAAGCCCCCTTGTTCTATGATCAGTAAATCTAAAGCCCTATAGAATATCCATATGGTGAGTCTGCAAGTATCATAAAAGTCTTTCTTTTTATAACGTTTTGTAAAGTCAAATTTTCTGAGAAGAGAACCATCTATCTCCACCAATTTTTGTCTTCAGTATTTACAAGAGAAGTTTTCCCCCCTCTCACCAAGGCCTTCCAAATTTGCCAGTGACCCTGGTATGACAGAAAACAATACTTAATGCCTCAGTTTCCTGAGAGGTTTTTAAAGCATTGTTTCCACATATGAAGTATAGCCCCAGTCCCTTAATGGTAAGCTTGTCACAGCAGATTAGCTGAGTTTTATATTAAAATGTGACATTTCTGGTTGTGTTCACAGTTACAAATTCAGTTTGTCCAATTATATCCTGGTAAGAGAATGTGTTTTTGTAGAACCTGAGAAATAACTACATTGCCATAAAAAGTAAACAATCTCAGCGAAGGCACCTTGTATAAATTCTACCCAACATATGGAGGAATTCTGTGGACAGAGTCAAAATCTGCCATTTTATGAATATAAACACTTTCAATCCTTATTTGCTTTTTATCAGCAAAGAAACTGTGTTTTTAAAAAAGTAAAAGTCATAGAAACTTTTTTAATTTACAACTTTAGTGCTTTATCTCTCCTAAGTCAGCACTTTTCATTCCTTGGTTTATTAAATCCTAAAAATTTATAAGCTTTTACTATTGAAACAAAATTTCTGTAGACTTTTAGATGTTATTTTTCTTTCCTGTTGTGAATTATGTTTCATAAAAAATTACTGTTGACTTCATTTATAAATTTTTATTCACTGATAATTTGAATTGTTTCTTAATCTTACATTCATCCATTTACTTCTTAAACCGTAACTATTCTATCTTTCTTATTGAATTAAAATGTGATAGTCAACTTCAGGTAGCTTTTAAGCCTGTTACCTAAACATTTGCTTCCCTGAAATCCACTGGGGAAAATTTGAATATATAAAATAAGAAAATCCATTAGAGAAAATTGGAAATAAGGTATAATTTTATTAGTCCAAAATATGGATTTTTCTATAAATACATAATGGAATTTCTTAGTTGATTTATTACTTACAAGTCATAAATTCACTTGAATGTCAGACAATAGAGAAGAAACATAAGCTAAAATGACACATATTCTTGGTATGCCTGGGTGGCTCAGTGGTTTAAACGTGCAACTTCAGCTCAGGTCATGATCTCACGGTTCGTGAGTTCGAGCCCAGCTGTGCTGACAGCCCGGAGCCTGGAGCCTGCTTCAGATTCTGTATCTCCCTCTCTCTCTGCCCCTCCCCCTATTCACACTCTGTCTCTCAAATATAAATAAACATTAAAAAAAACTTTAAACGATAGACATTCTGTTAGCTGAAATCAATCCAAAGTAAACATAAAACCCCTTGAAAGACCTAAAATTAAAACAGGTTAAGAATTAAATTTTTAAAATGGTAGTTTAAGGAAAGTATCAAGGTTAGTGAAATGTTCCCTGTGACCCTTTCTGTGAAAGGTCTACTCTATTTTTTAAAACATTGGTTTTTGAAATTTACAGGGTTGCCTTAAATTAGATCTCAAACTGCCTTTTATTTTTTTAATGTTTTTATTTTTATTTTGAGAGAGAGAGTATACAAGTGGGGGGGTGCAGAGAGAGAGAGAGAGAGAGTGAGAGAGAGAATCCCAAGCAGGCTCCACGTTATCAGCACGGAGCCCAACATAAGGCTTGATCCCACAACCATGAGATCATGACCTGAGCCAAAATCAAGAGATGGATATTTAACCAACTCAGCCACCCAAGTGCCAAGTGTCAGTATGTGCTGACTTAATTTTTGTAGGAGGATCAGGGGTTCACAGAACTTTTACTTTTTAGAAGAGACATTAGAGACCATTTAACTGAGTGTTCTTTTACAGTTGCAGTCACTGTGGACCACATGGTTTAAATAACCTCAGTCATACAATCAATAGAAACAGCCTGGAACTCTAGTTGTTTTTAAGCACTGATTTGTTAACAAAATGGTAATCTTTTAAAGCTCTATCTGTAAATGGAAGTTAAACATGATAGAAAATTAAGGAGAGGTGCAAGGGGTTTGTTTAAATATGCAAATATCTGAGCCACATCTCTTAGATATGTGTTTAGATTCATTTATGTTTATGTGTGCATCAAAAATACATCTCAGACATTATTACTTAAACTATTACTTCCAAACTCTTCCATCCATTAAAGTGTCACCTACCATCCTCTTAATAATACAATAGCTGTCCCACCTGACTTTCGCCTCCCCTCACACTTTTCAATCTTCAGTTTATGTCTCATTAACAGATACTCTGGCCATAATTGAATTTGGCCAGTGGTCCGTTAATCTTTTCAAAATTAATTTTTAGTAACCTATCATCTACCATAACCTATGTAGGGATTCATTCATGAGCAAGACAGATTAGACTCCTTCCCTCACAGAACTTATTATCTAGAGTAGAGCAAGGGTGCTCCATGAACTAATGCCACTCTTTGAACTGTGTAACCACTTAACAGATTATCCCCAAAATGTACCGGACTAACACTGCACATATTGATTATCAGCTTCTGCATGTCAGGAATCTGGACATTGATTAACTGGGACTTCTGTTTCAGAGTCTTTCACCAGGCTGCAATCAAAATTTCCATCAGGAGTCCGTTCTCGTCTGAAGGCTCAAATAGGGGAGATCTGCTTCCATTCTCACTCACATGAGTTTAACTAAGGTTCAGTTCCTAGTGGGTTGTTAGAGGACTTCAGTGTATCGCTGTCTGTAGGATAGAGGTGACTGTCAGTTCCATGCCATGTGGATCTCTCCATAGGGAAAATCAAATCATGGAATCTGGATTTCACTGTACTGAGCAAGCAAGAGAGAAAGAAAAGGAAATTCAAGATGGAAACCAGAATCTGTGTGTGAGCTTATCTTGGAAGTCACATCCTACCCCTTTACTGTGTTCTAGTCACTAGAAAACAGTCACAACATCTGGCCCAATCTTTGGGAATATTACATGGGAGTCAGGGATCATTGGGAGTTATTTTAGAAGTTACCTACTATAGGCTTATATTTTACAAGTATACCAGTCTGTGACCAAATGGAAATTTTTAAATTTTTAAATTTAAATTTTTTAATTTAAAAATTTTTAAATTTTAGGGGCACCTGGGTGGCTCAGTCGGTTGAGCGTCTGACTTCGGCTCAGGTCGTGAGTTAGAGCCCCGCTTTGAACTCTGTGCTGACAGCTTGGAGCTTGAAGCCTGCTTTAAATTCTGTGTCTCCCTCTCTCTCTGCCCCTAACCCACTCACATTCTGTTTCTGTCTCTCTGAAAAATAAATAAACATTAAAAAATTTAATTTTTAATTTTTAAATGGAAAACAATATTGTGTCATGAAGTATGAAGGCATTGAGATTTTAACAGGTTAACCTGCCACAATTTCATGACTGTAGTAGGAATACAGCTGACTCTGAGCTCAGAGACAAAGGACAGTTTATTACTTGTAGCACTAAGAGTAGCCAGAGGCTCCTGGGTGGCTCAGTCAGTTAAGCTTCCAGCTGTTAACTTTGGCTCACACTGCAATCTCACAGTTCGGTTGGGAAGTTTGAACACTGCTTCAGGCTCTGTACTGTCAGTGCTTGAGATTCTCTGTCTCTGCCCATTCCCTGCTGGTGCTCTGTCTCTCAAAATAAACAAATAAACTTAAAAAAAAAAAAAAAAGAGTAGCCAGAGCATCAGCATTTTTTTGCATTGTTTCATTGATTCAGTTCTTGCCAGATGATATGAAGAGTGTCAGATTACACTTGGACATGTTACAGATTGCCCTACAGGAATCCCAAATTTAGTGAACCTAAACCTTTTATAATAAACTATAAACTTACCTTTTGTTCCTAAGGGAGATGCTATCTCTACATTCCAGATTGTAAGCAAACGTGTGCTTTATTCCAAAGGAGACCCTTATCTTAATCCAACAAGGCTATTTATTGTATAAACATCCTTGTAATGATAGTTAGAAATAAAGATCTGTCTTGTTCATCCATAAGACATGTGGGAACATGACAATCTCATAGATATTGTTTCTCAACATACTGATTCCTCAGTACAGGTAGCTTGAGAAGCACTGATCTAAAGAGTGTTTTGTTTTGTTTTTTAAAGTCTTTTGCTCACACAAGTTACAACATAGAGGTTTTTAACCTATTTTTCATATGGTTCCAGGAGCCTGTCATTATGTCTCTGAAATCATTGTAGGGATTGGTAATTTTAATAGAAAGTGCTAGAAAAGAATCTGTTGCTTCATGTATGTTCCATGTATGTTCCATGTATGTTCCATTCTTTTTTTTTTTTTTTTTTAATATTGGAGCTTGAGCTAGGATGCGTAATAGAGCTCCTGCTGGAATGCTGAAAAGAACTAGAATCTAACCTAAATTGAGTGTGGTAAAGATAGACTCTGCTTATTAGGATTAACCCCAACCAAATCCTCTTGAAATTTCTTAAAGAGAACCACAGATGACAACAAGAACAAAAGCCCTTCTGGAGGATTTACACCACCCTATGTATTGACACCTTGGAAGAATACTGAAGTGACTCCCTCTTAACTTTATAGCTTATTTCATAGGAGAGACAACTTTTGCAATGTTAAGTGTGAAATACTAATTATAATGGAAAGACAGTGGAAAAATCTCCCGTGTAATAGGAGAAGACATTATGGCTAGCTTCTGGAAATAAGAGAAATCAAGTTAGTTAATTCCAGAGAAAACCTATAGACCAAAAGAAACTTATGAAGTGAAAAATACAATAAGAAAACAAGCATAACTGTCAAATAGCTTGCATCCTTTTGATCACAAAAGTGAGAAAGACTGAGATTATAGCAGAAATATGACCAAACTGAGTTAAATCTAAGTTAAGTCTACCAGTGCAGACTCTAACTCATGAGCATGAAAATATGTTCATGATAACATCATGCAGATGAAACAAACAATAATTAGAAACCTTGCTGTATATATTCTAGTTAGCTCCATCTTGAGTAAAAATCTGGAAGGGATTTTGAAAGGGAGGTATATTCCACAGAAAAAGGGATATCTTGAAGCAGAAGGAAATGTATTACATGCTCAGGGGTAAATTTAAGTCTTTGCCCTCAAGAGAGACTTGCTTTCCCCCTGGACTCTACCAAATCTGAGTAGGTAATTAAGGAAGTTGAATCTTCACATAGTCACCCCTCTGCTCTTTGATTCTTTAGGAGGCCCTATATATGAGGAAAAGCTGAAAAGTTGAGTGTAATGCTCTACATAAATTGCCCTGGGATTGGTGCAGTACCCAGCCAGATTACTACGTAGAGTGTTCTTGTTTGTATCATCTCCCAACAATTTTGAATGTTGATCTGTGTGTGTGTTTGCATAAAATCTGTGTAAATATTTCAAGTAATAGACACAGCAATAACCACTAGACTACCAGACCCCCATCCCAATATCATTTCTGTTCCCCAGATATGTATACTATCAATTTGGTGTACATATTTCCAGACTTATACATAGACATTTATTTGTCATTTATGTATATAGAAATGGGATCATATAGAATAGGGATCCTACAGTTCTATCCTCTGGGTGACATTTGGTCAGCCATCTGTTTAGAGTCTGTGAGCTAAGGGTGGTTTTATGTTTTTTAATTGTTACATTTTAAACAGTTATACAAGAAACTACACGAAAACCTCAATTTTGTCTCTTGTTTTGCAAAGCCTAAATATTTACTATTGGGCTCTTTAATAAGTGTTTGGCCAATCCTTGATATACAATGAATTGTTTCCCAAAATATCATAATTTATATGTAAAAACATGCTTTGGAGATCTTTCTATGAATCTATCTCCTTTTTAGCTGAAAGATAATATCTCATAGTATGGATTATTGTTGTGTAAACTACTTATGTTTTTTTTTTATAGACATTAGGGTATGTCTCATTTTTAATATCAAAAACAATACTGAAGTGCCCACACTTTGGGTGCACAAGAGAAAATAATGTTTTCCATTGATTTTATATGTATTGATAATCTCTCCATAGATCTGAGTTCACTTCCTACATCTAAGATTTTTGGTAAAATCACATGCTCTTGGTTTATCACTATGAGAATGGTTAAATGTCAATAAGAAATGTAACTATCAAGTCACTAGTCTTGTATCAGTAGATATAATATATTTTCTCCTTTGGCAGTGCTGTGAAAGATGACGAATATGAACAGAAAAAGTATTTGGTGAACACAGAAATAAAACAGGGGGCATCAATTATATGAATTCAATGATTAAAAAGAACCAGACTAACTCGAGTACCACTCAAATAAAGATCGTGCTGTTAACAGATTAGGTTATATAGGCTACTCCTTTTTCTCAACAGACTTTATGATTCTCATTTCACACATAAAGCCCTACCTCCACATGTTAGGACATCATGGGAACACACATAATCATTGCTGAAATTTTGAATGAATATACTGATGTGTCTTTGTGAGATTGATATCTGTGGATGTATGATTATAGGAACATAGATTATAGAATGCATGAAATTTAATTCAAATAATGTTTATTATGGAAAAATAATAAAGTCATATTATCATGAATTCTTAGAGACATAGTTTAACCAATTTTAAAATACTATAAGTAATATGTAGGGAGTACAGAGTGAATCAGGTGAATCAGAGAGAATATGCAAAAAAATAGTGTATTTAAAAAAAAAAACTGTGCTTTTGAAACAATATGACAAAATGTTGTACTTTTTACCTAGCTCACAAAGGTTTTCCATACAGATGTCAAAGCACATATTTTAAGAATATATACTAACCACATTCAAATAATTTAATGGTTGTCATGGAAAAAAAGAACTGAACGTTGCTATGTTGCTCTAAAGCAAGTTCTCAAATTTTATCCTGGATCAGGATCACCTGGAGGGCTTGTTAAGGCTGCTAGGCCCTGTTTTCAGAGTTTCTGAATCACTGGATGTGCTTTTGTGTGTCAGTCTGACTGTGCTAAACTGCCTCCCCCAGAATCCCTTTTGTGTGTGTTTCTGGTTAGGTGGGCTACAAGAGACAACTTGAAAGAGTAGGAAGAAGGAGGGGAGCAGCAGCTGATAACAGTCCAAGGCTAATCTAGGTGCTGCTATGAAGGGGTTTTGCAGAGGCAGTTAAAACTCTAATTAGATGACTGAATTAGGGAGATTATTTTGGGTGGGCCTGACCTACTTAGCTGTAAGTCCTCAAAGAGCCTTTAGACCTGAGATGGACAGAGAGACAGAGAGGAAAAGAAAGAGAAAGACAAGGACACAGAGAGAGACACAGAGAATAAAACTCCCACTGTGGGCAATAACTTCATCCCATGCCCCTGGGTTACCAGCCTATTTGTGATCTTCCATTCCTAACTAAGGACTGCCCTAAGGACTTTGAATTTGCTTAGCCAACTCCTACAACTGTGTAAACCAACTTCTATAATGAATTTCTCTCTATATGTAGTATATGTAACATATAAGTACATGTACAAATTATTTAGATAGATATACACACACGTATACATACATATACATATACATACACATATACAAACATACACATACTTCTCTGGTTGAACCCTGACTGATACGGTCATTTGGGGGGGAACTGGAGAAATTATATCTTTCACAAGTCTCCCAGGTGATGCTAAAGCTGCTGGTCTGAGAATCACACTTTGAAAACTGCTATACTAAAGGATAGAACATGGGTCAATATGTATAGATTAACAAGGATAAAATATTACATACAACATAAGACGGAAGTGTCTAACAACTTGGCATTGTCAGTCATGAGTCATCTGCCTTGTGCAGAAATGAAGTTCTCTCCATTGCAAAGGTTCAAGAACAGTTTAGATAGTAAAGTATCCACTAAGTACTTTTCATGTTCCAGGCCATCTTCATTAATTAACTTAATCTTTTTATTATGGAAGGTGAATAGTATATATAATTTGCCCAGGGTCATAGCAAAGAGGGCAGAACTTGGATTTGCACTGAGATAATCTGATTGAAAGCCCGTGTTTCTGAATAATCAGCAATACTGCCTGCCATCACTGTTTCCTTCCCTTCCACCCCCCATCTATATATATTCACACACACTTATACATATATCTCAAAGATGCCATTAGGGTTGTTTTTTTTTTTTTTTTTTTTTTTTTTTTTTACAAACATGAATGCTTGGTTCCCTGGTGACTTGGATAAAACTTAACATTTTAATTTTTATAATAATATACATTCTAATTTTTCATATCATGGGATGATTCAAATGAAGAATTGATAAATAATTTAGATCTTGGTTCTATCTTATACATTAATATATGTGTTTTTACAAAAACTGCTAAGAGCTTGTACCATTCTGCCTAGTCTCTCCCATATGATACATGTTTACAAACTTAATGAGGAGAGAGAAGAGAAAGGATTTCCAGTATCTAAAATGTTATTAGTGAATTATATTATCCTTATCATTAATCATCATCTGTTATGTCAAGTTTGCTCTCCATCTGGTTGGGTATCAGGTGTGATGCTGAATAGTTTCAGCACATTAATTCCCAACTAGTGACTACTGGTGGGGGGCAGAATAGGTTACTCTGTGACTATTTATTAACTTTGTTAATTGTTTGACAAATCATTATTGACTACCATTCGCAGAATGACAGATGGCCAATAAGATGTTAAATAGCGTTTGCTGTACTTTTGTGATCTCTTGATAGATCATACATTAAAAAAATTAAAAAATAAAATACATCGTTAAGGGGGTGAATGAGTTATGTTATAAAATCAAGGTATGACTATTTTTAGTGCAAAAATGAAGCCTAATTTAAAATGGGGTAATGAAAACCAAATTAATCTTAAATGCTCACACAATTAAGGGTTGTTTTCAGAATCTTTTGCGCTTCTCTGATAATGAGTATATTAGGAGAGTGTTCTAGTAATCAATATTAGTAGGAGAGCAAAACTGGGAAAGAATCCAAAGTTAGTGGAAGAGTTCATGGTACAAATGCTCTCTGGATGAAATAATGAAAGGGAGGCTAGTGTGAATTCATGTTCTTTTCTGGTGCTTTTATGCATATGAAACTTCAGTAGAACCTGAGCAAGACACATTAAAAAATGGAACATGTTTAATTATTTTCACCTTCAAAACTTCAAAAAAAAGGAGTTTAAACTTTAAAAATTTGCTGATTTGGAAATTTTACAAAAAATATACAAAATATAATATGGAATGACTTGCATACTGGAAAAGTCATCCTAAGACATGATGTCCAATACTGAGTAAGAAATCTACAACAAAACCTAGACCTTTTATCCCATTCTTGCTCATCTCAGCTTTTATCCATCTTATTCACCAGGGCCATTCTATATTAACTAGAGTAATGCAAGCTGATGTGACAAATAAACATCAAAATTTTAGTGACATAACTCAATTGAAGCTTATTTCTTGGGTCACAGTTCAGATACAGGGTTTCTACTCAGAATATGGCTTTACTCCATCTAATGACATAGGAACTCATATTTTTCCATCTTGGGACTCTTTTATTCTCTTCCATTCTGGAGTCCTCTGTGCTCAGGCTGAATAAAGGAGGAGAAAAAGAGGGTAGAGAAGGCATTCATACATTGTAACCATGTCACGACATAGTGATAAATGCCACTTTCATTCACAATCCATTGGCAAGAAATAGTCCTATGACTCCATTTAAATGCAAGGGAGGCTGGGGAATGTACTTTCTGCCTGGACAGCCAGTTACCAGCCATTACTGTAATCAGTAGAGGAGTAACTTACATTTTGACGGGTGACTGTCTCTGACAGAACTGTCTCATAAAAGGTGTTACATTTATATTTGTGGAGTAAATGGATGAGGGTGCCATTTGTTTGGAGTACCTTCTGGAAAGGGAAAGGATCACCAAGTTGAGGTGTCCTCCATAAGAATCATGGAGTTTTCTCTGTTGTGTAAGATGTAACAGGTAGAAGCAAGATGGCAGCAGCCTTCCAACTTCATCATACTTCAAGATGCTTTCACTTTGTTTCCTCCGTTTGAAAGATTTTTTTTTTCTGAAGTCTAACAGTAGGATTACAAAGTTCATAAGAATGACACTGCATGGAATATTTTCTAATTCACATACTGGAAAATACTCATCCGTGCCATGAAGTTTTCCTAGGCTAACTGAAACCATTACCCTCACAATGTTACCTTATATTTTCTAAATATCTCATTCAGAATGGTATATTCTCAATTTCTCATGTATTTATAATTAGCAGTGGCTTTTTCTAAATTACACTTAAGATTGTTATTTCCCTCTTAATTCCTTTCCCCACCACAATCTTTCCATCAAATATATTTATAAGCATATCAACAATTATCTGTATGTTGCAAGAAAATGGCTCCTTAAAGAGATCCTCCAGTGAGTCAAGCTCATATTTTCAAAAACCAATCAAATTCCTGTATAGTTAATGTAAACTGCTGTATTAATCTCGGGTGCACAGTGTAGTGATTCAACAACTCTGTACATTACTCAGTGCGTGTCTTAATCCCCTTTATCCGTTTCACCCAGCCACCCTCCCACCCTCCCTCTGATAACCACCAGTTTGTTTTCTACACTTGAGTATCTTTTTTTGTTTGTTTCTTTTTTTCTTTGTTCACTCGTTTTGTTTCCTAAATTCCACAGATGAGTGAAATCATACGGTATTTGTCTTTCTTTGACTGACTTCACTTAACATTATACCCTGTAATCCATCCATATCGTTGCAAATGGCAACATTTCTTTTTTTATAGCTGAGTAATATTCATGTGTGTGTGTGTGTGTGTGTGTGTCTGTCTGTCTGTATTACTTCTTCTTTATCCATTCATCTATGGATAGACACTTGAGCTGTCAAGCCCATATTTGAAAGATTGGGTTTGTTAAAACATATCAAGTGATTATCCATCCAATGATGAATATCAAAAGTAATATGGATGAAAGCATCTTTTAAATTTCAGTACTTTCAAATATGTTATTAATACCTATAAGAACTATGTCTTCATGGAACAAGCCATCTAACCAAGTAATAGGTTCTCTTTAACTTGAGCCATAATGGCTACCCACAGTGGATCTTCTATATTAGCTTCGTTTGGTTGAGTACTCTCAAGGGTCTCCTCAAACCATGAGATAATCTCCTTTGATTCATTTGAATTTCCTCATTTTGCAAGTAAGGAAATAAGAGAGGTGAAGTCACTTACCCAAGCCTAAGTGTTTAAGCTGTGAAACACTTGCCTTTAATGACAACATACTTTTTCAGGAATCATGTGGGCTTTGGCCTTATCTGTATCTGAGCTTCCTTCAGCCCTTTCCTTCAATTTATTTTGATTGTTGTTTTCTTGAATGCTGTATCCAGGAAATGCTCTCAATTTCATATACAATAATTCCTCCACACTTCCAAGAGGTCTAAGTAATGTATCTGTCAGTATCCTGATGGCTCAATATTCAAATGACAGTTTTACTTGGTCAAGTTCAGTATGTTTTCTAAGGTTAATTTGAACTGGTATGGCCATCTAAGAATTGAACAAGCATTAGTACACTATGACCTAATACCTAAACTAGTTATGAAAGAGGAAAATGTTAGAGAATGATTTTATAATAATTTCCAATATCTTACTGTATAATTTGAAATCAACAAAACATATCCTTACTACTGCAGCATCTATAACATTAACATACTTAGAATTCTAAAGACAGATAGTTTCTTGTTTCTAAGGAAATATTTTCCAATTAAATAAGCTTTCAGCAGATATTTTTTACTCTTTGGCTGGTTTATACTATGTGAAGTAATTCAAGACAAGACAGCTTTCCTGTTCCAATTAAGCATTCTGAAATGATGATGACAGGGGCGCCTGGGTGGCGCAGTCGGTTAAGCATCCGACTTCAGCCAGGTCACGATCTCACGGTCCGTGAGTTCGAGCCCCGCGTCGGGCTCTGGGCTGATGGCTCAGAGCCTGGAGCCTGTTTCCAATTCTGTGTCTCCCTCTCTCTCTGCCCCTCGCCTGTTCATGCTCTGTCTCTCTCTGTCCCAAAAATAAATAAACGTTGAAAAAAAAAAATTGAAATGATGATGACAGAATGGGTGAGTAACTGTAGATTCAATCAATTACTGATGATTTGGTCTCTCAGTTTGTCTTTATCAGTATATACCTTACAATGAGACAAGTTAGTTTGTCCAAAAAAATCTGTACTGGAAGCATGGAATTATCTGATTTCCTCTGGTACTTTTTGGTTATCTTCACTGAGATGATCCTGTTAAATTGTAAATATCCTTCTTTCTGTAGTTTCGCCATTAAAATACTCTAGTCATAAAACTCCCGATTTAGAGAAATTAATTGTGTCATACTCTAAATATAGAAATGAATTCATTATCTGATTTAATAGGACATAAACATCAGAGCAGAGATATATGGTGAAATTATAATGTATTGATCTGTTTTACCTCCAAACTGTAGTTGCTAATATTAAAATATATATATAGTCACAAAATTCTGTAGCTTGCAAATTAGAAAACAATATTTCATTTCTGTAGACTTTTTGGCATTCTGTTTACCATTCCACTGAAAACTTCTTATGATCCTTGGAAAACACAGGGAAAGTCTCTATTGATAGAATCTCATGATACATAAAAATGAGATAGCATTTTTCACTGGTTTATTATCTCTCTTACATTTATGATTAACAGTTATATAAAAAGTAGTACTGTTTGAATGGAAAATGCTTCTTAAAGTTGCATTTGCATATAATCATATGCTTGCAAATAGCTTCATGAAAGCTGAGCATTTTCTCCATCCACTGAAAGTGTTCAACATGCCCCCTGCCATATAGAATGGCCTTTAAATGTTAGTTATTATCACTATCTGTGAAATAAGGGAGCTGAATTAGATCGGTATAACATATCACAACAGACCAAGTTTATTTTCCTCTTCTGAACCCTTTGCTCAATATATTTCAAACCACATATCTGATTCTAGATAAGACATATGGTGTTCCTATAGGAAGGAGGTTTTAATTTTTCAAAGATTTTCTTCTTTTTCTTTATTCTTGAAAGTGCAAACAGTGATGGTCACAAAACCAACCACTGCATCATTTTCCCTCAGAGCAGGCATTCTTGTGCATATGCATAGCTAGGATATTAGTAACCAGAGCTTTTGAGTTGTGGGCACTTGGGCTCTCTCAAGCCATAGCAGCTTTAATTCATCTGACCAACATGTAGACAATTCCAGACCCATTTCAAGACGTATTAAAAGTGGAATTTTCATCTGACTGTGAATTGAAGGAACTTTTACTTCTTCAGTTTCCCATGTGGAATATTTAAAAAAAAATGTAGAATCATTTCACCAATAGGATGCTAAGCTTTGGAGATACAAATAAAACATGATCCTTAACTTCAAGGCAACTTAAATGGAGAACTATTTACTTGTAATGATACATTATTCAGTGTAGTGTATCATGTTTTATCATCTAATAATTGGAATATTCTAATGGGAGGTATAGGCAGTAATACAGATACAGGGCAACATATCACAAAATAGGTGAATAGAAAATCATTTGGGGCTTTATGGGTTTAAGTTTAAAGAACGAATTTGAATTTGAAGATGAAAAAAATGGAAAGACAGAAGAGATGGGGGGAGATTCAACAGGACATCTTAATCTAAATAGGACCAAAGACAGAGAAATAAAGTAAGAATGGCACTTGTGGGACACTGGTTAGCAAACTGAACAGGTCAGTATAATAGAAGCATCAACTATTGGATAGCTGGATTTTTCTTAAATAGGTTTTAGACTTATGTAGACAAAGCTTGTAACCTGCTTGAAAGCACTGGAACATCTCATCACCCAGTCAACAGGGTACTTCTCTTTTTCTGAACTCTGGCAACCACTACTGCAAATTTAATTAGTCAATCATACATTAATTTCCCTGTTGCATTTTTAAAAATTCTTTTATTGCCTTCAATTACAGATTAAGTATTACTGCTTAACTTTTCACATACATAAACTCTTTGAGGGCAGAGTTTAAATATAATAATAATAATAATAATAATATATATATATATATATATATATATATATATATATATATATATCTCCTACATTACCTACATGCCTCACATGGAGTTAATATTTAAAAGTATTTTTCACTGGCCTACATACTTTGTATGGGTATTTGTTTTGCTTTATTATTTGTTTTGATTTTGATTAACTGCCTCTGTTATAAGTTGAATTGTGTCTGTCCAAAAAACATATATTGGGATCCCAAACTCTACTATTTCCAAATGTGATCTTATTTGGAAATTGAGTCCTGAAACGAATAATCACATTGAAATGAGGACATTAGGATAGTCACTGCTGTCCTTACAAAAAGAGGACATTTGGGAATACAGAGAGAGTCACATAAAGGGAAGAAGATGTTAGGAGATACAAGGAGAAGGACATCTGGAAGGCAAGAGAGAATCACAGAACAGATTGTCTTATCGTGCTCAGCAGGGACTGTCCCTGCCCATACCTTGATTTCAAGATGTCTGGACTCCAGAACTGCAAGACTATAAATTTCTGCTGTTTAAGCCATCTGATTTGTGCTACTTTGTTATGGCAGCCCTAGTAAACTAATACAATCTCTAAAATGACTTTACAATCCTATTGAAAAACTTCCACAATATAAAACAAAACCAAGTCACATAAGGCTTAAAGTTTGCCAAATGTCCTACACTCCTGAACATACCAGCAAATTATTCAACCTCTGGTTTAATTGGTGTTAGAAGACTGGGACCATAGGTGTAATAATTAATTTTATATTTCAACTTGATTACCATGGGATTCCCAAATTAAACATTATTTCTGAGTGTGTCTGTGAACGTGTTTCCAGATGAGATTACATTTCACTCAGTAGACTGTCTTCTCCAACGTGGGTGGGCATCTCCTAACCTATTGAGGGCTTGAACAGAATGAAAGGCGGAAGAAAGAAGTATTAGTTCCTTTTTTCCCTGCCTCACTACTTGAGCTGGGGCATCATCTCATCTTCTCCTGCCCTGACCCTGGGATTTGCACCATGGGCTCCCCTGGTCCTCAGGCCTTCCAACTTGGACTGAATTACACCATTGCCTTCCTGGGTCTCCATCCCACATATGAAAGATCATGGACTTTGTAGCCTCCATAATCAAATAAGCCAATTTCTCATAATAAATCTCTCTATAATGTATCTCCATCTCTTTTTAAAAATATGTAGAGACAGACAGACTGACAGAGACAGAGACAGAGAGAGAGAGATGTGTATATATCCTATCCTATCAGTTCTCTTTCTCTGGAGAACCCTGACAAATACAATGGGTTTTAAGTGGGGAAAATGTCACCATGTACTTTACCATTTAAAATATATCTTGTGCTCTTAACAGCAATTTTATAAATACCTGCAAAGGTTATTTGTCAGTCAATTGCCAGGTGTCACTCATATCTCAATTACACATCTATGAATTATTCAGAACTGGTTAATCTCAGACTGATTTTCTTTTTGCCTCCCAGCACACATCTGATCCCACTCTCTGTTCCAGCAATTGATATGTGCTTAGGGAATGCAGACTAATTTTAATATTAGCCTGAAAAAAACACTTAAATGGCTAAATTTGTTTCCTAGAAAAAATTAATGCATTCCCCGAGACAAATATGTATCATCTCTGCATTATCAGATATTTTCGATTATTTAATGCCATGGCTCATTTACTTGATAATCAAAAGTATAACAATCTCTGTGCTTACACTGTTTCAACTTCAGGTTATAAATTCTTATTTGTCAGATATCTTTCCTTTCAGTTTTCTCTGATGCTCAGGACAGCATTACAGTGCCAGCTGATGAAGGTTGCACACAAGAAGTCTATACTGTAGTCTCAACTACTAGGGTTAGGAGACCTTATTGTGTTCCAGTCTTAGCTCGTAACAACCCCTGCCTTGTTGGTGACTGTGCATTCCTAAGGCACAAGTGGAGTCCATCCTGCCATTTCATGCAATTTATCATCATCCATCTTCTGAGCCCTCATTTTTGATGTTCATATAGATAATTAATTCAGTTTAGATGTGACTATAATACCTTCCCTAAACGTTTTCTGAATTTGGACTCAGTGAATAAATCTATCTTTGTAGGTGCTAGCACCTTATCATATTCAGAATCAGGGCAGATCAACAAATACGAGAGAAACGAAACAAATGTTCAAACAAGAGAGACTGTTTGCTGAGTTTCCCCAAGGTTTAGTTGGTTTCCCTTGGTTTAGTTGTTTTCAGAAGCCCTGTTGAAATTCTGTCCTGGAGTGTTGTGGGACCTCTTTATGTCCTTATAAATATTACCTGTTTGCTGAAATTAAGCTAATGCAGAAACCACGGGTCAAGTATCCTTATTTGATAGATGAGGACTTTGGGGTCCATGGAAGTTAATTTGCAGGTCCCAAAGAATTAGTTTTAGATCTAGGAAAAGGACACATACCTCCAAACTCCCAGACATTGGCTCATTTTGAGATAATTATTCATTGCAATTATCTGTCCTTTAAAACATCAGAATGGGAAACTAATTACTAGTAAATAGATCTCTTAATAAAATAATTATCATTCGCCTCCCGGCTTCCTACTATGTGCTTTTTGCCTTCTAGGCTGTAGAAATATATAGCAAGGCACAAGACAAATGAGGTATGTGAACTCACAACACATATATGGTAAAAATGATACTCTATTAATGTAGTCAAGATCCTTTTACTTTTTCTGGTAGTATGGGTAGATTTGTACAAATGTATCTCTTATGTTGGTCTTCCCTGAGACAAAGTTCACGAATATACAAAATGCCTAGCTGCAGTCACAGGTACAGTTTGGTCCCCATAGGATGCAGAAAGCCAGCTGGTTCCCAGGAAACAACAGGAAAGGGAAATACAGCATAAAGCACTGGAGAGCATGTTTATACAACGTGTGCCCCATGGCTCAGTCCTGTGTAATATGTCAGCACACTGAGGACGTTTAGGGAATTTTAGCTCTTCAGAGAAAATAGAGGTTTATAAATACATACTAGCCTTCTTGCTCATTTTTTTCTTTGATTCTCATCATCAATCTGTCACTAATTGCTGTAGACATCTTGGCATCAGTCAGCTGACATTTATGCCCTAGTATTCAGGATTCTCAGTATTTTCAAACTTTAAATGTATTTACAGCACAATCATTTCACCTTGCATTGAAGGTCTTCAACAATCGGACTATAGGTACAACTATACCTCCTATGAATAAAAACAACTTGGGAATTGGTAAATGAAAGAAAAAACAAAAATCTCATTCTGCTATTTCCCTTCAAATTACAGACGCTGCAGTTAAACCAATACGTTTATCTTCCTGAGTACTACTACTACCACGAGCCTACTCCATAGTTCTTCTCCATCTATGCCTTGACTCTGCAATTCGCTGTTTCAGGAAAGCTCCTTCCTGTGTCTGAGCTTTGCTGGCATCGCCAACAGCTGTTATTCCACCTTTGTTCATTGAGAATAAGGCCAGTTTAAAGACAAGAAGCCTTTTATTCTTTATCACTATGGTATCTACCTATGTGACCAGTTTTTGGCCAACACACCAAAAAGGAAAAGTCTCACACCATGAGGAAAAGTCTTCTAGGAAAGAATTTCTCCCATGGTAATATTAGCATACATAAGGAAAGTCCCTTCCATTCCTTACTTCTTTAGTTGTACAACTGAGATACGGTCATAGGGATTTTCTGTAGCCAACTTGCCACTGTGATGGGGATGTTGAGACCATCTCAGGAAAGTCCATTCAGAGTCCTACCATTATTATGCCACCCAACCAGACTTCCTGTTACATAGGAAGAGTGAAACTTTAAAGTCACCCTTATCTGGGTATTTCTTATTACGTGCAATTTGAGACAGACCCATACCAGCTGGTATTAGACTATAGTATCACTTTATTTGCACCTTTCTGTCTTTAGCCTTTTATATCTTATATTAAAATTATTTACTTATATCTTCCATATATATTGTACTTTACTTAGTTAACTAAAGTATTGTTCCCCCATGTTAAATAACAGCAAACTGAAGCTTGAATCATTGTCCTATCACAAGGCACACAGCTGGAAAGAGGCAATGCTGATTTTAACCTCATAGCATCCTTGGGGTATGGCTTCTCTTGGATAATTAGCCGGATGCTGGTAAATGTAAGTGTTATATTTTCATTGGTTCCTCTTTGATGAATAGCCTTCCTACCAGAAAGTTATATTTATATGAATTTTTTATGGGTAACTTTCTGACTTATTTTGTAGCTATGCTTGGCCATGGCATCTATATGGGGATGATGCTATAAATGGTTCAGTCCATAGTATTCATTAGAATACATGAGAAGCAGTATAACTTAGTAGTTAGGCACATGGATTGAGTCACAATGTAAGATTTATACCCTGACTCCACATTGGTTAGCTGTGCACCCAAGAAAAAGTAACAGTAGAAATTATGTTAGAAATGATCTCTTCTTCTAAAGCCTAGTATGATATCCTATATCTGCTTTTATTGTGGGATACCATATACACATCGGTGTCTTTGTAACTCCTGGATAAAGCATGCAAAGCCCAGGATCTTAGGCATATCAGGTGCTCAAAATGTGTTTCAATGAGTGAAATGTGATACATAAAATCACCTAAGCTTTCTTTCGTTGAGATGGGTATTTAGCAATACAAATTTCCTGGAAAGAATATGCAGGGGCAAATACCAGGTATTGAATTATGATGGGTACTAGCCCAACCCTTCTATCAGTTCTCATCTGTCTCTCCCAATATCACAGGAATTCTGGTTAAGGCAAAATATCTTTTGTAGCCTCAAAAATGTTATAGTGCTAGACCTTTGATAGGGTTTCCAATTACATAAAAATGCATAATTGCCCACAGCATGATTTCTTTTAGGTCTCAATCCCAGGAGCCCAGTCTAAGTTTTCTTGCCATGTTCACTACTTATAGCTCACCCTGACAGGTTTCTTTATCTCTCTCTATTCTTTTTTTAAAGTTTATTTATTTATTTTGAGAGAGAGAGCACGGGAGGGGCAGAGAGAAGGGGTGGGGGAGGGAGAGAGAGAATCTGAAGCAGGATCCACATGGAGCCCATCGTGGGGCTCCCGCTCATGCATCATGAGATGATGTCCTGAGCTGAAATGAAGAGTCTGATTCTTAACTGAGCCACCCAGGTGCTCCCTTTATGTCTTTTTTTTTCTTTATCTCTTAATATGCATCTGTATGTGTATGGCCACATTTCTTTTCAGAGTCTTATTTGCTCAATGAGACACAATAATCCAGTTCTTTTGAGTAAAAAAAAGCAAATTAAAAAGTTATTAAAGCATGCATTGCCTCTTGACAAGCCCCTCTGGATCCATTTGAGCTTATGACCATGGTGAGTCTTCAGGAAGGTTTTTATTTCACAAACCACTGAGCCCTTCCAAGCCACATGCTGTTTGATAATTAGGGGCTATATTATCTGTGATAGAAACCAGTGCTGAAGAAAACAGTGAAAGAGACTAATATAGACAACCAGCTGTTGTTTTTCTGCCACTGTACTGGTTGACTTAAACTGTGTCGCCGTCCAAATTTATTCTGAGCCAGAACCTTTCCTCACGGTAATACGATGACAAACAGAACACTGTGCCATCCTGGCTGTATTGCCATAGCAATAGCTAACATCTGTGTGGGCTTTACAATGTACACTGTCCTTTTATATTATTTATCTTATTTAATCCTCACACTATAACTGTAAAGTAGGAAAATGTGGCCTCATTTTAAAGGTGAAACAGGTATGTTTGATTTAATCTGACTTGTCCAAGGTTCACTGATGGATCCAGAACTATCTGGCTTCTGTATGGTTCTTCATCATGGTCATAATCATCTAGGCTTGTTTTAATAGTGGGGAAAATCTAACTGGTTCTTTTTTACTTTTTGACCTGAGCTGTGCTGGGGTTTCTACTTTTGTGTACAGCGGGAGTTGTTTGAATAATACAAGCCAATACTGTGTTTGACCACTTTGGATTGAGGATCACTGTCCTGTTGACCCACTGAGTAACGGGTCCTACCAAGTTAGCTGTTTAATTCCAAACTGCTATCCCGGCTAAGCTAACAGAACAGAGGCTCTTAGGCACTAGCCCTTAAGAGAGACTTCAAGGCAAGGCAACATGGATGGCTATGTTAGAGATTTCTCCCTTAATAATTGCCTTCTCACCACAATTCACTAGCTTTCGATTTGGAAAACATTTAAGATTAATTTTTACCAAATGAAAGAACATTAGGAACTTTTTAGAAATTACTCATCTTATCATTGCGTTTCTCTCCAGAAACATTTCTCATTGGCCTGGAGGCCAGTCCTGCTGGTCTTGCAGATCCTGCTTCCTGGCAGCTGGGTCACATATTTATAACCATTACTTCCATTCCTTGAAGGCAACCTTTGAACTTTATTGATTGCTTTATGTTAGTTAATAGTCACTTGGCATCCTTGACTTGTACTTTATAATATTGGCAAACAGTTTTAGCATCCTCATCTTTGCTAGAACACATTCACAAATGAAGAATATGTGATTATTCTAGAGAGAACACAAGTGCTGATATTTTTAGTGTTCTTGATGCATCCTTCCCGTTGGTAAGGAGTATAGATAGACTGCTATTTTTACATTATTGTCACCTTCTAGCACTTCTTGAAGAGGTAATGATGGGTATTATGGGCAATATTGAAACATGTATTTCAAAGTAAATTTGTTCCTTTAATCCTATCCTTGATGTTCCTTCCCCTTTCCTTCCTTCCTTCCTTCCTTCCTTCCTTCCTTCCTTCCTTCCTTCCACCCATCCACACATCCATCCATCCATCCATCCTTTTTGTATTGGCTCTGATGCCCTACATAAGAGTAGAATTCATCCCAGAGGAACTTTGGTGTAATTAGATAATCTTTGTTCTCATTTTAAATTGATATTATAAACCAGGTAGAGCAAAAATGATATTAAACAAGATTTTTTTCTCATCCAACATATGTGGCTTTATTAATATTTCAAAGCTCTAAGATCTTCCTCCCCCACCACCAGTTTTTCACAGTGACTTAAGCTTGGAATGTATGCTTTGGAATACATTATAAATGGCTGCTGAAGATACTTAGGACCCCTCTGAGAGGAGGGCCCAGTCTGCAAAATTACAGTGAAAAATTAGCATGGAATCAAGATCTTGTAGGTGTTGCTGCTAGAGGAAGAATTACAATGACCTTCTCTCATTTTCTGGAAAAAAAGCCTAGCTTATTCTCCTTGGCAAGCCTTAATAATCTCTAGCCTTATACATGGATTTTTCTTTTCCATTATCTTTGGTATATGAGTCCTCAAACATCAGACCTCAACTCGACTCAGAGAAGTAGAAGACCCAGGGAAGTCTCTTCCTGATCATTCTAATGTAAGTCTCTCTTGTTCTCTATTTCTGTACTCTAGATGGCATTCATTGCAATTATTTCTATTTTTACTTGCTTCTGTCTTTCTGTCCCAACAGAATGTAATCTTAATGAGTCTAGAGACCTCCTAGTGCAGACTGGTCCATTACAGGAACTAACAAATATTTGTTGAATGAGTGATTGAAGTGTTTCCTCATAATGATTCTGAATTATTAGTGTTACTGATAGGGAGCTGAGATGGGAGGCAATACAAAGAGAGATGAAATTCTGAATCTGTTCACATACCTGTTTTTAGCTTTTGGTCTGGTTGACTGAGCTGTGATTAATAAAAATCAGTAAGTGGCTCCATATGTAAAGTATACAACTTGAGAGGTTTTGATATATGCATACAGACATAAATCATCACTGCAATTAAGATAATGAACATAACAGTATGTTCCCCTTACTGTCACTTGTCACTCTCTCCTTTGCCCTCCCCACAGATCATCAGAAAAACACTGGTATGTTTTCTGTCACTAAAGATTAGTTTTCATATCTAGGATTTCCTGTAAATGGGATCATAGAATGTGTTGGGGTTGTTGGCCTGGCTTTTTACACTCAACATAATTAATTTGAAATAATAATTTTGAACTTATTTCAAAATGAAATAATTTTGAACTTATTTCAAAATTAAATGATTTTGAAATCCATTGCTGTTCTGTGTATTAATAGTTCATTCATTTGTTGTGAGTAATATCCCATCAACTGTTGTTGAGATTTGGGTTGTTTCCAACCCAAATATATAAATATTTGGATTGTTACATCATCGTACAGAATTGATTTTTTTATCATAATCCAATAACCCTCTTTATCCCAGGTAATATTTTTGTTCTGAAATCTATTTGGCTTGATACCAATATAAACCCTCCAGTTTTGTGTTGATTAATTTAAGGATGATCTCTGTTTTTTTATCCTTTTAATGTTAACCAATTTGTGTGCTTTAAGTGGGTTTTAAAGAGTACCTCACTTTCAGCTAAGATATTTACCATTCTACCTAAAGCAACTAGAAAACTTGACAAAATGTGAAACAACTATTTCCTGCATTAAACATTTTCACTGCAGGGTAGCAACCCCTGACAGAGTGAGAAGTGTGTTCCAAATTGCAGCAGTTGACTATATGAAGAGTGTGTACACCTAGCAGTAAGGGAGGAGGAAACTAAGGCAGAGTCCGGTGGACACCTTGAGTTGAGGAAATGGAGCTGGAAGTACAAGGATACCAGGAAGAGATTAATAGCTCAGTGAAATGTAGAAACAGCCACTGCTTAAAATCAACAAGAGAAAACCTAAAAAGTAAACACACCATCACTGATGTTGGGGTAACTTCACATGGCCTAACGTATGTGTAATTATATTCCTGAAGGAGAATGAGGAGAAAGAGCAACAGAAAAAGAAAATTATATTAGTGATTGAAATTTTCAACATTTGATAAAAACTATAAGCACACAGATCTAAGAGTCACAACAAGACCCAAGGATGTGACATATAAAGAAAAGTACACCAGTGCACACCAGAAAGAAATTTCTGGAGAACAGTGATAAAGAGAATATCTTATCAGCAGTCTGAGAAAAAAATATACACAGTACATAAAGACAAGCAAAGATAAGAATGGCAGAGGAGTTCTCAGAAGAAACAAAAGTCATAAGACATTGGAGGAATATCTAAGTACTGAAAGAAAAGTCTGTCAACCTAGAATTCTATACAGAGCAGGAATCTCTTTCAATAATGAAAATGAAATAAAGACTCCTCAGGTATAAATATGCAGAAAGCGTTTACCACCAGCAGACATGCATTAAAAGAACTGTTGAAGTAAGTCCTAGAGGCAGGAGGGAATGGCAGCCATATAGAAATCTTGGTCTTCACAGAGAAATGAAAAGCAATGCAAATGGGAAATTTGTATGTAATTGTATTATGTTTTCTTTATTTTTAAAGGCTATTGAAAAGATGACTTTTTAAGGCAAAAATAATAACAATGTAGTGAGATTTATAAAATATGACAAAGTAAAATAGGTAAACAATAGCACAGAGTGGTAAAGAAAATCTACCATTGTGCGTTTTGCATTATTATTAATTCCACTTAGTTAACATGCAGTTTTATTAGTTTCAGGTGTACAATATAGAGATTGAGCAATTCCACATATTACCTGGTATTCATCACAACAAGCACATTCCTTAATCCACATCAACTATTTAACCCATATCCCCGTTCTTTCTGGTAACCATCAGTTTGTTCTCTATAGTTAAGAGTCTGTTTCTTGGTTTGTCTCTCTCTTTTTTCCATTTGCTCATTTGTTTTCTTAAATTCCACATATGAGTGAAATCATGTAATATTTGTCTTTTTCTGACTGACTGATTTTGCCTGGTATAATAGTCTCTAGCTTCATCATATCATTGCAAATGGTGAGATTTCATTCTTTTCTATGCCTGGATAATATTCCATTAATATATAGATAATATAATAATATTGTGTGTATATATATATGTACATATATATAGTATGTCACTATATAGTGTGTGTGTGTGTATATATATATATGTGTATGTGTGTGTATATATATATATATATATATATATATGTATGGTATATCACTTTTTCTTTATCCATTCATCAATTGGTGGCCACTTGGGCTGATTCCATATCTTGGCTATTGTAAATATTGCTGCTATAAACATTGGTGCATGTATCCCTTTGAATGGTGGGGGTTTTTTTTGTTTGTTTGTTTTTGTTTTTTTTTTGTATTCTTTGGGTAAATACCCAGTAGTGTTATTGCTGGATCGTAGTTCTGGTTGTTTTTTTTTTTTTTTTAATATGAAATTTATGTCAAATTGGTTTCCATACAATACGCAGTGCTCATCCCAACAAGTTCGTGGTTCTGTTTTCCACATTGGAACCTCCATACTGTTTTCCACATTGACTGCACCAGTTTGCATTCTGAACAACAGTGCACGAGGGTTCCTTTTTCTCCACATCTTTGCCAACACCCCTCGTGTCTTGTGTTGTTGATTTCAGCCATTCTGACAGGTGTGAGGTGATATCTCATTGAAGTTTTGATTTGCATTTCCCTGATGATAAGTGATGTTGAGCATCTTTTCAAGTGTCTGTTGGCTGTCTATGTTTACTTTTGGAAAATGTTCATGCATTCTGTCACATTTTTAATTTTATTAATTGTTTCTTTGGGTGTTGAATTTTTAAGTTCTTCAATATATCCATTGTATTTCTTAAATAATATACTGAAGTGCTATAATATTACTTAAACATAGACTCATTTTATTAAAATGTATACTGTAAACTCCAAAGCAATGTATTATTAATCCATCCAAATAAAATGGAGTTATAAAAAATTTTTACTATAAAATATTTCTTTTATACTAAATATAAAACAAAACAATAAAAGAGAAAAAGTAGATTAAAAGCAGATGTCACATATAGAAAAAATAAAGCAAGATATAGTATATTGAAACCCAGGTTTGCCATATATAGTAAATATAAATTATAGTAAATATAAAAGGACAAAATGTACAAATTAAAAGGCAATGATTGTCAGATTGAACTTAAAAAGAAAGCAAAATATAGCTATATGCTGCCTATAGCTACTTTGCTATAGCATTTCTTTTACATCTTTAAATTGTATGAAACAAAAGTGCTAGCTGTAGAAAACACACACATGCACACATGCACACACACACACACATCATCATCATCATCACCATAAGATTGGAATTACAGATGACTCAATGTAAAACCAATTAATTAAAAGGGCACTGGGGTAGCTCAGTCAGTTGAGCATCCAACTCTTGATTTCAGCTCAGGTCATGATCTCACAGTTTTGTGAGTTTGAGTCCAGTGTTGGGCTTTGTGCTGACAGCACAGAACCTGCTTAAGATTCTCTATCTCTCTGTATTTCTCCTGCTCACCCTCTGTGTGTCTCTCACAAAACAGATAAATAAACTTTAAAAAACCTAATTAATTAAAAAGAAAATAACGTTTGAACACAATTTGTTAAAATAGCCTAAAATAGTAGGCATGAGATAAAGCAACAATCTAACTGTCTACCTATCTGATGTCTAACTCCCTCATTCCTTCTGAATATACCCTCCAGTCTAATTCACACCCAGCTGCTTAAATTTCCCCTTTACCCGTTCCTATCATTCCTTTTTGTGCCTTTGCATAGACTGTTCTGTCTGCCTGAAATCTCCTTTCTACATGTCTACATCTGCATAAATTGTGCTTATCCTTCAACATCTGGTTCAGATGGTACCTCCTGTGTGAAGACTTTCTGACTTTGTTATTATGTTTGACTTACACTTATTTCATCATACATGGTCATTCTTTAATCCAAATATCTTCTTTAACCATTGAGTCAGGGAAAACTTTTTTTTTAACATGAAAGAAACTAGGTATGAGAAATTAGATGAATTTTGCAAATTCACATGTATAACTTATGCTGAATTCACTTATGAAATTACTCACTATGACTTTATCACTCATCCTAGCAAATAATTATTCAAAATTTGTAATAATAGATAAGGATGCATATTGTCACTACTTTCTTTCTCACTGAAATAATTATATATTAAAAAAGTTAATGAAAATTCTCTCAAATTCTCTCTGGTTATCATATAAGGTTTATCATGGATGTATAATCCATGCCAGCTCCAAGCAGTCTCCGTTAAATCAGACTAAATGGGATAATGTATGTGTGTGTATATACAAACAATATAATACTATTCAAATGCTTTTGTGTAAAAAAAAAAAGAGATTCAGTGCTTATAGTCACCCATCACCTTTTCCTTATATCTGGGGCGGGGGGGGGGGGTGGGAAGGAAGAAGAGGCAATCTTAGTGATGGAGTTACAAGTGACTGGGTTAGCCAGTACCATTGTAAAGGAACTGACTTAAGACAACTTACCTTTTCATGAGAAATGATATAACTGAACTCCTGACTTGTAAAGAATGATATCAAACTGGATTCATCACCTACATTTTCCCTGTCTTATCAGGAGTGACACTTTTGCAATAGAGAATTTGCTCTGTACCTGGTGTCCATCACCTTAAAGGAGAGTATACCTTCGATCTTGATTTTTCCCCCCATTACAATATGGTAGATATAGCTTGTGTGGTTTAATGAAGGATGTTCCAAGAACCTCAGAAAATAGTTGCTAAGGAAAGGGAGTAAATAGGCCAGAAGTGTGAGATACAACTTGGTTATAGAATCGGTCTTTCCTTTAATGTTGACACACATGCTAAGTCACAATTTCTGATTGACAAACTTCTGTCCAGCTTGAACCGGTATAGATCTCCAAGGCATAATGATGAGATTGGGAAGACAGGTCAACAGAAGATTCCAGATATTAATGATACTATTGAAATCAATGGCACCATATTCATTTGTTTCAGGTTTCCATTAACCACTTTTGATAGACGAGCTTACCAGCTATGTGTTTGGGCTGTATGAAAACATGTTCCTAGCCACCAGTCAGAAATATGAAGAGTCTCTATAATGACAAGCAATTCATCTCCAGACATATTATATTATATACTTTGATCTAAAAGCTTATTTTCTTATGAGCTTGAACTCCTAATTTTTTTTAAATCACTTTTAATTTTAATTGGATTCAATGGAGCAGAAACTGCCAGTTGAAGTCCTTAAGTGACTACTAGTGAGTAAATATAATAAGGACTGGAAGCAATCAACAGTTGCTCATGTTAATTATTTCTGTTTCATGGTTAAAAATAATGTAAGCTTTAGTCAAAATTTCTAAGTAAAAAGTCTCTTTCTAGCTTTAATCTTATGAACCAACTAAAAATAAAAAGGAGAAAGGGAGAAAAAAACAGAAAATAAGTGAGGTTTCTTCAGAAAAAAAAATAGAAATAATACTGAATCACAATCAAGAAAGGGCTAAAAATCCTTTGAAAATTAAAAACTAGACAAAGAAAACACCATGATTTTGTTTATGAATATTCAGAGCTCTTCAAAGCTATCTTTTCCATCTTCTGGAAGAAGGGAAATTCCTTTCACTGACTATCAAAGTACTAGTTGTACTGATAGAGCCTTCCTAACTCCTACCTTCAAGCACAACAGTAATAGAGTATCACATGCCAAGTGAGGAAACATAGATAAGGTGTCATGGCCAAAATCAGAATGTTATTGTGACAGAGTGCCGATTAAAAGTGGACAGCAGTTGGTGCCCTTAGCTGGCTCAGTCACTGGTACAATGTGAGACTCTTGATCTCGGTGTCATAAAATTAAAAAAAAAAATTCTTTAAAGTGGAGAGTAACCAATGTAAATCAGAAGAAGAAACTTTAACAAACGAGGTTTCAATCTGAGCAAAGAATAGAGATACATCACGGAGCAGATCTCTTCTGAAAATGTGTTCTAAAACAACAGACTAAATTCCAAGATGCTGGTCCACCTCACACTCCCACCTACTCCCTGACACTGTGCTTCAAAATTATCTGGTCCAGAACAAAAAGTGCTCTCATTTGAAAATGAGTAACCACAACAACAAACGCAAGGAATTTATGTAAATTTCTCCACAAGAAATGAGAGACCTGGAAAACAGCAGGAAGAAAAACAATTTGAATCATGAAAGCTGCAGAGCAAAGCAGATTTAAATTGAGAGTTATGAATAAATAATAAATCTGAAAAAATAATGAAAATTAGAATTTCAAAGCTTCAGAGGGTTTAAAGAAGAGGAAAGAAACAACAGAGTTAGAACATAATAAGTAAACTGAAAGGGATTTGTGAGGAAATGGAAGAGATAAACAATGAAAGCACAAGTTACATTGAAAGAAACAAAATGGAAGGCACTCTTCAAGTCATAGCAAAGATCAATAAGGTCAGCTTCAGGAAATTGATATGAAATGAAGAGAAGACATGCTTATGCTTACAATGTGGGGAAAAGGTAACAGAAGTAGAAGATAAAAGAGAGACAACATATAAAAAATTCACTTCCGTGAGAGGAAGAAACTAAATAGAAAATAATCTATAATATGTATAGAGGAAACAAAATAGTGATAAAACCAACCAAAGTATGTGGTGGAGGGGAGAATGAGGAATCGGGAGATGAACAGACACTGTATCAATCTGGGAACAGAGAAATGGAATCACTGTAGGAGAGCTCATTCTCTCTTGCAGGTGTGTCTGTGTTCCATCCATCTCTCCTGGCTCTGCTCCATCTCACAGGAGCTACATTGTATAGATTTGACTTTATGCTATGCCAATTTGAGAGCTGGTTAACATTCTAAGTAAGACTGCCATCTTTATGTCTGAAATCCACAGACAGTTGGGGAGGACAGGTGGACATGATGTGGGAAAGGCATGGCCAAACAGGAGCCTGTGAGGAATGACTAGAACCAACATCAGGCTCTAACCACCTTTAAGCCTCCAGATTTCATGAGAGGCAGATCCTGCGGGAGAAACTTGGTGTTCTTCTTCTCAGATCTAAACACATACCTGGAGCCTAAGAATCAGAGAAGCTGAAAGAGGCACTAATGCACAAGCTGAAGGAGCTGGAATACTGCTTCTGTCCATCACCAAAAAAATAATATAGAAGAGATACAACAGCCTGTGAGAACTACAACAGTTTCACATGCCACACAGCTAACTTCTGTGTGTGAAAATCTTATGTCCGCAAAATTATGGAGACAGTAAAAAGACCAGTGGTTGTCAAGGGTTAGTGGGAGAGGAGGGATGAATGGGTGAAACACAGGATTTTTAGGGCAGTGAAATTTTTCTGTATATCTACTATGACGGTAGATATATGTCTTCAGACATTTGTCCAAACCCATAGACCGTACAACTCTAAGAGGGAACCCTAATGTAAACTGTGAACTCTGGGTGACAATGTGGAGTCCGTGTAGAGTCATCAGTTTTAACAAATGTAACACTCTCATGCAGGATGTCCGTAGGAGGGGAGAAGGCTATGTATATGTGGAGACAGGGACTATTAGCCGATCTCTGTGCCTTCCACTCAGTTTCACTTTGAATGTAAAACTGCTCTAAAAAATGCAGTCTGGCAATATGTACACACACGCACACACTCATTCACTCACTCTTCTATTTTTGCCTTTCAAATCTCATGTAAAATGTCTCCTTTTGTCCATACTAATCAGATACTATACATATAGGGAACAGAAATACTGAACCATTGTCCCAGGTTGGCTTAATTGACACACAGAAGAATTCACAACATGTTTGGGTACTGTCACATCTAAATAGGTGTCCTTAAAATGAATCTTCCTATTTCAAGGATTCCAAGTATAAACACATTTTCCAGAAGTTAAATTCAATAAACTATAAAGATACCAGATGTAGTTATGAAAAGCAAAGAAAATCCAAATATTAGGAAGATAAATTTTTTTCTTTCTTTATCTCTGTCCTTCTCTCTCTCTCTCTTTCATACACACACACACACACACACACACACACACACACACACACACATAAACACAGAAAAACTCTTATGGCAATAAAATATACTGGAGAAAGCATAAGCATTAAAATAAGACTGACCAGGGTTAGATTCCTGGCTCTCCTGATTATTAATCACTTACATGATTTTAGGTATGTGACTTAAGCTCTTTAAATTCAATTTGAACACACCTACAATGATCATAATTCTCTTCCTCAGAATAAAAGAGCGAGCAGATACACAATGCCGAATAACTCTTTGGATCATTTTCCCCACTACATTGTTGGATATTCTTTGCAAAATATCTGAGTTGTGCAGTTTTGGGAGAGGCACAGACACAGACCCAAAGCAACTGGAGAGGGGAGGAATGAGCTGCTCAGCCACTGTTTCAGAGACTATTATGATAATGAAGCCCTTACACTATACACTGTGACTGGCAGCTAAAATCCCAACACCTGTTTCAGACCAGAAAGAAGAATTTTGCTGGAAAAAGACGTGCCAAGCCGACTCACAGTGAGGAATCAGAAAATTGCACTCTAGCCAGCGTCCTGAATCTTTCTCAGAAGTAGCACAGCAGAGAGAAACAATGGCTCCCTCCAGGACCATGGGATGATCTCTACTTCCGCCTTGCAAAATTGTCCTCAATCTATACTTTAGTGCTGAGTTTTTGTCCCGAGTTTGAAGCCATAGATTAATTCTTCCAGTTCCGGCAGGGAATAAAATTTCTAGTATGCTAGTTGCAACAATGAGCTTAAGTGTAACAAGTAGGGGAGCTGGTTTCCACCCAAGCTTTAGGTTCTACGAAAACTTCACCTCTGGGGAGGAGAAAATAAGTACTTACCTGGATTTAAATTCAGCTATTCCCTCAAAGACTTTCTGTAATATTGGCAGCTTTATGAAACAAGTTTATTTATTTATTTTTGGAATACATGTTTGTTTTTTTTCCTCATAGAAACAACTATATATAATGTAAGGGCAACCATAATTTACCACGGACCACATGACACAGTAAACCATCTGAGCACTCTTTTGGCTTCTGTTCTAATTTACTTTATTCAAAGTTTTTTATGAATTGTATAGATAGAAGCATTATGAGTTTTTCAATATCTTACTAAATATATTTAGAATGCTTAATTGAAGCTTAACCTTTATTTTGTTGAATACATGTTATCTCTAGCTAATAGTTTTTTGGGGGAAAAAATCCCTTAGGTCAAGGTCTTATATTTAGCTGTTTCAATTTTCCTTTTAAGCTGGAAAAATGAAGGTTCTGAAATGAATTAATATAACAGAAAATCAACAGGGTAAAGAATAATTTTGATGATTTCTTCTTGGCATTGCAATTATATCCAGTACACTTGACAATGAAATAAACAAATAGTTCAAACAAAGCCATTAATTTCCTTCCTATCTACACAATTTTAATTAGAAACATTTAATTAAAGTTAGCTAAAATTTCTCAAGATGATTGCAGAATGCATATTTAAGCTATTTGTATGTAAGGAAATGTGTTTTTCATCACTTAGTACAATAAATAGCTGCCATTGTTGTAGGTATATCATGGAAAACATGCTTGTCAAAATTACGTTTATCACAAAATGTATTAGAAGACAAAGTTCTCTCAGGGTTTATTAGTTATTAAGCTTTTGCTATTTTAATTGTTATAATAAATAATTTGCCTTTTTAATATATTGACTGCATTTTATATGATGTATTTTTATGGCAAGCAATAAATGTGTTTGATGTTTCTGATACTATTTCACCACTGGATTTTTTTTTTAACTTTCATTATCATGAGCATTTCTGACATGAATTAAAATGACATGCAAATCTCAAGCTCATTTAATTGGAGCAAAATTGCTAAATTGATGAATTCATAAGCCTTTAATCTTTGGGGGCAAAATGATCATTTTCAAATAAATTTGATAGAATTCAGCAGTTGTTTTAAGTAGGCCTCTATTTTTTTCTGTTATTCCATAATCATTTGTATGTAGGAAACATGCAAATATCTTAGTTTCTCAGGTTAATGTTCAAAATAATATTATTTCTACCATTTACTTGAAGTATTTTTATTTGAAGGCATTATACCATGCTGCCTAGCTAAGGAATCTTTATATTAACTAATTATTCCTAAGAAGTGAGATCCTCATATGACTCACAAAATGTTTACTAACATATTTTTAAATTTAGTTATTTTAAGGTTTCTTTGTTTCCAATTGCATATATTAATAAAGATGACATTTTAAATTTCATCTTTAATAATCACACATCAACACTATGTTTTTATTCTGGAAGTCTTGGAAAAGACATTTGGATTTAACCAGAAAGCAAATTATTTGGACATTTGGAGGGTGCAGCTAGTTAATATTTGAAATCATGCAATTTGTTTTATTTTTTTTCTAAATTGTTATTTGAACACATTCCATTTTTTAAAATAAATGTTTTCTGAACTAAAAAATCTATATAATTATTAAAATGTAAGTACTTGAGGAATATTAGCAAAAGTAATTTCATGCAATTCCATGTAATTCTCCCCAAAGATAAAGATACAGAATTTTGGATAGTTTGATCCATATTTCTCCATTTTAACTGTATGCATCTTTTATTTTCTAATAAAAATAGTGTCATGTACATATTAGTTTGCAACTGATCCCTTTCATTTGGTAATATATTTTAAGCATGGATAAATTCAATATTTATTGGATTTTTAAAAATACTTCGTTAGTATGAGCATAGCTTGAAACTTACATGGATTTTCTAAATATGAAAAAAAAGTCATTTCTGTCTTCTAATTTCATGTCTTCAATTTATTCTTGTAAATACTAGAGTAAGCAACTTTTGATGTATGAAATATATCTTGAAATGTGTGAAGCATTGAGGAAACTAATTTGCGTTTCTCTCTGTATGCATGTTGAGGTCTGCCTTAAAAATTGTCCTGGCTTTAGTTTATTGACTTTATTGTATCAAGCTAATTGTGTTGTGAACACAGTAGACTGTTGTTAGACTTTTGAATACCCCAAATTTGTAATTATCACTGTCATATATACTTAATGACTACCTACAATGTGCCCATGGTATTATAAGCATTTCTGCTTTTCACCTTATGTTCTATGAAGTGAGCATTATTTTTACTCTCATATTACACTAAGGAATCAAGAGGCAGTGGTTTAAATAATTTGTCCAAGGCTAATTCTTCTATTCAGAGGAGAAGCTAGGATTTGAAAAGTGGCAGTTATAGTCTCGCTAGTCTATATACCTAAGTGCTATGTTCCAAGTCACCCATATAACACAATCTCTTTCCACAGGAATTGAGCTCTGCTAAGCTTACTTATAAGGTAAATGAATAATATGTGCCTAAACACTACCCTCTCCACCTCCTTCTTTAAAGCACATAATTCAACTTTATACCTAGAAACATAGCAATTTTCTTAAGTCTTAAGACTTCAGGGATGTTTGCTAATGATTGCCCCCCTTAAAGCTAATTTAGTAAATGTTAAGAATGATCATCTGCTGAGTCTTTCCTAAAGTGTGTTCCATGAATTTTTCATGGGAATATAATAGATGTTATTTACATAATAGTTATTTTGTGGAGTGAAAGGGACCTTACTTGAAAATAGACAGCCTCTGAAATGGAGTTCAAATGGGCTGATTTTCTTGTACCCCAATGTTTATAGCAGCACTCTCAACAATAGCCAAATTGTGGAAAAAGCCTAATTGTCCATCAACTGATGAATGGATAAAGAAATTGTGGTTTATATACACAATGGAATACTACGTGGCAATGAGAAAGAATGAAATATGGCCCTTTGTAGCAACGTGGATGGAACTGGAGAGTGTTATGCTAAGTGAAATAAGCCATACAGAGAAAGACAGATACCATATGTTTTCACTCTTATGTGGATCCTGAGAAACTTAACAGGAACCCATGGGGGAGGGGAAGGGAAAAAAAAGAAAAAAAAGAGGTTAGAGTGGGAGAGAGAGCCAAAGCATAAGAGACTCTTAAAAACTGAGAACAAACTGAGGGTTGATGGGGGGTGGGAGGGAGGGGAGGGTAGGTGATGGGCATTGAAGAGGGCATCTTTTGGGATGAGCACTGGGTGTTGTATGGAAACTAATTTTACCATAAATTTCATATAATAAAAAAAAACAAATAGGCTGATTTTATGTTTGTTTTTGAAATATTTCATTACCTAGCACTTTTCTCTTTCAGAAAAATTTCAAGTACTCTTTCCTGCAAATAAGTTTTTGGAAAAATGCTTCCTCATTCTATAATCATTAGAGAATGCAAATTCTGAGTTAGAGCAACATAACATAGATTCAAATCACTATTTCATACTTTTTATGTATTTTAACTTATTTAGTTTCATTTTAAGCTTTTATAAAGCGATAACAATAATACGCATCCCATACAATTTTGTAAAATTAAAATAGGTGAGGTATATGGGACACATAGGCAGATTACCACAAATCATTTGCTACTCTTTCCCTTAAAAGGTTTGAGTCTCTTGGATTTGGGCTCGTCTGTAACTGCATTACCCAAGAAGGTATGGTGGAAATGATATTTCCTTCCAAAAGACCAGCAGCTTTTGACTTGGTGTTGTGAAAGCAAGTCATAGTCATGGTCTTAAAGTACCCTGATACCAGGTAGTAAGCTCTGACTACTCATTGGTGTTTTGTTTTGTTTTGTTTTGTTTTGTTTTGTTTTGTTTTGTTAATGCAAGAGCCTCTCTTCAGCTTTCACTGCTGAGACATCCACTCTGAAGAGGCATGCATGTACTTCACTGAAGGCTATCTCAGATAAACACATTGTCAGCTGTGAGACTGGATAAAGAGCCAGGATGCCTTTCTTCACTCAGGCTCCTTTGTTTTAAAGATCTTGGTTGATTTCCAAAACTGAACATTTAGGCCACTTGTTTTTTTTTTTTTTTTTTTTTTTTTCTCTTACCAAGGCTTCAAATTCATAATCACTCTCTCTCTCTCTCTTCCTTTGCCCCCTCTCCCTCCCTTCATCCCTCCTTCTCTCTCTCCACCTTCCCTCCCTCCCTTCCTTCTTGTCTACATGACCTCACTGGTGTGCCCCCCTGGCATCCCTCCTACACTACAGGGCTTATAATAAATAAACTTTTTTTTTTTTCTTCAGGGCTTACTAGTGATTTTTGCTGAAGGTCATCTTGCAATCATAATAAGAATGCCAAAGGTAGGCCCAGTCATAACATTGGTTTGGACGGGGGAGATGTCTGTGGGAAGCTCACCAGCATTCAGGTGAGTGCCTCCAGATATTTCTAGCTGACTGCATCACCATGCTGTTAGGAAGCCCAAACCATGTGGAGAGGTTCTAGCACACAAAAGGATATGTGAAGAAACAGATAAAGCACTCATGATACATCACAGTGCCAGACCAGTAAGTAAAAAAGCCATCTTGGAAGTGGATACCTCAGACCCAACCACTCTAAATGAAACTTTATGGATTGAAATTGAACCATGAAGAGAAGTGGTATCAACAGAAAAGGCAAAGTATGGACTTCCAAAACCTACTCATCTATAAAAGCAATAAGAACTAGTAAAAATTGTCAAAACCTGCTCTGGAAATGAACTAAAGGCCCCAATCTGAGGAACACTGGTTCAAGAAAAATGGATAAATCTTAGTAATAGCAGTGAAGTTTGTGGCATCTTAACTTATCCTTTTCTTCTCCTCCCCTGCTCTATGATATCCTTGAAAATGAGGAGCCTTTCAATTATTGTAGTCATGAAAAACAGCAGCACAACAGCCAGTAGAAACAGTAAATGGTTTTGACTATCCCCAAAGCCCCATCTCCAGAAAATTGTCATGATTTGACCTATCTGGCAGCTCCCTAGGAACCACAGTTCACAGAGTATGTCTTTCATGCAAACTCATTTTTTGAGGGCATTTTTATTTAAAACAATCAGCATTGCAGCTATCTGAGGTGGTGATAACATTATCATTCGAGCAAACATGAAGCTGACCAAAAACTTAAAAAGAAAAGATGGGAAGTAATATATACATAGAGTTCTTTGAAGAGCTCCAAGATATTTGGGGATGTAGTAGGCTAAACAAATGAGGAGGATTGGGCACGTGCCCAGGAAAGAACTAAGAGTATCTAATCTCTCACCTCTGGCTGACCTTGAGGCTTTGTGAAGCATGAAGTGATAGCTAGCTAATGAAGAATTGTAAACTCCCTGCCTTATCGTTGAAGGCATGCCCTGGATAAATACTAAGAGCACCTGGCAAAGAATGGTAGACTTACTGGTTCCAGGCATTTAAGGAAATCTCTTTCTAATCACTAGCTGACCACTAGACAATCTGAACAGAGATTTCAGAGATCTCTGAAATTTTGTGGAACTAGTTCAAGAAAGTCACTGAAGAGAGCAACATTAACAACAAACAGCAACAATAGCAAACCCCAGTGAGGGGGCACATTCTGATTTCCAGAGTTGCCACATCATATTACTTAATGTATCCAGGTTTCAACTAAAAATTATGAGACATGAAAAGAAATCAGAAACTAGAGCTGATATACAAGGAAAGAAATAATCAATGGAAAGTGTCCCTGAAGAGCCCATCTACTGTACTTATTACAAAGACTTTGAGTTTGCTATTAAGAGCTAAAGATAATCATGTCTACTGAGCCAAAAGAAATGAGAATGATTTCACAATATGTCAATATGTCAATAAAGAATATATATATATATAAAACAATTAGAAATTCTGGACTTGAAACATACATTAACTAAAATAAAAATTTAGTAGAGTGGTTCAAGGGTAGATTTGCCTTTTTCTAGCAGAAGAAAGAACAACACACCTGAATATAGTTTAGGAGACAGAGTTTGCAGAACAACAACAACAACAAATGAACAAGGCCTCAGAGGCCTCTGAATCACAATCTAGAATATCAACATATGCAAAATTCAAGTTGCAGAAGGAGATGAGAAACAGAAAGATAAAGAATATATGAAGGAATAATATCTAATAATTTAGTCTGAGCAACTAGCCATATACAAAGAGAAACCTTGAAAGCAGCAAGCGAGAAATCACCACAAAATTAACACTTGAAACTTCTCAGATACCACAGAGGCCAGAAGACAGAGGGATGACATAGTCAAGTACTGAAGAAAAGGATTATGAACAAGGGATTTAATATTTGGGGGCAAAGCCTTTTAAAAACAAGCAGAAACAGAGATAATTTATTTATAATAGACCTGCCTTACAATAAGTAATAAAAAGAATATTTCAGGATGAATTGAAAAGACCCAAGACAATAACATGAATCCACGTGAAAAAATAAAAGCAATAATAGTAATACAGATAAAAGACAGGTGATGTATGTTTGTTTGTAATCTTTCTTTTCATCTTATTTTATTTGGAAGGTAATTTCATAATGCAATGAATGTAAAACTGTTGATGAGCTTAAAGTGTATCTAAGGTAATTGTATTAAAAAAAAAAAAAACAGGTCAGAGGAGGAGTGGAATGAACCTATACAAGAATAAGGTTTTATATACTATTGGAGGCAAGTTGATAAGAATCCAAACAAGACAGTTATGATTTAAGATGTTAATTTTCATTTTTAAATTTCAGGGCAGCCGTTAGAAAAATAGCTCAAGTAAATACAGTAAAAGAAACAGTGAGAATATTTAAATTAAAAAAAAATGAAATACCTACTTAAAGTCAGGCAGCTGTTACAGGTAGCAGCACAGAAAATTGTGAGCTGAATCTAGGATGACATCAGGAGAGATAGAGGGATGTGGATGAATTTGATACATGTTTGGAAGCTAAACACAAATGGTATATTAGGTTCACTTGTATATTATGATCTCTGTTATTTTGTATCATTCAGTGATAATTTTGTTTAAAATATGCTCATTCTTATGTTTCCATTAAAGATGAATATATTTGTTCTTCATCACTGTAAATTCCTTTGAATATTTCAGTGATAATAGGTTCAATAAGTTTACTAAGTCAACAGCAAAGATACTGTTGCATATGAATTTAGCAAAGCTTACTGTGTAGATTTTTAGCTTTCCCAGGCACAGATTACAAAATGGAGAAGAAGAAAAAAACAACTCAGATTTGGGAAATTGATAGATAACTTTAATTCTTTCTCGTTGCCAATCTCGCTGGCTGAAGATTTTTATTTATTTTTATTTTTTAATGTCTTATTTATTTTTGAGAGAGCTCAAGAGGGGAAGGGGCAGAAAAAGTGGGGACAGAGGATGTGAAGCAGATTCTGTGCTGACAGCAGCAAGCCCAATGTGGGGCTTGAACTGACGAACCGGGAGATCATGACTTGTACTGAAGTCGGATGCTCAACTGACTGAGCCACCCAGGTTCCCCTGAAGATTTTTAAATGTATTGCAAAGTAATGGAATAGAAGCCAATACCATTGGAGGTAGGTTTTTGTTGTGGTGGTTGTTTTTTGCCCACTAGGCTGCAACTCACTTGAGTGGATTGACCAAATCAAGCTTTAGCATAGTCCTAGGGCGGTAAGGTCCATAGCATCAAAGAGGGGTAACTTGTGGAGCCTGGAAAAATTATTGGTAGACTGAATTTATATTATTTAACCTTATGTACATAGTAGATGAAAAACCGTAAATATTTTAAAGTAGAAACATTAATGCATGTTTATTTTAAGGGATCATTTTTCCTGTTTTTGCAACTGCACGACATTATCTAGAAGTAAATTTTGTAGCTTTGTAATTTTTGAGGACCTATAAGTTGTCTAGCTCTACAGAAAGCACAGTAAATTAAAAACACAAAGCACAAACTTTCCAACTTATGACAAAAAGATGTTTTTGAAATACCATTTGTGAAGAGTGTGCTCAATTCAAGCCACACACTAGCTTTCCCTCAGTTTCTGTAATATCAAATAAGTTCCACTATATGTTTTGATTTACCATGAAAGTTAAGTGTCACATTTTAGGCAAATAAAAATTATTAAAGTCTGACAGCTGGCAAATTATGCTAACATCTGGTAACAAATCATTTTTGACAGTTCGATAGTATCCATCTTATTGCATAGCTATTAATATTATAAAGAGCAAAATGCAAAAATTATAGCACTTGACTAACATATTCCCTGAAGTGATAGAAGGAATGCACTGTTTATCTTAATGTGTAAGAAATGTCATCTTTTCACGTCTGACGTTTGAAGTAGATTGGAACCGAGTAACTACAAACATGGATGGCATCACTCAGTGCCACAGGCCAAAAAGAGAATTGAAAACTTCTGAATTTGAGATAACATGATAGTGTATTTACCTTATGTGGGAGGAATAGATAAAACAATGAAAATCGATCATAGGCAATTAGAATAACGATAAAATGACTTTACATAGGTAACCATCATTCATCTAGTGCTATGTCACTTTCTTGGGTAAGTTGGTTAATTATGAAGAGTACAATTTCTAACTGGCACTTTAACAACAAGTAAGCTCTAGAATCTGGATAGTTGATTAATGTCCGAATCAAATTCTTGGTGTTGGATTACGGATGCTATTTACTGTCCTTGATCTTTTTAAAGGACAAAGGGAATTAATCTTCCAGTTTTTATTTCTACAGTGATGGTTTAAGTTACTTTCATTCATTTATAAGTGTTAACCAAAAAAAAAAAAATCATAAAATATATAAAGGTAGATTTTTGGGATGCCCGGGTGGCTCAGTCGGTTGGACGTTGGACTTCGGCTCAGACCATGATCTCATGGCACGTGGGTTCGAGCCCCACGTCGGGCTCTGTGATGACAGCTTAGAGCCTGGAACCTGATTCAGATTCTGTGTCTCCCCCTCTCTCTCTGCTCCTTCCCTTGTCACACTGTCTCAAAAATTCACAAACATAAAAAAATATACAAACATATACAAACATAAAATATACAAACATAATAAAAAGTTTAAAATTTTAACCAAAACATAAATTGTTATCCATAAAGATAAAAGCTGACTTGGGACATGTACATCTGGATTGCAGTTCTGGCTTGGTGTTGTGTAAATCACTGTCTCTCCATGGGCACGATTTACATTTAAGCCATTTCTAGCTCCGAAAATGCATCTCTTCATAACTTCTTAACTCTATCTAAATTAGAAATTGTAGTCAACCATGAATTAATTTATTTAACTGGCTAAATGATAAAATAAGTATAGAGAAACTTATACTGACTTATATTTATGTGGGTATGTATATCTCAATCATCAAGATCACATAATTGAGCAAAAACATTGGCGTCTCTGTGTTTTAATATAGGTGACAATTTTAAGGAAAAAACAGTACCAAAGTTAACATATATTAAGATAAGAGTTTTCTGTCTTGATGAGAAGTCCCAGATATAAAGCAACATTTCTAAAATGATATCAGAAAAATTATATTATGCATAGATACATTTTAGGAAGATCCTGTGTTTTGTTTCATGGTTGCATGTTAGACTGAGGAGTTGAAGATTCTAAAAATAATCGAAGGCTGAGAATTCATTTGCTTTACCACATTCATAGATAATTTATGGATGGTTTTGCACTTCTCTAACACCCAAGCCTCAATTCACTTTCAAATACACGAAGTGTCATTTGAAGTATACAGTGGGCTCTTAATGAAATTCGCTAGGTCTTATCTTTTAAATGTTTCAGATTCATATTTTAAACTTGGTAAGAGTACCAGAGTAACCTTCATACATTTTCATAGTCTATGAGCTGAACTAAAACTACATGATTTAAAAAAAAAAAAAAAAGAATTTAAGTTCAAACCATATTGCTTTATTACAACAGATACTTGTGTCCTCTATCAAATGCCTTATGAAAAATACCATATTTTCACTTTTTGCAATTTTAGCAAGAGATGTTCATTTGAGAGTAAATGTCATTTTGTTAGTCATAGTTTCTCATTGTCTGTACTTGTAATTCTTTGTTTTTTCTCTTTTTTGAAAAATTTAAGATCTATAGAAGATAGATTAAAAGGAAATACAGTTGAACCTTAAACCACTCAAGTTTGAACTCTGTAGGTCTGCTTATACATGGATTTTTTTATAGTACAATACCACAAAAATATTTTCTCTTCCTTAGTATCATCTTAATAACATTTTCTTTTCTCTAGCTACTTTATTGTAAGAATACAGTATATAACATTAACCCATACAGAATATGGGTTAATCGCCTGTTTATGCTATTGGTGAGGCTTCTGGTCAACAAACAGTAGGTTATTAGTAGTCAGGTTCTGGGGGACTCAAAAGTTAAACAGGGATTTTTGACTGAATAGGAGTCAGTGTCTTTAACCCCTGTGTTGTTCAAGGGTTAGTTGTATACTGATTATCTGTTTAAAAGTTAGATTAATGGTGTAATAAATATTCAAATTTGACTACTATATCCTGAAAATAAACATCAGTCTTTGGGTCCGTGAAGTTAGTTTTACGTAATAAGAAATTACATTTAGATTGATTGGTAATGTAGAATAGCATCCCCTGTCTCTGAAAATTTTCATCTTTGAGTTAAGAGGTCACTAAATGAAGTTGCTCACTGTTGGGAAGCCCTGTTGCCTCCAACGTATGTGCAGTGGGCACAGATCATTGGGATAGAGAAACCTCATCGTTTGCTTTAGAGAAGTTAGCAACCCTGATGAAGACTTGGTTATTGCCCTCCTTACACAGGCTCAGGATTTTCGCTTGCTTGGCTCTGCTTTCACCTTTGCTTCTGGCTTGATACATTAAAAAAAGGAGGCAAAG
The DNA here is from genome assembly GCF_028749965.1 of Puma concolor. Lineage (NCBI taxonomy): Eukaryota > Metazoa > Chordata > Mammalia > Carnivora > Felidae > Puma > Puma concolor. Next base: position 127,329,053 of record NC_141668.1, on the reverse strand, counting down.
AGGATCACTGAGAAGTTGGGTTCTATCGCCACTGCCACATCAATAGTGGAGGTGGTATGTTATGGAAACGTGGAGGATGGATTGTGTCATTGGCCCAAATCTTCGTCCTTTCCTATATTCAAACACATTGCCATGTAACTTTTTAGTTTGTCCAAGTTAAAGATCTTTATTATTCATTGGTGCCTGCCCCTTGGCATTGGGCTTTGCCATGTGACTTGCTTAAAGAAAGACAGACGTGAGAGTGAGCCAGTTTTGTATCAACACCGTAAAAGACTTTTTGTGCCACCACTTGCTTGGCTTCAGCTCTGTCATCTTGATGAGGAAAACATGCCCAGGACAGCCCGCTAGTTGAGGAAAAGGAGTGAACATGTGGTGCACACCCCCTTCCCCCCGCTAAGCTGCTGCAGCCCAAACCAGCCTATATATAATATAAGCAAACGCTTCTTTCTGCTTGCTGCTGAGATTTTTGTCCTTATGATACGTTCCTTTTTATCTTTAGCAACATTCCTGGTTTTAAATTATATTTTGTCTGATTTGAGTGTCAGAGCCCCTCCACTTTACTGTGATGCTGTGGGTATGATCTATCTTTTCCACACTTTTACTTTCATTCTATTTGTATCATGGAACCTAAAGTATATTTCCTTGAGATAGCATTCAGTTGCATCATTTTTTATCCATTCTGACAATCTTTGCTTTTAGATTGGAATGTTTCATTCAATTACATTTAATGTCATTAAAAATATAGTTGCGTTTGTGTCTGCCATTTTTACTTTTTGTCCCTCTACCTTATTGCTTTCTTTTGCATTAACTGAATATTTTCCAATATAGTATTTTAATTTTTAAATGATTATTCACTGTATTTAAAAACCATTGAAATGGTAGCTCTATGATTTACCATATACATCTTAACTTTTCAGAATTAATTTCCTTTTTTACTAGTTTACTTACCGTGGTATACAGAAGCACCACTTCTACGTAGATCTGTTCCCTTCTCCCCTTTTCTGTGTGTTATTGATAATACATTACACTTATTAATGTTACAAATCAAACATTATATTGTTGTATTTATAACTGAACCAACTGCAGTCATTTCTATAGCCCCTTATAGCTTTGGTCCCGCCCTCCTACTCTGTACTATTCTTTGCAAGTATGTTACACATATGTTGCATTGCTGTATTTTTTTTGCCCGGCATTATATACCTGTTATTTAATGCAAGAGCTTTTTAAATCAATTAAGAGACAATATGCTTTTATACTGCCTTTCATATTTACATAATTACTTAAATAGTGGTCTTTTTTCACGTGGATTTGATTTATCTGAAATCATTTACTTTCAGTCTCAAGAGCTTTCTTTAGTGTTTATTGTAAGATAGGTCTGGTACCAACACATTCTCTAAATTTTTGTTTATCTGGTAAAGTTTCACCTTCATTTTATTTATTTATTTAAATAAATTAGGTATATAATGGGTATAATAGAAGCAGAACACACACACACATGTGAGTTGGTGAGGGATGGAGAGAGAATCCCACATAGGCTCTGTGCTGTCAGCTCCAAGCCTCAACAAGGAGGTTGATCTCATGAATTGTGAGATCATGACCTGAGCCAAAATCAAGTCACATGCTTAACCTGCGGAGCCACCCAGGTGCTCCTCACCTTCATTTTTCAAACATAGTTATGATGGATATAGGATTCCTAATAGACAGTTTTTATCTTTAGGCACTTTCAACGTGTTATCCCACTACCTGATTGCCTCCATTATTTCTGCTGAGAAGTTAGCTGTTAATCTTCTTGGGGTCCCCTTGTAAATAATGAGTTATTTTTCTCTTGCTGGTTTTGGCATTTTCTGCTTGTCTCCGACCATCAGCTTTTTACTATGATGTGTTTATTTGTGGATCTCTTTAAATTTATCCCACGTAGAGTTTATTGAGTTTTCCTTGATGTGTAGGTTACTGTTTTTCAAAACCTTTCAGAAGTTTTGGTCATTATTTTATTATTATTTTCTGTTCATTTCTTTTTCTCCTCTACTCTTATATTTCTTTCTTTGTTTTTTTAATTTTTTTTGAGAGAGAGAGAGAGAATGTGTGCACACAAGCAAGTGAGGGGCAGAGAGAGAATCTTAAGCAGGCTCCATGCCCAGCTTGGAGCCTGATGCAGGGCTGGATCTCAGACCATGAGATCACGACCTGAGCCAAAATCAAGAGTCTGATGCTTAACTGACTGAGTCACCCAGGCACCTCTCTACCTCTTATTTTTTTATTCATGTTTGTGTGCTTAATAGATAGTATCCCACATTTATCTGAAGTTCTGTTCACTTTTCTTTTCTCTGCCTTTTAGCTTTCCTGCCTAATCTTGCATAATCTCTATTGATCTATGTTTTTTAGTTCACCAATACTTTCTTCCCTCTGTTCCAATCTATTGTTGAGCTCCTCTCTTGACTTTTTTTAAAGTTTATTTATTTATTTTGAGAGAGAGAGAGAGAGAGAGCACATGCATGAACAGGTGAGGGGCAGAGAGAGAGGGGAAGAAAGAGAATCCTAAGCAGGCTCCATGCTGTCAGCACAGAGCCCAGTGTAGGCCTCTGTTTCATGAACCATGACATCATGACCTGAGCCAAAAATAAGTGTCGGGCACTTGACCAACTGAGCCACCCAAATGCCCCTCCTCTAGTGACTTTTTTAAAAATTTGAATTATTATCATTTTCAACTTCACAATTTCCATTTGACTCCTTTTCATAATTCCTGTCTTTATTGATATAAATTGTCAATTATATCTTCCTTTATATCTGCTTTCCTTTAATTCTGTTAATATATTGATAATGATTGTATTGAAGACTTTTTCTGTTAAATCCTATATCTGGTCATTCTCACCGACAGTTTATATTGCCTGCTTTCCTCCCCCACCCCCAATGTAAGGATCATACTTTCCTGTTTCTGTGCATGTCTCATAAATTTTTGTTGGAACCTGGAATTTTTAGACAATGTGTTGTAGCAACTCGTTCCCCTTCTCTCTTCCTACACCTACTCTCCATGCCAAGGTCCCTGACTTTTTATTTCTTATTTATTTTTAATGACTGCCTGGATGCTTTTAGTGAAGTCTAACCCCTCCCCCAACATGCAATTTGAAGCCTCTGATGTATAGTTCTGGGTGTGCCCATAGTCATCCTGGGATAACAGTGGTTTGGGTAGTGCTCTCCTTCCCTAATCACACCCAGCTGTTAATCTCCACTAATTGGAGAGTTGTTTGCTCTATTGTTTCAGCAATTCTTTAGAATATAAATTGCTCTAGGGACGCCTGGGTGGCGCAGTCGGTTAAGCGTCCGACCTCAGCCAGGTCACGATCTCGCGGTCCGTGAGTTCGAGCCCCGCGTCGGGCTCTGGGCTGATGGCTCGGAGCCTGGAGCCTGTTTCCGATTCTGTGTCTCCCTCTCTCTCTGCCCCTCCCCCGTTCATGCTCTGTTTCTCTCTGTCCCAAAAATAAATAAAAAACGTTGAAAAAAAAATTAAAAAAAAAAAAGAATATAAATTGCTCTATAAACAAATTGAATCAAATTGTATCTCCTTTGAAGGAATAGTTTCTGATGTCAGTGAATTATAATTTTTCTGACCAAAGGAGGGCCCCTATCAATTGTCTTATTCACTGCTTCTCCCCTGCAAATTAGCCAGACTGTAGTCTAGGCTGTATCTTTATTAAATCTACAAATTTCTTCTAAGGTTCCTTTTACCACATCCTCTAGTGTTCTTGAGAGTGCATGCATGCTTAAACTTTTCCACACTCTATTGCAAATGAAGTCTGTTTCTTTGTGAAAATAGGAGCTGTTTTATGGTCTGCTTCTTTCAGATTTTTGCTTCAAGCAAAATCTGAGCTAGGTCTCTGAAGCCTGGGGAGGGGACAATGGCAAATTTCTTTCTAGAGACACCTGCACTCTAGTCACTGAGTACCAAGTGGAGTGGTGGGAAGTGGCCATTGAGATCCTTTTGATTTGCTTCCTCCCAGTGGACAAAGCTGGAACAATTTGTTTAACAGACTAAATAAATTAGTAGTGAATTATATTCCAAAGCAGAAAGTAAATATCCATGAGACCATACTGTTATAAATAAATGATTGAATAGCTAGGTAAATGAGGGAGAAAGGCAAATATCCTATGCAAAAGAATCTCCCATGAAAAGGATTTATGTAAATACTTGACCCTCAAAGAGGTAGAGCATAACTACCTGTGTATTGAGTATGTCCTACATAGTGACTTCCATCTAGAAAGTACAATACCAAATACGGAATGAAAAAGAGTAGCTTTACAGTAGAGAAATCTGAAAATTACTATCTCAGCCAGGTGACCAAAGTGAACATCAGTAATGATGAGTTGTGTTGAGGGTACGTACCCTTGATAGGATATGAAGAAAATGGTGCTTTACTTCTACGGACTTCCTCTCAAAAACCCGTAACACAAATCAAATCATAAGAAAAATATCAGACAAATCCCAATAGAGGGACACCCTAAAAATATAAAATTCTTGAAACTGTCAAAGTCATCAAAAACAAGTAATGTCCAAGAAATTGTCACAACCAAGAGGAGCCTAAGTGGTCAAGACAAGTAAATGTTGTAAGTGGTCAAGACAACTAAATGTTGTAAGTGTGACTAAGTGGTCAAGACAACTAAATGTATGTAATATTGTGGATGAGATCCTGGAAAAGAAAATGGTCATTAGGTAAAAACTAAGGAAATCTGGATAAAGTATGGGCTTGAGTTAATTATACTGTATCATTAATGGTTCATTAATTCTGTCAAATATATCATACTAATGTAAGATGTTAACAGTAGGAGAAAGTGAGTGTGGGGTATATGGGAACTCTCTATACTATCTTCATAATTTGTCTGTAAATCCTAAACTGTTCTAAGATATAAATTTTATTTTAAAAAGAAGTGAGGAAATGACCTTCAGTACTGTTCATATCTGTGGGAAGGATATCCTAGTATGATGGATCAGCTACTGCTAAGATAGAAATATGTCTTGTGTGCTTGAGGCACAAAGAAGCAAAAAATGTTGTTGGAGTGGAATGAACATGGGAAAAGTAATATTAGGAGAGGTTAGAGAGGTAACAGAGGAGGGAAGGAAACAGATTATTTTATGATTTAGAGGCCACTTCAAGGACTTGGATTTTACTATGCCTGCACAAAAGGAGATGTTGGTGTTTAGGAAAGGATTATTGGCTGTTGTGTTAGGGAGAAACTGGAAAAGGTCAAAGAGAAGCAAGAATAGAAGCAGAGATAGTGATTACAATAGTGTAATGGAGAGTTGATACTGTTGGCAGTGGGGACAGGGAAAAATATTTGACTTTGGATATGGACAGCCAGCAGAATATTTTCACTGCCTATGTGGTGTGAAAAAAAAAAAGATATATCAAGAATGACTCATTTAGGGGCGCCTGGGTGGTTCAGTCGGTTAAGCGGCTGACTTCAGCTCAGGTCATCATCTCGCGGTCCATGAGTTCGAGCCCCGTGTCGGGCTCTGTGCTGACAGCTCAGAGCCTGGAGCCTGTTTCAGATTCTGTGTCTCCCTCTCTCTGACACTCCCCCATTCATGCTCTGTCTCTCTCTGTCTCAAAAATAAATAAACGTTAAACAATTTTTTAATAAAAAAAAAGACTGACTCACTTTAGGGGGTGCCTGCAAAGATTGACTTGTCATTAGCTATGACATAATTGAAGAAGGTATTAAGAGAAAGATTAGAAGCTCAGATTTGAGCATGTTTGGCTTGAGATATATATTAGCATCCAAGTAAGAAGTATCAAATAAGCAGAGGAACAAAGAAATCTGGAATTCACCAGTGAAATCTAAGCCATAAATATATTTTGTGAATGGTTAACATGCAGATAGTGTTTAATGCCTTTAGACTATATGATGTCACAAGGGGAGTAGATAGAGAAGTCTAAGCAATGATTCTTGGAGTAATCCACCATTAAGAAGTCAGGAAAAAGAGAAAAAGGTATAGAAAGAGCTGCCAATGAGGGAGAAGGAGGAGAAGAAGTGGAAGAGGAAGAAGAAGAAGAGTGGGGGTGGATGGAAAAGAGGAAAAAAGAGAGAGAGAAAGAGATCTAGTATGCCAAGAGAAGGAAGTATTTCTGGGAAGAGGGTTCTCTGCTCTGGCACTTGTTGCTGCTGGATCAATAAGATGATGAGAGTTGACTTTGGGTTCAATAAAAGCAAATCATGCCTACCGGAACTAGCCAACTTTGGTCATGGAGAGAGTAGTAAAGGGTAAACATCTCATTGAGCCAAAGTATGTAAACTATTTCAAGAAACTATATGGCAGCAAATACAATAGCAGTAACTAGAACAATGCAAGTTTGGAGGGGAATAACACCATATGTATACACTGATTAGCGTGATTCAGTAGGGAGAGGACAACAGTGAAAATTAGAGAGGGAGGGGATTTGCTGGTGTGATGGTTCTTAGTAGATGAAAAGGCTTGGCACCATGTACACATTTTGAGGATTAGTCTTAACTAGGAGTATGGACAATGTACCTTTATTAAGAGGAATAAATGGAAGCAGAGAATGTAGGTACAGTTGCTCCTGGGGGTGAAAGTTTGTATAAGTACTCTTCTATTGCTTCTATTTCCTATTACCAGCACTCATTATTCAATCCTCAGCAACTACTCAGAATACGCAATAGGAAATTAATCAGTGGTTTAATGGACTCATGAATGATTGGAACCAAGTCTCCATGGTATCTTGAATAGTAACCTGTAGTCAAGATTCTCTGATGTAGTTCATTGGGAAAAAAAAAAAAAAAAAAACTGTTCATAAGAAAAAAAAAATTACAAAGGCATTCTTAAATGAAATTTTTTCATCAAGCATCATAGGTGAAGGAGACAAAACTCATGAACAATGCCCAAAAAGAAAAAGAAGAAAGAAGGGAAGAAAGGAAGAAGAAAAAAATGAACAACAACAAAAAGGAAGAAACCATGTACTTTCTTGTATATGTCACATTTTTAGCCTTCCCTCTGCCTTTAACTTCACCTGCCTTTGTCTACATGCACCTGGGGTGGTGCTTTATTACTATCATAATCTATGATGCTTCCTTGGGACCTCAGCCAGGTCTCCATCTATAAAAGTTTCTAGGTTTAGAATAACTATGTACTAAATTCTCCTATTTGGTATCGATATACCCGGCTACATGAGTGCTTGATTATACTCTCACTCTTTGTTTATTTGCATGTCCAGAATGTGTCAAGACATGTCTATAATAGAGGCCAAATCTTGGAAAACCCAATTAAGGGAAAGTTTATTTGAATCTCTTCTGGATAGAGACATGTTTAGTCTGAAGTCTTGTGTTGACCTGTGCCACTTGGCTGATCAGAATTATTTCTGGAGGAATATGGGACATAGTATTTTAATTTAGGCAACCCTGAGTGAAGTAAACAACAACAGCAACAACAGTCAGAAATTTGGAGAAGGTTAACAGAGCTGTCCCTGGCTGCTGCTTGCATCCCCAGAGTCCCCATGCTCTGTGCTGTGACTGCTTCTGTGGCATGTGGTGCAGCTTGCTTCTGTGATGATTAGAGTGACAGTAGCAACTGGGTGAACGTTACTGTAGTCACAGCTGCTTCTGCTAATATCTAAATCCCCAAACCACAGAGAGATGCCTCCCAGGGATTATAGGATGAAGAGCGACCATTCTGATGGGTATAATTGAGAGCAGAATGTCCTTTCGAATTCTGTACAGTCAGAAGCAGTGATAACAGATCCACCTTAAAATGACCTGAAAAACTGGATGCATAGATTCAGATGTGTTTGGTGAGCAAGGGGGAAAAAGGCTTAAGTGAAGAGATTGAAAGAGAAGAGAGGTAGCCTTGGGCCGGGCTGCAACATCCTCTCTCCTTGGAAGGAAAGAATGAGGCAAAGGTGATATGTCCCTTCTTAGCAGAAGGAAAGCATTTGAGAGGTTTCAAAAAGGAGGAGCTTTCCTCTAACATGTAGTGCTGAAGGCCAGGCTTGAGGATTGGATAGGAGTGTTATGTAAGGCACTACACGTCCTGGAACACTGGCTTCTGAGAGAGGAAAAAATGGATTGTGACCTATTTTTGTTACTTGATAGCTGTGTAAATCATAGGCAAGTTATTTACTTCTTAAAACCTCCATCTGTAAAATGGAGCTCAAAGCACCAGTTCAACCTAACTGAAGAAACATTGAATGGTTCACTTGAGGCAGTGTGTGAAAAGCTCTTTGAATGATATGCTATGATAGGGTCTAATAGTATGACCATGGATTTGAATCATACTTCTTTTAAATCTTTCTCTCTCTCTCTCTTTTTTTCTTTTCCACTTACTGACAGTATACCCCTGAACAAACTAACTTTACCTCTCTAAGCCCCATGCTTCCAAACTGAAAAATGGGGAAATGGGGAAGCTAATCGAGCTCCCTTCATAGGATTATTATGAGGATTAAGTAAAATAATCTGTCAAAAGTGTTTACCATAATGCCTGCAAAAAGTAGTAATTATTATTACTAAATGGTAGTTATTGTTCCAATAACACTAGTGACATTTCAGTTTTCACTTAACCTGGGTGAAAACAAAAATTGTAGAACATGTTTTGTTTGTGAAAAGGGAATGGTCCCTTGGGGAAATGCTTCCTGCTCTTGCTGCATCAGAATCCTGGGCAAAGTTTCAGGGGTAAGCTACTCTGTATGGGCTTTTTTTCTCCATGGCTCCCAGACTTTATTTCTGAACCAAGAGAATCTGTTTTCATTATAACCTGTTTGGGGAAAACTTTTTTTTAATATTAAAATCCTCAAGAATTTCAGTTTTCTTGCACTAAATTGAACCATGGTATATTCCACAGTAAAGGTATTACTTTACTTTTTTTAATAAAAAGTATAAGGGTATTGAATGAACCAGTAGCTAACTGAGCACCTACTGTGTTCCAGCAGTTGTGCTGGAAAAAGTATTATAAATAAACATATGTGCCTTTAGGCCCTAAGATCTATAGCATCATCCACATACAAATTAGGAGGTAAAATGTACAAAATATGGTTGGATTAAAAAAATAATTAATTATTGGGACACCTGGGTGGCTCAGTCAGTTAAGCGTCTGACTTCAGCTCAGGTCATGATCTCATGATTCGTGGGTTCAAGTTCTGTGCTGGGCTCTGTGCTGACAGCTGGGAGCCTGGAGCCTGCTTTGGATTCTGTGTATCTTTCTCTCTCTTTCTCTCTCTCCCTCTCTCTCTCTCTCTCTCTCTCTCTCTCCGCCCCCTCCCCTGCTCATACCCTGTCTCTATCTCTCTAAAAAATAGACATTTAAAAATAAAACTTTTTTTAAAAATAATGAATTATTTTGTTGAAAGTAACATCAGTGAGATGTTTGTAAAAGATTGAGTCATGAAAAGAAGGGCTCTTTACATTTGACATCAGGAATTACCTCAAATCTTTATTTGAGCACTCTTAACTTTGCCTAGGCTGATAGAGCAGTAGACAGTAATCAGTGAGAAATATTTCCTGATGCTCACTGCCTTTTATGAACATCATCCTACCTTGCAAATGTTCAGTCTTCGTGCTCTGTGGACTAGCTACCCAGTGGGGCTGCCTGGTTGGCCCATTAACTCTGCTCAGTGCATGCTTTATCATTGCTAAATAGCCTCAATTCCCAATTACAGGGTAATGGCATCATTAGTTTTGCCATCATTATTTACTCATAGTGATAAGAAACAGAAAATATTGTAGAAAATTGGGGAGAATCTGCACACTTCAGAGCCCTGATTCATATGAACATATCATATGCACCTGCACGCCTCAGTTCATTAACAGAAACAGAAACTCTCTTTCTGATGCTCATGGTTACTAATAAAAATCAATTGCAATTGAAGGAGAAAGGAATAGGGAATAGCCATGTGACCTTTTTCCATTTCTGATGACCCAAACAGAAGCCACATCAAGGAAAGTTCACACTTAAAATATTTCTTTTTCCTGACAGAATTTCTCACATCTTAGAAGCACATTCTTAAGACAAAAAGAAAGAGAGAGAGAGAGAGAGAAAGAAAGAAAGAAAAGAAAGAAAAGAAAGAAAGAAAGAAAGAAAGAAAGAAAGAAAGAAAGAAAGAAAGAAAGAGTACCATTTTTCAACACATTTATCTCAGAAAAACTCCCCTTCATCTTGCTTTTACTGGAATAATATTTTCTAAATTTAAAAAAAAGTATTTTTTTGACATGTGACTCTAACATTAACACCCATCAAGAAAGAAAACTGTTAAAAGTTTATTTCTCCTTGATTTGTAAGGTATTCCATTTTTTTCCAAATTGTATTTAATTTATTATTTTTTAATTTACTTATTTTGAAAGAGAGAGAGCAGGGAAGGGGCAGAGAGAGAAAGAGAGAGAGAGAAACACAAACAGGCTCCACAGGGTCAGTGCAGAACTCAATGCGGGGCTCAAACTCAGAAACTGTGAGATCATGACCTGAGCCAAAATCAAGAAACAGATGCTCAACCAACTGAGCCACCCGGGCGCCCAAGATACTTCATTTCTAATGAGAAATGTGTTTTGGTGTTTATGATTGTTCAGTACATAAGTAAAACCACTAATTTGGCTTTACGTTTATACTACCCTCATAACTGAACTTTCCAGAGAGTGTTTTATTCTACAGGGAGTGCTGTTCATTAGTGTGGCATATTTTTATCATCACCATCATCATCATCCCATTTTTGTAACAATTTGCAAATTAAAGCACTCTGAGATGTCTTCCTATGATTCTCCCAACCACTCCGTAGTACAAACAGAGTAGACGTGGTGTCCATTTTCAGTTGAGGAAATGAAACCGCTTGTCTTGTTGTATCAGTCAATTGTTGAACTGACTCGTTTAAATATCACTTTGTCAGAGTTCTATCCATCCCTCTCTATATATTTACAAGGATAATTTTAAACTTTGGAAAGTTTATTTTGGATTGTTTTTGTCCTTGTTACTATTTCTTAACACGTTGGCTTTCTGTTTGCCTACTGAGTGCTTTTGCAAAATCATAAATTGCAGTCCCAAGACGTTTCTTTGTGCTATGCTTAGCCATCCACTGGCCTCACTACTTTTTTTGCTCCAGTTCTTATTTGCTGCTTCCTACAGCTCAATTTTGTGATATGTTTGTTCTGAATGTTCTCTTTGTTCTTCCTCTTTCTGGCTGTGAGGGGCCACTTTAGGCATGGTGTATTTTTTTTTTCTTGCTGCTTATTTGTGTACTGGCCAGCATGCAGACAGCTTTCACAGTGCCAAAAAGCAACCTCACTGAAGCAAATCAACAACCTGTCTTCCAGCTCCCGAATGGAGAAGGCTTAATTTGAGACATTGTCTTGAGCTTCTATCTGCTATGGGGAGGCAGAGAGACCAAGAAAAATCACATCAGCCAATATAGTTTTATTGTTCCAAAAACACGTTATTTCAAAATGAATGTTTTAAGTTTTTGAGGATAATTGTATGATATTTTTCTCATCTTTTTGAGTTTAAACTATTGATTTGCCTAAAGCAATCTTTTCTGTCTTACACATTTCTGTGAATCAGTACTCAAGGCATAAAGGGATCTAAGGAGGACCTGAGAAGTTTATGTTGGTAGAGTCACTCAGCCATGGTGTATAGAGTTTGAGCTCACATTTTGCTATTGTTTTGTTATTGTTGTTGTTTCTCTAACATTCTCAATTCTATTTTTGACATTTCAGATTATTAATTACTTTCTGCATACATGAGAAATTAACTGTCAATGAAGCATTACTGAATGGCTGTTTTTATGTTTGGTCTACATGCTATTGTCATTTCTATTTTTGCTCTTTTAGTTAAGGTTTAATTCAAAGAAAAAAAAAACTACTTTAACACAATCACTGCCCTTTATACCTTTCTAAAAATTCAACAAGAATTTCTTTAAAGAAGCAAAAAAATGCAAAACACATTGCTCTTTGACTTTGCTCCTTATTCTATAAAGTTTCATGAAGATATTCTTATTGTATGACTAGCTTCATTCCCAGGGATGCAGAGAAACAACTGGTTTTGTCTAGAAGATGTAAAACCTTTCTATATTTATGAATTATAATGAACAAGTTCACCTCATTGGAGAATTGTAATAAATTATTCCTGATTTTTCATATGAGCACTGATAGCGTTAAGCTTAGGAGGTAATATCTTAGGAATTGACTTTTATATCATAAAATGCCCATTTGGTTCACTTGTGAGGCTTATTTTAAGACAGGTGTCCACATTGTTATAGAGTGCCTTTTGAAAATTTATGAATTGCAGGTATATACCTGGGGATATCTGAGTAGTTTAACAAGTTCTCTTTATAATATTGGCTTCCATGCTCCTTTTATTCATGTTTCATTTAAAGGAGCATTACAGTACAGGGAATAACAATAGTTTAATAGTTAGCCATAGTGATTAAATTTGGACAAACCTGAGTCAAAATTCTAGCTCTGCTACTTACCAGGCTTGTGCCCTGTCACATTCATCAATCCCATCCTATGACCTGAACTGTTGTGGGAGTTAGGTGAAAGAGATGTCTGTAAAGTGCTTAGTTATTGAGGGTTCCATGTATAGTAAATTTTGTTATTATTTTTGTTACTATGGTTATGTTTGTAGTTATGGTGCCTTTAGATGTCATTGGCATAAAATAGATAGATATGTTTATCTCAGGAGAAAAAATTTTAAAATTTTGAAGTCTCGGAAAAATACACAGACACTTGAAGAGAAAGTCTGTTTAAAGAACACTTTATTTGATCATCTTGCTATGTTTAATCTAAAAGTCTCCAGCATAGTAGGGATTGTTAGTCTTTTGGATTTTTCCTTCTCCAACCTTATTTTTCTTGAAGTGAACATTCTCACCAAGTGCCCAGGTACTCAGTATTCCCTGACAAACATATTTCCTTCTTAGAGTATCTGATAATAGAAGATGCCTCTTCTGATGAGGTTTGGGGTGATGGTGAGGTCCGTGAGGTTCAGAGCTGACAGCCAAGAAAGAATTCTTAAAGGTGTCTTTGGTACAAAAAGTGATTTTATTAAAGCATAAGGACAGAACCCTTGGGCAGAAAGAGCTGTGCTGGGTGTGAAGAGTGACTATTTTATACTATGGGGCTGGAGGAAGTAAAGTCAAAAGGGAAGTTTCCAAAGAAATTTTCATATTCTAAGGACTCACAGATTACTGGAGGCCTAGCTACTGTCAAGCCAAGGTTGTTTTTCCCTCTAGCAAGGTATTAACATTAAGACAGTAGGGAGTTCCTGGACTTGAGGCTGTTGATGGGATTGTCTTTTTCTTGTAAACTGGTGAAGAGTCTTATCAGTTTAACCATTTGTTTTTCTGTCCTTTCCTGTATTTGGGTAGCCAGGAGTGTCCAAGGAATATCACACATTTCACACATATTGGGGAGGTGGGGGCAGGTGTGCTAGTTTGTACTTTGTCCTCAGCCTGCCTTATGCTCCCTTATCATCTTCAATTTGAATCATGCTCTCTCTTTAATTGACTCTCGTTCTATATATGAAAGTCATATAAAATAAATTTATTCTGAGTTCCATCTGATGAAACTTTAGATATGATTTTGAAAACAGCTATTAAATCTCTCCTTCATGTCTTCTCTTTTTATATACCATGCTTTCTAATTTAAAATGATTTCTAGTCAATTCACCATTTCAGTACATTTATACTGAGTGTGTTCAAGTTTTCACAGAAGTAGGCACAATGCCTAAGAAGTTCATGATAGAGAATCCCATCTAGCAGCCATCTCTCCTTCCTTTCTTCTATTTTCCTGGTCACAACATCCTGCCAATTACATCATGCCACTGGCCAATGAAAGAAGAGTTGCATTTTCTTTTTCTTTTTAAAAATTTTTTAAATATTTATTTATTTTGAGAGAGAGAAACAGATTTTAAGTGCAGAGGGACATAGAGAAAAGGAGACACAGAATCTGAAGCAGGCTCCAGGCTCCAAATGTCAGCACAGAGCCTGACTCTGAGCTTGAAACACACAAACTGTGAGATCCTGACCTCATTAGAAGTGGGACACTTAACCTACTGAGCCATCCAGGCACCCCTGCATTTTCTTATACATTTAAATTACCTTACTCGAACCACATTCCCACCACAGTTTCAATGGTCCAGTTGTTGATTTCATGCCCCAAACTGTATAGTTATCCATTATATTTTTTTTTCATTATTACATTTGGTCAGTTGAAATCTTTTTTTTCCACAATTTGATTCATTCCTGTAAGGGATTTGCTATACTGGAACAAATTTAGCAAATCTATAAGTGACATTACAATCTTACCCCACATACCATTTGAGGTCTATTATCACTTCTTTTACACAATAATATAAACATCTAGAAACCCCCTTGACAGAAGAGGATATAATTGACTAATGAATAAGAATCTTTACTCCCTATTCCTTGACTTCAGCCCACATTCTTTCCCTCTCTGATCTTTTGGAATGCAAAATCAGAAAAAACAATCCTGAAAAGGTAAGAGAAAAAGGAGAAGGGCTGGAATTTGTCTGAGTATAAGGGGATTCATAAAAGGAGTAAGGAGTAAGAGAGGTATATATTGGAAATAGTTCTTAATTACTTACGTTGGTCACATTGAGATGCTTTCTTGTGACTCCTGCAGAAACAATATATGTCAATTCCAACTTGCATGATTATCCTACACATATTGTTCCATTTTACTGTCAGAAAACCATTTTTAAAACATTTTCAAATGTGTTTTTAAGTCAACAAAGTTCCTATCTGCTGGGAATTTTTTTCCCACTTGATAGATCCATGAACTTATACCAAGAAATAAGACATCAACCTAAATAAATAGTTAAATTTAGGCAAGCACGAATTACCACAAATTGAGGTTATTCAGGAAGAGCAAAGGAATTGCAATTCAAGAAACACAGGCTGGGAGCAAGCTACTGTGAGTCTTTTGAGGGTTTGAGGTGGACTGTATTTAAGGGCAAGGAGTGCAAAAACAAGGAAGTCCAGCCAGAGTCCAAGCAATAAGTTCATTGGCTTGAAGATAGAGATTCTTGGTGGATGTTCGTTGATCAGGGGACAAGTTTTCATCTGCTATAAATCAGGCGTTTGGGAAAAATCAGTCTCTCAGTTCTTAAGTTCTGTTCTTTTGAGGGTGTATGTGTGATATTTTTCCATTTTATACCCTTTGGTTCCATTTTAGATTAAAATAATTTCACGAAGGGCATGATGCTATCTGAAGAATCATGGGTCATTTTGTCTATCCTTTTAACTTCAAACAAAAGTATATCTAATTTGTATATAAGCTAAATTTAAGATATTTAATATCTTTGTTTTGTCATTTTGAAATGCAAATGAGTTTCAGTAAATTTACTAATAGAGTTTATGGGTGTTTGCACTAAAAATTAAAACTTGAGACCAGAGACCACTTGAATATAGAAGTGCTTTATACATGGACAGGTTTGAATAAACAATTTTTAGTGACTTATACGCAACAGTTAGTTCTATCAGCTGTAAAAAGACTTGAGTAGACACAAAATTGCAAGAACAAACCTGTTTCCCTTTAATAAATTTCCTTTTCTTTTCTTTAATACGCTTAAATTTAAGTGTTAAAATAATTAAATAGATTTTACCCATGGAACCACCTTCATGCAGACCAACAAACACATGATGTACAATGTGTCTAAGGGGCACAGTGATCTGGAAAACTGAAAACAGTGGCTTGGGATTTAGTCACAATGAATGGTTTAATATTGTTCAGCATTGTCCCTTTTATTTGCCTATGTAGATATAGCTAGTATCACTGTTTTTTTTTTTTTTTTACCACATAAACACATATAGTAATACATGCATGTAGTAATGAAAACATGCGATCATTATTTTTTTATATGTAAAATATGTATGTATTGCACACTATTTACAATTAAGGTGATTTTCTAATTCTTTTTTTTTTTATAAGTTTTTACTTATGTATTTTTTAGTAATCTCTACACCCAATATGGGGCCCAAACTCAAAACCCTGAGATCAAGAGTCGCATGTTCTTGTAAGTAAGCCAGCCAGGGGCCCCTACCTCTTATCTTAAAATGCTCGGAGCAGTTTAGTTCCCTGAAAGATGCTGTATTTGCTATCATATTTAAAGTTCCCCCTTTTCACTTCTTGTTTCTGTTAATATGACCCTGGTCAAATTAACTTCACATCTCAATGTCTTCATATCTTAAGTGAGAGGATTAGTGTAAATGATCTCTTCTCAATCAGTTTATGATTGGAAGATACCATAGTGGGTATCTAGTTGTTGAAAACTGGAACAGAACCAAGAGTTCAGGTTTGTTTGTTTGTTTTTTTAATAACAAAAAAAAATTACAGTTCAGTGCCACTTTTTCAAAGTGACGTCTTGTCCTCTAGTATGAGAATTGATGATATCAATCTGTAAATGAAGAAAAACAAATCAACAGAATTCTCTGACACTAATTGACCCATTGTCTATATTAGCATCATAATTTTATTATGGACATTTTGGAATAATGTCAGCATAACTACCAAAGAGAAGGAGCCTAAGGCAGGATGTGACAGAGAAAAGAAACTGCTTTAATTGTGAAAGAATCAGCAGGTACAGAGGAAGAAAACCAAATTATTCCTAGCATAAGCAATATATAGTAGAAATAAATGAGCCATGGGAAAATAAGAGGTACTTAGAGTAAATTGCTCAAAGACCTTAGAACCATCATAACCAGCCTAACGCAATACAGAAGAAGGGGGTTGGCTATAAATCTCCTCTATTAATTTTATTGCAAGCCAACTGTAAATCCTCTCTTAAGTTTCTTAGGATGAAAATCATGTTTTGAAAATATTTCTATCCATCACTTCTGCGCTAACATAAAGGAATAATTTTGTTGGATAAAAATTAAGAAAAGAAGATGGGGCAGCATGCCTGCCCTTACATATGATCATGGATACACTAGATTTATTTATAAGAACAGCTAGAGATGAAGTTGGGCACAATTTCAAATGAGAAATGCCTTTTTTATTTCCCTTACATTTGTACCTCTCTTACTTTCCAGTCTCGCTGTACTGGTAGTTTCATGATACCTAAAACTCTATATGGATTATTTTTTGCCCAACTGAAGTTTCACATGCCTTGTGTGACCTTCCCTCTGCTCCCAAACTTCACAATACTTCTCAAATAATTTCCTCTCATACCTTTATGGTATGAATGGTAAGATTTATTCAGAGACTTTTTTTCCCAGCAATTATTATTAGCTGGGCAAGGATCCAGGACCTGGACACAGCAGAGAATGGAACAGCCCATATCCTGAAGGACCTTTAGGATTAATAAGACCATATAGGTTATAGGACTATTGACAATGTACAAATAACTATAAGTGTATAGTAGATGGCAATAGTGCTAACTGGAAACATGAAGCAGGATAAAGGGGATAGAGAAGAAAGGAATAGAAGTAGTGTTCTCTAATGTAGAATGTTATGCATTTGAAAGGGATTTGAATGACAACAGGATATGTGAAGAAAGAATAATTAAATACAAATGGATGATAATTTCCAAGGTTTTGAATGTCATGGAACAGCAAGGAAGCCATCAAGACTGGAGCAGAGTGGGTAAAGGGAAAAGAGTGGGAAGTGATACTGGAGACATAGCCAAGGCTAGAGCATATAGGATCTTGGAGGTTGAGGAGTTTGGTTTTTTGAGTGAAGTCCCGACAAGGTTTTGGATGGAATATTGATACTGTCTGGTCATATAAGGATCTCTCCTGCCAGTGTGAAGGGGATAGAGTGCCAGGGAACCAGAGCAGAGAGAAGCAGAGAGAACAATTGGTAGGCGATTTCAGTGATCCAGGCAAGAGATGACTCTGGCTTGGATCAAAGTATTAACAATGGAGTGGTTAGTGATGATTGGATTTTGCATACTTTTCCTTTTTTTGGTGGGGGGGGGAGAGTAGGGGAGGGGAGGAGCAGAGGAAGAGGCAGAGAGTAAGGATCTTAAGCATGCTCTACACCCGTGGGGGGGAGGGGGAGGGCTCAATGTCAGGACCTGAGCCAAACTCAAGAGTCAGTGACTTAGCTGACTAAGCCACCCAGGTGCCCCAGAATTTGCATACACTTTGAAGGAAGAACTAATGCTGTGTTTTTTTGAAGAGAAGAGGAAGAGAGAAGCTGGAGATTCAAAGATAACTCCAAGCATTTGCCCTGAGCATGTGGAAATCTTCCATTTCTTGAATTTGGCAGTATTCTGCAGTCATTGAGCAGATTTAAGTAGGAATCGGATGGGTAGAGAAAACCATGCCTCTGGGCTGCTCTCAGACTTTCTCTGCTATCATTCTCTTTATTTACTTTGCTCCAACAAAACTAGCTTTCTTGCTGTTGCTTGAATGTAATGAGCATTTTCCCTCCTTAGAAGCTTTACATTTGTTCGGTTTGGGGAAAATTATGCTCAGGATGCCTGTTAGGCATCTACATGGAGATGTTGTGTGGGCATTTGGATATCCTAGATGAGAGTTTAGGGGAGAGGTCTGGGCTACAGGCAAACATTTAAGAGGAAACAGATAATGAGACCCCTAAGGAGCAACCAGTTACATAAGAAGAGACTAAAGGAAGAGCAGTGACCAGGAAGCCACCAAAGGGTTTCTAAAGGGAAGGACCGATAAACAGTGTCAAATTCTTTTAAGGGGTCCACAAGATAAGAGAACGAATTATGAATTTGATAGCTGTTTCATTCACCTAGTAAATTCTTGACCCTGATGCCACCTGAGAATTCTGCCATTTTCTAAGACTAAGGCAAAATGTCACTTTATCTCTGAAGTCTTCCCTATATCTGTAATGTTTGGTTTATTCCTCAACCTCGAAAAAAAAGTTCTTGGAAATCAATGACTTGGATATGTTCTTCTGTAAAAAAAAAAAAAAAAAAAAACCTCACAGCAAATGGCTGGTATATTTTCGAAGATCAGTAAACAAAAATTTAGGTAAAAGAAATAAAGGAGGGAAATAGGGATGGTGAGAAGGAAGGAAATTTCTAGAATGAAATGTTTTTCTGGATCTTACTCTTTTAGCTTGGATATTGCTAAGTGACTGGTTAATATAGAAATTAATTTCAAGTAAGACATTAATGCCTAACAACTGTCATTATATTATATTTTTCTCCCAATAAAATATGGCTTTTATCAGGGAATTCCTGGAGATAAGGATTTTTTTAACCAAAAAAACTAAACTATAATCTTGCAACAGTTTAGTAAGCTAGAAAGATCTTTCCTTCCACCTTCATATCCTTCTTGAAGATGGCCATTCACTTTTGGTTTGTAGCAATTGCCTGATAATTGCTATTGAGAATATCTATCATACTGGCTTAAGGAGTAAAAATTGCTGTTATTAATTAGCGAAATCTGTTGGTCATTGCCATTATATCTGCTTGCATTTGCCAAAATAAGAGCAGCCTCAAACTGAAATATCAGGGGTTTGCTATTTGGAAATAAAAGCGCTAACTGCAAATGCGTGAAATGCAGGAGGTAGAGATTATTGGTGGAAAAGGAAAATAAGGCTCTGTAGCAGTTCAGTTTAGAGAGAGTAAGAGGACAAAAATGAAGTCACTGGCAGGTGGAACGAATTTTAAGAGTTGAATAAATTATAACAGATATTGAAGGCATACTTAAATCTCTGTTCAAGGAATACTTATCTAGGTCACTTTGTGCTATTTCTCCTGGAGAAAAAGTTGAATATTTTGTGAAAATCCATCAACTCCCTTAGGTCTGTAGAATAGTGGTTCTTAATTTTTTCTGACTCTCACCACTTAGGAAGAACAAAAGTCCTAAGACAAATATAGGCGAGAGAATGAACTACAGAGACCAGTATCCCAGTTTTCATTTTCCACTGGGAATAAATAATGAGTTATAAGAACAGAGAGAGTTGCAATGGCAGGTAATAGTCCCATAGAAATTAAAAGCAAATGATGACTAAAAGTAAACACATATATTAGCAATTAAAAACCATGACGTGTCCAACACCACAATGATCATAAAGTTACTAAAAATTGTGAACATTTCAATTGCCTATGTAAGCTATTTGCAGTAGTGCTAAATATCCTCCATAAACTCTAAAAATTCTTTAATTTTAATTAATATACTTAACAATTCTGATAATTCACTGAGGTTACTAGAAAGCAGTCCTTTGTCATAGGTTATTTTATAATGATAGTAATCACAACAACCATTATTTTTTAATGATTATGTTTCCGGCACTGGACTATGCCATATATTCATTAGCTCATTTAATCCTCATAACATCTCTAAGAGGCACATACTGTTTCCTTTTCTTCCCATTTTGCAGAAGAGGAAACAAAGATCTAGAGAAATCGAATACCTTTCCACAGTCACAATTGTGGTACTAGTATTCAAACCTGGTCATCCGAGTCACGGAAACCTTTACTTTTTAATCAGTACTCTGTTTTGCATCCTTGTCTATCTGAACCAAGTTTTTTTTGTCTTCACTTGGTTTAGATGCCAATTTAGAATCCACCAAGAGGAGCCTTGTAGCCTTCTGTCCATCCTTTGGGAAACACTGCTTTAAAGTCTGTTTACTATCCTGTCAGGGAGAGCTCACAAACAGTATTCGGTGGCCTTGAGTTCTTGCCAAGATTCTGAACTTTGCCACTGAGGGACTCCTCATTGAACTTTCTTTGACAAATACTGATTTCTGCTTTATTTTTATCTGAAGTGCATAGGGATTATTGATGATGTGTATTAAACTTTTTAAAAGGCTTGGTTTTGAGATTATTTGCTAGTATGTGGAGCTGGACTTAAAAAATATATTTTTTAATCACCATTTTACTGTCATTTCTTCAACTTCCTGCAGCTGATCTTGTGGAACCCATTTAGAGGAATAAATGCAGCCATTTTTATGTCTGCATGATGATTACTTTTATAATTTCCAGTAGGAAACAGAGAAGCTATTTATTGGTCTCTAGAACTTAAACATTTAAAAGGAACCTACTGCTATATTTATCATCCTTTACAGGAAATGCAAAGCTCTTCAAGACAGACAATGAACAGACGGGTTCATAAAAGACATTGCAAATTTAATAAGCTACACTATCTTTTGCTGATTCCTATTTACTATGCATGCAAATGGGATTTGGTTGGCTTCTCTTTTTATATTTTGTAACTGGAATTTTGAGAGAAAGAATAAAGAAAAAACAGTTTGAGGTCCATGTCTCAGGAAGTTATATTTTCAATTAATTTTTCAGCCTCTTTTAGCACTGTCTTAATAAGAATCATTCCTCTTTAGGTGTTTTAGAGAATCACCACCTTTGGAGATTAGTCAGAGAATCACATGTGTATATGGTTATATAACAGTGAAAACAATTGTTATATCTTGAATATATAAGTATATTTCTATTTATATATGTATATGTGTATGTGTGTATATACCTATTATATGCCTTCATATATATGTATGTATGTATCTATACCTTTTTCCAACAAGAGTGAAAACCACTTCCACATAAACCTCTAATTTCTGATTCAATTTCACGTACATGGAATCTGTCTTTTAGTACTTAGCTCCCTGGTTTTTATTCACCTTTGGAACTAGCAAATTTCAAGAGAGAATTTTGAATACAGTATGTCAACAAACAATTGATACCAGTGCATATTCCTTTTCTAAATATTTTATCACACAGCAATTTATTTTGTTTAATGTTTTTTTTTTTGGATTGACTCTGACAGTTTTACCAGCAAGATTCCAGAACCTCTCCAACTTGCATTCTTTTTTGTCTTGTTCATGTCATGCATTCTTTATCATTTATGCAGAAAACCCTGACAGATATTTATGATAAAACATTTTCTTTAAATTTATTTTCTTAGTAGTTTTTTTCATTTTAAACATTCAAAATTATTGCAGTCATTTTTTTGTTGACTGTGACTGTCAAAATCACATATTTTATGAATTAATGTTGTAAAAAAAAGACATCAGTTGTCTCTTAAAATTTTCCCAAAATTGATTGATTATTAATATTAAAAATGAGGGTCATGATAAGAGTTTAAAAATTTTACAGTATTATCTGTCAGTCATTTTTAGTGTGGCTTCTGGGTA
Source organism: Puma concolor (assembly GCF_028749965.1). Classification (NCBI taxonomy): domain Eukaryota; kingdom Metazoa; phylum Chordata; class Mammalia; order Carnivora; family Felidae; genus Puma; species Puma concolor. The sequence continues at coordinate 127,306,988 of NC_141668.1, read as the reverse complement.
ATAAATTCTAGTATCTTTCCTTTAAATACTAAAATAATATCTTAAATATTACTCATTTTATATATAGATTTGTGTGTGTGTGCATATACAGTTTGAAATAATAATCTGAAAATAAATGATTATCATATTAATCAACATGGCCAAAATGATATTTGTGTATGTGTGCACGTGTGTTTGTACACACAAAATTTAAAAATATATGCTAGTATTAAAGAAAATTTTGATGAAAAGGAAATTACTCACTAGCCCTCTAAATAAATTTTAGAAATAAAGTTCAATGTAATGGACGGGATTAGATTGTGATTTCAATGAACTTTAATGGGTGACAAATGGCTGAATCCCCAGTACATATTTGGAAAATTTGCCCCTTCCTGGCTTAACAAAAGAGGCAGTGTGTAATTACCATAATTACCAGCTCTTTAAACTGATTATTTCCATTTTGTTTATATGGTACTTTTATTGACTGGACCGCTTTAGGAAAACTAGTCTTCTAGAAATGGATTTAAAAGTCACAGAAATTGTTAGTTAAGGGGGATATTTAGCAGGTGGCAAAAAATTAAAGATTTTGTTTGGAAAAATACTTACTTTGCTTGCTCCAGTGTTTTTTTTTTTTTTTTTTTCCATTCAAAGGAAAGACTGTGTTAACACATTGAATTGAGGGTTTGTTAGTATCTTTTATCTTCCCTATGATATGCAGACAAAACTTGAGCCCATGACTGTACTTTTTAAAGGCAGTAACCAGTATGTTTAATCTTATAGAGTCACGGAATTGGAGACTCCCATGAAAACTTAGAGATCATTTACTGAAGGCATAGGAATACTCCAAAACATTCTCAAGGCACACACCTACCAAGCAGTCAGCCCAACAGTTTGACCCATATTTCTTGATTCTCAATGTTTATTCCTCAACAAAATGACCATCAATTATCATATTTGCAATGATTCGTTCATGAAATAATGATATTCAAAAATGAAGATAAATCTTGAAGTAGCAACCCCCCGCTTTAGTGAAATGGCAAACATGGCAAAGAATAGATTTCCTGCATCTGTAATTTTAGAGCCTTCTGCATTTATTGACAATGACTCCATTCACATTGGATTGTTTGGGGTTGAGTGAGATTGAGTTTGGAGACATCCCCTTTAGAAATAAACCTGTTTAAAATCAATGGTTAGCAGGAGGGCTTTGCTATAAAGCAACACTGACACGAAGCTCTTAAGCAATGAGTGATAACACTCTTTAATAACACAAATTTCTTGTTATTGCCAATGCTGATGGTGCACAAATCATACTGTTTAGGTACAATGAGTTATTTTATGGGCAGCATTTCAAACCTCCACCATTTTTTTGTCCTGAGAAATGTTTCATTCCTCTGACAAAAATGCTGCAGGGATCAATGATAAATCAATGATAAAGAAGATCAATGTAAAGTATTTCCTGTAGTAGGAAAGAATTAATGCCTTACAGATAGGAATCGTTATTAGTGAGGCTGACTCTGCACTAATGTAAGTCACTTTTCATAAGATAGTTAGGACTTTTGAAGATAAGCAGAGGTCATTTAGACATTTCCATATTGGTTGACCATTCTTCTGTCTTTGGTGATGGAGAATGGATGCAGAGGCTTAAGTGATATAAAAGATAATGGAAAATCAATGTAATGGAGAAAGTGTTATTTGTAGCAGAGCCCTAGTGATTGTATTTTCTCTTATTCCATTGATAATCAGAGTCAACCTTTCTGGCATATCTATTACAGCTTCAAGCATCCTTTCTAGGGGATAATGCATCCCAGGGTTGATGGAGACCCTACCGAGAAGAATTCCCAACTGTATACACTGCTTCCTCAGGATTCCTTCTGGCTGTGAAGAGGTGTGAATTGTCTTCCTTCCCCTGGGATGTAAATGTCTTGTAGAGTTTATCATCACTCTTGACCTGGTGAAGAAAGCTTACAAAGAGGAATGTAGAGAGGAGTTTGAGATCAAGTTACTTGTCTCTTTTCTTTCAAGAGCTGATAGTGTTGAGTAAATCCCATCTCTCATTTATTTTTTATTGTAATCTAAAGTAATGCAGCTTTGAAGGAAAAAAAGTGGAAATCTTTTAATATTCCCACAGGAAGTGTTTACATTTCTGAAGGACTATTTTACTTCACAGAGCTTATTTAGTTTCTGTTTAATTTGTACAGGGATAAAACAAATTTCAAGAGTGTTGCAGTGACAATTATATGAACATCTAGAAAACAAAGCTAGATTCTAAGCTATCTCAGAGGGGAACAGAGATTGTATATTAAACTCATACAAAGAAATCCCCTTTCATAACTAGGATTGTCACATGATTTTCAAACTAAGAACTGAAGGAAATGGCATTAAAATGGAAATAGAAGCCCTTTGGTTCCGAAGTCTAATTTTGAAAGTATGTGATGTACTTCCCAATCCTTTTGGATGGACTTGCTAATGCCTAATAATTGGAGTTTGATGGAGGAAGGCTTGATGATATTGAGGTCTGTTAACCCTTGGATAGGATATGGAAGATAAATTTGGACTCTCCTTCTCCAATGGGCTTCAAAAACAGCACAGGTGATGGTGGCAGTGGTTCTGTAAAAAGCAGGCACTAATTAGATAACCTTTCTGGGTTCTTCCTTGATGTGTGTCCATTATCATTCTAGAGATTTAGAAACTCTTAGGGGCCAAGGAGGAGTCAAAGTAACTTTTCTCTCTTTCCAGACACCATGAAAGATGAAAGTTCTTTTGCTGTAAATAAAGATATACAAATACACAAGTAGTTACTATTGGTGGTAATACTTTTAATACAATGATGTTATATTTTATATAGACTTTATACACAATTTTAGATTTGTTGCTCACAACTACCCAATGATGGACTGATGTTATGGTGTCCTTATTACCAATGAGGCTCAAGAGTACATTGCTCTCAGAAGGAAGATAATGAAACATTGAAACCAGGTCTTGCAATTCGTAGTGCACCACTCTTTCCCTTGCTACATATTATTAGCTGCATTTGTGTTTTATTTTTGAATCTCAATAAATATTTTTGTAATCTAGGTTCTTACTGAGGTCCCCCTCAGTTTTAGGAATGTTGAACAATTTAGGAATGTGGAACAAAGGTCTCCTTGTGTTTTGTGATAGCTGCAAGCCCCTTATGTTCTCACGGTTGCTTCCAGCCTTGGTTTCCGTGTCTGCTGTACTTCCATCTCACGTCTCATGTGGATTTCACATCCTATTTCGGGCTTCTCTCATTGCTCTCACACAGATAAGCCTGTTTCTGGAGGCCTTTCTAAAGATATTAGGCATTTGAAACTTAAAATTGGATTACAGATGTTAGCTCTTGATGTCTTATAGTTACTTCTTTAATGTCAATTCTTGACTCATCATTTTCTTCTGCAGACTCTAGACTACATAGTGACTCGCTCCTTCTCTCTTAAGACTGAGCTCTTATCTCTCTCCCCTTCTTCATATCTCACTTCCTCTTCTTTTACAGGAAACTCAATTTATATATCTCTTTATTTTACTCTGTCCTTTCAGTCAATGGTCTTAAAGCCTTACCCTCCATTTAATGTCATCAGCTACTTTCCTAAGGAAAAGCAGTTCCTTATCTTAGGAGAATTATTGCACCAAAAGTTAGAATAATTTTCACCAGCTCACACTTATGTCTATTACCTGTTTCCTCTGCCCATTCTTTCTTTTGCTAGCTACTGAAGATTCCTTCACTCAGTGTCAGAAACCTTTCCTTATGATTAGCAGCTAAGTGCTTCTTAAATGAATCTGCAATTGAAAAGAGTCTGTAGTCTCTTTTCCCCGTTCCTTTAATTTTAACACCACCCTGCCAAGTCCTACCTCTCATCAGGTAGACTATTAGAGGAGGGAATGATTCTTTGTCTTTTATTTTCTTCTAAGTTTCAAGTAATAAGTTTCTACTGTTATTTTTCTGGCTGGCATTTCTGTGGTGTCTCTGGAAAGCCCTTTGCCTTACTATTTAAATCCATTGTTTGCTTATTGGTTTGTTTGCTTTCCAACTTTTCCTGAAGTCTCTGGGACTTACCACCTTCATTTCACATTGATCATCTTTCTCAAGTAGCTTAATAATGACCTGGGACCTTAAGACAGCCAATTGATTAATTATGTAAAGACACACACAAAAACAACAAAACATATGGCCCAAATGGCTTTCTATTTAAAATATATGTGTAATTCATTTTGAGTGCAAAAATACAATTTTTTTAGAGAAAAAAATGGCAATTTTTAAAATCTTTATTTTTGAGAGAGAGAGAGAGAGAGTGCTCAAGTGAGGGAGCAACAGAAAGAGAGGGAGACACAGAATCCTAAGCAGGCTCCAGGCTCTGAACTGTCAGCACAGAGCCTGATGCGGGGCTCAAACTCACGAGCAGCGAGTTCATGACCTGAACCAACAGAGCCACCCAGGTGCCCCAAGATTTTTCACTTTTTATATATTTGTGTATCAGATATAAATTATTTAGGGAAATTAAAAGTGAAATATTTAAAATAGATCAGAATGAGGCATTAATTTTTTGTGTGAAAAATAGTACATATTACACAGAAGATTGTCCTCTCTTTGATCTCTGTCCACTAACTTCCCATCTGTATTTTTCTGGAGAGTGAAGAAAACATACTTCTTTTTAAATTAGTGGCACAACATATTCTTAGTAAGGATTATTTAATTTATTTGGCATTTTGTGACTTTTGTACCTTTAAAGTTGTGGCATACAAATAGAAGACTTTGCTTTTGAATAAACTCATTCAACTTGCATGGAAAGTTTTGGTCAGATATAAGCTTATTTGTTTTTCAGCAAGTATTAAGTTCGGGCTCTTTTTTTTTTTTTTAATTTTTTTTTTCAACGTTTTTTATTTATTTTGGGACAGAGAGAGACAGAGCATGGGGGGGGGGGGCAGAGAGAGAGGGAGACACAGAATCGGAAACAGGCTCCAGGCTCCGAGCCATCAGCCCAGAGCCTGACGCGGGGCTCGAACTCACGGACCGCGAGATCGTGACCTGAGCTGAAGTCAGATGCTTAACCGACTGCGCCACCCAGGCGCCCCTGTTCGGGCTCTTAAAATAGTTGAAAACTTGTACAATGTTACAAGGTTTCTGTTCTTCAAAATCAATTTTAATTTTGCTACTTGGTTTATAAAATGTGGGTTAATAAATTATGTGGGGAAAGCTATCAGCCATGTGACCCAAACAAGTCTCAGTTATTAAAAACACAAACACAAACCCTAAATCCTGACTGTTAGCTATAGTTGGTTTTATTCATCACTTCACTCTGCCTATATAATCACATATGAATATTGTTGCTAATATTGCTATTAATAATTTAGAGAAATGAAGGCAGTTCCATTTGCCTTAAAATCATGGGTTAAATGGTAAATTAGAATCATTACAGTGATCAGTGTGGAACAAGAATGGGCTTTGTCATCTTAAATAGAGTTGTATGTATTTTACTTTGAGTGTCTCTTATCTGAAGTGTCGCATTGATTTCTAAGAGAAGTTGAGATCCATGATCAAACATTTTGCTCTTATACAAAGTGACAAAATGAGCCTTAGCAGCAAAGTGCAAAATAGTTTTTTATTGTTAGATTTCATGAAAATTACATGTAAGGATAGAAAAGACACTTGATTATATAGTAAATCTAAGAGTAAATATTTCTATTTGTTTCTCTAATAAGCCTGACACAAGCATAGAGTAATTATCTACAAATTATCATGAGCAGAAGCAATAATTTCTGAAAATGATTACTAGAATAAATGATTCCTAAAAACCTATGGCAAGCATGTGGGAATTGAGGAGTAAAGAATTTTTTTTTTTTTCCCTGGGAAAGCCCTGGAGTTGTCTCCTTAATGAGGTCACAGGGGTATCCAAGAGTTGCCCTTGAATCTTGCCCCTCTTTCCACATGTTCTCCGTATGATCCCTTTGGAGCCAGAACTCACTGCACAGACCAGATTGCCTCCTGGCAAGTAGATATGCGACCAACATACCCATACATTGTATGTGAGCCTAGGCCATTTAAAATCCTGAAGGCTTTTTTCCCCCCACCTTTCCTGGAACACACACTCTTTTGGTTGACTTTGGACGTTGATTTGAGACAAACACAGCAACAGTATTTTTCACTATGTAATAAGTTCTTCCCTAGACTTTAACTTCAAGGATATTGTTATGGGTTGAAATGTCTCTTGTATTTCTTTTAATGTTTATTTATTTATTTTGAGAGAGGGAGTGAGAGAAAGAGCACAAGTGAGTGTGGGAGGGGCAGAGAGAAAAGGAGAGAGAGAATCCCAAGCAGGCTCTGTGTTTTCTGTGCAGAACCTGACAGGGGGCTCTATCCAACAAACCCTGAGATCATGACCTGAGCAGATATCAAGAGTTGGAAACTTAACAGACTGAGCCACCCACGGACCCCAAACTGTCTTCTAAAAACCTGATGTTGAATCCTAATCCCTAATACCACTGAATGTGACCTTATTTGGACATTTAATTTGCAGATGTGATTAGTTAAGTAAAGAAGAGAATAAGGAGTGGGATGGACCCCTAATCAAGTATGACTCCTGTCCTTATAAGACAGATGGGAGACACCATATGACTACAAAGGCAGAGACTGGAGACATACAGCTGCAAGCCCAGGGACATTAAAGATTGTCAGCAAATGTTAGAAGCTAGGAAGAGACAAGGAAGATTTTCTTATAAGGGAGCATGTCCTTGCAGACACCTTGATTTCAGACTTCCAGACTCCAGAACTTTGAGATGATAAATTTTTGTTGTTGTAAGCCACCCATTTTGTGATACTTTGATGTGCCAGCTCTAGGAAATGAATACAGATTTGTAACATAAATGACTCATTACTAGATTTAGCTCTGGTTATTACATCACAAAGTTGAATCGTCTGATTCTCTTCTCATGAACAGGATCTAGACCGACTTTAATAATCTTTTCAAACTCTGGATTATAAGAAATTATTATTATCCATTAGCCCTATTTTCTATCTTTTCATTTTAATTGGTGGAGCACCAGCTCTGTGCCAAGTACCAGGGTATACAATCTTAAACAAGACTTCTGCCACTGTGTCCACGGAGTTAGATTCTTAGACTCTTCAGTAACCGGTGCTTTTCATTCTGCAGCCATATTCTCCCCACACTCATAATTCTCATGCACACTGACTAAAGCACTGCAGTGATTTGCATGAGAAATTTCTCTGGCTGTTGAAAACTGTGGTAGCCACTTTCTCCCCTGTACCATCAGGGATCACCTCTCAGTCATTGAAATGAGATTGGATACATAAAAACTCCAGCTCCCTCGCCCCACTCTGAGGCATGTCTCCACTATCCCCACACTTCCTTTGTGGGACTAAGAATCATTCACCCGTAATAGTAGCCTGTCCAGTGATGTACATGAATTAGCTTCTTTCACTTCTACATTTTCTTACTGGTGCTTTCTGGGACAGTACCCAAATTGACCTATTTGAATTCATATCCTTGTCTCAGGATCTGCTTCTGGGAATGCCCAAACTAAGATAAGTGGCAAATAATTTTAAAAGAACCAGAAGTGAATGGATTTAATATTTTCCAACTGCACTGAGTACTCTAAGATAACAAATAAAAGCCTCCAATAGAAAATGATGGTGAGAGTTTCCCTCTTTTTGGTAGGATGATCAAGGATGCTCTTTCTACATTGGTGACAGTTAAGACCTGTGGGAATGAAAGAAGTAGTCATTTGAAAAGAAGCATGGAAGATATTACAGGATAATTATAGTAACAATAAGTGCAAAGTCTCTTAAACTACCAATGAGTACAGCATCTTTAAGGAAATGGAAGAAGTTGAGAGTGACGTGAGTTGGGAGAAGGGGCACAATATAGGGCAATAGGGCTAGGCAAACATCATAAAATGCAGAGATTTGTAGCCTATTTTGTTTTCCATATGGCATAGGGATTCACAGAATAGTTTCCAGCATTGAAGGAACATAATAGAATTTATATTTTGAAATCACTCTTACCCCTGGATGGGAAAGCAATTCAAGATTAGACAAATTAGAAGTAGGGAGATAGAAATCAGTTACAATAAGAGATCCTTGTTCACCTGCACTAAGATGGTAGGAATCAAGATTCAAAGAAAAAAAGAAGATTTACTCATGCATTCTCTCAGATTTGAATGCTAGACATGACACTTTGAAATTAAGGGATATTTTCTTAATCATATGTCTTAGACTTGTGCTTATGTTAGTGTCTGAGGATCTATGTCATTCTTTTTAACAGCTATTTTCAGATGCTTTCTGAAATCTAAAGTGAAGATCTGGGATATAATTCTTAAGAAGTCACAAGATTTTCTGATGGATTTAAAGGGATGCAGTGAGAAATTAAGAAATGAGGGATTGTTACCAAATTTCTACCTTCTGTGGTAACTGGTCTTCTTTGAGCTGTCAGCATTAATATGAGAATAGAAAAGACAAAAAAGATAAAGAACAGATAGTAGAAAGTGGACAAGTTACCAAAGGTGATTACATAGATTTATCCACATCACTTACAAGTGTAGTGTCTTATGTATAGTGGATAACTTGTGTGTGTGTGTGTGTGTGTGTGTGTGTGTGTGTGTGTGTGTGAGTCTGTGTGAATGAAGACAGCAGCTGCACCCATGATGAGCTTAGACATATCAATAGGTAAAATAGATACATATATAGTTGGTATTTATCAAGAATTTACCATATGCCAAGTACTTTACAGGCATTATCTTTTTTATTAACCACAAAAGTATATGAAATGCCGCTAAAATTCCTGAGTAAATTGAAGAATGCTGAGAAATCTACTTAAGGAACTGTAATGTATAATGATTACTACAATAGATGCTCCAATAAGTATTATCTTCGAGGACACAAAGGTGGGAACTGTGAATTCTGACAGCATTGTGACAAAAAGTTGTACATTTGAGTATTTAAGGATGACACAATTTTTTTCATAGACAAAAAGGAAGGGTATTTGAGGGAAAGATCATTTCTTCAATGGCAGAAATATGAATACCATGATCAGATTTATATGTAAAAGATCATATTCTGGCTTAGCATTTATTGCCATTACATTATTTGAATAATTTTGGCTTAATGTTTGCCCCTTACTAGATAGTATGCTTCACAAGAGTCTTAGTTGTACAACATATAAAATAGATAAAAGTGAGTCATCACCCACTAAATGTATATGTACGTGAATGGGTAGAAAATGAATGAATAAGTGAAGGAACAAACTAATCAGTGAATTACCTGTGGTGAATATACTGCCGTTGCAATAAACTGTGGGTGGGAGGAGTAGGAAAGTAAGAATATGAGCTGTAGACAAGACTGATTATTTGAATAGCTGCCCTATTTTTAATCACTTGCCAAACCTGGAAAAGTTGCTTAAAGTCTCTAAATTTTAATTCCTCCAAAAATAAAGGAATAGTAAAAATTGTACTCTCTTCATTGGATTATATTGAGGATTAAAGGAGATAATGCATTTAACGCCTAAATGTGTGTGGCATAAACTCAGAATCCAGTAAATGTTTAGTTAATAAGTACAGGGAAAGAGTTGTGTGGATTTGAGCGACTAAACAGACTTGTGACGTCTGTGACAACGGCCATGAGATGGCAAGGAGAAGTGAGGTTAAGGTAGCTTCTCTTAGATACAATCAATTTAGTGTCTGACTAGATATGGGGTATAAGGGTGTCAAGGGAAATAATTATTCTAACTTGGAGTCCTGAGTGTGTGTGTACCATTCATTGTGATAGGGAATATAGGCGCACAAGCATGGTTAGGGGAAAAAAATGAAATCCATTTGGAATATGCTAACCCTGAGATCATCATGTAATTCATACACCAGACCTACTGCATATTTACTGTAGGCCAAATACTCTGCTGCCTAGCTGGAGGGGGCATATAACAGCTCGTATAAAGGGAGGAGGTAAGTGATGGATGAACCAACCATGTTTCACCTGGCATCTTAGTTTGGGCTACTATGACATTATCATAGATTGGGTGTCTTAAAGTGAAAACATGTATTTCTTACATTTCTCGAGGATGGGAAGTCCAAGATCAAGGTGCAGGCAGATCTAGGATCTGGTGAGAACCTACTTCCTGGTTTAAAGAAGACTATCCTTGTACCATCACATGACAGATAGCAGAGACAGGAAGTCAGCTCTCTCTTCTCTTCTTGTAAGGGCTAGTTCCACCATCAGGGCTCTGCCCTCAAGACCTAATTATCTAGGTCATTATCAAAGGCCCCATTTCCAAATACCATCACTTTGAGGATTGCAATTTGAACATATGAAGTTTATTTTATTTTATTTTTTTCAGGAGCACATTCAGTCTACAGTACATGGTTCTCATTTGGCAAGATAAAAGATGCATAGAAATTCATTTTAAAAAGGCAGATTTAGAATCCACTATGAAGCTTACCTTTTTGTCTTCTCTAACCTATTTCTAAATGGTTTAATTGGTAGCCATCTGAGATTGTCTTCCAGATAGTCAAATGTGCATTTCCTGACGTCAATCCTTTCAGTTGCTTTCCTTTGCTGTTAAACCTTGACTACTTCACCTGTCCCCACCGGCCCTATGTGGATGACCTTCAGGGCCATCCAGTACAGTTTCCTGTTTCACTTCTCCATCACCACCAACCTCTGAGTTCACTCATAATGTTCCTTTTGTGGCTGTTTAAACCATTGTTTCTCAAATATGTTTCACTCTACATATTTCCAATAAATATTTTGAGCATGAAATCCTAATATGTGTTTATACACTAATACAGTATATATCTTATAAAAGAACATAAAATGAAACATTTTAGAAATTGAAATGAAATAAGTAAATATAAATAGAAGTTCTAACATTTTCTTTGCATACCCAATGAATATGCCATTTTAGAGACCATAATTTTAACTATCCTTAACTCCTTCCTTCCTCTCTCAAGACTGCACATGCTGTTCCCTGCCTTGTGGAATGCTCCTACACTGGGAGTAGAGTTGTTAATTCCTTCTCATCTTTTAGCTGAAATAGGACTTCCTCACTGTGTCCCATCCTTCCCAGACTAGGTTAAATGCCCAATTGTATGTTATTCTAGCACTTAGTATCCATTCCTTCCTACCAGCATTTGTCATTATTATAATTGAATGTATATACGGTCTTTGGTTAATGCCTGCTCCCTCCCAGACCTGAGCAGCCATTAGCTCAAGGTAACTTTCACACTATTAGATCCTGTATTTTTAAGGCAAACTCACTTTTTAATGAGTGTTGATTATTGGAAATAATCTCATTCTCTTCATAACCTCATTACCCTCTAGTCAATATTATCTTCTGTTCTCCCATGAGAAAACATCAAAGCTTCCACAATGCAAGGAAATTATATATAAGGAATTCTTGCAGCTCTTTATCCTGTCACAGCTCATAGTTAGAAGCTAGTTAAATCCTGTCCCATTGAACAAATAGGACAAATTGAACAAATACAAAAATACTAAGTCAAAGTGACACATGCACCTCATGATTATAGCAGCATTATTTACTATAGCCAAGATATGGAAGAGCCCAAGTGTCTGCAAATTGATGAATGGATAAAGAAGATGTGGCATACATATATACCACGGAGTATTATCCAGCTGTTAAAAAGAATGGAATCTTGACATTTGCAAAAACATCAATGGAGCTTGAGAACATAATGCTAAGCAAAATAAGTCAGTCAGAGAAAGACAAATACCATATGATTTCACTCATAAGCGGAATTTAGGAAACAACACAAATGAGCAAAGGGGAAAACATAAGACAGAGAAAGAAAAACAAATCAAGAAACAGCCTCTTAACTATAAAGAAACTGATGGTTACCAGAAGAGAGGTGGGTAGAGGGCGGAGTGACACAGGAGATGGGGATTAAGGATGCACTTGTGGTGAGTACCGGGTGATGTATGGAAGTGTTGAGTCACTGTATTGTACACCTGAAACAAATATTACACTGTATGTTAACTAACTGGAATTGATCATAAAAACCTTAAAAAAATAATCCTTTCCAAACGTCCTAATACAATGATTGCTTTTATAGCAGCATTAAATCTAAGACAATATACCACAATAGTTGAGCAAGGACTCTGGAGCTCTCCTGCCTGGATCAGAATCCCAGCTCCAGCTCTCACTAGCTGGGTGACTTTGTGCAAGTCCCTTAATTTCTCTCTGGTCAGTTTCCTCCTTTCTATAGTTGATATTACTGAATTATTATTAACTGTGGATAAGTTAGTATGTCTAAAATACTAAGTGATGTGTTTAACCATAAAAAATACTTAATACATGTTAACTGTTCTTAATAACACTAAAAGGGACTTTTCCATAAATATGTAGAGGTTTGATTTAATTACACACCAAAAGTCCAATCGCTTCATCTTGTGTGTATAGTCACCCTCTAAATTTTCCGATCATGCATATGTAAGGCACTTTAAAGGCATTCCAAAAATTAATTTTAAACAGCCACACAGTATTTACTTTTCAAGAATTGGGTAGAGCATATTTGAGCTCATTGTGGTTACAATGCATTCTCCAGGCTGTGACATGGGGACATTTTATTAAAAGAAGCAGGCACCTTTATTTATTGCTCATTTCTCTTCATGGTTCACAGCTTGTAATGATTTGAACCAACAAAGTATCTATTATCAGTGCGTATGCATAAGCATATAGTAGGTATGAAAGATATATATTCTCGTATTAAAGTCCCCCTTTTTTGCTTATAATTGATGCACTTTTTCTGAAGAGGAGTTTGCAGTGGTCTGAGCAAAGATCATGATATAAAAATAAATTATGGAATGTATCCCTTGGCGTCTAACTCATAAATTATTTTTCTCTAGTAATGCTCTTTTATATTCAGAGGTGGATTTAAAATTTCCTTTTGGATATTATTCACACGGGATATTGTAGTTAAGGAGCTTGCCTTTTACAGCTGACATACAACTATAGTTTAGGCTACAGGTGAGTGAGGGGAGAATAAAAAAAAGAGAGACCTCTTTTCTTCTTCCCTTCCTGGTTAGCTGTCAATCATTACTTCTTTTTGATGTGACTTCTCTCACCAGTGTCAATGTGTGATCTAGGGAGGAAACAAAAGGGGCAATAAACAGTGTTAGAAAGACGAAGAGGTTGGGCACCTCAGTGACTCAGTTGAGCATCTGACTCTATTTCTGCTCAGGTCACGATCTCATGATTCATGAGTTCGAGCCCCACATGGAGCTCGGCACTGATGTGTGAAGCCTGCTTGGGATTCTCTCTCTCTCTCACTCTCTCTCTCTCTCTCTGCCCCTCCCTACTCTCTCCCTCTCTTTGTCTCATAGTAAATTAATAAACTTAAAAAAAAAAGAGAGGGGGGACCTGGGTGGCTCAGTTGGTGAGTGTCCGATTTCGGCTCAGGTCATGATCTCATGATTGGTGGGTTTGAGCCCCACATCGGGCTCTGTGCTGACAGGTCAGATCCTGGAGTCTGCTTTGGATTGTGTGTCTCCCTCTCTCTCTCTCTCCCCCTCCCCTACTAGCACTCTGTCTGTCTCTATCTCAAAAATAAACATTTTAAAAAATTAAAAAAAAAAATAAAGATGAGGCTGTCACAGTGTTATATATTCCTGTCCTTTTTTTTGTAATTAAAAAGAATTTTTTACCATTTATTCATTTTTGAGAGACCAAGAGAGAAAAAGCATGAGAGGGGGGCGGGGTGGGGGGAGGCAGAGAGAGGGAGACGCAGAATCGAAAGCAGACTCCAGGCTCTGAGCTGTCAGCACAGAGCCCAATGCAGGGCTCCAACTCACGAACCGTGAGGTTATGACCTGAGCCGAAGTCAGACACTTAACCGACTGAGTCACTCAGGAGCCCCATATTCCTGTCCCTTTAAACAGAGGGAATACACATGTGCTCCCTGAATCTGACTGTTTCATTTTTAACTCTGAAGCAATGGTCCTCAGGAGAGGTTGCACATTACATTGTTGAGATTTTTTTTTAAATGCCCCTGACCAAAATGCTTGATTATTTATTTATTTCAATTTTTAAAAGCTCCCCCATAATTCTAACCTATGGTAAGGGTTGAGAGTCAAAGTTCTACATCATTAGTTACATTCAGTGAACTCAATTAAGTCAGTCGAACATGACTGTGGAATAGTCAGGTACGGAGTTGCACATGACTTATAGAGCCCAAGTACACACACTTGGGAGTGTGGGAAGCTAGTATAGGCCTAGAACAAGACTGACTGGAGAGTGGTAGCCTGCAGCCAACGCACAAGGTAGATTTGTGAGGCAAGGAAATAGCGGTATAGGGATTAGAAAGTTAGGAGATGGTCTGGAAAGTACATTCTCTTATCTAATTTGAGCAAAAGTTATAAAAGTCACAAGAGTTAGGAAGGTAGAGGCTTAAAAATGAAAATTAAAATACAATAATAAGCCAAAAACTAGCATCACATACAGAAATGCAAAAATGCAATTTCGCCGAGAAAGAAGACAAAACAGTAAGCTTAACGAATCTCAGCAGAAAACTCTCTGTGCCAGGTAAGGACATTCTGACACCAAAACTTTATTGCTCGATCACTTATTCTCAGAATTTGAGCAATGCACGATTTGTAGGTTAGAGGAAGACTTTCCTAAAACTGTTTCCTTAAATAATTTTACGGCCCAAACATTCACATCACTGATTATATTTTAGCTTAAACACACTAGCTGCAAACATTTGGCATTAAGTAAACAATAAACCTGTCAGTGCACTTGATTATTTCTTACTTGATTGATTTGAGGGCCTGACTGGCAACTGTTCTTCCAATGTCGTCAAGTCAGATTCTTTTTTTTTTTTTAATGTTTATTTATTTTTGAGAAAGAGAGAGTGCACACACACTGGGGGAGGGGCAGAGAGAGAGAGACAGAGGATCCAAAGCGAGCTCTGCACTGACAGCAGAGAGCCTGAGGTGGGGATCGAACTCAACGAACTGCAAGATCATGACTGGAGCCGAAGTCAGACGCCCAACGTACTGAGCCACCCAGGCAGCCCAGTCAAGTCAGATTCTTGAAAAAAGGACCATGATATCACATAAGAATTGGTGGATGAAAAATAGGATATTTGTTCTTGGATGTTGTCAACAACAAGCAGGATATAAAGAATTTAAACTGTGGTATGAGCCTATTTGTAAACGAATGGCTACTTTGAACTATAGAAAGCCACCAATAGTATTTATGCAAACATAACTATGTATGGCCACAAAGAAGAGTGGCAACGTAACAGAAGCAAAAACATTTTAGGAAAAAAAGCTTACCTTTGACAATTTTTAAGATCAGCATTAAACAGAGATAAAAACAAAAGAATAATTTAATCGGTAATACAAAAGATTACTAACTCATGCTATCCCTCTGAGGCAAGGCAAAAATAAAGTCCTTTTTTATTAAATGATTACAACAGAAGACAATAGCCAGCTCCTCTTTCTCTCCTCCCTTCCCCAAAATACCACACCCACACTCCACCCCTAGCACAATGTCTCAACAATCTTCTCATTCCTAGGACAACAAAATAAACATTGTTCTAGAGCTGCCATGATGATCATGACTTTGTATCACATTGAAATTCAGGCAGGCATGTGGATGAAAACAACAGATGGAGGACTGTAGAGCAAGAGAACCACAGAGAATGTGAGGTAGAGGCTGGCTTAATAATAGTCCTACAGCTGCCAGGGCTTCAGAAGGGTTTTTGTTACTGAAGCAAATGAATGTTGCCTTACAAAAATATAACGAATGGGGTATTGGAAAGAAAATAATCTAAAACATGAAATTATCTGTGTCAAGGCAGTTGAAGACCCAGTATTTGAAGCTGGCATTTTAAGGACGATTGTGGATGGTCCCAAAATATTTGGTTCAATTGTCACATGTTTTGTATTTTGGACACCGATGATTGACCTATGGAGGCTGTAGAATTAGGGGAAAATGGTAGAAAAAAGCACATTGCTGAGGTATGTTGGCTCCTTACTGGAGGGTTTAGTAAGACTCTAAATGAAAGAGATGAACTTAGACTGAAAATGACCCTTAAGAACAGATACTAACTTTTTATCTGATGTATCATTTGCAAATATCCTCTCCCATTCTGTTGTTGGCCTTGTAGTTTTGCTGTGTGTTTCCTTTGCTGTGCAGAAGTTTTATTTTGGTGAGGTCCCAGTAATTCATTTTTGCTTTTGTTTTCCTTGCCTCCAAAGATGTGAATAAGAAGTTGCTGTGGCCAAGGTCACAGAGGTTTTTGCCTGCTTTCTCCTTGAGCATTTTGATGGCTTCTCTTTCATGTTTAGGTCTCTCATCCATTTTGAGTTCATTTTTGTGTATGGTGTAAGAAAGTGGTCCGGGTTCATTCTTCTGCATGTCACTGTCCAGTTTTCCCAGCACCACTTGCTGAAGAGACTGTCTTTATTCCATTGGATATTCTTTCCTGCTTTGTCAAAGGTTAGTTGGCCATACGTTTGTGGGTCCATTTATGGGTTCTCTATTCTGTTCCATTGATCTAAGTGTCTGTTTTTGTGCCAATACCATACTTTCTTGATGATTACAGCTTTGTAATACAGCTTGAAGTCTGGGATTGTGATGCCTCCAGCTTTGGTTTTCTTTCTCAGTGTTGCTTTGGCTATTCAGGGTCTTTTCTGGTTCCACACAAATTTTAGGATTGCTTGTTCTAGCTCTGTGAAGAATGCTGGTATTATTTTGATAGGTCTTGCATTGAATATGTGGATTGCATTGGGTAGTATCGACATTTTTTTTTTTAATTTTTTTTTCAACGTTTATTTATTTTTGGGACAGAGAGAGACAGAGCATGAACAGGGAAGGGGCAGAGAGGGAGGGAGACACAGAATCGGAAACAGGCTCCAGGCTCTGAGCCATCAGCCCAGAGCCTGACGCGGGGCTCGAACTCCCAGACCGCGAGATCGTGACCTGGCTGAAGTCGGACGCTTAACCGACTGTGCCACCCAGGCGCCCCATGGGTAGTATCGACATTTTAACAATATTTGTTTTCCAATCCATGAGCATGGAATATTTTCCCATTCTTTTGTATCTTCTTCAATTTCTTTTATACGCTTTCTATAGTTTCCAGTGTACAGATTTTTAACCCCTTTGGTTAAGTTTATTCCTATTTATTTTGTGGTTTTAGGGGCAATCATAAATGGGATAAATACCTTGATTTATATTTCTGTTGCTTCATTATTGGTGCATAGAAATGCAACCGATTTCTGTGCATTGATTTTATATCCTGCAACTTTGCTAAATCCATGGACCAGTTCTAGCAGTTTTTTGGTGGAATATTTTGGGTTTTCCATATAGAGTATCATGTTGTCTGTGAAGAATGAAAGTTTGACTTCCTCCTTTCTGATTCGGGTGTCTTTTATTCATTTGTGTTGTCTGATTGCTGAGGCTAGGACTTCCAATACTATGTTGAATAACACTGGTGAGAGTGGACATCCCTGTCTTGTTCCTGAACTTAGGGGGAAAGCTCTCAGTTTTTCCCCAATGATGATGAAAGGAAACAATCAGCAAAACTAAAAGGCAACCAACAGATGGGAGAAGGTATTGCAAATGACATATCAGATAAAAGGTTAGGATCCAAAATCTAGAAAGAATTTATCAAACTCAACACCCAAAAAACAAAAAAATCTAGTGAAGAAATGGGCAAAAGACATGAATAAACACTTTCCCAAAGAAGACATCCACATGGCTAACAGACACATGAAAAAATGCTCAGTGTCACTCATCATCAGGGAAATATAAATTAAAACCACAATGAGAGGGGCGCCTGGATGGCTCAGTCAGTTAAGCGTCCCACTTCAGCTCAGGTCGTGATCTCATGGTTTGTCGGTTCAAGCCCTACATCGGGCTCTGTGCTGACAGCTCAGAGCCTGGAGCCTGCTTCCAATTCTGTGTCTCCCCCTTTCTCTGCCCCTCCCATGCTCATGCTCTGTCTCTCTCTGTCTCTCAATAAAAAATAAATGTTAAAACACACACACACACACACACACACACACACACATGAGATACCAACTCACACCAGTTAGAATGGCTCAAATTAACAACTCAGGCAACAACAGACATTGGTAAGGATGCGGAGAAAGAGGATCTACTTTGCACCGCTGGTGGGAAAGCAAGCTGGTGAGCCACTTTGGAAAATAGTATGAAGTTTCCTCAAAAAGTTATAAATATTAATACCCTACAATCCACCAATTGTACTACTAGGTATATATCCAAAGGATACAAGTGTGCTGTTTCTAAGGGGCATGTGCACCCCAATATTTATAGCATTGCTATCAACAACAACCAAAGTATGGAAAGAGCCCAAATGTCCATCGATGGATGAATGGATGAAGAAGATGTGGTATATATACATACAATGGATTATTACTCGGCAATCAAAAAGAATGAAATCTTGCCATTTGCAACTACATGGATATTAGAGGATATTATACCAAGCAAAATAAGTCAGTCAGAGAAAGATAAATATTATATGACTTCACTCATGTGGAATTTAAGATATAAAACAGATGAACATAAGGGAAGGGAAGCAAAAATAATATAAAAACAGGGAGAGTAACAAAACATAAGAGACTTAAATACAGAGAACAAAATGGAGAGTTGCAGGAGGGGTTATTGGTGGGGGGATGGGCTAAATGGGTAGGGGCATTAAGGAAGACACTTGGGATGAGCACTGGGTGTTATATATAGGGGATGAATCACTGGAATCTACTTCTAAAATCCTATATGCTAACTAACTTGGATATAAATTAAAAACACATTAATTTAAAAAAAGAAAGAAAAAAGGTAAATCATAAACCTTTGAAAGTGAACATGTTTTTACCCTGCCGCACCCCTCAAAACATTGTCTGAAAATATATAATAATTTGGAGTCCTATAGAGATAAAAGGGCTGAATTTAATAGTCTACTCAATGATAAGATCAGTTTAACAGAGATGGGTAATTAGGACAATATGATCAAACTAAGTAAAGAATATCAACAAACCAAAGGCCTGCTGCTTGTTATGATTTATAAGATAGGTAAAAACTTAACAAGTCTTTTTCAAGATCAAAGAAAACAAGGTGAAAAAATTATATGAAAAAGTAGGCAAACAATTACAAGAGGAACCCAAAAATCTGTGACAAAGACAACATAAAATCTTATTTATAACAAATTTGTAAACTTACATGAAACGATTGAGAATATATGTTATAACAGATGGCTCAAAATCATATAAAAAACACAAATTGATCAACAGAGAATTTAAAAATTTAAGAAACAGGGGCACCTGGGTGGCTTAGTTGGTTAAGTGCCCGACTTTGGTTCAAGTCATGATATCGTGGTTCATGAGTTCAAGCCCCAATTCAGGCTCTGCATTGACAGCTTAGAGCCTGGAGCCTGCTTCAGGTTCTTTGTCTCCCTCTTTCTCTGCCCCTCCCCCGCTCGCGCCTGTGCTCTGTCGAGAATAAACATTAAAAAAAAATTTGTAATATTCTTTTACTTTTATTTATTTATTTATTTTTGAGAGAGAGAGACAGAGCACAAGTGGGGAATGGGCGGAGAGAAAAGGAGATACAGAATCCAAAGCAGGCTGCAGGCTCCAGGCTCCAAGCTGTCAGGACAGAGCCCAGTGCAGGGCTGGAACCCACAAACCGCAAGATCATGATCTGAGTCATAGTCGGAAGCTCAACTGACTGAGCCACCCAGGCACCCCACATTAAAAAATATTTAAAAAACTTAAGAAGCAAAGTAGTATCATCTTCTCCTAAAAATGGTGGATCTAAGTAATGTAATGTATCTGTTAAAGAACAGATTAAAACCTCCCTGTTATATAAACTGCTTAGATCACAGATGAAGATGTAGTTCTTCTAAATTTGTTTTACAGAAGTAAAAGAGAAAAAAAAAAATCCACCAGTAGACACAACTGGGTGAGAGCAACAGAACAAATAAAAGCATAGGCCAATCTTACTAATGAGCACAAATGTAAATATCCTAATTAAAATATTAGCAAATAAATTCTAGCAGAGCCTGAAAATAATTACATGTCATCACCAAGTATGTGTTTCCCAAGAAATGGCAAGGTTTGTTCTGAAGTAAAAAGGGACCAAGATAATTTACTGTATTAAATGTCTACAATAGATGAAAAACCATGTTAAAGCTGTTTTATAAAATATTCCACCAAATTCTGATTTAAAAATTAATAATTAAAACTCTTATCTGACTATAAATAAGATATTTCTTGATTTAATAAATTTTATCTATCAAGTAACCAGAGAGCATATATCACATGTAGTAGTAAAATATTGGAAGCATTCCCCTTTAAAATCAGTAACAAGAAAAGAAAGTTTACTATCTTACTGTTAATCAATGTTGTACCAGCCAAGCCAAGAAATAAAAAAATAAAATGCATAAGCATTGAAAGAAATAAAGAGAAATAAATTGTATAAATTTTCAAAAGGAGGAAGAAAAACTGCC
This sequence comes from Puma concolor, assembly GCF_028749965.1. Lineage (NCBI taxonomy): Eukaryota > Metazoa > Chordata > Mammalia > Carnivora > Felidae > Puma > Puma concolor. The sequence continues at coordinate 127,286,501 of NC_141668.1, read as the reverse complement.
ATTATATTCAGCATATGGCAGAGATGCAATTTTCTGTAGCTTTCCTGTATGCTAGCAATGATAGTACATATAATAGATGATAAGATCTGCTTCACAATAGCCACCAAACTATAAAATGCATAAAGATAACCCTAGTAAAAATAACTATATGCCCTATATGAAGAATACTATAAAATTTTACTGAAGCGCATAAAAGAAGATTTGAATAAAAGGTGAGCTAAACCATATTCTGAATGGGATGACTCAATATTGTAAAGATAAGAATACTCCTCCAAATTAACCTGTAAATACACTGCAGTATAATAAAAAAATCCCATTAGTGTTATTCATGAAACTCAAAATCCTCCTTATAAACTTCACTTAGAAGGGAAATATGCCAGCAAAGCCAAGAGAACATTTGAAAAAGATCAATAGGGTAAGAAAAGAGAGATTTGCTTACCGTATGTCAGAACTTAGTATAGAATTTGAGTAAGAAAATGTAGCATTGACATAGGAATAAAGAAAGATCATGGTCCACAAACAGACCTGTGAGAATTCAGTGCATGAAAGGGTGGTAGTTTGAATTGGTGGGGAAAAAGTACAGTGGTGATCAACAGTGCTGGGTAAATTGTCTATCAATAGGAAGAAAAAGAAATCCTAACCTCGTGTAACTCACAAAAATAAATTCAAGTTTATAAATTTCATTATGTAAGAAACAAAAGTATGAATATATTGGAAGAAAATGTCATTATTATGTAACATTACAATAGGAATAAAACAAAAATAAAAACAATACAACATAAAAGCCATTGGATTTCATTGATAAATTTAACTATATGATATTTAAATCATTCTGTAGTAAATGGCATTAAACAATGTTAAGAGCAATAAAGGAGATATTTGTACTGTACATGTACAAAGTTTTGTATTCTTGTGTGGTTATGCGTTCATATACATATCAATGTGAATATAAATATATATATTCATACAAGAAAATATGAATGTATGTGTGTAGTGTATCTGTTATTTGTATATAAATAGCATATATTCAAACTATTATACATACATACACACACACATCAATAAAAAATACATAAAAATCCAGGGCGCCTGGGTGGCTCAGTTGGTTAAGTGTTCGACTTTGGCTCAGGTCATGATCTCACAGTTCATGGTTCATGCCCTACATGGGGCTCTGTGCTGACAGCTCAGAGCCTGGAACTGCATCAGATTCTGTGTCTCCCTCTCTCTCTCTGCCCCTCATGCTCTGTCTCTCTGTTTCTCAAGAATGAATAAGCTTAAAAATTTTTTTTAAATACATAAAAATCCAAGAGTAATGGGTAAAAGATTGGACAACTGAAAAAGTCAAAAAGATAAATAAAAATGATCCTAAAAGTGAAGAAAAAATGTTTGTTCAACTTCACTAACATCCACAAAAATGCTAATTAAAATAGCAATGTCCATTTTTTAAAGAATTTTTTTCCCAATGTTTATTTATTTTTTGAGAGACAGAGACAGAGTGTGAGTAGGGAAGGGGCAGAGAGAGAGGGACACACAGAATTCAAAGCAGGCTCCAGGCTCTGAGCTGTCAGCACAGAGCCTGATGCGGTGCTTGGACCCAGGAACCTTGAGATCATGACCTGGGCTGAAGTCAGACCCCCAACCAACTGAGCCACCCAGGCGCCCATGCTGTGTCCATTTTTTTACCTACCAAATAAGCAGCCATTAAAACTTTGGTATATTCTTTCAAGGATACGGGGAAATAGTTCCATTAAGAGATCAAAATTTGCATTAATATTTATTGAAATTCTAAGTGTACATCACTTTTAACCCTGCAATTCCATTTCTTGTGAATTACTACAGACAAGCAGTTACATATGTGAACAAAGGAAGTACATGCATATTCATGACAACACTGCTGGGAGGAGGAAAATGCCGATCACCATACATATTGGCAAGATTTTAAACAATGAAATTTTTCGAAAACAAAGATTTAAGTGTGGAACAATACGGGCAGTGTAATTTATTTAGAAATATGTATGTGCATGTGTGTATGCATATGTCTTTACATTTATCTAAATCTTCACTCATGTAAAGTAGCACCCTTTCTTTATCACTCATACCAGTTTAGCCTGAAATATATTCTCCATCACTTTCCCTTGAGATTTTGTCTTTTTATTTGGTAACTTATTCACAGACTATTTCTTTTGACCAGAATATAGTTCTGTGAGATGAGAGCAAGAATCACATCTATTTTACCACTGCTATGCTGTCAGCTCCTGCAGAAATGTTATATGATGTTTATTGATTAATTACATGGTGGTGGGTATTACAATTGGCAACACTGTAATGAGATATTTGTAGCTGTGATCAGTATAACAAATATCAGATATCAACAAGTACGTATATCACCAGAAAGCAACAAGTGTTTATACTCTTTACATATGTTTATAGATAAGAATATATAAATTCTGATCATATGCTTATATCCTTATATATATGTATATTATATGCTTATATGCTTATATATGTATCATATTCTTGTAGAGCATTGGGACTAGTATTAAATAATTATACATCTCTCTATTATATGCTTATAAGTGCTTCTTTTTCCTCAAAATAACCTTTTGAGAAAGAACACAGAACTGAACAAATGTTTAGAATTATCAGAAAGTGAAAAGATGATCATTTCTCTTTATTAAAACAAAAATTCTAGAAATATATAGGGAGACAAAAACACCGTTCTATCTACTATTCGAAGTAGACCTTCTTGAAAGTTTTCAGGAGCAAAAAAGACAATACCAAATTTAGATCAAATGTCTCATTGGTCACCACAGAAGAAATGAGGTAGGTATTGATGACAGCGACATTATAGCTTTGGACAGATTGGGGGCAAAAAAATTTTTTTCTAAAAAGGATTCAAAGAATTAACACATTTTATATGATTCCAAGATAAAACTTTGCACATTTCTTGCTCACTCCTATATCTGTGGATTTTGCTGATCTAAAATAAGCTACACACATACTTTTGTCTGGAATGTTTTCTATTTCTCTCTGGATTTGTTCTTGATGTCCAGAATAAATGCTTACATGTGCTTTTTCATTTTTTGTTGACTCTCCAAAAAAAAGACACATCTCCTAATGTCAAAAGTATTCTAGAGTATCACTTTAGGAGATAATGGTATGTTTTATATTTCAGGTTCTTAATCTATTGAATACATAGTATTTAACCTGGTTATGAGTATTTAGGGCCATTAAAGTTATTTTAATGCAAAACATTCAGAATAGGGCAACATGTACACTCTACACCCTTTTCTTTCATTGAACTTTCTTAGAGGCATCTTAAAACTCTCCTCTTTCCAAAATTAATTCCTTGGTCACATCTCTAGAATTAGTCCAAAGAATATGGAAAGGAGATGATGTCATCTCCTCAGATGTTAATAAGACGGAAAATCTTACTTGGCGATGGCTCTTCTTATTTATTCAAATTATTTTTAGTACCCGTTCACCACTTTTTAAGGGATAGCATTGGATTGTGTTCTTCAATAAGCAATGTGTTTATTCTTGCTTTCTAAAATAAATAAATGTATTTTGTTTTGATTTCCCTATCATGCCCCAATGAAACAATTATTTGGAGAGTAAGAAGAAGTAATCAGAAAGAAAATGTAACTCCTGTGTTAACATTAATAACTTTAGCTGTCCTTTATTGTACAGTTGCTATATACTAGGCATTGTGATAAAAAACATTGTATTTATTTTATGTTTATATCATTCCTATCAGGAAAGCATAGCCATTCATTATTTTGTAGATGAAGAAAATGAGGTACAGAGAGGTTAACTGACTCTCTCATGGAATTATAGTTAGCAAGAGTTGGAATGAAGATGTTATCTAAGTGCTGATTTTATTATATTTTTTTTAGAGTTTATTTATTTTGAGAGAGAGAGAGAGAGAGAGCGAGAGCACCTGTGCATGCCCACACAAGCAGGGGAGGGGCAGAGAGAGAGGAAAGGAGAGAATTGCAAGAGGCTCTACCCTGTCAGCCTGGAGCCCCACATGGGGCTTGATCTCAAGAACTTGTGAGATCATGATCTGAGCCAAAATCAAGAGTTGGATGATTAACCGACTGAGCCACCCAGATGTTCCCCAAATGCTGATTTTAAAGTTCAGGGCAAGCTCTTAAAGTCTCTGTAATGTAAATTAAGTGTATTTCTCTATTATAGGTTGTGATAGTGTCTCTTTGAAGAAAAAAGATACTGTGGTACACTAGTTTGAAGATTTGTGTTGGGTTTTTTATGTTGGGATAAGAGTTTAAGAGGAATATGAATTTTCAAAACTAATGAGGAGCTTGTCAGTTCACCGTTACTTCTGCCAACTTTTTTTTTTTTTTTTTTTTTTTTTTTTTTGCCATCAGCTGCAAGTCTAACCTTGTCTAACTTAGAGATACACAAAATTTCCCAAAGACTGTTAATCTTTTCTAATTTGGGGTAATTTCCCTAACCACTTCGCCACCTGATATACACAAGAACTATAGGAAATCTTGTAATTTCTTGCAAATCATTAAGAGGCAATGATGGGTTTTTATTTTATTTAATGTATTTTCATTTAGAGTATATAAAGCACATGCAGTGTGCAGAATGCAGGAAATGCTGAAGGAAAATCTAACTACTCTCAAAGTAGCTTACCATCAAGTGTAGGGGACAGACTGGCGCACAAGTAATGCAGGAGAATGAATAAAGTTAAGGTGCATTTCAGTGAAGTACAGTGTGTGTGTGGGGGGGTAAGTATTGATTTATCATCATCTATCTTTCAAATGGGGACAATCATGATTTGTGTGGAAGAAAAGGAAGTGTTTTAATCCACTGTTCAAAGTCCTGGACAAAAAGTTAGCAGAAGATGATTGGTTTAGGCTTCAGTCTGTCAGTTTATGTCTTTTGACTAAGAAAGTTCTCTACCTATGAATACGTAAGAGCTACAAGAAGGGGTCATATATAAATCACATTCTTCTGTCAAAATAATTTCATAAAGCTATAGTTTGAGGTAATTTTCTAAATATTGTTGTAGTGATATTGCTTAATGGACTGAAGCCTTATAAGTGCAATAAAACTCAAAGCAAGTGTATGCGAGTCTCAGGCAGGAAAATATTTGGAGATGAATGTAATATTTATTGCTTTTGATATTTTAAATCCATTTACCACTATGCATCTGAAATTTAATAAACCTCCCCCTGAACCATGTCTCTCTAGAATGTGCTAGAAGCTTTAAAATGGAAGAACTTATTCTTTAGAAGTGGAAGACCATAAAATCTGTAATGCATTTTTAATGTTGAGAAAGTATTTTGTTGTTAAAAATCATACAGTGATGATAGTGATACTTGGAGGAGGGTCTGAAATTTTGGCTGAATAGGCTATTCATCTCTGTCCCAGCCATTTGTTTGGTTTATATTTTGCTCATTGAAATAACAGGTGCACTAAACCAACCACAATGGTTGGTGATTTGGACATTCGGACATTCTGTATGTATATATATATATATATATATATATATATATATATATATATATATATCTTCTCACAAGTACCCACTTACTATTAGAGGTATAGTCATCTAAAAAAATGGCCATAGAATGAACATAAAACTTTGGGCAGTAGATATTCCTGATATATGTGCAAAAATATGGCATTTAAAACTATGTTGGTGGATAAATCACCAGTTTTATAGAAATCAATGCCAAATGATAGGGAAAACAGCAGCAGGTTTGGCAGGCAGATGAAGACTGAATTGTTAGGTCTCAAACATCTCCAATTCCTATGATTATATGATTAAATATTAGTGTCCAGAAACAAGCAAGAAAAATGCCAGCTTTTGAAATACCAAGTATATACCAGGAAACACTACGAATAAATACTTCACTGAAATGAATCCAGAAAATTAATAAAGTGGCCCAAAAACAAGGGTGGGGAGCTCTTTTCCAGGTAGCTAATTAGAAGTTTTTCAGGAACTAGAATTGAATGAACAAGAGGAAAATAAGTTATTTGGGGAAAAAAAATTGGAATACAATCCAATAACTAAAAGTAATTTTTGTGAACAAATATTATGTCCTGTCATTTATATTTTACTTATTGCTATACTGAGATAATATAAACCAAACAATAATGATTGGATAAACAACAACAACAAGAATTCCTTGTAAGGAAGTTAATGAAGAGTATTACAGAATTGTAGCCTGCATTCTACCCTTTGGCGAAGGACTATTTATGCCAGCAATTCTCACATGAGAGGACAGAAAAGGATACAAGGATTATTTGCAAGTTCTGTCAAATTAACATGTATCTTCCATTCACCATGCTGGCAGAGATTGGCTCCCCTTCTTGCCTTCCTTCTGAGAACCTGTTTTCTAATGATATTAGCATGCAGGATATCTGAACAACTACATATACATGTTAGGCATGTATATGTACATATACATGTTTGTCCTGTCAGGCACTGTGCATGGCACTTTATATGAAGTTAATTCCAGTACTGTGAGATGGATGATAATATTAGCCCAATTTTACAGGTAGAGTAACTGAGACTTATAGAGTTTATATAACCTGACTGAGGTCACAGATTAAGGAAATTTTGGAGAAACTAGAACTGTTAACATTCTGACCTCAAAGTCCATGCTTTTGTCTATTATCCATTATCTATTAAATTATACTAAGCATGTTGTGTTGCACTCTCTCTCTATATATATATCATACACCCACATATATACATACATATACACATATATCATACCCACAGGTTTATTTTTTTTTGTAAGTGAGAAAGTCCTGTTTTACATGTATGTGTGACTTCATATATTTATGTAAAGAATTTATAACTATATTACTATGATATAAATTTACATTTATCTATAGCATATACAAATTATATATATATGTATATGTAATGCTGTATTATTTGCATATTATTACGTAAATACAATTTTTTTCAGGTTTATGAAGAATATGACCTCTTTATCATTATTGCCTAATTGTCAGTATTGATACTTATTGACATGTGACTCTGAAATGATGCTCCTTATGCTAGGACTAAACCTAAATAAAGAAAAATCAGTTACATTAAAAACAGTAAATTTTAACTATCTTAAATTTTTAAAATAAATTTCTAAAAATTCTTAAAATTTTTAAAAATCATCAAAAAAAAGTGAAAATAACCACTGCCACAACTGGTAATGCTTAAAATCCTAGAATATTTTCTTTAATATTCCATTGTAAAGGGTGAAGACATTTTTTTGTTTCCTTATTTGTCACATGCTTGTCATCTCTTGTCTCCAACATTTAAAAAAAAATTTCCCCATTTTCCTGCACTCTATATTTGGGGGATTTTTTTTCCCCAACATTAATTATAAGTCAGTCAGCCTGTTTTCTTTGATTCTGAGTTTTGGTTCCAGCAGGATTGAATTGACTGAATTTGTTGTCTAGTAGGTTTCTTTTCTTTTTTTTTCAGGAAGTTCTCTTAGAACACTCTTCCCTGAGTTGTTTGTTTTTTTTTGTTTTTTTTTGTTTTTGTTTTTTTTTTTTTTTTTGTATCTCCAAGCTTCTGTCCATGATCTTTATCTCTAAATAATATTTTAGCCAGATAACGATATTCACAGTTAAAGCATTCTTTTGTCACAGTTTGGTAGACGTTGTCCTTTGTTCAGGAGTGGTGAGAGGCTGTGGCAGTGATAAGCCAGCCTGATTTTTCCCTTCTAGGTGATTTTCTCTTTTCTGCTTAGGTAGATTGCAAACATTTTTTTTCTTTTAAGCTGGCTGTTGATAATTTTGCCTGCTTGATTGCCTGTGCCTAAATTTTATTTCATTGTCTTATTTTTCTTATTTATTATTAGTTTATTATTACAAGGAGCACGTAAAATATTTTTTATATGCGTACCTTTGTACATAATTGAATAGAACGTAAATTAAATAGAAAATTTTAATAGAAAGAAAATTAAATAGAAAGTAAACATAAGAAGTTGTTACTTATACAGAGTGTGCACATTATAAATATTAACAAATATTGCTAGTTGCTATCCATTACGTTCACCATTTTCAACTTTCACCATCAATGTATAATTATCCATGTTGCCCCACACCACGCCAATATAAAAATAAGCTGTATTTATTTAAATGATCTCTGTACCCAACGTGGGGCTCAAACTCACAACTCTGAGATCAAGAGTCATGTGCTGTTCCCAATGAGCCAGCCAGGCACCCCTTAATTTTTTAACTTTACATATCTGATCAATAAAAAGCAGCATCTTGCTTAATTTCCATTTTTATTATTACAACTTCAGTTTAGACCCTGTCTACATTTAAAGGCATTTTACATTTCCTTTCCTAGGAATGAGGTTCATATTCTTTACCTATATTTATTGAATACTTTATTTTTGATATTTAGGCATCCCTTGTAGGTTAAATTAGTTGTCTCTATGCTTATGATTTTTTTACAAAAACATTTTCCTCAATTCTCAATTGTCTCTTAGCCTCCTACCTAATGTTTTGTCATATGGATATATTTTTTATTTTTATATCCAGTTTTTTCAGTAATTTTTAAGGCCTCTGAAATTCTTATCCTAAGAAACATGCTTCCATTCAGATATGACATTTTCCTTTTTTTTTTTTTTTAAAGTTTTTTATTTATTTAGTGAGACAGAGCTTGAGAGTGAAAGCAGGGTAGGGGCAGAGAGAGAAGCAAAGAGAGAGAATCCCAAACAGGCCTTGTGCTGTCAGTGTGGAGCCAAAGGCAGGGCTCATACCCAAGAACCATGAGATCATGACCCAAGCCAAATCCCAGAGTCTGATGCTTAAGGGACTGAGCCACCCAGGCGCCCCTGTTTTTTTCTTTTAAGTATTTGTATGATTTCCTGTGAAGCCTTGGACAAGTTACCTAACATTTCTGTGTTTCAGTTTCCTTATCTATAAGGGGGGGAGATACTATACTCTCACAAGGCAAAGTAGACAATATGTTTCTTCAGCCTCTGAAGATATTCCTCTAGTATAACCCTGAACACACTCTTATGTAGCTATTCTTATTTGTCTAGGTGATGTCATTAAATTATGAATTCTTTGAAAGGAGGGATTTTACTGGATTCCTTGTGTACCCACTGCCTATGAACTTACAGTGTACATTCAGAAAAAAATATTTTTTTTTTGGATTTATTGAGGTATGACTTATATGTAATAGAAATCACCCAAGATATTTTACTATTGATATATTCCAATTTGTTAAATTTTCTGTTAGGTTTATGGTTTATATGTCCTAAGAAATCTTTGCCTAACCAAGGGTTACAAAGATTTTCTCCTTTGTTTTCTTCTAGATGTTTAGTTATTTTGTCTCTTATGTTTAGATCTATGATGTATTTCAAATTAATTTTGGTATATGGTTATACATTAGGGCTTAGGTTAGTTTTTTGCATATTGTTATCTAATTATTATAGCACCATTTTCCAAATAGAACCTTTTCCCCTAATGAATTACCTTTGGTATAATAAATTAACTATTCATTGCTTGAATTTCTTTTTTTTAACGTTTATTTATTTTTGAGACAGAGCATGAACAGGGGAGGGTCAGAGAGAGGGAGACACAGAATCTGAAACAGGCTCCAGGCTCCGGGCTGTCAGCACAGAGCCGACACGGGGCTCGAACTCACGGACTGTGAGATCATGACTTGGGCCGAAGTTGGCCGCTTAACCGACTGAGCCACCCAGGCGCCCCCGCTTGAATTTCTTCTTTCAACCCTTTGTACTTTTTGCAAAACATTTTAAAACATTCAAATTGAATGACTTTAAAAATTAGATAAATTGTTACTTAACTAAACACTGTTTTCAACATTTTCTCATTGTCTTTTCAGGTATTTTAGTTCAACTATTTTCACATTTGGTAATGATTCATAGGCTGTCAGTGAGATGTAATGGAAAGAGTACGCACATTGAAATCTTTAAGACTTATGTTCAAATTCCCACTCTGCCATTGATTACCTGTCTTGGTTGTTTATATAATAACTCTTAACCTCAGTTTCTTTAATTATAAAATGCAGATAACTCCTATTTCCTAGAGTTATATGGAAGATTACTTAAAATGGTTAATGTGGAGGCCAGGGTTCCTCATTAAGCATACATTCTCCAGGAGAGTTACAGACTTTTGGGCCCTCATGAAAAGGGCCCTGCCTTGGCTGTGTGTATTTTTCACTAATTAGGCACTAATCCAGCTCACAGTTTCCCTACCTATTTAAAGAGTATATCAATGGGAATTTGCATTTTCTCCATTCTTAAGTGGTTTAGCTTCTGCCTTAACTGTAACTGATATGTATGTAATTTTGGTGTTCATGTACTCTAATCTGTTGCTGCTGGACACGGACAAAATATAATAGAAATATCCTAATACATAAGATAGGCAGTCCCTATCTATTTGCAAAATTTTTAGTGTATAAACATAGGATCATATAAAAAATACCAAGAGTAGAGTTACACGGAAAAAGAAAGGTTATGTCATATTTCCCCAGATTCTATTAGTGGTGCTCAGGACCTAAGTTTCCACGTTGTGGGAGGTAGATTTAGAAAGCTCGTAACTGGTATTGGGAACTATCTTGAAGCTGCTGACCTGAAGGAGCAAGTGCTCTAGGGTGGAGTGGATTTAAATTGATCAGCTGAGTGAATTAAAAGAGCTGTAAAACTCTGGGCCCCAGACACATTTGCTCTGGGCTTCCTCTTGTCTCATCATAACACAGAAGTCTCTTTCTCATTTTCAAATGTAATGAAGACTGCAAAAGCAGCTAGAAAGTCAGAATAGTGGAGGGCAGGCTATGAAAATAAGGAGCCTAAAGCCAGTGATTGTGAAATCAGAGCCTAATGGGCCTATATGAGTTTCTTTTTCCCTGGCAAGGAAGGAAGGCCATCAGGAGTTATTAACACATGGAAAGATGATTCATAAACTCATAACCATAGAAATTGCCATAAATTTTGAGGGAAGGAAAATACTGGCTTGCTACTTGGTTCTCAGCGAAAGTGTCTTATCCAAGCCCTTTCAAGAGTTAGTGTTCAAAGGAAGATAAAATGCCTTTTAATTAATAATCAATACTCCTAGAAAAGCTTTAGCCAAACTTTAGCCACGCTTTAGAGGAATCTGGCATAAATATTTAATGTGAACAATCCATGTTGATTTCTAAGAGAGCGGAAACATTCTTGTGATTAAGCATAATCCATACTAATACCCATAAAAGAAAATATATAGCGAGAAGACATGTGGACATTACTTACAATAATTACTGTTTTAGGGCACATGGGTGGCTCAGTCGGTTAAACTTGCAACTCTTGATTTTGGCTCAGGTCATGCATGATCTTGTGGTTTGTGGGTTTGAGCCCCATGTCAGGCTCTGTGCTGACAGTGTGGAGCCTGCTTGGGATCCTCTCTCTCTAACTCTTAAAAATAAATTAAAAAAACATTAAAAATTAATTACTATTTTAACTGAAAAATTTTGAAGATAGTTATTATTAATATCAATTGTAAGAAATAATTCAAAGTGATCCCATGGACCTACCTCTGTGACAACTCTCAACAAATAATAATAGGAGGAAACTTCCTTAATATAAGCCATCTCAAACACCAGCCGACATCATACATAATGGTGAAAAGATTGAATGTTTACCTCTTAGGTTGGTATCAAGGCAAGGGTGTGTGCTTCACCACTTTTACTCAGGATAGGACTGGAAATTCTAACCACTATAATAAGGTAATAAATAAAAATAAAATTCATTCAGATTGGAAAAAGTAGAAGAAAAACTATTTCTATTAAAAGATCTATTTTGCATATAGGAAAGCCTTAATACAACACCAACAAAAACACACACAGGACTAATAAATGAATATAGCAAGGTTGCAGGATTCAAGATCAATATGTAAAAATCAATTGTAATTCTACAGTAGCAATGAAAAATCGCACAATGAAATTAAGAAACAAATTCTCTTCATGAGAGTAGTAAAAAGAATAAAACACTTAGGAATACATTTGCCAAATAGACTGCAAAACTTATGAAAACTACAAAATGTTGTTGAAAATTAAAGAAGATCTAAATAATTGGAAAAACATCCCATGTTCATGAATTAGAAGACTCAGCATTGTGAAGATGGCAGTCCTCCCCAAATAGATGTTTAGATTCAGTGTGATTCCTATCTGAATCCTAGCTGACTTCTCTATAGAAATTAATAAGCTGACTCTAAAATTATATAGAATTACAAGGGGCCCAGAATGGCCATAACATTCTTGAAAGTTAAGAATAAAAAAGACTCAAACTTTTGTATTTCAAAACTAACTACAATGCAACACTATTAAGACAGTGTGGTACTGGCACCAGGACAGATACATAAATCGTTGGGATAGAATTGAAAAAACAGAAATAAATCTACACATGCATGGTCAGTTGATTTTCAACATGAGTGCCAAGAAATCCAATGGGGTAAAAATACACTTTTCAGCAAATGATGCTAGGAAAACTGGATAGCTACCTGCAAAAAAAAAAAATGCAGTTGGATGTTTATCTCCTACTATGTACAAAATTTATATGAAGTATATCAAAGAGCTAAACGTTAGAGCTAAAAGCATAAAACACTAGGAAAAATTAGGCATAAATCTTTGGGGCCTTTGATTAACCAGTGGCTTCTTAGCTATGACAACAAAAGTATAAGTGACAAAAAAAAAAAATAGGTAACATCAAAATTAAAACCTTGTTTTGCAAAGGACAATCAAAAAAGTGAAAAGAAAACCCACAGAATGGAAGAGAATATTTGCAAATCATATCTCTGATAAAGGACTTATATCCCAAATATATGAAGATAATTTCCAACTCAACAATAAAAAGTAATCTAATTTTAAAATGGGGAATTAGAATAGGCATTTGTTCAAGGAAGAAATATGAACAAGCACATGAAAATATTATTAGCATTATTAGTCATTGTAGAGAAATGTAAATCAACAGAGATGTCACTTCACTGTGATGACTATAGTAAAAAAGATATGGCGTGCCTGGGTGGCTCACTCAGTTAAGCATCCGACTTCAGCTCAGGTCATGATCTCCAGGTCCATGGGTTCGAGCCCCACCTCAGGCCCTGTGCTGACAGCTCAGAGCCTGGAGCCTGCTTCTGCTTCTGTGTCTCCTGTCTCTGCCCCTCCCCAATTCATGCTCCGTTTCTGTCTCTGTTTCTGTCTCTGTCTCTCTCTCTCAAAATAAATAAACAATACAAAAATTGTTTTTGAAAAGAGAAAAGATAACAGGAGTTCGTGAAGATGTGAAGAAATTGGAATTCTAATTATTGATGATGAAAATGGAAAAGAGTTTGGCAGTTTCTCAGAAGTCACACATGTAGTCACCATATGATGCAACAGTTCCATTCCCAGACATATACCAAAGAGAACTGAAAACATATGCTCACACACATCTTCTACATGTATGTTCACAGCAACATTTTTCTTAATAGTCAAAAATGTGAAAACAACCCAAATGTCCTTCAACTTATGGGTAAACACTGTATGGTATATCCATATGTACAATACCAGTTATAAAAAGAAATCAGTACTGATACATTATACAACACGGATACATTGTGAAAATAGGTTAAGTGAGAGAATTCAGACACAAAAAACCACATATTGTATGATTCCATTTGGAAGTGATAATACTCTAAAGTTGATTGTGACATATATGCACAACTGTCTGAATTTATTAAAGAAAATTGAGTTGTATACTTTGTGCACTTTTTATAAGAATTATATGAATCATTACTCAATAAAGCTTTATTACAGGAATGAAATAGTAATAGTTCAATTGAACATAGTGGTGTGGGGAAATACCTTTTTTTTTTAATTGAAGTACAGTTGACATACAATGGTATATTTGGGAAATTATATGTTCAATAAATGTGGTTTTAATTTGTTCTATGATTTTCAGTCTCCATTCTGGATGGTTTTCTATATACAACCAACATCTTAATATTTCTCATATTCTACTGGTTGAAAAACATTGATTTAGTTTGCTGTATAACATAAACCAAGCTAGGAAATTATCTAGCAATCATCTTAACAATATTATGCATAACTAGCTTTTACTTCTAATGGTTAGATAATGGAAGCATATTTTTGTCTATAAGTATAATAATTTCATTTTTTGACTTGATTTAACATCTGTCTTTAATGCATTTTTGGTAAAACTATATAAATTGGGGAATTAAGGAAGATGGAAAAACAATTTTGTTGAAAGGAAAAAACTCTTTTTCTCAGATTTAACTTTTTAGTACATTCAGAGATATGCATGCATCATACACAAATAGAAATTCCTCTATGAACATATAGATTCCCAAAGTGTGTGGGTATGTGTTATCCCTATGCCCATTAAAATACTATATAAGTTACAGACATATGCATATCTATGAAAAGTTAAATTCAATAAAAGTTGTAGGATTTTGATGGCATTAGACTTGGTTCAGTTTTCTTTTTTTCTCTTTTAATTGTAATGATAAATCTTGGCTTACAGCAGCTTCAACACTCCGATTGTTTTTGCACTTATTAGACCAGATAGGATTTGTAGTCATATAATTATTAGATACAAACGCAACAAACGTGCTTACAGACTGAGAAAGATGGGAAGGGTCAAGATTAGGATGACCATACACAACTACTAACTCCATCTATGAGAAATGTTCACTTGCTTCAGCGTTGGCAATTGATTTCTACCTCAATAGTAGTTCACAGTATGAGAAATTCTGGAAAGACTTTCATACCTTAATTATATATTGTGCTAATGTTCTAGTGGAGGGCATCTGGGTGGCTCAGTCAGTTGAGCACCTGACTCTTGGTTTTGGCTCAGGTCATGATATCATGTGAGTTCCAGACCCAGCATCTGGCTCTGTGATGGCCGTGTGGAACTTGCTTGAGATCCTCTCTCTCCCTGTCTCTCTGATCCTCCCCTGCTCCTGCATGCTCTTTCTCTCTCTCAAAATAAATAAACTTAAAAATAATGTTCTAGTGGGCAAAAAATAACAAACTTTCATATGAATCATATTCTGAATGTCTCTTTGTCAATTAATGTTTATGTTACAAAATATAATTTAGAACAAAACAAAAAAGGATTTTCTAGATATTTTATTTTTGTGCATATATTTGCTGTATAGGCCAAACCTTAGTGCATCTGTGTGCAGCTAATGACTGCCATTGTGACAGCTTGTCTTTCATTCTTTTTTTTTTTTTTTAAACATTTGGCCACTTATTGTACATCAGCTGATATTGTTAGCTTGACCTGCTTAAATAGTGCATTCTACACCATGGACCATCGTTTGGCACCATAAATTTAATTAATTGCTTTCCTTAAAACCAGCTATAAACTCAATTATAAAAGCGTTTTTATTTTTTTCTAGATGGGACCCAGAAAATTTGACAAATTTTGGATCAGTATTAAAGACATGTTTTGGGCCTGCCTGCCCACTAAATGTCACTGCTAAAGGAGTGGACTTACAGAACCCGATGAGATCCCTGATTACTGATAGCCAGTTGTCCAATTGAACTGTGGTATTCACCTGATCCAAGTTAAGTCAGTCAGATTCATCAGAGATACTTAAGGAGAGTGGGTAGCTGAGCTAATAACATGGAAGATTAAGGGGCTTAGGCTGCCATTTTCTGGTAAGCTAGAATGGACCTTATCCAAATAGATGAGGGAAAGTAAGAAGCAAATTGCACAAAGATAAAAATGAAACAGGGAGGTATGAATGGCATGGAAAAGAGATACACAGTTTTGAGAATTGAGAAATAGAAATATGCAGACCTGGTGCCTTTATCCAGTGAACTTATCTATATGTCTCCCATATATCTAGATATCTAGATGTCCTCCATAAAATTTCTAGAAGATTCTTCCCTATCTTTATGATAGATTTAGTGGGTTTCTGTTCCTTGCAACTTGAAGCTCCTTGTCCAGTATGGTTAGCAAAATAGTATATTAATTAAAATTTCCAGAAAGCCTTGCTATTTAAAAAAATGTGCATACATTTCTATTTTCTTTTTTTTTCCCTGCAATTTACAATAGAAATTTTTTACATCCGTGGGTAATATCTTCTCTCTCTTCAGAATTTGGACAATAACAATTCTGTGGGATAATGATTATTCTAGATGCATTGTACCGTGTAAATTAATCTATTGCTTTGGTAGCACTGCTCCAAAAAACCATTGCTGATGCTGAGGGCACAGAATGAACAAATTAATTAGCCAGACTGCAAAATCAAATAAATCTCAGAGTGGTGACCCCTGTGTAGTAGAATAAAGAAAGGCATTAAGTTCATGTAGTAACTTTGGTTGAAGCAAAACCAAGCTTAAATGGAGCTAAGTGTTCTCATTATTTATACTGGACAGTTCAGGCCCACAAGAAACTCCTGGAAGGAAAAGGTTGATTTTAAGGGTCTGGTCAATAGCAAACTGTTGGTCTCTGACCAAAAGGCAATCTGCCCCATTAATGATCCAAGAAAAAACAAAGCTAAGAGTATAAACATTCTAATTTCTTCCCCTATACAAATTATCTCTTGGTACTAAATTAAGACTCAGACAGGAGGTAGTCATCATATTCACTTTTGGTCACAAAGAAATCTAGTTAAATAAATGTAAACAGAAAAGAATTGTATCAAAGGACCAAGTATGCTTTATGGTATCAAGGACAAAAATGGAGCCAAACTCTTATGGGACCAAAAACCAAACCTAGGCTTTGTAGCTTCAGCCCGGAAATGATCCTTCATTCAGTCTCATCTTTATTGCCCTAAGAGTCATATGCCCCCACTTAATGGCAGGAGTCTGGGAAGTGCTATCTCCAATATGCTCTATTTCTTTGGTCACGTCCCTAAAAATAGACTCTAGGATGGAGATTTGTGCACAGGCCACATATTGAGTTCACTGAGCAGCAACACCTGTAAGTAAATGAGGGCAGCAGGATCAGGCAGAAGGACAAGTTGAATAGCACTTCACTGACAACAGAGGTTTCAGGTGATCTGGAGCTAGAATGGCCTTTCAGAGTTATTCTGAATTGAGGCAAGCGTTATTGGGTCTTTGTATCTCCATACTAGGTAGATACTGGGGGGGGGGAAATTAATCCAGGAAACAGGACATAACCTTTGGCGAGCAGTTTATTTTGCCTGAGGGTGATGCTTGCAGGCTAACACATCTGTAAGCCATCAGCAGTCAACAATTCTGATAGTTGGGCAAATGGGTGCCTCAGTTCTAAGGAGGGGCGTGGTCAACATACCGTGGCATCCACTACAATCTACCCTTTGTGCTACTGGGATGAATCTGTTTCTTATAATAAGTTCACCCTCCTTGGGAGCTGTTTTTCCAGCATTCTTATGGAGACATACCAGGGGAAATTAAATGGGGTGAATTACAGCTCTCTCTGCTGTGGCTCTTTTAAGGCTGCCCCTCATCTTCCTCCTCTGTTTCTCATTCTAAATTTCCCTCATATTCTGCTAATGTTGCCGCTGTTCAAACTGTCTTGTCTAGTGGTGTCACATACAATCTCTTCACCCAGAAGTTTGAGACAAGTGTCACAGTACTTCTCAGGTTATGTCCACTGTCCTTTTCCATTGACCATTGAAATCAGTCAACAGCATACCAAGAGTCGCTCAACTGTCAAACTTACTCTTCCTGGCCCCCATTGTGTCATACTGACACTATATCCTTTTGGTGATTAGAGTCAAATACCCCTACCAATGTGATGATTGCTTTCTTTCTCTACTGGTTTTTTGCATGAGGAGCCTAAAATGAACAGATGGCAGACAAAAGCTAAACCTGGATAGAATTCTAACTTTACCTGTTCTAGAAGAAAGAGGACCTCCAGAGCCCCAGAGCCTAAAGTTGTGGAGAAGAAAGCTGTTCTCTCTCCCCCCATGGATTCTCACACTCATATATCCTACATAGTTGGTAGCTGGTGATAGAATCCATGGACCCCAAGGTTATGTACCTCACTGCCAGAGCTCCTTTGTTGTAAAATGGACCTTATGGTCTGAGAAAAATGTTATGCAAGATCTCATGTTGAAGGATCAAATGCTCTGTAAGTTCTCAGATAATGGCACTGCTCCCATTTCTGCAGGCAGGAAAGGTACCCTCACCTTCAAAATATGTCAGTCCCAATCAGAATGAATTACTGCCCCTTAAGGATAGAGAGAGTTTTTTAATGTAATCAACTTACCACCGCAGGATTGTTAGTCTCCTTTAGAGATGATCGCTTCATATCAGAGTCGCTCATAATCAGTCTCTGTTGCTGGCAGATTGGATATTCAGGCTCAAGAGTAGCTAAATTAGCTTTATTGTGCAGAAGCTCATAATGTTGGACCCATACATCTATGGGTAGATGCTTTTATACCATGACTGGTTCTTTCAGGAGCTTTTTGGGCCAGCACTCAAGTAGCCTATGACAAAGGTTGCAAAAGTCAGTTGGCAGACTCATTTGTTTCTTTGGTTATTTATTGCCTCTTACATGGTGGGTTGTCTTGGACGGGTATTAAAATGGGATAAAAAATCTTTCTGCTTACTCCATAAATCCATTTAGAGGTTTTTTTCTCCCAGTTTTCTTTGTCTTTGGTCTTGGATCTTTCTCATTCCAAGTTCTAAATAAGTGAGGCATTTGCCACTGTCCATGAATCTATGTATATTCTTACCTTAGGCTACTCTTCTTTCCACATAAAATGGTTAACCAGAATAAAATAAATAACCAGTCCAGAGCTCAGTGTACTGGGAGCATTTCTGTCACTGCTATCTTTCTGCCAACTGGTACCATACTGCAACAGCAGTCCATTTTTGGCTGTATTCACATACTGAGCTAACTCATCCATGAGCCAAATTTGACGTTGTTCCTCCTCCATCCATTTGACAGAGGGACTCTCTATGAGAATATGGGGGTGTGCTAAGGGAGGGACATCAGTACAATAGTGAAAAATGACATGGTATTCTTGACAATCCACTCGGGCAGTTTTCATGTGCTCTCTGGCATTGCTCGTACTCAATTTTGGAAGTAACCATTGGATCCCTGAATCTTTTAGCTTTTATCTCCTATTCTGTGGAGAACATGTATCGTGCTGAGAACTGCAACACATTTTCTACGTCTGTTCACTGGCCAAATTGATAGGATGCCATTGATATAATGTAGTGACATGATGTTCTATGGAACAAATCCCTATGGACTATATTATAAAGAGAACAGAAGAGTTAATATAGTCCTTAAGGTCCAAGAATTTAAAATATACTGTTGCCTGTCTCATTTGAATGCAAATTGCTTCTTATCCTTCCTTTTTTCCTTTTGATAGAGTAGAAAAGAACACCTTTGCCCGACTATTGACCAAATACCATGAGCCTGAGGCTGTATTACTCTGCTCTAACATCACCTCTGCTCTGAACCTCCCTCACTCATGCTTGATCTCTTTTTCTCTCTCTCTCTCACTCTCACACTCTCTCTCTCTCAAAAAGTGAATAAACATTAAAAAAATTAAAAGAATATCCTCTGAAAGAGAAGCTGAAATTGGGGTCTACCTGTTTTCTTCTGCAGTAATCCACAGTCCTCTTTCAGTGTGCAATTTTCTTTTGCGAAGGAAGTTCACACAGCTGAATTAAATAAGGGTGTGATGAGAGCCATCATTACTCCTTTAAGTACTTAAGAATAGCACTAATCTGTGCTATTTAGAGGTTACCACATAGTATTCATCACTGTAATATCTCCTACATCACAGACCCCATAGGCCAAAGAACCAAAATGAAGGTTTTTCCTACTACTAAATATGTCCATTTCAATGATACTGGTGACTGGAGAAAAGATCACTAATTAAGTTCATGGACCCAAAAATGAACTGGAGGTGAGTCAAAACTCAATTTCTTACATAGTCATCATTTATCACTACTCTAACTTGGGGCCGTGGTTACTCGTTTGGCTCCAGAGTATCAGTGTCAACTTGGGTTTTGTGTCCAACAAAATGCCTGGGTGTTCCTTTTTCTTCAGTGTGTGTGTTTCTTCAACATATGGCTGTGGTTTGTTTGGGGAAGGTATGGGGAGGATCATTAGTGTTTCTATGGTGTTGAATGGTCCCTCCTCTAGGATCTTGGCCTCTCCTTCAATCTACGGGTTGTTAATCTGAGAAATGACTCGGGATGGGAAACATTTACTAGGGGAGTTAACCTGAGCCTTTGATTATACATCCTTAACTTGACACCCTACGAAGACCATCTTCCATTAACCTTCTTAAAACTCTTTGTCAGGCGCGCTGGCAGTCACTCTGACTCTATCTGACCTTGCCACTCACAAGAATAATTTCACTCATCTTATTATTATCTGAAAACTACTAGTATGAGTTTCTATCAGCCCAGTAGTTACTAAGTGACTCACTTCAATAACATCGTCTCCTGTAGTTACCCATGGCTTAGAGGACATCCTCCACTGAACTCAGTGATACCAGTGCCCCATCAGCAGTACTTTCCTTATCACACTGGTAATAATTTTATGGCTTTTTTTAAGTCACTTGGTAAACAGAATGTATAACAGGCCTGTATTCCTTTGGGGGGGGTGGATTATTTTGTTCAGCATGCTTTTGAGATACATCTATGTTGTTGCATATTCCAGTATTTTCTTCCTTTTTAAGAAAAGAACAATACCTGAATAGTATTCATTTCTATGTATACACCATAATTTGTTTATCCATTCACTTTTGTATGGATCAGTAGGCTATTTGCATTTTTGGATATTATAACTAAGCATCTATGAATATTCTATATACATCTTCTATGTAAATAAATGGGTTTTTTTTTTTTTCATTTCTTGTAAGGAAACACCAAGTAGTGTATTTGCTGTTGGGGTTTTTGTTGCTGTTGTATATATTTAACTTTTTTTAAATTACAAAACCATGTTTTCAAAGTAAGTTTACTATTATACATTATCTGCAGCAACGTATGAGTGTTCTAGTTATTGCATATTCTCACCAACACCTAGTACTGTCTTTAATTTTACGTATTTTAATGAGTATGTAGTAATACCACATTGTGGTTTTAGTATGCATTTCTTTGATAAATAATGATATTGAGTATTGCTTTATGTGCTTATTGGCCTTATGTATATCTTCCTTTGTGAAATATTTGTTCAAATCTTCTGCCAATTGTGGTGGGGACATTGTCTTTTTATTGAGTTATAAGGGTTATTTATATATTAGGGATACAGGTCCTTTGAGATATATAAACATAGATAAATATATTAGTTTGCTTTACTATATTCTTTTACTATATGCTTTTAGAGAAGAGTAGTTAATTTTGAGGATGTGCAATTTATCAATTCATCTTTTCTGTTTCATGTCCTAAGAAAACTTTGCTTAACCTAAGTGTTTCTTATGATTTTCTAGAAGTTGTAGAGTTTTAGTTGTTACATTTGGGACTATAATCCATTTTGAAATCACTTTTGCTCATTTCATGATAAAAGTGTTGACATTCATTTTTTCTATACCAATATCTCATTGTCCCAGCTCCATTTGTAGAAAAACCTATTCTTTCCTTCATTGAATTATGATGGCAACTTCTTAGGAAATCAGTTGAACAGATATGTGTGGTCTAGTTTTGGACACTGTTCTGTTCCCTTAATCTGCATGTCTTACTTATATCTGGATTTTTATAGCATAAAAGTGTGTCAAAATCAAATTGTGATTTCATATTTGATCAACTTTGTTCCTTTTCATAAAAAATAATATTACTATAGTCCCTTTGCATTCTTCATTAATTTTAGAATTACCTTTTCAATTTCTTTTTTTTAGAGAAAGTAAAATCTGATACAATATGGTATTGAAAGTACACATCCATTTGGGGACAATTGATCTTAACAATATTGAACCTTCCCGTCTGTGATCATAGCTTGTCTCTCCATTTATTGGTAGGTTTCCCTTCATTTCTCTTAGCAACATTTGTCATTTTCAGTGTATAGGTCTTATATTTCTTATTGAATGTGACCCTAATTGTTTCATATCTTTGGTGTTGTTGTAAATGGCATTCCTTTTTAAATTTAGTTTCCGGGGCGCCTGGGTGGCGCAGTCGGTTAAGCGTCCGACTTCAGCCAGGTCACGATCTCGCGGTCTGTGAGTTCGAGCCCCGCGTCAGGCTCTGGGCTGATGGCTCGGAGCCTGGAGCCTGTTTCTGATTCTGTGTCTCCCTCTCTCTCTGCCCCTCCCCCGTTCATGCTCTGTCTTTGTCTGTCCCATAAATAAATAAAAACGTTGAAAAAAAAAATTAAAAAAAAAAAATTTAGTTTCCTAAATATGTTGCTAATATATAATAATATATATATTATATAATATATATTATATAATAATATATATTATATAATATATATATTATATAATAATAATATATATAAAAAGGCAGTTATTTATATATTGATTGATCATGTATATATACATATATATATATATATATATATATATATATATATATATATATTGATCATGTATCACTGACTAGTTTTAACGGCTTCTTGTGTGGATTCCTTTTGTTCACACTCAATCATTTTGTCTTTGAAAAAGTTTTACTGCTTCCTTTCCAATTTGTCTGCCTATGACACTCATCCCCTGCTTTTTCCCTTAGGCGCTAAGTTATCCAATAAAATGTTGTATAAAAGTGGTGGGAATGGACTTGTTTTTCTTATTCCCCGTCTTAGTGTTCACTGGTAAAGTATAATGATGCTTCTGGGTGGACTGGGGAGACCTTGGACCTTGAGGCCTCCACCTAGCCCATCCAAAAGATGTCACCGGAGGCTCTTGGTCTTATCAGTAGAAAATTCAAGTACAGACACAACACAGTGGATGAGTGGTACAGGCAGGAAAGCATATTAAAGTGAAAGTACACTTGAGAGCTGGTGAGCTTAAGGGAGAGCTGTGCCCATGGGGTTTGGTTTGTCTTTTAAGGACAGTTGTAAACAAAAGGGTAGAATATTCATTACTTGAGGCAGGGTTTTCTTGGAAGCACTGCCTTTTCTTCCTTATTTGGTTGGAGGTTTCCTGTCAAGGCACCCTTAGGGAGGAGATTTTAGTATGTTTATGTAGTATAATGAAGGAATAATGTGAACTTTGGCCCAGTTTGTCAGCCATCTTGGGTCTGTCTAATTTGATCCAATTTCTTGCCCTTTTGGAGTGCTTCCAGGACAGGCCTCTGACTTCGTAGTTGGCCTTGACTTGCTCTTTGCTGGTCTCCAGACATCCTCTTAGAACCTAACTGCCTACTCCAACAATTTTAGCTTTTATTGTAGCAGGATTCTCACACAGAGTCATGACACAGAGGCTTTTCTTTCCAGGAAGGAACTTTATTTGTGCCAACACAGCTCAGTTGGGTTTGTACCCAAAGAACTACCACGTGGAGTAGTTTTTTATACGTTTTTTACTACTTTGTTTACCATATATGGTAACAAACAAACATGCAATCTGATTAAGTGGTCTCATGTTACAAGGCCTTGAGGGATGTTGTCACATACGCGTACAGCCAGGTTGCCTTGAAGTTTTTGGGTTTTTTTTCTTTCCTTAGGGAGGGGACCCTACCACATTATCCGGTTGTGAACATTTCTTCTACCTCTAGTTTATTGAAGATTTCTATCATGAATGGATATTGAATTCTGTCAAATAATTATATGTGCTTATTGTGATGATCATATGGTTTTTTCCTTTATTCTGTAAATATAATGTATTATACTGATTGATTTTTCAAATATTAAATCCACTTTGCAGTCCCAGGGTAAATCCCAGTGACTATCATATGGTATTTTATTTTCTGCATAATCCTGGATCTTGCTTCCTAATATTATGTTAAGGATTTTTGCGTGTTTATTCTTAAGGGCTACTTGTCAGTAGTTTTCTTGTCCTTTTATGCCTTGTTTTATATTAAAAAATTAATTCCTCAAAGACCTCTCTCCATCATTCAATTTAAACAATTTCTTTAGAAGAATGCCTTCTTATTTTTCACTTAAGAGAGCAAATCCAAAAGAAATCATTTCACAGAAGTATTAGCCCTAAATGTTTTGTTCCAACAAATTTAGAGTTTAAAATATATCTATACTTTAAGTTTGTAATTTAGGAGTGGGAAAAAAAATGGGAAAATACTTACTCTTTCCTAATTTGAATGATTTTTTAATCTAAGTATTTAAGATATTTTTCACTATGTGAGATCTGTGTATGCTTCAAACTTCTCCAGTTAAAACTGACATTCTATGAAAGAAAGGAATACTCGCTGGGTGCCCAAGAGGATACAAGAGAGTTTTCTTTCCTAGACCCTTGTGACTTGTATGAAGTATAGAGAAGCATCTAAATTGCTTACGTGCCCAAATAGACCCCTGCAACTTTTATCCATCATTGATTTCCCCTTCTCTGTTATTGCAGTTCCAAGTGTGAAACACATTGGTGTACCAGGGCTGGGCAGCACAGCTGTGACAGAGGGCATCTTGGATACTGAATACTATGACAGGCCCTTCTTTTATATGTATAAAATGGAGGTCTAAACTGCGGGGCCACAATTTAAATAGAGTCTTCCTGGTGCAACACCTCTCCAACTTTACAAAAGGCTCTTTTTAGGGAGGTGTGACACTCATATTAGATAAGGCTATCATAACCGTAAACAGGGCATACTCTAGGGGACTGACAGTGCTTTTAAAAAATCCAATTACATGCTTTTATTTGCCGTTAGTACAAACAGAAAAATAACAAGCCAACTTGTTTCATCCCCACTGTGATTTCCTCAGGGCTAATTAAAGTGCACTCTGCTGATGCCTAAATCATTCAACTCCAGGCAATCTTAAGATTTAAAGGGACACACACCCAATCAATTCCTGGCTGTCAGTAAAAGGTATTGTGTTTGGAAATGGGCACAATCAAGTTCTTCATTAACTTGAATGCTGCAAAGTTCCTGTGAAAAAATTGGACCAACAAATTTACTGCCATAGATTTATAGACTGGACTTCATCACTCTGCATAAAGAATTGATAAGTTAAGTGATCAATGATTCTCTACAATATATGGCATAATCAATATGAATTTTGGGAAGAGATAGAAAGACATTAATAATGCACATGTTATGTAAGGGTCTCTTCCTAAAGATTCAGGGCTCTCTAAATCATGCAGGAGCCAGATTATAGCTGGAACACAAATAAAGAATTGCTTTAGTCAATGTAGCATTTAAATTTTAGAAATTGGAAAAAAGCTAAAATCACTTTACGTGGCTCTAAAAACATAAAAATACTTGTGAGGTTTTTATTTCAGGGTACAGTTGTAAGGGATGTTGTTGGCTGATTTGTTCCCAAGTCATTCTGCCTGTCACTTTATTAATAATTCTAAATAATTATAAATAAACATGTTTCTGCACCTAAATTACCTAGAAGTGGGGCGCCTGGGTAGCTCAGTGGGTTAAGCATCCGGCTTCGGCTCGGTTCATGATCTCACAGTTCGTGAGTTCGAGCCCCGTGTTGGGCTCTGTCCTGACAGCTCAGAGCCTGGAGCCTGCTTCACATTCTGTGTCTCCCTCTCTCTCTGCCCCTTCCCTGCTCATGCTCTGTCTCTCTCTGTCTCAAAAAAATAAATAAATAAACATTAAATAAATAAATAAATAAATTACCTGGAAGTATTTTTGAGGAAAAATACATCCACACCCTAGGCAAACTGTCAGGATATCATGTTTTCATTACAGAGTAGCTCTGCTTAGATCTCTCTATTCTTAGTATTGAGGGTCAAATCTATGGCGATGCCCTTAGTTGTCAACATAAAATACATGCAATCTGTGTTTTTGCCAGAGATTGTAAACTTAATCTCACAACTCTTCTTCAAAACTAGGACATGAGAAATAAAAGAGCCTAACAGAATCTGCTGCCTGGGACTTACTTTATATGTTAAATGCTATCCCTATATTAGACTGTATCTTTGTCAAGAGGAAAATTCACACTGTGTTTTGTATTTCTTGTAGATCTGCTTTTACTGAGACAAGTTTGCTATTATGACATTTGGGGGGTTTTTTGCAGTGAGGGATAATATGTGATGATGTTCACTATATCATAGATGGTCTTCTCTATGAAGGTCCATGATAATTATTTTGTTTCTCCGGTAGCAAGAAAAGCTCATTTTCTCCTGAGGAAATGGCTTATATTTGTTATAAAGACACTGTGACTACCAAAACAGATTGCATTCATAGCTTATCAATAATAATTTGTAGGATATTGTAAAGTGAATGTCTGTGCAAACTTATCCCTTGTTTTACGCTTTTTACTATGCAGTAATTATTCACCATTTTTTAAATTCCACTGAATTTGTAAATATTTTGTGAGTTGCCTTATATTTTATTTCTGGAATGAGACAAAGTGTAACTAAGTAAAAATGAGAATTTAAATTTTTTTTTTAATGTTTATTCATTTTTGAGAGACAGAGCATGAGTGGGGGAGGGGCAGTGAGAGAGGGAAACAATCTGAAGTAGGCTCCAGGCTCTGAACTGTCAGCACAGACCCCAACACAGGGCTCGAACCCATGAACCGTGAGCTCATGAGCTGAGCTGAAGTCGGATATTTAACCAACTGAGTCCCAGGTGCCCCCAAAATGAGAATTTAAATTCTGACTTCTAGATATAAGCTATGAGTTTTTAAAAGTGTGTCTTTTAAGTATTCAGATTTTTTTTTATTTTTTTTTATTTATTTATTTTTTTTTTAATTTTTTTTCAACGTTTATTTATTTTTGGGACAGAGAGGAGAGACAGAGCATGAACGGGGGAGGGGCAGAGAGAGAGGGAGACACAGAATCGGAAACAGGCTCCAGGCTCTAAGCCATCAGCCCAGAGCCCGACGCGGGGCTCGAACTCAAGGACCGCGAGATCGTGACCTGGCTGAAGTCGGACGCTTAACCGACTGTGCCACCCAGGTGCCCCTCAGATTTTTTTTTAAAGATTTGTTATTCCAGTACAGGGTTCCTTGCTAAGGTGAACTGGCAAAATCCCTCATTCAGAGGTTTTCAGTGAGCTCTCAGAGGATCTTAGAAAAATAGTCTATACTTACTAATTCAGAGCTTTTCATTTAATACAGCATCTGGTTGGCAATTATGAATTCAGCCTCTCTGTATATTTTGTTAAAATATTTATAATGATATATGAAAATATAGAAATTTAAATCCACACAAAATACATGATAATTATATAATATTATGGGAAATTTTCCACTTACTTAGAGTTTTTAAAGCTTAATTCAAAATTACAGTTGTCAACTCATCTGAGCCATTGTTCTCTGAAAGCTAATCTACTATCTGCTCATATAGGCTAACCAACAGCCATTAAAAAAAAAAAAACAAAAAACAGTACACCTGTATCTACTAAAGTTACTAAAACACATGGACATTTCACCCTGGTGAGTGGGCACTGGTTTTTGAGGAAAGCTAAAGCTTTCTTTCTGCATATTGCTGTAACTAAAAATAAAACGAACAAAGAAACAAACAAAAAATGTTAGGAGAAAGGCAAATAGCTGTGACTTAATGTGGCTGGCAAGGTATAATTCCCACAAGTAAAACCATGTATGCAGGAATGGAGACAGAAGAGCCTTGATATTAGTATTTCCAGTATTCCATCTGTACAGAGTTACAGAGAGTAAGGCAGAGCATATGGAAGAAAAGCCATCAGAACAGAATTGGACCAGGAGCTAAGGACAGTCATCTCTGAGAAGGGGATTTAAACAAAATTTGTGAGAGAGTGAAGCAGTTTTTACCCTTAATATCTTTGGCAAACACCGGAATTTGGCTGGATTTTTCTACATTAGACAGTGAATAAATTTTTGTAAATTTCATTTTCCTGGTGCCTCAACATCCCCATAAACAGTCTGTGAGTACCCCACACGTGCAGCCAAGGTAAGTCCCTGCCACAAGTTCAACTTCCTTGCACTCCCAACTGTGCCCTAGTGACATTCAAGCATTCCAGTGAAATCCCCTCATGCCTTTTGCCTATGTACTCCATCCTGACTCCCAGTAAAGGCACTTGTCCATAGGTGTTTCTCTCTCTCTTTCTCTCATCTCCCCACATACTGGTAAAGTCCACTCCCTTGATGTTGCTCCATTACAGCCCCCTTATGGCTGCCTGAGTGCCATGCCTTGCCTTTGTCCCTTTCGTTTGTCTCCCTTTGACATTAATCCATGTTGTACCTGACTGATCATGGAAAAAAAAAAACCCAAAAAAACATTTTAAGTATCATAATTATTCCTTATAACACAACAAAGAACAATAATGATAGTAAAATTAACATGTCATTTATTAAAAACAGGAGAGAAAATAGAAGGACATTCTAAAGATTCATAAATTCCAAGACACGTCTGAATAGGAACCCAAAAGAAAGTATAGTAACAGACAATATAGCATTCTGTTTAAGGATACAAGATTCAGAATTGGACAGACCTCTATTAGAATCCTAGTCATATTGTATTCTAATTCTAAGATATGATGTAAAGCAAGTTAGTTAGAGGTTTTATGCCTCAGTTTACAGCTTTGACTAGCAAGAATCACAACAAATACCTCATAATTATTATTAGGATTTAAATAGGTAATTCAGGTAAAGTTCCTTATATAGAGCCTAGATGTTTGATAAATGATAATATTTTTATTGATAAAAATTTTATAAAACTGTCTTATATCTTTATAAGTTGCAGAAAACTTTGGCTCTTTGAAATAGAAATGAGAAGCAGTTAGTTAAAAATAGGTTGAGGTTATAAAGAGCAAAGAATAAAAGAAGTCAAGTTGGTGATGTTAGAAAAATTAAAATGTAAGTCTAGGACAAATCATATTAGACCGCTTCTCCTTCTGATTGGAAAGCAGAACATTACATGTGACCAACCTCTGCCAGAACAGTGACAAGACATATGAACTATAAAATCAAAGTTTTGTTATTTAAAAAACCCAACTGAAATTTAAGAATATAAAGAAGTCTAAATAAATCCAATTCTAGAAAGTCATAAAACTGCCAAGAAGAAACCCATGGCCTTTTTTTTCTTTTTAATATCTGCCAGAGTGTTGAAAAATGGGATATCCATCTCAGACTGAAGGTGAGTAGAAGAGGAAAATTAAAAACCAGCCAGTCTTTTAATAAACTTATTTTTACAGCAATATGTGGCTGGTATGAAGAAAGTGTCTTGAGGAGTCCTTACGACTGAGAAAATGTCTCCTGCCCTGCCAGTTCTCCCCAGTGACCTTAAGCAAGTCCCCAGGGGTAGGTTGCCAGGGCTGGAGTCAAGGAAGAAGAACTGAGAGAGACTTAAAGAGTGTCTTCACCAAGGACGGAGTAGCAAGAGAAATTTTGTCATAGCAAACTAGACATTAAGGAATGAAAAGCTAAGGGCAGGGCAGCAGAGAAGAGAGAGATAACCCTTATTTTGGATAAGTTCTGGACCTTCATTTTGTGCCCTACAGTCATCCTGCAAAGACTGAGGTCAGGGCATAATAGCTAAGAACACTTCCTCCATGGTTCTCTGGGTCCTTACTGGAATACTGCAGAGACTCGTCAAAGGCTGGGAGCAGGACAGCAGAGTCGTAAGAAATCTCTGAAGTCACAGAAATGTGGCAGAAGGAATGAAGAGCAAAAAGAAATCCCCAGTGATCCAAAATCTGGGATCCAGCTGGAAAGAACAGAGATATATCCCACAGTTCAGAAAGGTATTTGCTCAACAGGAAAGCATAAAGAGAGTTCTGGAGTCTTATCAATGCTCAGATTCCAAGCATCGCTGAAGGTAAATTTATTCTTCTCATCTCAAAATATTTGAAGCAAGTGGTGAACTGAAAATAATTAAAACTACAACAAAGAACAGACCAAGTTCCACTATAGGCTAGAATATAGTCCCCCATATTGGCATCCCGAGAAAAGAAGGCATTGCCATTTTTGTGGGATACATATTATTTATTCAGTTTCCATATTTTTTACACAAAATGTCCAGTGGGCAGTAAAAATTACATGACACATGAAAAAGTAAGAAAACATATGACACATGGTTAAATAAAAGTGATCAATTGAAATATATGAGAAATGGCATAGATGTTAGAATTATCACATAGCAACATTAAAATAAATATGATATAGTAAAGGATCTAGTGGAAAGAATGGCTCACTTGTGTACCTATGTGGAGAATTTCATCAGAGCGATGGAAGCTATAAAATGTGAAAAGGAATATTAAAATTAAGAACAAAAATCAATAAAGTAGAAGAGGAAAAAGAACAGCAACAAAGTTTAAAAGCTGTTCTCCAAAAAAAGCAAAAACAATTATAAACATAGAGCAAGACTGATAAAGAAAACATAGAGTGAACGCACAATACTAATTTAAGGGAAAACCTAGGAACATCATTTCATAACCTCTAGACACTGAAAGAATTGGGGAATTGATAAACATCTTTATGACTATAACTATAATAGCTTTGATGAAACTAATAAATTCTTGGGACACCGGGGTGGCTCAGTCAGTTAAGCATTCAACTTCGGCTTAGGTCATGATCTCGCAGTGTGTAGGTTTGAGCCCCACATCGGGCTCTTTCTGACAGCTCAGGGCCTGGAGCCTGCTTCAGATTCTTGTCTCCGTCTTTCTCTGCCCCTCCCCTGAGTGCACTCTGTCTCTGTCTCTCTCAAAAATAAACACTAAATTTAAAAAAAAGAAAAAGAAACTAACATTCTTTGAAAAAACATAAACTCAAGCTGACAAAATAATAAGTAGAAACTCTGAATAATTCCAATTTGAAAAGAAAAATTATATCTCTACAAAAACTTTCATGTAAGTAAACTCTTGCAAAGACTTCACCAAGTGAATTCCACTGAGCAATTAATTAAGAAATAATTCTTACATAATCTCTTTCTGAAAGTTATGGATGAGATCACCTTTACCCATTCATTTTACCATGCCACCATAACTCTAATATCAGAAGTTGAAGAAGTTATTATAAAGGAAAATTTTGTAGCAATATTCCTCATGGACATAGGTGCAAAGATCTTTAGCAGATTTTTAACAAACAGAATCTATCAATTCATAAAAATGTTAGTACATCATGACAAAGTGAACTTTATTCTAGGAATGTAAGCTTGGTTTAATATTCAACAATCAATATAATATACCATATTAGTAAAATAAAATTTTAAAAAGAACATGATATTCCCAATAGATGCAAGAAAAACATTTGACAAAATTTGACATTCACTTATAATAGAAACATCTGGAAAACTAGTAATAAAATGGTGTTCCATCAACCTGATAAAGGCCATCTAAAAAAAAAATCTACAGCTAAAGTCATATTTAATGGAGATAGGCTGAATGATTTTGTCCTAAAATTGGTATAGTGTGCCCTAGCCTTTACAATAACGTAAGAGGGAAAAAAGCATTAAGAATATAAAGAAGTGGGGCGCCTGGGTGGCGCAGTCGTTAAGCGTCCGACTTCAGCCAGGTCACAATCTTGCGGTCCGTGAGTTCGAGCCCCGCGTCGGGATCTGGGCTGATGGCTCAGAGCCTGGAGCCTGTTTCCGATTCTGTGTCTCCCTCTCTCTCTGCCCCTCCCCCGTTCATGCTCTGTCTCTCCTCTCTGTCCCAAAAATAAATAAACGTTGAAAAAAAAATTAAAAAAAAAAAGAATATAAAGAAGAAAGTAAAAATTGCCTTTTGTTAATGAAAAAATTATTGTGTTCATAAAGAAGCTAAAGAAATCTACAAACAAAACTAATGAATAAATGTATTCAACTTACAGGATAAAGGTTAGTATGCAAAATTAAATTGTTTTCCTACAAACAAGCGTAGAAAAATTACAAATAATGTTTAAAAACAACACTTTTCACAGAACATTGACACACATTAAATGCCTATCATTCTGGGGTGCTTGGCTGACTCAGTGGGTAGAGCATGTGACTCTTGATCTCAGGGTCATGAGTTCAAGCCCCTCAAAGGACTCTGACAGTTCAGAGCCTGTGCTGACAGTTCAGAGCCTGCAGCCTGCTTCAGATGCTCTGTCTCCCTCTCTTGCTGCCCCTCCCCTGCTCATGTTCTTTCTCTCTGTCTCTCAAAAATAAATAAGCATTAAAAATTTTAAAAAAATAATAAACATTTAAAAAACATTTTTTAAATGCCTATCACTCTACATAAAGAAAAAAAAAATAGAAGGTAAAATAGATCCCTACAGTGAAAATGACAAATAATAGAATTGAAGAAGACCTGAACAAATGCAGAGGTCTAACATTGACTGAAGGAATCAATATTGTTAAGACACTCATTCTCTCTGAATGGACCTAAAGATGCACTGCAATTCATATTAAAAACTTAGAGTATTTTGAAAAAGATAAGTTAATAATAAAATCTGTATGGAAACCAGAAGGATCTAAGAATAGCAAGTATCTAATCAAAATAAATATATTGTAAGCTACATATTTTCATTTTTGTAGTAGTCACATTAAAGAGTAAAAAATAAACTGTAAAATTTTAGTAATAAACTTTATTCAATCTAATATAATCAAAGTATCATTTTAATATGTTACCAGTATTAAAAATTATTAGTGAGAAATTTTACATTATTTTTTTCAAACTATGTTTTGAAATGAGTGTCCATTTATACTTAGATGGCATCTCATTTAAGACTTGCTACATTTCAGCACTCTCAACAATAGCGAAATTATGGAAAGAGCCTAAATGTCCATCAACTGATGAATGGGTAAAGAAATTGTGGTTTATATACACAATGGAGTACTACGTGGCAATGAGAAAGAATGAAATATGGCCCTTTGTAACAACGTGGATGGAACTGGAGAGTGTGATGCTAAGTGAAATAAGCCATACAGAGAAAGACAGATACCATATGTGTTCACTCTTATGTGGATCCTGAGAAACTTAACAGAAGACCATGGGGGAGGGGAAGGAAAAAAAAAAAGTTAGAGAGGGAGGGAGCCAAAACATAAGAGACTCTTAAAAACTGAGAACAAACTGAGGGTTGATGGGGGGTGGGAGGGAGGAGAGGGTGGGTGATGGGTATTGAGGAGGACACCTTTTGGGATGAGCACTGGGTGTTGTATGGAAACCAATTTGACAATAAATTTCATATATTGAAAAAAGAAAGCTAAAAAAAATAAGATTCGCTACATTTCAAGTGCTCAAAGCCATATGGAACAACTGACTACCATATTGGACAGCAGCTCTAGAATACACAAAACAGTTGAAAAAGGAGGAGGAGGAAGAGGAAGAAGAGAAGATGGAGAACAACAGCAAAAAGAACATATGTGGAGGTGTTAAACCTCCTGATTGCAACAAAAGTAGTATTGGTGTATAGAGACACAAATAGGTATTTGCAAGTGAACAAAACTCTAGAAATTCTCATACATGTTGGTCATTTTCAACAGAGATGACAAGGCAATTCAGTGGGAAAGGAAGCCTCTATTTACAAATGATTCTGGAATAAATGAATATTCATATGATAAAAAAAAAGAGTCTCAACTCCTATATAATCCTGTACACAAGAGTTGTTTTAAGTTTG
The DNA here is from genome assembly GCF_028749965.1 of Puma concolor. Classification (NCBI taxonomy): domain Eukaryota; kingdom Metazoa; phylum Chordata; class Mammalia; order Carnivora; family Felidae; genus Puma; species Puma concolor. Next base: position 127,252,983 of record NC_141668.1, on the reverse strand, counting down.
AGCGTAGCTGCCAATGTAAAACCCAGCAGCACTGTTTTGCTGAAAGGAAACAGAAGAGTCTCTTTGTGACCTTGGGATAGGCCAGTATTTCTTGGATGGGACACAAAGTATTAAAAGTAGAAGAAAAGTTGGTAAATTCATCAAAATGAAAATACTAAAATGGCAAGTACCCCGGGAAATGAGAAGGCAAACCATGGATGAGAGAAATATTTTCAACACATTTATGTGACAAGGGATTCAGAGACAGAAGAAAAGAAAACAAACAGGAAGGAGTCAGTCCCTTTTTCTGCCTCAGACGTACACTCTCCCTCCAGCAATTCTTGAAGGGAGATGTGAAAGTGAGCCAGCTGGCAGCGAAGAGCGTGGTCTCAGAGTCCCAGCATCACCAGTACAGCAGAGCATCAAAGGATGGGCCTGAAGACACAATGGCTTAACATCCAGCACTGACAGACATAAAATAATGATGTGTCCTCTTTATGCCACCACCTTTAGAGTCCATGAAAAAGCTGTGTACAATTATGTACTGAATTGTTTTAATTACGTTATAAACTGGAAATAATTGTATTACCAATTTTTCCAGAGTGTACATGTGACCTTTTTAAAACATCATTTTGAAGAAGGAAAACAGTTGTGTTTTTTAAAAATATTCCATATGACATAAAATGTACGTTTCTGCCCTTCACTTCAGAAACTGAGTGTGATTTCCTGAGCTAACTGGAACCAATGTAGTGTAAGACAGTAAGCTCACGACCTGGTTATCTTTTTCTATTGACCCAAGAAACAGGGCGCATATTGTCACTTCTGGCTGAAAGACAACAATGAATTGTCCAGCCATCCCTCATTCTTCACTTCCCATTTATATTCTCCTCTCCTCAGCAATGGCATTGGGGTGAATCAAGAGGATATATGAAGTTCCCTGTAGGCTGTCGGTCAATCTTGTATCAAATCGTCTAAATGTCTTTCTTTTCCCAGTAAAAACACTGTGCAGAATTTTAACAGATAAGCCCCCATGCAAATATAACTGTGAAACATCAAAAACAGTCATGATGGAAGTTATAAACTTTGTTGGCCAAATGTTTAAACCTGTGAATAAAAACAAAGAAATTTTTAAAAGACTACTGGGGAGGGGCGTCTGGGTGGCGCAGTCGGTTAAGCGTCCGACTTCAGCCAGGTCACGATCTCGCGGTCCGTGAGTTCGAGCCCCGCGTCGGGCTCTGGGCTGATGGCTCAGAGCCTGGAGCCTGTTTCCGATTCTGTGTCTCCCTCTCTCTCTCTGCCCCTCCCCCGTTCATGCTCTGTCTCTCTCTGTCCCAAAAATAAATAAATGTTGAAAAAAAAATTAAAAAAAAAAAAAATAAAAGACTACTGGGGAAAAGCAAGGATGTGATAATCCCTCTTCCTATCCTCTCTTGTCATTCTAGTTAGTGGATAGCTATGTGCCTTACCCTGGTTTTGGCAGCTGATGAATGGAGCTCTAGAAATTTTGGAGGTACTCCAGAAACTAATGATGAAAGTATTTATTAGAGATACAAGGGTAAAGATGCTTAAAAATACTGATTGGAAAGATTATCTGGGATGAATACACCGCCCAAGACACAAGACAGGGAATGGCGTGAATGTTATTAGCCGAGTAGTAAAGTATCAAAAGATCTAGCAGACTAAACTTCATAGTGAGTGAGCGGAACAGAGCTTCTCTCTGCTGCCAGTAGCAAGATAAACATATCAATGTAAGCTGAAAATATAAATGTAAGTGTCATCTATTCGCATGTGGCAAACTTGCCTCATTTCTGCTTTATTTTATGCCTAATAATTGAGGTAGCATTATAAATTGCCATTTTTAATGTGTTTTAATAATAAGAAGACTGCAATCAAGATGGAGAATTGAGTTGATGTGAAAATCCTCCACTCCCACTGCAAACATACAATTGATACAGTATATATGTCTTTCAAAATATGTAAATATAGGTTTACATTTAAAAACACATAATATGAAAAAATAACCATAATGTGAAATATGTAGGTTCCACAAAAGAAGGGGATTCCTTCCATAGCAAGGGAAATTGAGTCCGATGGATGCCACTGTGCTCACTTGTTAAGGTCTGCCTATGTAAACCTGGAAATTAAGGCCATGCACCTTACAGTGGGAGGAAAAGACAGAATTGTGTTTTTTGCCTAAACAATCCTCAGTGTATCAATGGAAATAGGTATCCATAAGAATGCAGAACCCCTAGACTGCACCATTTCACATGAGGAAGTCCACATTCTTGCATTACCTATAACATCAATACCTAATTTAAAAACCTTTAAGAGAGGAGTGCCTGGGTGGCTCAGTTGGTTAAGTGTCCAAATTTAGTTCAGGTCCCGATCTCACGGGTTGTGAATTCGAGCGCTGTATTGGGCTCTGCGCTGACACATGGAGCCTGCTTGGAATTCTCTCTCTTTTCCTCTCTCTCTGTCCCTCCCCCACTCTCTGTCTCTTCCAAAATAAATTTTTTTAAAAACTTAAAAAAAACTTTTAAAAGACCAACAGTTCTTTTAAAAAGTGATTTAAAACATTTTTTAAAATTTCTCTTCCCTCCATAAAAATACATTAACGTGATCACCTCACATCAGTCAGAATGGGTACTATTAAAAAGACAAGATATAACGAGTGTTGGTGAGGATGTGGAAAAAGGGAACCCTCATGCACTGTTGGTAGGAATGTAAATTGGTGCAACCACTGTGGAAAACAGTATGGAAATTCCTCAAAACATTAAAAATAGAAATAATGTACAATCCAGTAATTCTACTGAGTATTCAAAGATGAAAATGCTTATTTGAAAAGATAAATGCACCCCTATGCTCATTACAGCATTATTTATAATAGCCAAGATACGAAAGCAACTCAAGTGTCCACTGATAGGTGAATGGATAAAGAGGATGTGGTACATGCATGTGTATGTATACTAACACACACGTAAATATAAAATATGGATATATAATAAAATATTGGATACACAATATATATAATATATAATTGGGTATAAAATATTATAAAATAGTGGACATACTATATATGGATTATATATAAATATTACTCAGCCATAAAAAAGATTGAGATCATGGGGCGCCTTAGTGGCTCAGTTGGTTAAGCATCCGACTTCAGCTCAGGTCACGATCTCTTAGTTCGTGAGTTTGAGCCCCACGACAGCCGACAGCTCAGAGCCTGGAGCCTAAGCTCCTTCTATCTCTGGTCCTCCCCCACTCACACTCTCTCTCTCTCTCTCTCTCTCTCTCTCTCTCAAGAATACATTAAAGGAAAAAACACTAAAAAAAAAAAAAAAAGAGAGAGATCTTGGCATTTGCAACAACATGCATGGACCTAGAGAGTATTATGCAAAATCAAATAAATTAAAGAAAGACAAATATTCTAAGATTTCACTTATATGTGGAGTCTAAAAGCCAAAACAAATAAGCAAACAAAAACCAGAAATAGACTCATAAATACAAAGAACAAACTGGTAGTTACCAAAGGGGAGGAGATGGCAGGATGGGTGAAACAGGTAAAGGGGATTAAGAGGTACAAACTTCCAGTTATAAAATAAATAAGGTAGATAAAAATTACAGCATAGAAAATTTTTCAAATGCACTAAAGTGCCTGGGAATACATGTGCACATGTGTGTATCCTTAATTGTTACCAAATAGCATAGAATCACAAGAACAAAGAAAGGAGGAAAGGGGATGATGATGATGGATAGATGATAGATAGATAGATAGATAGATAGATAGATACATGACAGAAGATAAAGGAAGCATTGAAGGGACAAAGGAAGCAGGAAAGGAAGGAAGGAAGGAAAGAAGGGAGGGAAGAAGGAAGGAAAGAAAAATTTGTAATTTGGGAAGCAGAGGGAGAAAGAAAAATGAATATCAAGCTGGTTGTAGGGATAGAGCGACAACCTCATTTGTACTAGAAATCCTCAAAAACACTTAGGGATTTGCCTACTTCTTTATCCCCAGACAAAATATTGGAAGTCTCTAAAAGTATGTTTACATTATGCTTAGAATCAGACCACCCTCAATTCCTGGAATACTGTGAATCAGACAGGAGACAATAAAATTGCCCCCTTGGGCACCTGACCAACCCAAAGAATAAACCTAAGACAATAAACATTTAGAGGTACCCAACATAATGATTCAACCAGACCATCCTAGATAGATGCCCCAAATGGGCAAGTGTAAATTCCCTGCAGAGTTCCCAAAGAATTTGTCAGCCCCTCCTTTCAAATATGACCACACAAAGAAGAACTGCTAGACACCTGACAAATACCACGAACACCGAAAGAGAAAATAGACAAAGAGAAAATGGAAACTATGAAGAAAAAAATATATAATGAAAAAAAAGAAAAATTGCAAATATAAAGATTGAATGAAATATCCAAGAAGCAAGAAGAGGATGTTTAAATGTTTTATATTTAAGCAGAACAGAGAACATGATTGGCCAGATTATAAGACAAATGGAAAGTAAAGAGAAAATGACATCATCAAGGAATTCCCCCCAAAAGATAATACTACCAACATACTTAAGAAGGTGTGTCTTTGTGGGTAAACAAAAAGGGTTGTTTTACCAGTACATGGTTATTTGCTGAGAGGCTACCAAGAATAGTCTAAAAATTGTGGATGTTCAGAGTCTATGAAACCACCACAAAAATTGTTGCTTTATATCTTTTACTAATTTCACATGAGTGGCAATAATTTGAGTATCTGAAAATGTGCCACAAATACAACGCTTGTGAAAACTTCTATTGTGAATTGAGGTTTCTCCTTACCTACCAGTCTCCTAACTCCGTATTTGTTATTCACAGTATTCTACATCTTATTCCCTGTGTAAATTGTGTGCATTAATCCTGAATCTTATCTACCTTCTTCTTGGCAGAATTCAGTGAGTTGCTCACTACTCCTTACTTATCTTTGTATTATCCCCTTAGTACCAAGGAAAATATTTTTGTGTAATAAACACATTTATATTGTATACATGAATGAATGAATGTATTGTATCCATTTAACCCAAGGTAAGTCCATCCATTTCTATTGTCCCCTGTGTAAGGGTTGACTAAAGACAATCCCTACAGAGTGGCCATTAAGTCTCCGACCATTAAATTGCTGTTCTATGCAACACATTATCTATGTTACCCATGTTACATCAGTTCATTTGCTGCTCAGAGTAATGCTTTGAATGAGGAAGAGCAATAGAGAATTTATTACCCAGTATCAGTGCCATAAAAATGTGTTTTTAAGGAGGAGTGTCACTAAAGAAATTTAAAATATAAGCTTAGTGCTCAAAACTCTTCCCTGATTCTGAAAAAGAAAATAAATCTGCTTTAAGCTTAAAATATCAACTTGCGTGTCAAAGAAAACAGAAGTGAAAAGCTAAGGATTATACTAAAACACAGAACCTGAGTATTTTAGCACTATTTTTGTGTAAATGAATGTGATAAGTATCATTAAATATGCTTTACTTCAAAACAAAAAAACTTCACCTATATCATGGAATAATCACTTTTGAAACTGGATAGTGGAAGTCATTTGGAATATAATTCTTTGTTAAATTTGATTTCACTCATCTTTGGGACTGGGGGACAAGGTGCTAGCTAAAATGATTTCGATCAAAATTCAACCTATGGAGATTAGATATATTCAGTTGTCTGTAAAATGAGGCTATTCATAAAAATGGAAATTCTAAGTATCTTACACCCTTAGGAATTTTGATGCTATCAAATTTTGTTGAAATAAACACAGATTTATTCCAAGTATTTAAATATATTCATTAAAGTGCTCAGTAGGATAAAAAAAATACTGAGACTCTCCTGTGGTTTCTGTTTTCTCTGAATGTTAATACTTATCACAGTTTATATCCTCCCTACCATAAATATTAAGGTTTTCAATCATTCTCTGGAATAACACATACCAGTGGGTCCAGGCATTCTTACTGTTTTTAGCAGAATGTAATTCAGTCCACATATGTTTTGACTGTTTTTATGAATATTATAATAATAATGTATTAATATTTATAAAAATAATTAGGTTACCAGCAGATACCATTTATTGACTTTTTGCCCTGTGCCAGGCATTTCACTAATCGCTTCACAGAGATCATGCCATATAATCGTCCCAATAACCATACTCTTCATATCCTGAATTAGCTGATATATTGGTTCCCTATTGCAGCTCTAATGAGTTACCACAAACTTGGTGGCTTAAACAGCACAAATTCATCTATGATTGTGAAGGCCAAAAGTCTAAAATGAGTCCTCACTAGGCTAAACTTAAGGTGTCAGAAGAGCCATAAATTCTTCTAGAGGATGTAGAGGAGGGTCCGTTTCTTTGCCTTTTCCAGCTTTTTGAAGTTGCCTTAGCTCATGGCCCTCTTCCTCCAACTTCAAAGCCAGTAACAACAGGCCGGGTACTTCTCAAGGTGCTATCTCTTTGGTCCTCCACAGTCATATCTTCTACAACTCTTTAAAGGGTCCTTGTGACTGCGTTGGAGTCTCCTGATCTTATGGCCAGCTGATTAGTAATATTAATTCCATTTGCAACCTGATTCCACTTTGCCTGACCTAACATATTCACAGGCTCTGGGGACTAAAACATGACATTTTAGAGGAGTCCTTATCCTGCTATCACAGCAAATGGGAAAAATAAGTTCTAAGAAGTGGTCATAATTAGCTTCAATGCCAGTAGCAAGTAAGTGGCCATGCCAGGAATCAAACCCAGGGAAATTGAGTAATGCAACATGTACCTGAATGACCAGTTAAGGCGGGGGGGGGGGGGGGGGGGAGGGAGGTAGAGAAAAAAAAGTGTAATCGTTCTTTAGACAGTTAAATGTTTGGAAAAACCAACTTACTTGACTAATAATTTTCACTTTTTGCCCACGTATTTGATACAAATCCTCTTCACTTCTCTTCTTTATTTAGAAATATTTAATCACAGGAGGGGAGGATGTGCTTCTATTGAGAAAATACATGGAGTAAGTACTTAATAAAAGTTACTTCCCTTTGGTGATGTATTAGCCTGTATGAACTTGCTGGGATCATACTTTTATTTAATCTATGTGTTTCATTCTTAATATATTTTATATAACAGTAACCTACCATGCCTCCTGGGCATTGTATTAAGTCACATTGTTCTCTACTGTGACTCTCCACTTGCTAGTCATGAGAGTTGGGTGAGTGACTTTTCTAAATTTTTGTTTAAATATCCATTTATTTTTTGAGAGAAAGAGAGAGAGACAGAGACAGAGCGCAAGCAGGGGAGGGGCAGAGAGAGAGGGAGACACAGAATCCGAAGCAGGCTCCAGGCTCTGAGCTGTCAGAACAGAGCCCAATGTGGGGCCCAAACCCACAAACCTGGAGATCATGACCTGAGCCAAAGTTGGACGCTTAACCTACTGAGCCACCCAGGTGCCCCAGGTGAGGGACTTTTCTGAACTTCATTTCCAAACAAGGATAAAACAAAGGCCATAATGGTAACTATCTCATAGGGATCATATATACATTATAAGGGTCCTTGAATGTTCCCTGACAAAATATAAGTACCCAATAAATGTTGCTCAAATTATGTTTATAAGTCTTTAGCAACCTATTTAGATATATAATAAATCAGACACTTATTTTTTCAGTAGCAATATTCACTCATCCAAACCTCACATTCTTGAATTACTTTAGTTTTCAGTATTACTTCTTCCATTATTTCCAAACTTCATACGGTTTGTAAAGGAAAAGGAAAATGTAAATGGAATATAAGACAGCATAATTACTTTCTTTTTCCTATTTGTTACTCAGCATCTATTGATTGTACAAATCTATTCTGAGGCATCAATCTAAATGAGTGGCTTTTTTCAATATTACATGATGAAGGATTGTTTCCCCTAATGGCTTGTGGTCATTGTTTCCTACCAGTGGCCCATAGTCTTACCTAAGCTTATGGCAAATTCATCAAAGACCATAAAAGTTATTACTATGATGATTCAGTGCATTTATTTCCTGGATGGTGGAAGCTCAAATTCTGGGTGGGAAAGTTTTCCATTTTGTGTCTGTGAAGTTCTGAGAATTTCCATAGCCTTTATCGCTGTAAATTAATTTTAGTTGATTTTGAGGGTCTAAGTGACATGAAGCTCCATACTCCCCAATCAAAAAATATAATTTAGATAAGAAAGGCCCTTTTGGTAGCATTATTTTGGAGGCTAGCTTCCTTTTCCATGGGCTCAGGATACCATATGGATGGACATTGGCAAGATACCTAGCTTGGCCCCTCACTGCGTTTCTCTATTTCTTCTAAAGGGACAAGAAAAGACAAAAGAGATGGGTGGGTTTAGAAGTATTGAGTATATTCAGCTCTGCTCCTCCGAGGTTCCTTGTTTGGAAATCTGCCAAGTGGCAGAGTGGGTGTATTCTGGTCCCTTCTCAGCTATGCGATAAACTCATTAGGACAGACCTTGCTCTCAGGAGAGAAGCTGGCAGTTTTCCAGCGCTGCCTGTATTAGGATACATGCACCTAGTTGCTTGAGAGATGAAATAATAGCATGTGACTTTTGTTGTGCATCTCCCGCTAATAAGGCTAATAGTCGTCTCTGTTTTTTTTCTGTTCCCTGTGTCCTATCTCTCATTTGGCCCCAGATTTGAAAATACAGAGTGATCTCACTAAATGTGTCCTCTCCACGCACCCTCAAAATAAATTTTTAAAAATACCCCATATTAGCCTTCTATTCTAAATTGCATGTAGAATTTTTCTCTTCTCAACTCCATGGCTTGTTTTTAATTCTTAAAGAAAAAATATGTTCCCATTTATGATTACAACCATTACAATAGTTTTGTCTCCTTCAGGGAAATCCCGATTGTCCCCAAGAAAAGATATGTGTACAAATTATCACTGACGATAAATTAGAAACAATTATTCATGTCCAATAGGATTGTATATACATAAAAAATTACATTAAATATGTACATATATAAACATATTGCATATATATATACATATATATGCATATATGTGGTTTAAATACCAAGAGAAGGAAGAAAACTTCATTGATTTCATTTTTTACATACCCTCAACAATTTTCTCTCTTTTTCCTAAAGGTATTATTCCAGAAACAGAAGTTCTCTTACCTGAAATATTGTCATTTTCATAATTTTCACACACTGCTGTACAACGTGACAGCATTTAATATAAAAAATAAAATGAGAATACCTTTTCTAATACCTCCGGGAATAACCAGTGCAAAAATGAACCAACAATTCATTGTGTCTCTTTGGTAACTATAATTATTTTCCTAATAAGGCAAGAACATGTTGACATAATATTCTATGGTAAACAGATCCTGACCAGTAAAGAAGCCAATTACATGTACATCTGAAAAACTCTTAAATATTAGAAGTGGGAAAAACTGCAGGTAGAGGGTCACTTTTAAAATGTCATCAGATTGGGGTTGCCTGGGTGGCTCGGTTGTTTAAACATCCGACTCTTGATTTCTGCTCAGGGATTGAGCGCTACATTGGGGTCTGTGCTGACAGCATCAAGCCTGCTTGGGATTCTCTCTCTCCTCTCTTTCTGCTCCTTCCCCCACTCACGCACACTCTCCTCTCAAATAAATAAAACATTAAATAAAAAGTCCTCAGACCTCATGTAAAATATGTGGTTCCTTTTGTTCTCTACTATATAAGCTTAGATATATTTTCTTTTTTTTTAATTCCTATTACTTTTCCAAAGGACATGTGACATAACCAAATAAAACTTTAAAAAACAATATATTGCATTTCACATCTAACTCGGGCTCATCCTTGGCTTTTCTGCCGCAGTGTCTTTGGACATTAGATATAAAATCCTTCAAGCTGGCTTCTCCTTGCAGTTGTCTAGGTGTTTGACACTGTTGTCCATCTTGTACATTACTTTGAGACCTGAAAGAAACCTTAGAGACCAAGCCAAGCAGCTTACAAATGAGGAAACTGAGCTGTAGCCCAAGTTACGTAGCAATATATTAGCCAAAGTTTCTGCAGAGTCATATTTCTTGACATTGAATCCTAGATTTACTCATTATGGAAAGTAAGGACTTTGGAAAAGTACTTAAATTCACTAAGCCTCAGTTTTGTCAACCATAAAAGGACTAAAAATCAAAATACCATCCGCTTTTGACTTTTATGACTTTTATGAGGACTCAATGAAGGAATCTATTCTATATGTTTTTTATTTATATTTATGCTTATTCTTACCTTATTCCTTTCTAAAACCCCACTCCAAAGGTAGGATAGTACTTTTTATTGTTTTTATTTATTCTTTTTTCATTTTTTTCTTAACATTTTCTTTTTGAGACAGAGAGAGACAGAGTATGAATAGGAGAGGGTCAGAGAGAGGGAGACACAGAATCCAAAACAGGCTCCAGGCTCCGAGCTGTTGGCACAGAACCTGACGTGGGGCTCGAACTCACAGACCTCGAGATCACGACCTGAGCTGGAGTCGGACGCTCAACCAACTGACCCACCTAGGCACCCTAGAATAGTATTTTTTAAAAAGTATAAATGTACAGCAGCAAAGGTTAATATATAACAGTATTAGTATAAAAATATACCTCTTTTTGGTAAGTGGAAAGTAGACAGAGGAATCATAAATGACTTAACCAGAAGAATAAACTAAATTTAAATATTTGCTATGGAGACTGTTACTCCCAGAAAAGCTCCAGAAGACCCAGGCCTTGGAGTGATCAGCTATCCTAGAAGTAGGGGATGCGACTGCAGCCAAACCAGTGGCCAACTATCTCCAATATCACAGAATACAAGGAAGAAAAGGCATGAGGGTTTTCAAACTCAACATCCTGGTTTGGATGGATATGTATATAAAGAGATAGAACCAGAGATACCCACCTCTTCTACCTGTAGGTATCAACTTCCCACAGAAATGGAGGTTGATTATCTGGAGAAATTGAGGCAAAGAGCTTTGAACTTGGGGCAACAGGATCCAAGGAGAGTGGGGAATGAGACACTGAACTATAAAATGTAGAATTAGGTGAAATTTTTAATAGTGAACATTGAGTGCCTCTTCCGTCTCATCAGCAGGCTTTAAGAAAGTAGGTTTTTCAGGCTCGTACACACCCAGTTCTCTTTACCTCTCTTAAGAAACATTGAAGAACTCTTCTGCGGAGATGAAATATTTCAGGGAAAAAAAAAAGATCTATGGAAAGACTTTTGAGAGTCTCTGGAAGAAAAAATTAAGCTGGTTAATTAGATCACACTGTAGAGAAACCCACCAGAGTATAAATGCCAACTGCCCCATATACATGGAACTTCAGTTAGCTTTCAGGTGGCTCACGATTAAATATGGAAGAGCAACGCAGGATCACCAGAAATTTGAGAATAGTCTTTGATATGTAAGAATATGATATGAAGACATAGAAACAAAATACTAACAAAGCTCTGTAAAGATAAAAGAAAACCTAAGAGAAGAAACAGAAAAGGAAAAAGAAGGAGTGATAATTTAAATACTCAGAAAGGAAGGAAGGTATTGTACTCATGAAATAACAGGAGAGAGAAAGAGAGAAGAGTAAGAGAAGGAAAGAAAGAAGTTAGAGGCAAAAAAAAGCTTCAAATTTGAAAATATATTATCAAAAAATAGAACTTTTAATAGGAAGTTTAGAAGATTAATTGATGAATCGAACAAACTGGTGTAGATGAGCTATAGGAGGAAAATAATTTGGACCTACCAGTTACGTTTTCAGTATTTATCTTAAGGAATTAATGGAAGTACAGTAACATGTCCCTGAAGTATTTACATTAGTAAATTGATAGAAATTATAGAAAGTACCTGCCTATCAAGGGGAGTTTTGCTTCTGGCTATTATAGATCAATCAATACCACACTACTCCCCTCATTATAAACAAGTTTAAATTAGAGAGAATATATGAGGAAACCATAGACAGTAGGAATGCCAGACTGCAATCTCTGAGACAAGGGAAACTCTCAAGGTGAGCTCTTTGTTCAGTTTGGACTGAGTTTCCCAGATGGAGTGCAGAGATGGACAGTGAGCAGAGCATGGTGTCCTGCTAAGCTGCAGAGTCAGAGACTGGGGTGGCCAAAGAACTGGAATTTGTGGACTGAGGCATTTTAGGAGGAAGGATCTCTGCGGACAGAAACTTCCAGATGTCTCTGTGCATGCAGGTCCTCACACGTGTATGGCTGAGGGCTAGGTGCCCGTGCAGGTGGGATAAGACTGCCAGAGGTTTAGCAGGGAATTGCTGCTCTGTGTTTGGTAGAAGAATAGAAATACTAGAGAAAAGTCAGTACCATTCCAGCATCACACAATCTTACTCATATCTCATTAACACCAGTTGCGTCCAGCTAAAAGCAAAATCCATGTCTTTTGCATAAAATACTGTGGTCTGGAGTAAGGATCAGAAAACTTGCTCGATAATATATGTGCAGTAAATACTTAGGCTCTGTGGGCCATACAATGTCTGTTGCAAGTACTTAAATCTGTCCTTATAGTTGGAAAGTAGACAGATAATATGAAAACAGGGAATGGTGAGGATCAAAAATGTAAGTAAATGGGTAAATATAAAAGATTTTATTTTCTTTCTTTCTGTAATTTACTTTCAAGAAATTAAAATTTGAAATTAAAGTTTGAATTAACATCTTAAAAAGTTTCATGTAAAAATAGTACTATAAGTGAAGCTTATCATAGATATAGAAGTAAAAGATATGACAACAATCCCACAAGGAATGGTAGGGGGTCAGAGTTAGCAATGGACTAATGGTAATGCAAGCTCATTTTATCCATAAATACTGATGCAGGAAGTGGAAACTAAGATGTGTGAAGAAAGAAGGGGAAAGGGGGAAATACAGAGAAAATAGGTAATTCCAAGAGTGATATGCATAGAGGTTCAATCTGAATCAGAAAAGTTAAGATTTCATTTTGTTAGCCTTGGAGAAACCACAAAACTTTTTTTTTTTTTTTTTTTTTGTAACTGCTATTCTTTTTATGATAAAAGCATTTAAAGCTTATATACATTTTTTTCAAAGAATAGCTTTTCCTGCCTCCCATGGATTTTGATAAAAGTATTTTGTTTCTGAGTCTGGAAGGAGCACTATTTACATTTTTATTTGCTCCTTGAAATGGGGTTATTAAATGCCATTTTAGATTATTAATTTAGTAGAAGGTACATGAGCAGCAGTTTTCTTATAAAATTTCTACTTTGGGGAGTTCTCTTTGTGGCCAAATGACTTCTTTTAATTATTGATTTCTTTTCTAATTGTTTCATGGACATAAATGAGAAATACATATATCCTACAGGAAAAAACAACATTAATATGTATTTGTGTGCATGTGTATAAAACATCAAGATTGTTGATTCTATTGTCCAAAGCATTATCTAATCATCTATAATTATATAGATGTGTGTCATTATATATATATATATATATATATATATTCATATGTGTGTATATGTGTATCCTTGCATTTTTTTTATCTACTTGGCCTTTCAGCTTCTGAAACAGATGGATTAAGAATTCCTCTATAATTGTATTTTATAAAGTAAAAAACAGCATAATCACTGGGTGATTGTATAAATAAATGATGATTAAATAATTATAGATCATAATAGATAGCATAATATGTAATTATAAAATATTTTATAGAATATATATCTTAATAATTATAAAAATTATATATATAATATAAATAATCATATTTGCCTATAATGGAATAGGAAGCAGCTAATTGAAAATTTGATATAGTGTTTTATTGATATAGATTATGCCAAAAATATAAAGTTCAAAAATAGTCACAAAGCTACAGCTACTTTCCTTCAGTAAATATCCCATCCTTAAGTAAATACATGCTCTATGTGTGTATATGCTTGTACACTTATGCGTAGATATAAGTTTTGAAACATATGTTCCAAGATAGGAATACTAGTGATCTCTGAATTGTGGAGTATATATGACTGTCACTTTTTCCTTTATACTTCTCTGAGTGGCTAAGCATACTATATTTCATAATAAAACAAACACAATAAAACTACTTTTATTTTGAAAATAAAATACTAGGTAAAAGGCTTTTTTGAATCCTGGACCAGGAAAATAACTACTCTTTATAAATATAGTCATGTACCTAAAGGTTCATAAATTAAAAATAAAAACAACTCATATTCCTGTGCTCCTGAAGATTAGTCAATAGTCAAATGCAAATGTTACTCCTTCTAGGACTCTGTGAAGATCCAAGGAAAAGTCTGTGTTTATTGAAAAGTACTTGTTTAATTTAGTTAAATAATCCACTATGCATATTCTCAAGCTGTAACTTTGTTTTATTTTCTCTAAAGATCTACTCCCAAGTAATAAAATATATTTACAGTTATATTTGCCAACTTGATCTTTAGAAATAAGTAGTTTTTTTCTTGTTTTCTTTCCTAAAATACGTTAGAGACTATAGATATTTAAAGGTAATTTTTATTCAGTTTATGTGGGTATTATATGATGCAATAAATTACTGTACTTTTTTCACAGGAGAGTTTTAATTCTATAAGTTGTTTACTTTGTGGTAAAGATTTATTAAGTCATGCAAGTGTATATAAGCTTTACTATAGCATTTTTTATGACAAATCATATAATAAATTGTATTATTTCTATGATTTTTATTTTCATACAATGAGGGATTTAATTAGAAATCTGTTCATGGACTTTATTTCACTACTGAGGTTATATTACCTACTGGAATGGGGATAAGATATATGATTTTAATTTAATTCTCTGAACTTTTGATGGAGAATGCTTTGTAACTATTACATGACATATATCAGATCAAAATTTACTATTCCCATTCCATTTAGTAAAAGAGCCCAAGCCCTATGGTCTCTGTACTAGTCTGACTGGCCATTATGTGTTGTTTCTCTTTTCTTTCCTTTTCTTCTTTTCTCTTCTCTTTTTTCTTTTCTTTTTGTCTTTCTTTCGTTCTTTCTTTCCTTCGTCTTCTTTTGTACTCAAAACAAATACACAGATTCCAGACTCTAGGCATCTCCAATCTTGTATAATAAAGGGCTCACTTATTTTTAAAAAAAATTTAAATCAGTCTTAGAAAACAGGTTTCCAAACCATAAACAAAAAATAATATCACATATTTTTTTAAATGTCAATATTCATGTTTTCTCAAGAAGAGAAGACTAGAAGACCACCTGAATAAATTTTGTTGATTTACAAATGACTTGTACTGACTCATGTATAAAACATCTTAATAAGAGTAAAGGTTTTATCATGAAAACTGTGCCAAAGTCCTAAGTCCAATATCTATCATAAGGGGATTAAAGTCTTAAGCATTACACTGTCCTCTAAATTAAGGAAGTTGTCTAGACTCCATTTCCAACAGTTTCTGAATGTGATTTAACTGGATATGTAGTGATTAAATATCTTGTTGCTATCCATTTCTGGGAGGATTAGCTCCATTTAAATGAATTCTTTTTCTCAATATTTATTTCAAATAATTCTCTAGACTGTCTTAGCTTCTACTTAAATAACTTGGGAAATTATTTCATGTGGAAAATCGAGAAACTTAAACTTCAAATTTCAGTTTATTAAGCTTTTCTTCTTGAACGATCTAATGATAGGGTGTCAGTGCTAAGATATCACCAACAACGTGGGGAACACTCAGGGAATATATGAATATGCAAGATAGTACAGAGAGGACTGACGTAGAAACCCTGTGACTCTCCCTGATTTGCTTTCCTTTAATTTCATTCCACAGCACTTTCTGAAATGTGTGTTTGTAAAATAACCTTGTCAAAGAGGAGTTCAAAACATCTTAACATATTGGATACATTTTACTAATAAATAGAACATTTCATCATTATTGATTATGTTGTTAAGCACAGAATCCCACCACATTAGGTACTAGGGAGAATACACACAGGTACCTTCTTCCAAGTAGTGTAATCAATGGAGAGACCTGAACAGTTGGTGACACTTTTTTCATTATTCAGTGATTTTTAAAAATTTTTAAATGGTGATGAAATATACATAACATGAAATTTATCATCTTAACCATTTTCAAGTGTACACTTCAGTAGCATTAAGTACATTCACATTGTTGTACAACCATCACCGCCATCTGACTTCAGACTTTTCTCATTTTCCCACACTAAACCTTGTTCCCATTATTATTTATAAATTACCTAAATATTTATTTTTATAAGTTACTGTTTAAGTTATTCTCATTTCCCCTTCCCTCTCATCCATGGCGACAACCATTTTACTTTCTGTCCTTATGGATCTGACTCCTAGATGCCTCATGTAAATGCAATCTTGCAGTATTTGCCCTTTTGTGAGTGTCTGATTTGTTTAGCATAATGTCTTCAAGTTTCATTGATAGTGTAGAATGTGTCAGAATTTCTATCCTTTTTAAGGCTGAATAATATTCCATTGTATGTATGCACCTCATTTTGTTTATCCACTAACCCACCAATGGACACTTGGATAGCATCAACTCCCTGGCTATTGTGAATAATGTTACTATGAACATGGACGGACAACTATCTGTTCAAGTCCCTGCTTTCAGTTCTTCTGAGTGTATACCCAGAAGTGGAATTGCTAGGTCGATGGTAATTTTATTTTTAATTTTTTGAGGAACCACCATACCATTTTTTACAGTACTGTAAAAAAACATTTTTTACTGTACTGTAAAAAAAAACATTTTTTATTGTACTATTTTATATTCCCACCAGCCATGCACAAGTTTTTCAATTTCCTCATATCTTTGCCAACACTTGTTATTTTTCATTTGGGTTTTTTGTATGTGTTTTTCATTGCTGTTGTTTTATGATAGCCATCCTTTAAGTGTGGAGTGTTATTGCCCTTTTAAGGATAGACATCTGGAGAAGCTACTGTTGAAAAACAACATTGGCACTGTAAGTAAGAAATGAGTTCTCCAGTTTTTATTATATGCCTCATGAAAAATAGCACATAGACCTATTTAAGAAAGCCAAAAGCATTTTTCCATTATTCTGAACCTCAGACCAGTTCATTTCTCCTTTCAATAAGTTGTATGTAGTGCTTACGATTTTTCTACCATTATTATAGACAATGGAAAAGGCCCTTACAGCCTGGTAGAAGATATGGGCAATTAAGTGAGCAATTAACACTGCCATTATGGGGAAGAGTATTTATGCTAGAGAAGCATGAGAACAATGTAGGTACCCCAGTCTCAGGATGCCAGGGAACAACTTTCTCCAGGAAGTAATGACTATGTCCACACTGTCCACATTCAAGTGAATAGAAGTCAGCCAGAAGGTAGCAGAAACTAGAAAATATTGTAAATGTTGGAATCCAACTCTAAAACTGCATGTGGCCTCTCCTCAGTGTTTATTTGCCACTCAGGACAATAAACCAAGCAATAAGCAGGAAAAAGGACCTCACTGGTTCCTCAGAAACTCACTTGTACTAATAAAGATAATTCACAGAAATGACTTTGATCCCATGGAGTTGGGCTTCCGACTGCTATTCTGGAATTGTATAGCATACGTTTGGTATGTCTATCTAGGGGATTATCTGTTCTCTCCCCCAACACATGCTTGGCTAGAGTTTCTAATTCTAGTATCAGAAAAGTTATCATCTATCTTGCCTCTTCTTTCAGCCTAGTCATGCAGGGATCACAAAACTTGTGAGCAGAGACATGGAGACAACATTGCAGGAGTAGAGTCAGGTATATCTACAGGGTAGAGATAGATATTCTTTACTAAGTTCTCCTGAAAGATTAATGCCAGCTATCATATGGGACACAGAATAAGCACAAGGTACCACAAAGCATTCCCCTACAAGTACCAGCCACTGGGGAAAGAGGCTGTGCAAAAATCTTGAAATGAAAGAGAGCTTAACTTTTTAAGAGACATAATATCCTTCTTTGTTACTTTCCTAGGGCTGCTGTACCAAAGCACCACAACTTCCTGATTTAAAACAATATACATTTATTTGCTCACAGTTCTAGAAGATAGAAGGCCAAACTCAATGTGTCAGTGATGTGGTTCTGGAGTGGTAGTGGGGGTCCAGGGCTGACAGGCAAGAAAGAATTCTTGAGATGTCTTTGGTACAAAAAGGTGATTTTATTAAAGCATAGGACCCATGGGCAGAAAGAGCTGCACTGGGGTTGTGAGGAGTGATTGATTATATACTATGGAGTTGGGGGAGATAAAGGTAAAAGAGAGGTTTTCAAAAGAACTTTTATATGCCAGAGAGGACTCATAAGATATGGAGGCCTTGCTATTGTTGAGCTAAACTTATTTTTCCCTCTAGTAAGACATTAACATGAAGGCAAGACAATTGGGAGTTTATTGGAGGAATGTTTTAGTCTGCCTATCTCAAATAATTGTCAATGGGCTTCAGGTTATAAAGAAATTTAATTTTAATTTTCTTCTTGCCTCTGGTCCCCACATCACTATGGATGGGAGGGTCATGTTAGGGCTCCAGGAAACTAAGTCTATAGGTTTCTGGAGATTAGGCTATTGGTGAAATTGCCTTTTTCTTGTAATTTACTAAGACATTTGTAAACTGATGGAGACTCATGTTCTGTATGACTGTGATCTTCAGTTAGCCATTGGTTTTTCCTTTTCCTTTGTTATCATGCAGCCAGGAGTGTTGGAGGAATGTCACACATATCCTGCCTGTGGAGGCGGTGGTGTTAGCTTGTGCTTTGCCACTCAGCTTGCCTTATGTTCCCTCATCATCAGTAGGGCTTTAGGTAAAAATCCTTCCTTGTCTCTTCCTAGTTTCTGGTGATTTCCAGGTATCCTTGGTGATACTTCACTTCTGGCAGCCTAATTTCAGCCTTTTCCTCCCAAGTCACACAGCCTTTTTCCCTGGGTCTGTGTGTCTCCATGGCCTTCTTATAAGGATACCAGTAATACTGGATTTAGCGCCCACCCTAATGTTGTATTACCTCATCTTAACTATTTTCACCTGCAAATACTATACTTTCAAATAAGATTACATTCTAAGTTCCAGGTAGACGTGAGTTTTGGGAAGATGCTATTAAACTTAGTAAAAATGTAAGTATGGAATTCACAGCGGAGAGTAGTATAAGGGTAGGAATTGCCTAAAAATATAAAGATCAAGAGAGAACAGATTGTGACAGATATGTTCTTAGTTTATGAAAAGAAACTAGAGAAGTCTTTGAATGGGTTGTTATTTTGTGGTCTCTTATAAAATATGGTTTTTCCAGCCTAAGAAGATTTTTCCAGAAGATTTTTCTAGCCTAAGAAGAGATTTAAATGGGGAAAATGGGGAATCTGTTGTGACAGCCATGTATCAGATGCTGTGTGAAAAGTTAATGGAAAATCTTGCTTATCCCCTTTCCATTTGAGGGTTGTTTTTGAAAGAGAGTGTGCACAAGCAGAGGAGGGGAAGAAGGAGAGACAGAGACAGAGACAGAGACAGAGACAGAGAGAGAGAAAATCTCAAGCAAGTTCCACACTCAGGACGATCCCAATGAGAGGCTCAATCCCATGACCTTGGGATCATTACCCGAGCCGAAGGGTCTGATGCTCAACTGACCCACCCAGGTGTCCCCCTTTGAGGTATTTTTCACAAAATACAAACAAAACTCACCTGTGGTACTTTGTACTTCTGAAAACATTATATTGCCAAAAATAAGGAAGGATTCATGTTTAAGATGGTGTTATAGGAGGGTCCTAAACCCCCTTTCTCCCACAGACACACAGAATCTACAGCTACATATGGGGCAATTTCCCTGTAGAAAAATACCTAGAAATTAACAGAATAACTCCTGCATTTGGGGAAAGATAAGGAAACCACTTTGAAGCAGGTAGGAAAGGCTGAGACACAATCTTGCTATTAGCCCCACCCCCATCCCTGGGCAGGGACACAGTCAGGACCCACCTCAAAAGCTGGAACTTCTCCCTGAGGAGCACAGTGTTTGAACCTCACAAGGACACTCCAACTTTTAAGAACTGCACCTCAGAAATGAGCTCCTAATACACCTAGCTTTGAAAACCTACCAGGCTCGCGTCCAGAAGAACTGGCTCTTAGAAGGTTCCATCACAAGCTCAGTCACTCAGGCGCCCAGGGAAGGTGCCTTTTAAAAGCACCCAAACTCGGTGTGAAAAGACTTGTTAATCTAAATTGTACGCCTGAGGGGCAAGAGATACTCTTCAGGAACTGATGCTGGCAGAATCCATGTTAGCAATTTCCCTCTGCTTTCCTCAAGCTGTGGGACAGACGCCAACTTTGCCCTCTTACTCGGCTTTGCTAAAG
Source organism: Puma concolor (assembly GCF_028749965.1). Taxonomy (NCBI): domain Eukaryota; kingdom Metazoa; phylum Chordata; class Mammalia; order Carnivora; family Felidae; genus Puma; species Puma concolor. Next base: position 127,232,709 of record NC_141668.1, on the reverse strand, counting down.
TTGGCAAGCCAAAAAGGAGGACTTTTTTATCCAGGTATAGTAACAGAATTACTTTTTTAATATATGTGTACTAAACACCTGTCACAGTCCAATCAGTATGCTAGGTGTTGAGGATATGATGCTGATAAAGAGAATTGTCTTAAAGTCAAATGGGTATACAGTAACTTAAATAATCACAAAAACTAAATATATAATTATGAAAAAGAACAAGCACCATAAAGAAATGGTGTGAGAGGGGTGCCTGGGTAGCTCCGTTAAGTGTCGGACTTTTGATTTCAGTTCAGGTCATGATTTCACATATGTGGGTGAGATCAAGCCCTGTGTGGGGCTCCAGGCTGGGTATGGACCCTGCTTTAGATTCTCTGGCCCTTTCCCTCTGCCCCTCGCTCTGCTTGCTCACTCTGTTGTGCACACGCTCTCTCTCTGTCTCTCAAAAACAGAAAGGGTATATGTGCTTATAAGCACATATAAAATGTAAATAGGATACTCTGTGTGGTTGGTGGCATTATCTTATAATGAGATATTGGGCAAAAAGTTTGATCCAGATCTGTGCAGGTGTGGTAGGCAAAATTCTGAAGGTGACTTTCCAACACTTCTATTCTTGGTTGTCCAGGCAGTACTAATATAGTATTGCTGTGAAGAGATTTTAAATATCTAATTAAAGTCTCAAGTCCGTTGATCTGAATATATACAGATGATCTGAATGGTTCTGACCTAGTCATGTAAGCCCTATAAAAGCAGAGAGTTTTTTTCTTGCTAGCACCAGAAGAGGAAATCAGAGAGATCAGAAGCATGAGAAGTATTTGACACACTGTTGTTGTCTTTAAAGATGGAAGGGGACATGTACGAAATCGCAGTCAGTTTCTAGAAGGTGAAAGCAGCCCCAGGCTAAGTCCCAGCAAACAGGGTCTTTGGTCTTATAACCACTAGGGAGTGAATCCTGCTGACACTCTGAGTGAGCTTGAAAGTGGATTCTTCCAAAGAGCCTCCAGATAAAAGCCCAACCACATGACACCTTGATTTTAGCCTTATTAGACTCTAGGCAGAGAGCTCATTTAACCAAGCTGGACTTCCAATCTATGGCAACTGTGAGATAATAAATATGTTTTGTTTTAAGCCAGTAATTTATGATAATTTGTTATTTGACAATAGAAAAGTAATATAGTGGTGATTGGGGAAGGAAGTAAATCACGAGTAACTAATTTAAAGAATTAATATGTTGGGATGTCTTTAGGAATTGATTTACAGCAACAGCCCTCAATAAGATCCCCAACAAAAGGTCTTGAAGTCTCTGCTTCATTGTTGGAAAATCACTACAAGCCAAAGTTCATTGATTTTAAGATGACACAACTACAGATTTCTTCCTTAGAGTGAGTTGACAACTACCTCCCTGTAGTTTTCAGCTCTCGATCTTTGATCTAAGCTGGAGGTACTGAAAGACAGAATGCTCAAAGAAACTATGGAGCTGACACGACCTACTTCTAGCGAGAAATAAGTTTAATTCTATCTGTAAACTATGGCAGCGGTGATTATGAAACCAGCATTTGCTGAACTATTTTATGCAAGTCACTTTCCATAAAATAAGCCATTTGGTCCTCACAAGGTAAGAGTGTCCATTTTACATATCAGGAAAGCAGATGTAACCCTGAGAAGGGTTAAGTAAGCTACCCAACATCAAACTGCTTTTAAGTGGTAGAAAGAGAATGTAGTGTTCTTTGAATTGCCTTTTGCTATACTTGTCCTTCTAGAAGAGGTTACAGTTTCCTGGTTGAGTAGTCTTCAGGGAACTAGATAAAGTGGTCCATTTAATCATTGATCAGAACTCTTACATCCAAGGATCAATGTTTAAAAGGGTTTTGTTATTTTATTAGTATTATCATCCAGTCAAAATTTTTATTGTTATCTTAGGATGTTATGTATATTTCAGCAAAGGTTAGGTCATGTTATTGAGGTCTGCTGAATGGAACATTCCCCAGTCATATGAAGTCAGCGATTCCAAAATAGAGAGACATCTGGGAGCCATTTACTAAATTGATTTTTTTCTCAAGTGAAGGATATAATAATGCTTTCAATTTTATACATGATGCTAATCGCCTAATTACTCTCAGTTGCTCAGGCATCAGTAGTAGAACCTGACTGAACATTTTGATAGTTGGGGGCCACACTTTTGGCAGGTTTACTATTCTCCTTCATAATTTTTATTACTTTCTTTTTTTGCATTGTTTAAATAGTGTATTCCACTTACCATGGAGGGCACACCTTGTTGTTTTATCAGTTCCATCTCACGTAGGCACTGTTGGCATATTTATCCACGTTTTCTGTGTTTTAATTCCTTAGCTCTAATAGTTTTGCCATTTTTTTTTTTAATTTTTTTTTTCAACGTTTATTTATTTTTGGGACAGAGAGAGACAGAGCATGAACGGGGGAGGGGCAGAGAGAGAGGGAGACACAGAATCAGAAACAGGCTCCAGGCTCTGAGCCATCAGCCCAGAGCCCGACGCGGGGCTCGAACTCACGGACCGCAAGATCGTGACCTGGCTGAAGTCGGACGCTTAACCGACTGCGCCACCCAGGCGCCCCTAGTTTTGCCATTTTTTAACCAAACTGAAGAATTGTTATTTACCCAGGATTGGTGCATTTTGAAAAACTAACATTAACTCCTCATATGGAGGGATTTTGGTGAGCTTCTGAGTGCACTTAAGCAGATATAAAATGCATAATTATTTGCTTTGAAATATGTTCAGAAAATGTATGCATGTGATATGTTAATTTATTTAGTTATGGTGAAGCTAAAAGGAAAGGAAGCATTGGCTTTGTTGAAATCATAGGATCCTTTTCATTCTTCTTTAAAAATAAAAGCTTATGTGTATTTGGAATTTCCAGTGACAGTTACATCTATAATAAAGGGCAGAATCATGCACTTAATATTTAGTGTGCATTTGGAATGAAACCTTTTGAATATTTAAACATCCATTTCTTTGTAAATGTTTCTCTTCTCTACCTCTCTAGCCAAGAGATAGAAAACAATTTTTATTTTGTATGTTCCTTTAATCGATTGATTAATAGTGGCTCCCTGAATGCAAATCTGAGAGTATGTCTAAGACTAAGGCCCTGTTCAGAGGTAAAGGATATCATAATTCATTATCAGGAGTTACAAAGAAACAGAGTAAAGTGTTGGTATACATGTTGTGTAACATTGACCTCATCTTTTTCATCTTGCTTTCTGGAAGGAGAATGTTGGGTGTGGATATTGTGAAAAGTCCCAGGTCATCTCATGTTCAAAGTGTTCTAGGCTGAGCTGGAGAGGTCCCTGCCACATTAAAATCTTCACATAAGCAGCCAGTATGTTGAGTGCTTTACATGTACCAACTATACTGAGTCATATACCCTCAGGCACTCAGCTAAACTGAAATCATTCAGTTTCTCAATAAAATAGCTAAAACCTTATCATTAGAAGATTTAAAAAATAGGTCACTTTGGCATAATATACACTTTTGGTCAGGGCATCACATAGACTGTTAACCTTATTCAAAACAATACCAAACCTTTCACAAAACATTCGGTTCAGTATGGCTACAAGGGTTAAGTCCATACATAGCTTACTTCTGCTTATTAATATCACCACTACAGTATTGTTGAGTTTGAAGAATTAACTTCATCCTGTGGCACTATATAGTTAATCTTCCACCCACAAGTGTGGTATCTTTATAAGAGCTATCCCTTTGCTTTGGTTTATACCCACAAGTGTGGTGTCTTTCTCATTGTAAGAGTTATCCCTTTGCTTTGGTTTATACTATATGGTTTTATGATCATTATCAAATATTGCTTATTAAGGGCCTCTTGTTCTTGACATCTTTCTAAAGTGAACAAGGGAAATAGACAGAGTTCTTACCTTTTTGAACCATGGATGATTTGGTTTATTTAAATTTTACTTGAAATTCTACAAAATTTAAAAACTTGGAAAATGTATTAAAATATAATGAAATTTTTCTTTCTTAATTTGGGAACTCTATACAAAAATAGTAGCAGCTATGTGTTCCATTGGACTGGGGTTTACAGTTCATTATACGTATTATTACTCGGCATTTGAACTATTCCTCCGGCCTCTACCCAAAGATGCTGCTAAAGCTTTATCACAGTCCAGGAAAGAGTGATAAGAATAGGCTCTCCACCTTTTTCATTCAGTAATCCTGATGTTGGATTTAACCTATGCTATAATTCTTGTTAGCTAAAAAAAAAAAAAAACAAAAAAAGGCCAAGAGCAAGGTCTGCCTTAAACTTCTGTCAACTCCACCTTCTGTGGACTTTTGACTTATGCAGACAGTTATACCTCCCAAGAATAAGACTATCCAGATTCCAAATGGGTGAACACAAAATTCATTCCTACTTTGTTCTTTCTCTATCCTATTAGTGAAGGAGTGGGGAAGGTTCTAGGCTTTGGAACATTTGTCAAGCTATGCATGTCAGAATTTATTGGATTACAGGTTTAGATACCCATTCCTGAAAAGTAAGTGTGAGCAATCACTTCCACCCCTGCTACCACCACTAGTGATAATAACATCAATGCTGATTTACTGAGTAGCTAGTGTGCCAAGGATTTTACAATAATCACCTCATCCTTTCACCTAAGAAATAGGAGTTCAATAATATTATTTTCTCTGTTTGACTCTTAGTTGAATAAATTGAATGATCAAGGCATCAAATAAGTGGCCCTGAATAAAATAGCTACTGATGTTAGAGCCAAGCTTCAGACATAGTATTATTCAAAAGTTCAAACTCTAAGCCACTCTCCTGTATTCTGTCTTCACCTCCAGACTTTATTCTTCTGCTTCCAACAGAATGTTTAGGCAGAAGTGCTTAAATATCTTGGAATGGGAGCATATGGCACAGGGACTAATAACAAAATTGGACAGGGCAAAGGAAGGCTATAAGTGGAGAAGAGAGTTTGGATATCCGGAAAATGTCAAGGCTGCTGGCAAGGAAATCAATCTGGGGTGGAATGGGAAGTGACGACAAGGTTTTGATGCAGCCATTTACATATGGGACTTGAGGTACAAGATAGCATGCACAGGAGCATATAGCATAAGCTTAAAATGGACAGGAGATTATTGTGTTACTAACGTGTAAATTGATCTTGCCCACCAGTTTTTTTAAGGGATTATTTAGAAAAGTAAAGCTGGAGGGGAAAAAGTCTGGCTAGGCAGGAGCCTATGTGGAGAACACAAAGACATAAAAAATTCACTTGAGATAAAAATTTGTTTCTAGAGCATTGATAAGAATGTGGAATCAGCCATAAAACGAGGGTGCTGTGGGAGAAAAGTCAAGAGCTCTGTTTGATCTCTAGTAGATCTTTTCCACCATGGCTAGCTGATGAGAAAATATTTAGGAAAAAAGTTACCCACAATGTATGGCCATATTTTCAGGATGCAAAATAGGCCGGATTCTGCTCAAGAAGCTCTTTGCCCAAACTAATCAACATACTGCCCTCTCAAGAAGAGTTTCTTAATCAGGCTTCTTAATTATCTGTTGTTTTGTAGGATTCTTGGACTGCTTTTTTATTTTCCCAGTGCTTTCTAGAGAAGCAAAGTTAAAACTAGCAAAGTGTATACATGTAGTAATATAAAAACCCCTTTAAACTGAAGTGTTTCCTTCCATGTCATATTTGGTAAAATTTGAATAATATATTTGGGGTATAGTATCTTGTATTATAAATGGTAACATTTTACATATAGTACATATTTTACATGTAATATTTTCTATATACCATCTACCACTTTAGCATTATACAAAATATATCTGACTCATTGTGTTAGAAAAAAGGGTAGTGACCTAATTTCCAATAGATCTCTTAACATAGTTTAAACTATTTTTAAGGAAAATGAAACCATGTTGAAATCCATCATCTTCCCTTTCCAACACATTTATCTGTGTACTGTTTTTAATTGTTTTTTTATGTGGATTTAATAAGTGTTGAGAATTATATAAACACTTAGTATTTGACCATTTTATGATCATACACTCAAGACAAATACATCTTTGAACTCTCTGAGGGAAGCTTCCTATTAATATAATTGTCAATAGCCTAGCATAAAGTTGAAAAGAAAATGCAGTGCTCTGGTGAGAGAGAGAGGGGGAGAGAGAGAGGGAGGGAGAAACAGTATTATATATTTTTTCTGAAATGCTATTGATTAATATAAGCAGTTTAGTCAAGTTTTCCTCTTATTTTTAAAAAAATAAGTTTGTAAGAGACATTCTTGTTCATTTAAAAATTAAATTCAAATGAAGGGGTAAATCAGCAGTAAAAATGTCACAAGGGAAAGAAAATGGAAAAGTCATTTATTAGGAAGATAATAATGCTTAAAACTTTTATGGTGCTTTACACCTGGGAATTTCAAAGCTCTTCATTAAATGTTAGCTCAAAGGACTTCACACATGTTTCATTTAGTCCTTTCCTTCTGGGACAATTATATAGAGGCATAAAATGCAATAGAAATCACCACTACAGGGGGCAAAAGCCCTATGGCTGTATTATGTGCCCAGCCATGTTCCCAAATACAGGATTTAATTGTGGGATGCATACACCAGGTTGGCTGTCCCCTGGGTTTATCCAGGCAGTGATGATCACCCTACTAAATATGGATTTGAATATGGGAAGAAACTCAATAATGAAGAAGAAAAAAATCACAGCCAAGCACTTAAAGATAATAGATGGATGGATCTGTTGAGCATCACTTCCTACTGTACATCAATTAAATATGAATGAGCAAGGTGGTTTAGAGTGGGCCTCTTTGAATTCGTTCTCCAAATACAGGTGCAAAATAGGAGCTGAGGGAGGAGTACTTCTTTTTGAGATCATTAACTCCCAGTTCAGAGGCTGGAAGAAAAGATTTAGATTTGGACTCCAAAGAGAATTAAAAAGTACATCCAATTTCCAGCTCCTCCTGGGGTCATTTTCAGTGATGAAAAACTGTGGAGTTGTATAATGCCAATAAGTATTAACAAGTTTAAATGTTCGCTAAACTAAAAAGAAAAATCAGGGCTCCACAGAGTAGAGCTTAGACAGTGCACTTGGAGTACCTACTATAGTTCACTTAGGAAGTTGCCTTACTAATGAAGAAACCACAAGGCTAACAAATACCATGTGCTAACCAAAATAATTTAGAAAGGTATAGGATGCTCTACTGATAATAACATTTCTGGGACACTTCTTATAAGAAAGTTACACCTTTACTGTTCTAACTCCTAATTCTTGGTCAAGACAGTCAACCATAAAAGAGAAGGAAATCCTGCCATTTGTAACAATGTGGATAGACCATGAGGGCATTATGATAAGTGGACTAAGAGAATGGCAAATATTGTACTATCTCACTTATCTGTGGAATCTAATCCAGAAACAGCAGCAGATTGGTCTTATTAGCAGAGGTTGGGGGTGGGAAAAATGACTGAAGCTGGTCAAAAGGTGTAAACTGAAGAGCTTCTGGATGGCTCAGTCATTAAACATCTGAGTTTGGCTCAGGTCATGATCTCACAGTTCCTGTCACAGACAACATATTGAGCTCGCTGTTGTCTGCGCAGCGCCTGCTTCAGATCCTCTGTCCCCCTCTTTGTCTGCCTGTCACCTGCTCGCATGCTCTCTCTCTCTTCCTCAAAAACAAACATTTAAAAAGAAAAAAAAAGAATGTTTTATGTCAATTATATATCAGTAGAACTGGGGTGGGGGGAGAACTTTTGAAACCTTGAAATTGACTGATTTTAAATCAGTCTCCACTTAACTCCACCCCGAAGCCACATTGTCCATTCCCTTTATTCATTTATATGTGTGGAGTCTCCCCTGAATTTAGAAGAGGGGCAGGGATGCCTGGGTGGCTCAGTTGGTTAGGTGTCCAACTTCAGCTCAGGTCATGATCTCATGGCTTGTGAATTCCAGCCCCGTGTGGCGCTCTGTGCTGACAGCTCAGAGCCGAGAGCCTAGTTTAGATTCTGTGTGTCTCTCTCCCCCTGCCCTGCTTTCTCTTTCTCTCTCTCTCTCTCTCTCTCTCTCTCTCTCTCACACACACACACACACACACACATACACATACATACATACATACATACATACATACATACATATACTCTCTCTCCCTCTCTCTCAAATAAACATTAAAAAAATTTTAAAGGGGGGCACTTCTTCCTCATCATTTATAATTATACACAATCTTTTTTTCTTTTAATCATTTGGCAGAATGTAATCATTTATGCTTTGATGGTTGTAACATTGTTTAAAGGCAGAACAATTTATTGCAATCACCTCAGTTTTCCCTATTTCTACCCTTGTTCCTCTCCAGTTCATTCTCAGTCTAGCAGCCAGAGGTACCTTTCTAAAGGCTGTATCATATCCCTCCACTCAGAACCCATCAGCAGAGTATCATTTCACTCATTGTCAAAGTCTAGGTCTACAGACAGTCGTTCAAAGGTCTACAAAGCACTATTTGATCAGGATCCTGGATACCTGTATAAGCTCCTTCTTTTCTATTCTTGTCTCTTACTTTGCTGCAGCCACACTGACTTTCTTACTGTTCCTTAAATGTTTAGGAATGTAGTGCCTTGGGTCCTTTGCTCCAACTCATGTTTTCTGGGAAGTTCTTTCCCCAGATATTGGCTTAACTCCTTCTCTCCTTTTCGTCTTGGCTCAAGCATTTTGTTCCCAAAGAAGCTTACAGTGACCACCCTGGTGAATATTTGCAATCTGTATTCCAGCACTCCTAATCCTCTTACTCTACTCTACTCTTTCTTTTTTCCCATGGTACTTATCATCTTCTAACAGATAATTTACTTAGTATTATGTTTACTTTGTATTTTCTGCCTCTCCAGTAGAATGTAAGGTCCTCAAAGGCAAAACCTTGTCTCTTTTGTTCACGGATATATCCTAAGCTCCTGGAGCAGTGTCAGGAACATAGATATGTACTAATCCACACTTGATAAATACTTGCTGAGTGAGTAAGTGATGAGGGAAAATTCTGCAATGACTATATTAGAGTTTAACTTGTACTTTATTCCTTAATTGCAGAAGTTCCCTTCCCCGCCACCCACAGGAATGACCTAAGTGGCTTTAGGATTGATGTTCTGATAGTTTCAGTCTTCCAGGTTTCCATTTTTGCATGCCAGCAAGAATTGACAGGACACATTCTATGTAAGTGGCTGAAGCTTGGATTTGTGAGTGATAACTATGTTACAGAATTCATTCTTTCTGATAGCTTTCGAGTTTATGTGATGATGCTTGCCAGTTTGTCTACTTATTGGTCTTTATATTTATTTTGTTTGTGTTTCCTTATGCTTAAGTTGTTATTTAAAACAAAAATAAGCTAAGGGAAGCCATCAAATAGCAAAAGCATAATTAATTAATTTAAAAGGTCCGCAAAACATAGTTCAGATAGTGCTATACCTAAAGACTGTGCTGCCTATATAATTTTAATTAGGTTATAATTGTGCTTAATTTTTCTGTCAATTTATAAAATAAAGAGAAACATGTACCCAAGACTTTCCACTCAGGATTACTATTGGACACTAACTAGAAACCATTGATATTATGTGATCAGGCATACATTTTTATAGTATCACATCATAGTTAGGTCACCCACATACATGTTTTGGATATCTACACTGCTGTATATCTAGAAACCCGTAAAGGTGCTAATGTTTTTCTGTGAATTGGAAAAACAGTAAGTCTTATACATATAAGCACACAATTACTATTTTTCAAATATATTCATCTACCTGTGCCATTTTCATATACAGACACATAATTGCTATTGTGTCTAGTAAAACAAAAAAAATATTTTTACATTGAAAAGTTGATTTCATAGCTTGTAACTTACAGTTATGAGAATTATGGAATTTTTTTCATATAATAAATTTATCATCAAAAGACATCTGTTAAGTCTCTTTTCATTGTTCCTATTTCAGATAATATAGGAACCATGGACCAAGAGATTAAAAAATTATGCTGAGCAATATTTTCCTTACTTTCACTACTGATTGAAATACCTTTCCTTGGCTGTATCATTGTTGTTTACATCTCGGCATGTAGAAAACCAGGCTCATGGTTTTTACTAGCAAAACTGCCCATTTTGTACCCAGGCTTTGTTAAAGATTTTAAAGGTGAAAACCAAATCTGATTATCCCCTCATTGGTTCTTCATCCCACTTTGTAATACTTAATTTAGCCTCAAATCCTGTGGATTTGAAACTTTTGCCTGCTTACATTTTCCTCATCTTGTTGAGCTTCACACCCCTTATTTTTTAGGAATCCTTCCCATTGGGAATTCGTAGCCCATTATCTGTCGATTCAACTATCACATAATCATGGAAGGTACCTTTCCAAAGCTCAAATCTGAGCATATCCTCTTCTGTCCATTGTTCTCATTGGTGTGACTTAAGATGTATTCTCAGAACCCAACTTACCTTCCTCTCCTACTCAATCACCATTACCTTTTTTTTCCTTTTCCACAGTTTGTCGTTCCCAGAGCAGTTTGTGATGTCTCCTGTCTAGAATTTTGCATAAGCTTTCCTTTGTGTAGAAAGCCTACCTCTTGTTCATCTCCAAATGACACTTCAAATATGATGCCTTAAGTCTGCCTTATTATGCCTGCCACACATGGGGCTTTCCTTCTTTTACTGTCCTCTGATTTTCTTTGCATTCTCAGAAACCTTATGTCTCACATATTCTTACTACAACCACATCATACATTGAAATTACAGTTGACCTTAGGATGATATGGGCTTGAACTGGGCAGGTTCACTTATATGCACATGTGGTTTTTGAACACATATAGCATGGTATTTTCTTTATGCTTTTCTTAATAACATTTTCTCAAGCTTATTTTACTGTAAGAACACACTGCAGGATACATATACAAAGTATGTATTAATCAATTGCTTTATGTTATCAATGATGCTTCTGCTCAAGAGGAGGCTACTTAGTAGTTAAGTTTGGGGAGAGTCAAAAGTTATATGTGGATTTTTTACTATGCATTGAGTAACCTCCCCTAACCCCTGTGTTGCTCAAAGGTCAACTGTACACACACACACACACACACACACACACACACACATACATGCCTATATATCTATATACCTTTATCTCTATATATAATTAATCTTCATTATTAACTCATTTCATATTTGTGAATTCATCTGTATGCTAGAGTTTATTTTAATCCCCAAATCAATACTCACTGGGCTTTCATGATTATTCACAGATATGCACAGATGGGTGACAAATTTGTGTCACCCAACATGTACATCCCCAGTTGAGGGAGAATAACGTATTACTATACGTTATTTTCAGTTCTTTTTTCAGTTCTCATGCTATAAACACATGTCCCTCTCAGAATATATTTAGTGCCCATTTTTCACATTTTTATTATTTTTCTTGATGATTTTACTGTTTAAAATGGCCCTCAAGTGTAGGGCTGAAATGCTATCTAGTATCACTAAGCATGGGAATGCTGTGTTGTGCTTTACAGAGAAAATGTAAGTGTGAGATAAGCTGTATTTGGGTGTGAGTTATAGTGCCACTGACATGATTCAAAGTTTTTAATGTTTTTATTTATTGTGGAGAGAGAGAAAAATAAAAAGAGAGCACAAGCAGGGGAGGGCAGAGAGAGAGGGAGACACAGAATCTGAAGCAGGCTCCAGGCTCTGAGCTGTCAGCACAGAGCCTGACACAGGGCTTGAACCCACGAACCATGAGATCATGACCTGAGCCAAAGTCGGACACTTAACCGACTGAGCCACCAGGTGCCCCTCAACTTTTAATGAATAAATAACATTTATCAAATGACATTTAATAATGGGTGTTTGTGGTAACTTGTTAAAACATAATTATAACAAGAATCAACTGTGTGTATACGTATGTATCTTTTGACAGTAGAGCCTCACTCTTTATTTCTAGAACCTAGCACAGTACCTGATACATAGCAGGTACTAGATAAATATTTGAGAATTAAATGAACAAAGACAAATAGGACAGGAAAAGATTTTAATTGCAAGTGAGAAGCATTTCCCTGCTTGATTTAAGCAGAAGTCATGTTTACTGAAAGATTAATCGACAGCTCAGAGGAGACCTATGAGGGACTTGAAATGAAGCCTGCATGGGCTCGTCAGTTAAGCATCCGACTTCGGCTCAAGTCATGATCTCACGGTTCATGAGTTTGAGGTCTCTGTGCTGACAGCTCAGAGCTTGGAGCCTGCTTCCGATTCTGTGTCTCCCTCTCTGTCTTTCCCTCCCCACTTGCACTCTGTCTCTCTGCCTCTCTCTCAAAAATAAATAAACGTTAAAAAAAAAAGTTGTTGGTTTTTTTAAAGAAATGAGGCATGGAAAACGAGCAGGAGAAAATAGAGGAGAAGCAGCCCAAGTCCAGCCAAAATAGTGTCCAGAAGCAGTCCAGCTAGGACACCACGCTACAACCACCTTTGAATATAGAGCTCAATGAGTGTATCCCTTCCATCACCAGAATTTAATGCTATCACTTACATCTTTCCTGTTCCCCAGAAATGAAATTTGCCATAATTTCTGCTGCTTTAACTATATTGAGATTTAAATTACCAGTTGAGGGGTGCCTGGGTGGCTCAGTCAGTTAACTATCCGACTTCTGCCTAGGTCATGATCTCGCCATCCTGGAGTTCAATCCCCTCGTTGGGCTCTGTGCTGATAGCTCAAAGCCTGGAGCCTGTTTCAGATTCTGTGTCTCCCTCTCTCTCTCTCTGCCTCTCCCCCACTAACACACACACAAACTTTGTCTCTCTCTCTCTCTCTCTCTCTCAAAAATAAACATTAAAAAAATTAAATTACCAGTTGAATATAATTGAGTGCTGAGCCTGGGCATGTGCTAATACCCTAGCTGGCCTTTTTCATTTTGATAGTAGGAAGGAGTGTGCCTTCCACTAGAATTCATTCAGCCATTCCAGAAACATTAGGAAGGTATGGAGTATTTCACAAGCTGTTGGGTGAAAAGAATAATCAATATGTAACACAGAGTGTTTTTATTTAAATGCAGCTGTATTAGTTGTTTTTTGTTGTTGGTTTTTGTGTATTGTTGGTTTTTGTTTACCTAACAATACTAAATTACAAACGCCAGCACATAGCGGTTTACATAGTAAGCATTCATTCCTCACTCACAGCTCTGTGAATCAGCTGGGATTCTGCAGGGCTTGGATGAGACAGGCTGGGGATTGGTTTCAGATCTGTTCTGTGAAACTCCTGTTCTGGTGCCAGTCACCACCTGGGGCAAAATCTCCCCAGAATTGATGGCAGAAGGACGAAAGATCTGTGTGAACACTGCACCTACACTTAAAGCCCCAACAGCGTGCAGTGCCTATGTGAGTAAGAGGCAGGACATACTTGTTGCCTACTCTGGTAGAGGTGCTAGAAATCCACATGGCAAAGGTCTTGAATGTTTAATTCTATGTTAGGGAGAAAATCAATTGGAAGGACTAAGCCAATCTACCACTGTAGGAAGAGAAGTGTTACGTTTTAGTCTAAAACAGTTGGAACATTGTTATTGTTCATATTATTGATATTATTTTGGCTTTTAACATTGTTATATTAACATCTATTTTCCCAAGTGGCTTCCTTTTCCATCCTAATTATAACATGTTTTAATGACTCCCCTGTTTTCCAGTTTCCCCTCCTTGCTAAAAGTCAAATCGAATATTAAGGACAAGGAGATTGTGTACTTTGTAATTTGTAATGGCCTAATTCTGAATGCTTTTTCTAAAGGGTAAGGGAGATATAAAAAGAATTTAGCCATACAGCCTCCAAGTAAGACTTGTAACCAGGGCTGCACATTAGAATCACCTGGGAGAGATTTTTTTAAATGCTAATACTGGAAGCATACCAATTCTATCAGACTCTCTGAGGTGAGGTTTAGGTACTTTAACAGAAATCTTCAAGGATTTGTATGTACATTAAAGTTTGAGAAACACTGCTCTGAAGTCAAATGACTTAAGGCTGATTTGACCCCTTCTGTGGGCCACACATGATGTTGCTTAACATTTCTAAGACATTTTGTCATTTATAAAATTAGAATAATCATAACACATAACTCACATACTTGTTCAGTGATTATCCAATGTAATGATGATAGTAAATCATGTGGGAGATACATAAGAACTCTATTAATGATATGTCTTCCTAGTACGGTTATCTCAATTTTGACATTGTCTGTGACCTTGGCAAATTTGAGTTTCCCCCAGGGGGGAATTTTCTCATGTAAAATGATGAATGAGTAATTCTCTGGTTTTTCCTTTCAACTGTAACATTCAAAGATTTTCTGGTGTCACTTAAAAATTATTATTTCATCAGTACAGAAATAGGTTATCTCTTTGTATGCACACTCTACGATAAGAATTTAAAATACTAAGGAAATACATGGCATCTCTTTCATTTGAGATATCTTTTGTGGTTGTTTGCGTTTGTTTTGGAATATGTGTCTATAGATTTGCAGTGTTTAAATGTGGTCTGACAGAACGTCAAAGAGAAAAGAGCCATTTCTATATTCTGGGTGTATCAGTGTGGGCTCTCTAGAGAAACAAAATCAATAGGGTGTGTGGGGGGGGGGAAGATATATATATGTGTGTGTGTGTGTGTGTGTGTGTGTACCCACACACATATAGACACATACACACACATATCTATAAAGAAAGAAAAGACATTTATTATTAGGATATAAAAAAATAAGGGTATAAAAATTGGCTCATGCTGTTATGGAAGCTGAGAAGTTCCATAATCTGCAGTCAGCAAGCAAGGAGATACAATTGTATAAGGTCCAGTCCTAGTACAAGTCCAAAGGCTGGAAAAGATAAGTGTCCCAGCTGCATGGTCATAAGACAGAGAGGAAATCTCTCTCTTAGCCTAACTTTTTGTTCATTCAGGCCTTGACCAGGTTGGATAGTGACCACCCACAATGGGGAGGACAATTTGCTTTACTCAGCCTGCTGATTCAAATGTTAATCTCATCCAAGAAACATCTTCCACAGACACACCCAGAACAATAGTTAACCAAGTGTTTGGGCCCCCTTGACTGGGTCAGTCAAGATGATACATAAAACTAGCCATCATACTAGGTGATGTCAATAAATTAACTTACTTCTTTAAATTTTTCGCTCTCCAAAAACCTGTACAGTAATTGCTAATTTCAAGACCTATATGTTTCATAATGTTGCAGTTTTTTCACAAATTATTCATTGCTGAACAAGTTATTTATTGAAAATTTTTGTTCAAGAAGGTCATTGTTAGGTATTCTATTTTCATGCCATACTATCGTTTCCATTTTAGGTTTGTCATTTTCCATTACATCAACATGTAACAGAATTACTAACATTAATTAGTATTACATTTTTTACATAGTCATTTCAGTATTTATTACTATGCTTACCATGTTAGGAATATTTAATTTTTTTTTTTTGACGTTTATTCATTTTTGAGAGACAGAGAGAGACAGAGCATGAGCATGGAAGGGGCAGAGAGAGGGAGACACAGAATCCGAATCAGGTCCCAGGATCTGAGCTGTCAGCACAGAGCCCGAGGCGGGGCTCTCATGAACTGCGAGATCATGACCTGAGCCGAGTTGGTTGCTCAACCAACTGAGCCACCCAGGTGCCCCCATGTTTGGAATATTTAAATATGCACATTATATATTCAATATAGTCTTCCTAATGCCAGGGACTTTATCTCTCTTATCCCCTCAGCTTGTACCAAAGGCTCTCATGGATAGTTGGCATTTATTTATTATTCCTTAATTGAGTGAGTGCTCTTGTTAATTTTTCCAAAAGCTGTGACTAAAAGGCCATCTTAATTCTCATTTCCTCAATAAGAAAATTGTATCAGTTCCCTATTACTAATGTTGTGTAACACAGTATCTCTGTCATAAAATATGTGTTTATTATTCATGTGCTTGCAAGTCAGCTGGGACAATTCATCTAGTCTAGATAGGGTAGGGACAGCTCCACTCCTCACATGTCTATCAGGAAACTCAGGATAAAGAGAAGCAGTTGCCAGGATAAAATTTTCTCTTGGTGATGACAGAATCCAAGAGAGTAAGCAGAAACACAAGGCCTCTTCAGACCTAAGTTCAGAAGTGGCACATTGACCCCCACCCACCTTTCTTTGGTGAAAACAAGTTCAAGCTCAAAGTCAAGTTCAGGAGTGATAGCCGCCATTCACAATTAGGCCCTGACAATGGTGAGGATATAGGGACAACTGGAGGGAGAGTTGGAACCAGTAATTCAACCTCCCTAAGAAACTGAGGCTAAGAGAAATCATTTGATTTGTCCATGGTCACAGAGTTAGTAGGCCCTGGAGTCAAGATTTGACTCTAAATTGCTGACTCCAATGTTTTAAAACACTTCACTATGTTGTGATGAAGAGGTCATCGTGAATCCATTCTTGGTAACTTGCTAAATATCATGTACACACACACTGTCTCTCTGTCTCTCTCTCTCTTTTGCCTTGAGTTTAATACAAAAAAATAACTAAATTAAAATACAATGCATTTATCACCTTGTTGAGTATGGAGATCCTACAGCTGCAAAGGATTTAATTAAAAGTTGATGATTTAATAGGCAGCTTCCATCTATTGTTTACTCTGGAGGGTGAGATTCAATTTAAAATCGGGTTCCAAATTTCATTTTGGAACAGCATCCTTGTCGTCAGCAGGCGGAAAATGTCCCGAAGGAAGCAGACATGTCCCTGAATAGGGAACACTGAATCAGACAGCCAAGAGCAGCTCAAAAGTTAAAACACAAAGATTTTATGCCGTTTGGTTCTTGGAAGGGCTAGGTATTCAGTTGTAGAAACATAGTTGCACATTTTTCACAAATTTGCCCCCCCTTTCTCTCTCCCTCTCTTTCTTGATATATATATAGATAGATACATACATACATACATACATACATACACACTATATATATATATATATATATATATTTCTTCCATAGGACAAAGTTTATATTCGTAATATAAAATGACTTCATGTCTCCTTAACACAATAAAACATTGATTAATAAATATTGCAAAGCCAAAATCCTTTGTAATTTTTTTGTCAACTACACATTGAAAATGAGAAAGAAAGACTGGACCATTATTTAGGGTGAAAATCTCAAAATAGCATGCAGTTAGGACCTTGAGTTAATGTGGGAAAAGTTCTTGCTTTCAAAGATGCTATGAGTATTTCACTTAGCATCACCTATACTTTATGGCAAATACCCTCAGATTCATTGTCTACATGACTTTGGTACACATTGATGGAATCGTTATTCCAGATGCCTGGTCTGACTGAAACTAGAGACCATTAACAATTCCTACTAGATGCTTCTGGGCCTCCTTTCTTGCCATGAATATGCTTAAATTACAGAGGGTTTGAGTTTGGGGATAGAAATTTATCAACATAAACTTCCCAAAAAGCAAAAATCACGTTAAATGTACAAAATCTATATCATTGTTTTATTTGTAGATATATGTTCATATACACAGCTGCATTTTGGGGTATATGGCTAGAGTACTGACTATCACTACTTTACAATTAGGAATCTATTGTCCCTGCAGTTTAGTTTCAGCATGTATTAAAATCAATAGGAAAAAGGTTGATTTTCCACAAACATGAAACATTTTTGTCTGTTTTATTGCCAGAGAAATGTAATATTGTATTAGATGCAAAAGATAAAGGCAATCAATGTCTTTTGAAAATAAGCCAACCAAGGGCACCTGGGTGGCTCAGTTGGCTAAACATCCAGCTTCTGCTCAAGTCATGATCTCACAGTTTGTGGGTTTGGGCACCGTGTCAGGCTCTGAGCTGTAAGCTCAGAGCCTGGAGGCTGCTTCAGATTCTGTGTCTCCCTCTCTCTGCCCCTTTCTCTCTCACACTCTTTCTGTCTCTCTCTCTCTCTTAAGTAAGTAAGTAAGTAAAAAAATAATCAATAAAACAAACCTACCAGATTGTCATGCCAAGGTTATGTTCATTTCTGAAGGCTGCACAACCACTCATGATGACCATGATTTGCCTCTGCTGACTGACATCTATCATAGTGAAAATTGCTCTTTGTTCCTGGTCATTGCTGGCAAGGATGAAAATCATGTTTCAGTTTTTCTATTAAGATTTCAAATCTCCAAATTTCCATCATTAGAGTGAACACTTTGAAATCTCTCCAAATAAAGTATCTCTGAGTGCATAAAATCATAGAATCAGAAAGAGCTCTGTGATGTTGTCATTACCGAACTGGATTTAAATTGACCTGGCACACGGCTCTTAAACTTCTATGGTTGCTTCAAGCGTTGGGGTCTACAATTTGAGTTTGACACATAAGCGTCAAGGCTCCTATTGTGACCATATTTCAATATAACTGAGGCAACCTTTCAAAGCAGCCAATTTTGCTTTCTCTTAAAAAAAAAGAAAAAGGTTTTTACTCTTTCAAAAAGAATACTAATCAAACCAATGGCTATAAAAATGTCCAGAAAGAGCATATAGTTAGGAATGTAGAGGGGCGCCTGGGTGGCTCAGTCGGTTAAGCATCTGACTTTACCTCAAGTCATAATCTCACCGTTCGTGAGTTTAAGCCCTGCATTAGGCTCTGTGCTGGGAGCCTGGAACCTACTTCAGATTCTGTGTCTCCCTCTCTCTCTATTCCTCCCCACCCCCCACAATAAATAAACATTTAAAAAAATTTAATAGGAATGCAGAATGATCAGTTAGGCTAAATAATCCTGGATTCAAAACTTGATTCTGGCACTTACTAGCTGTGGACTGTGGGCATTGTCAGTGCTTAGTTCCTCTATTAAATGCATTGTGAATTCGGGAAATTCACATTTATTGCACACTTTCTGTACTGGGCCATGTGCAGAGTAAACTGTAGGCATTTTTTTAATAATTCCATGCAATAATCCTGTAGGGCAGGCATTACTATTTTCCTCACTGCCTACATGAAGAACCTGGCTTACAGAAGTTAAATAAACTAGGATATAGCAGTAGAACATGACAGTGCCTGCTATAATAATGGTTTCCTGGTAGCCCAATACATACTAATTTTGGAGACTAACTCTATTTTTCCACTCCTTAAAATTCTTCCTAATCTGCTCATACTAATGTCACTCAGTCCAGGCCTTGTAAATCTATTAATTCTTCCACACTTAACTGACTTGGGCTTGTGGACCTGACTATTCCAGCTACTTTCAGTTCTAAAGTATTAGATAGTTTAGAAAAATTGCAACACCAGCTGTCCTGCACATTCCATTATCTCAAAATATTAATTGATCATCTAGGTATGCTGTGTAAGGAAAATTGGAGCAAATATTGGATGAGGTCTTTGCTCATAGAAATTAATCCTAGCAGGGAAAATAAAAAACCAAGAAAATTAAGTGATGAGTAAAATAAGGCCAAGTGATAGTAAGGGGAAGAGTGCTACTATAGATATGTGCTCAAGGGATACCTCTCTCAGGTGGTATATTAATTTGCTAGCGTTGCATAACAAAGAACAAATGAATGGTGTAAATTCACAAGTGGGAATTTGTTGTCTCACGGCCCTGCAGGCTAGAAGTCCAAGGTCAAGGTGTCAGAGGGTCGGTGTCTTTTCAGGACTGTGAGGGAGAATCTTTTCCATGCTTTTCACCTAGCTTCTAGTAGCCTCAGGCCTTCCATGGCTTGTAGATAGCATTCTTCCTTTATCTCCATATTGTCTTCCCTCTACGCTTATCACTGGTTCATATTTCCCTTTTTTTGTAAGGACACAGACATATTATATTAGGACCCACCCTATTGACCTCATCTTAATTTGACCATCCATCCACAAAGACTCAATTTTCAAATAAGGTCACATTCACAGTACTGGAGGTGAGTACTTTGGGGGGAACACAATGTGATCCTATAATAGGGGGTGAGATTTAGAGTATGTGCCAAAGGATAAATACCTGAACAGTGAGTGGGGGACATGGAAAGTAGAGGAGGCATAAAAAGGAAGTTACAAATATTCACCAAAAATATGTACTGAAATACTTCCTGAACACTAACAATAACTGAAACTAGCAGTTTTCTAGATGGCCATCAATAGTAATATGAATAGACTGTGGTTTAGTCACACAGTGGAAAATTAAACAGCAGGAATTGGCAAACTACAGAGCATGGCACAGGTAGAGACCACTGCCTGCTTTTATAAATAAAGTTTTATTGGAACACGGCTACTACATCCATTCATTTACACATTGACTATGGTTATTTTGACTCTACAATGGCAGAGTTAAGTAGTCGTGAAAGAGACCATATGGCCCACAAAGCTGAAAATATTTGCTGTCTCTTAAAAATGTGTGTATGTATGTATGTATGTATATACATACATGTGTGTATATGTATATACATTTATACATATATATGTCTATATACATTTATACATATATACATATAAATATATACATGTATATACATACTGGCTCCTGCTATATAGCAATGAAAATTGGTCATTTACAGATTCACAGTATAATATGAATGAACCCTGAAGGCATAATCTAATGGGAAAAAAAAGTCAAACACAGAAAACTAGATAATATATGATCCCTTTTATATGAAATAAAATAAGTAAAGTAATTGGTATTGGTAAAGGTCACAATAGTGATTACCTTGTGGAGGTAGTGATAAGGAGGCAAGGGGACTTCTGGGACTCCAGTAGTGAATTCTGTTTCTTTATTCAGGTGCTGATTACAAGGGTGGACTCAGTTCACTTTGTGAAAATTCATGGAGATTGACAGCCATACTCAATTTTCTGTCTATGTATTTAGCAAAACATATTAAAAAATGAATCCGTGTTAAAGATTGCGAACTTTGCATATTCCTAGGACTAAAAAGAGTTGGTCTGCCCAGGTTATTTGAAACATTAGGTATATTAAATTGAAACACTAATTTGTGATTCCTTTATTCTACCCAGGGCTGAATTAAAAGACTTCGTGCATTGATCAATGTGCTCTTTCCTGTGCTGTCCAATTCAGTAGCCAGTAGCCATGTGTGTCTATTAAACAATTGAAATGTCATTTAAAGTGACTGAGCGAATGAAGTTTTTACTTTATTTTAATCAGCCAATCCTTTTAATTAGTTTAATTTTACTTAGTTTATATTCAGTTGGTTTAACTTCACTGTGTGTGGACAGTGGCTACAGGGCCGAAGGACATACCTGTGTCTACTATATGACACAACTCAATCACCAACATTTTTACTCTCACGGTGATTTACCCCTGCTTCCCTACTCAGGTTCATGCCATATAGCATCTAGAAAAATAAAAACCTCCGTTTCCATCTTATTCCAAATATGTTGTCATCTAATATTTGAAGCTTAAAATTGTTCCTCTTATTTCCACAAGTTTTATTTTGGTAGGGTGTAAACTGAATGGCTGGTAAAATCGTAGATTAAATGGTTCTGTAGGTTTATTAGCTGACACACTTGACTTTGAGATTGTCTTGCCTATTATGACTTTATGAAGCTTTTTAATAGGATGTTGTTTTAATGTTGTGTGCCTGAAAAGATATAGGAAATAGGAAAAAAAAATTACTTTCCAAATCACTTGTGCCCCCAATCGCCGTGGTGTTAATTTGAGGCATCTCCTCTGGTACTAAGAAAATAATTGACACTGTATATTGAAAATAAAGTCATGGTGTTCAGAAAAGCAAAATCAATTGAAAATTCCAAGCTTTAAGTGGGTAATATACCTCAAATCCACTTTTCAGGGACATATTTTAAGTATTTTAATGACATTTTTAGACGTTTCATATTTTCAAAACACATGCAGTTATCATAAAAATAGTTCATTCAAACATGATTTCTAATGTAGACACAAACACATTTATAAAAGCAAGGAAACAGAACTGTTCAAATTTGGAAGAGCTATATTAATCGCGTTATTGTGAGAGTTTACTACTTTGAAGTTGTCAGTGATATACTACTGATTTGGTAGTTTTTAATCAATATACAAACTTTAGAAATCTAATAAATAATCATTTGCCTGGAATCCAAACAAACAATACTCAAATGAAATCCCCTTTTGAATATTGTCTTTTATTTGTGAAATTAAGAACAAAATGATAAGAAAAAAAAAGCTAGCAGTCACCGTGAATATATTGAAATAGTTAACTCAGCAATATTATGGTCCTTTATAAACTTCTAAAATGTACAGTGAAATACAACAATCAGTGTAGCAATTTTTTTTCTGGTACTCTGCATTATTTAAATACTCTATAACGAAGGAAGATTGAAATGCTGCTCTGGAAAGTTTCAGTTATAGGTATATTTCTGTTGTGCTTAAGTTTTTAAAAATCAGCCATTTCTTTTTGTGATGATCATTATAGCTACGAACTGTATGTTTTGTTGAATTAATTACCATCTCTTGAGCATCATGTCCCAAAAGGAATGAGATGGAGAGTGTGTATGCATTCACTTGGAAATCACATGTGTCTGTCTATGGCTTTTTGTGCATGATGAATACTTGTAGTTTTAGGTAGGGTAGAAGAAAATGATGAATGGTCTGTCTCCAGAAATTGTGATAATGCTTGTAGTCTGTAGATGGAGAAGAGCTTCCCTCATGAACGGAAGTATTTTCTAGTATCAGCTTCTAATTCTCTGGCTGCATCTTCAAGCACACTTAGGTAGAAGAGATTAGATGCAATTGGACTCCATTATAGAATCTATTAGTGATGAGAAACGGGTTAGTGGTATACTTTATTTTTTTCTTATTTGGCCAGTCTGCTGTTATGAACTGTTCAGAAAAAGGAGTCAAATTTCTTAGAGCAAACATGTCAAATATGTATCAGAGTCCAGGGATGGTAAGAGTGTGAATGCATTGGTAAGCCAATTACAACATTGATTTTTTTAAAACAGAGATGCCTGTATTTTCCTACTGCCATCAAAGAACACACATGGTAATTGTATATAATGTAGTGATCTGTAGTTTGCTCCCTATAGTTGGAAATGTCAAAATAAAATGGCAGTAGTCACACCTTTGTTACATAAGCCAATATCTTTTGCTTGGTTTAGCAATCTGTTTCATTCAAGCATTTAGATATTTGTTAAAAGACTTATATCCCAAATAAGTCATTGAATTAAAACTTTGGGAAGATTCACTTGGGATGAGATCATTACGGATGGGGAATTAAAATGTTCCATAAGGTGACATATTGAGAACATGTCATCTTCTGTAGAGAGCCACATCTACGAAGTTATTTTCTGTATAAACTAGTGAAAAGCAGGGATGTTCGCTAGAACTCTTCATTTCAGAGAGCAAGATTCCAAGTGTTCCTCTCTGATAGTGTCTTCACTTGAACTACTTTGCACGCTCCTTCCCTCTGACATAGTTTGCCTTCTCCCCCTGACTTCAAATTTTATCCACACTTGCTTCTCAAGTGAATCCTACTGAAGGTGTTTTGTGATCCTTTGCCTTCTTGATCTCTTACTTGTATTCTATATTTGGGGCATGTAATCTATCTTATGAATTATATTAGGACACATTATTCCGTAGACATAAGATTTCTCTTGCATACTAAATTATGAAGTCTGTTAAGATTTGAATATTGAAAGGGAATTTTATCTGATTTGTGTGTAGATTGTTACTTGTTACTTAATTTTTTGGCTTAACTCTATTTTATTTTTCCTTAAGAAGCTAAATATGATCACACAGTATTTGTTCTTTTACATAGCACCTGAGTAGTGCTGGGATCATAGCAGCAATCAGTAAAAGTTCATAGTTAGGAATATTTCCATGGGGAGAAAAATAAGTAGAATATTAGCATAAAAATGTCTCCAAGCTTCATCTGTGAGAAGCCATTGAAGTTAGCTTGACCCAGTGAAGAAATCTATGGCAAATTTGAAGTATTAGCACTCTGCAGAAAAGCCTTAGTCCTCTTCTGCCGAATGGAGTTGTGAATTATTTACATAACCATCATATAACAACTTATTGACTTCAAGATTGTAAAGTACCCTATTAATGTTTTAAGCATTTCCCTTTATTTTAACAGAGGTAAATTATTTAGGCAATGTTAAAATGTTTTATGCTTTGACTAATGAGTAGAGAAAGTGTGTATCATATCTTATTTTAATTGGCTGTTTACCTTATCCTGTGAAAATCATATATTTATTATTTCAGACATAATTAACTATGCCTGTACTCCCTGATAGATCTGTATGCCATTTTCACACACAGTTTAGTCATTAAGACACATAGCTGTGTAGATAATCGTTACTTAGAAAATGTCACTTTCTTCAACAAGGAACTACATTTCCACCTAGAGGCAAAGCCAAATTTTTACCATCCCTTACCTCCATGTCTTTCTCTTGGCACTATCTAAACAAACTCTATTATTGGTTTCTTCACACCTTATACTCTCAGTCAGCAGATCCTGCCACTATAAAATATATCAAGACAATACAAATTTATAGCAGTAAACAAGTGCCTCCCCAGTCAGGCTTTCTCTTTCAGAGTGGTATGAACTCTACTGGAATGGAGTGACTCCAAAGCAATATCCCCATGTAACGTCCTCATAATGTATTAATCTAATCCATCCTATCACCCAGAGGAAAATTGTTTGATAAACTGGGCCTTGACTGTTTGAGAAGTTGGAATTATTTCTCAGAGTTATAGTAATAGAGTACACAATGAAAGGTCATTCAGAGCTCCCTTTGATATCTGTATAGCACATGAAGGTTTTATTTAGTTTATATATTCCTTAAAAAATCATGAAATAGGCAGAAGTGGAGTATTTCTGTTTTCTGCAACACTCAGACTAAAACCAGGTTTTCTAAGGCCGCTATCTAGCCCTTGGCAAAATAAAACCAGAAAATGAATCAATTTCACTATTAAAGATCTCTAAAGAATAGGATTCTGCATTCTCCTGAAGACACCTAGTAAAAGTCAAAGGTTTCTTTGCTGGGCATCCTCAGACTAGTTTACCAAACCAGAAGTGAATTAAAGTAAGTATGATTTATATATTTTTTCCTTCTCCCTCCTTTTCAATGACAAATACTTCTCTCTTGCCATAAGATGAATAAAACACCATTAAGCTATTATAGTTAAATTCCAAATGCCCAAAGTAAGTAACATAAATGTAAGAGGGCTGGGTATAAAATAATACAGAATGCTGGCATTTATAGTAAACTAGAGAAAACAAGTCTCATTTAATTTCGACATTTAATTTCTTTAAAAAACACTGTACAAGTGTACTCTTGGTATTGACCCAAACGAGTAGGAGAATTATGTCTAAACAAAACCTGCTGTCAGATATTTTTAGCAGTTTTATTTATTATTGCCAGAATTAAGAAGCAACCAAGATATCCATTAGTATGTGAATGGATAAATAAAATGTGGTACCTCCAGACAATGGACTTTTATTCAGTGCTAAAATAAAATAAAAAAAAGGAGCTGCAAGATATGAAAAGACATGGAGTAATATGAAATGCATATTCGTGACTGAAAGAACCCAGTCTGAAAAGGCTAGGTACTGTATGTTTCTAACTGTAGGACATTCTAGAAAAAGTAAAGGTATGTAGACAGTTAAAAAAAAATCAGTGATTGCCATGGTTTCGGGGAGAGAGAAAGATGAATAGGCAGAGCACAAGGATTTTTAGGACAGGGAAACTATTTTCCATGTTACTGTTGTGGTATACAAATGTCATTATAAATTTGTTAAACCCCATAGAATGGAGCTTCTGAGGAAGATGGCGGCATAGGAGAGCGCTGGGCTTACCTCGTCCTGGTGATCACTTAAATTCCACCCACACCTGCCTAAATAACCCAGAAAACCACTAGAAGACTAGCAGATAGGATTCTCCAAAGCCAAGTGTAGACAAGAGGCCTATGGAAGAGGGTAGGAAGGGTGGAGAGGCTAGGCGCGCTAAGACTGACTGGCGGCAGGGAGCCAGGGTGGCGGAGGGGCAGCCTGCCCAGAAAGACAGAGCCCCCAAGTCTGGCTTGCAAAAGCAGAAGGGCCGGACTGCATGAGTTCTGACAGCCAGCGGGATTTAACACCTGGAATGTTAAAAGTCAGCAGCTCCGCTCAGAGAGTGGGAGGGCGAGAGGACACCAGGAGGGAGAGGTGTTGAGCCCCAGAGGACAGAGCTCAGCTCAGCAGGGAACAAAGGCAATGGGAAGCACCATCTCCCTCATCCATCCCCCAGCCAAAATCCCAAAGGGAACCAGTTCCCATCACAGAACTTGCTTGCACCGCAAACACCCAATGCTGTGCTTCTGTGGATCCATCCCTCCTATGGGTCTGCCTCCCTCCTGGTGCCACAGGGCCCCTCCTGAAGCAGACCACCAAAGGCAAAGGAAGCTGAGTCTGCCCCTCCCACCCCTGTGCAACTTGCAGATACACCCCAGCTAATACACCAGATCCCATAGAAGCAGCACCACAAGCCTGGCAGTGTGCAAGTAGCCCGGACAGGGGCCACACCACTCCACAGTTAGCCCTGCCCCTGGGAGAGGGGAAGATAAGGTACACACCAGTCTGACTGTAGCCCCAGTGGTGGGCTGGGGGCAGACATCGGGTCTGACTGCAGCCCTGCCCACCAACACAAGTTACTCCAGACAGCACAGAGGAAGAGCCCTGCAGTTCCGCGCCACTCCAGGGACTATCCAAAATGACAAAACAGAAGAATTCTCCTCAAAAGAAACTCCAGGAAGTAGCGACAGGTAACGAACTGATCAAAAATGATTTAGACAATATAACACAAAATGAATTTAAAATAATAGTCATAAAATTAATTGCTGGGCTTGAAAATAGTATAGAGGACAGCAGAGAATCTATTACTACAGAGATCAAGGGACTAAGAAACAATCATGAGGAGGTAAAAAATGCTATAAATGAGCTGCAAAATAAAATGGAGGTGACCACAGCTCAGATGGAAGAGGCAGAGGAGAGAATAGGTGAATTAGAAGATAAAATTATGGAAAAAGAAGAAGCTGAGAAAAAGAGAGATAAAAAATTCCAGGAGTATGAGGGGAGACTTAGAGAACTAAGTGACATAATTAAACAAAATAATGTACGCATAATTGGGATTCTAGAGGAGGAAGAGAGAAAGGGGCTGAAGGTGTACTTGAACAAATCATAGCTGAGAACTTCCCTGATCTGGGGAAGGAAAAAGGCATTGAAATCCAAGAGGCACAGAGAACTCCCTTCAGGCGTAACTTGAATCGATCTTCTGCATGACATATAGTGAAACTGGCAAAATACAAGGAGAAAGAGAAAATTCTGAAAGCAGATAGGGATAAACATGCTCTAACATATAAAGGGGGACCCATAAAACTCGTGGCAAACCTATCTACTGAAACTTGGCAGGCCAGAAAGAAATGGCAGGAAATCTTCAATGTGATGAACAGAAAAAATATGCAGCCGAGAATCCTTTATCCAGCAAGTCTGTCATTCAGATTAGAAGGAGAAATAAAGGTTTTCCCAAACAAACAAAAACTGAAGGAATTCATCACCACTAAACCAGCCCTACAAGAGATCCTAAGGGGGATACTGTGAGACAAAGTACCAGAGACATCTCTACCAGCATGAAACCTACAGACATCACAATGACGCTAAACCCATATCTTTATATAATAACACTGAATGTAAATGGACTAAATGCATCAACCAAAAGACATAGGGTATCAGAATGGATAAAAAAAAAAACAAGACACATCTATTTTCTGTCTACAACAGATTCATTTTAGACCTGAGGCCAGCTTCAGATTGAAAGTGAGGGGATGAAGAATTATCTATCATGCTACTGGAAGTCAAAATAAAGCTGGAGTAGCCACACTTATATCAGACAAACTAGACTTTAAATTAAAGGCTGTAACAAGAGATGGAGAAGGGCATTATATAATAATTATAGGGTCTACCCATCAGGAAGAGCTAACAATTATAAATGTCTATGCACCGAATACGGGAGGCCTCAGATATATAAAACAATCACAAACACAAGCAACCTTATGGATAAGAATGTGGTAATTGCAGGGGACTTTAACACCCCACTTACAGAAATGGATAGATCATCTAGACACAAGATCAATAAAAAACAAGGGCCCTGAATGGTACTTTGGATCAGATGGACTTGACAGATATATTTAGAACTCTGCATCCCAAAGCAACAGAGTATACTTTCTTCTCAAGTGCACATGGAAGATTCTCCAAGATAGATCACATACTGGGTCACAAAACAGCCCTTCATAAGTATAAAAGAATTGAGATCATACCATGAACACTTACCACAACGCTATGAAGCTGGAAATCAGGCTCAAGAAAAATTCTGGAAAACCTCCAAAAGCAGGGAGGTTAAAGAATACCCTATTAAAGAATGAATGGTCAACCAGGCAATTAGAGAAGAAATTAAAAAATATATGCAAACAAATGAAAATGAAAATACAACAACCCAAATGCTTTGGGATGCAGCAAAGGCAGTCCTGAGAGGAAAATACATTGCAATCCAGGGCTATTTCAAGAAACAAGAAAACTCCCAAGTACAAAATCTAACAGCACACCTAAAGGAAATACAAGCAGAGCAGCAAAGACACCCCAAACACAGCAGCAAAAGAGAAATAATAAAGATTAGAGCAGAAATAAACAATATAGAATCTAAAAAAAAAACTGTATGTAGAGCAGATTAATGAAACCAACAGTTGGTTTTTTGAAAACATAAATAAAATTGATAAACCTCTAGCCCGGCTTCTCAAAAACAAAAGGGAGATGACCCACATAGATAAAATCATGAATGAAAATGGAATTATTACAACCAATCCCTCAGAAATACAAGCAATTATCAGAGAATATTATGAAAAATTATATGCCAACGAATTGGACGACCTGGAAGAAATGGACAAATTCCTTCCATTTGTCCATTTGGAAGGGGAAATCTTCCAGACATTTAAAGCAGAGATAATACCTATCCTTCTCAAGCTGTTTCAAAAAATAGAAAGGGAAGGAAAACTTCCAGACTTATTCTATGAAGCCAGCATTACTTTCATTCCTAAACCAGACAGAGACTCAGCAAAAAAAGAGAGCTACACGCCAATATCCCTGATGAATACAAATGCAAAAATTCTCAATAAGATACTAGCAAATCGAATTCAACAGCATATAAAAAGAATTATTCACCATGATCAAGTGGGATTCATTCCTGGGCTGCAGGGCTGGTTCAACCTTCACAAATCAATCAATGTGATGCATCACATTAAAAAAAGAAAAGATAAGAACCATATCCTGTCAATTGATGCAGAAAAAGCATTTGACAAAATTCAGCATTGTTTCTTAATAAAAACCCTCGAGAAACTCAGGATAGATGGAACATACTTAAACATCATAAAAGCCATTTATGAAAAGCTCACAGCAAATGTCATCCTCAGTGGGGAAAAACTGAGAGCTTCCCCCCTGAGATCAGGAACACAACAGGGATGTCCACTCTCACCGCTGTTGTTTAAAATAGTGTTGGAAGTGCTAGCATCAGCAATCAGACAACAAAAGGAAATCACAGGCATCAAAATTGGCAAAGATTAAGTCAAGTTTTCACTTTTTGCAGATGACATGATATTATACATGGAAAATCCAATAGACTCCACCAAAAGTCTACTAGAACTGATACATGAATTCAGCAAAGTCGCAGGATACAAAATCAATGTACAGAAATCAGTTGCATTCTTATACACTAACAATGAAGCAACAAAAAGACAAATAAACTGATCCCATTCACAATTGCACCAAGAATCATACAATGCCTAGGAATAAACCTAACCAAAGATGTAAAAGATCTATATGCTGAAAACTATAGAAAGCTTATGAAGGAAATTGAAGAAGATATAAAGAAATGAAAAAACATTCCGTTCTCATGGATTGGAAGAATAAATATTGTCAAAATGTCAATACTACACAAAGCTATCTACACATTCAATGCAATCCCAATCAAAATTGCACCAGCATTCTTCTCGAAGCTAGAACAAGCAATCCTAACATTTGTATGGAACCACAAAAGGCCCCGAATAGCCAAAGTAATTTTGAAGAAGAAGACCAAAGCAGGAGGCATCACAATCCCTGACTTTAGCCTCTACTACAAAGCTGTAATCATCAAGACAGCACAAAAACAGACACATAGACCAATGGAATAGAATAGAAACCCCAGAATTGTACCGACAAAAGTATGGCCAACTAATCTTTGACAAAGCAGGAAAGAATATCCAATGGAAAAAAGACAGTTTCTTTAACAAATGGTGCTGGGAGAACTGGACAGCAACATGTAGAAGAATGTAACTAGACCACTTTCTTACACCATTCACAAAAATAAACCCAAAACGGATAAAGGATCTGAATGTGAGACAGGAAACCATCAAAACCCTAGAGGAGAAAGCAGGAAAAAACCTCTCTAACCTCAGCCGCAGCAATTTCTTACTGGACACAAAGGAATCAAAAGCAAAAATGAACTTTTGGGACCTCAAGAAGATAAAAAGCTTCTGCACAGCAAAGGAAACAATCAACAAAACTAAAAGGCAACCAACGGAATGGGAAAAGATATTTGCAAATGACATATCAGACAAAGGGCTAGTATCCAAAATCTATAAAGAGCTCACCAAACTCCACACCTGAAAAACAAATAACCCAGTGAAGAAATGGGCAGAAAACATGAATAGACACTTCTCTAAAGAAGACATCCAGATGGCCAACAGGCACATGAAAAGATGCTCAACGTCACTCCTCATCAGGGAAATACAAATCAAAACCACACTCAGATATCACCTCACGCCTGTCAGAGTGGCTAAAATGAACAAATCAGGAGACTATAGATGCTGGAGAGGATGTGGAGAAACAGGAACCCTCTTGCACTGTTGGTGGGAATGCAAACTGGTGCAGCCACTCTCGAAAACCACTCTGGAAAAAAAAAAAAAGGTTCCTCAAAAAATTAAAAATAGATCTACCCTATGACCCAGCAATAGCACTGCTAGGGATACCCAAGGGATACAGGAGTGGTGATGCATAGGGGCACTTGTACCCCAATGTTTATAGCAGCACTTTCAACAATAGCCAAATTATGGAATGAGCCTAAATGTCCATCAACTGATGAATGGATAAATTATGGTTTATATACACAATGGAGTACTACGTGGCAATGAGAAAGAATGAAATATGGCCTTTTGTAGCAACAGGAATGGAACTGGAGAGTGTTATGCTAAGTAAAATAAGTCATACAGAGAAAGACAGATACCATATGTTTTCATTCTTATGTAAATCCTGAGAAACTTACCAGAAGACAGGGGGGAGGGGAAGGAAAAAAAAAGGCTAGAGAGGGAGGGAGCGAAAACATAAGAGACTCTTAAAAACTGAGAACCAACTGAGGGTTGATGGGGGGTGGGAGGGAGGAGAGGGTGGGTGATGGGTGCTAAGGAGGGCACCTGTTGGGATGAGCACTGGGTGTTGTATGGAAACCAATTTGGCAATAAATGTCATATTAAAAAAAAAAAGCCCATGGAATGTACCCATGAATAAAACCTAACGTAAAGTATGAACCTTGGACAGTTATGATGTGTCAATGTAGCTTTGTCATTTGGGAAAAATGTAGCACTCTAGAAAAGGATGTTGGTAGTAGGGGAGGGTAGCCCTGTTGTGGGGGCGGGTAGGGAGTATATGGGAACTCCCTCTACTTTCTGATCACTTTTGCTGTGAACCTAAAAATTTTCTGAAACATAAAGTCTATTTAAGAGTTAAAAAAAAAAAGAAAAGAAAAGAAAAACAGAAAAACACTAGCCACCAAGGAGAATCTACAAGTTCTCTGGCTTTCAACCATTAGCTAGAATCTAAAGGAAGAATGCTTTCTGCTTTACCCCAGAATAGAACAATCTATCTTTCTCTTACTTCTGCTCGTTAATACATATAAAATTATTTAAGAAATATTTTTATAGAATTTTTAAAGGGACGCCTGGGTGGCTCAGTCCTTTGAGTGTCCGACTTCGGCTAATGTCATGATCTTGTGGTCTGTGCTGACAGCTCAGAGCCCGGAACCTGCTTCAGATTCTGTGTCTCCCTCTCTCTCTGCCCCTCCCCTGCTCATGCTCTGTCTCTCTCTTTGTCAAAAATAAATAAACATTAAAAAAAAATTTTAAAGAATTTTTAAAATAATTTACAGGTAAAGTACCATCTGGGAGTATAACTTAGTGGCTTTGAAAACTACAATCATATGTCTTTTTAAAATGAGGCTACCATAGATCAACATATGTTTGCATACACTCATTTATAACTTATTTTTACTCTTTCTTGTGTTTTTAGGTCCCTCCTGTCACCTTTTTTTATTTGTTTTTCTCTTTTTAATTGATGAGTTTTGTCTGGAGATCATATTTTTCTACTGCTTAAAGTCATGTTGTATTTGATCCTTTCATCCCCAAAACCTAGCTCTTAGGTTTAACAATAGTATTTTTCATTAAAAACTGATAGTTTTTTACTTTCTTTTTAGTGTTTCCTTCTTTATTTTAATTTCCTTATCTTTTTTCTTCTTTATGAAAGAATGAATTCTTTAGTCTTCATTCCTCTAAGAATGAAAAAAATTAAACCCACAAGTAGTTCTCTGAATATAATTTGGCTGCTGACCCTATAATTTGATATTTATTGCTCTCAATATTACTACTTTTAATGGATTATATTCTTTAAATTTGGAATAATTTTTGTATCCTACATCACTTGCAGAAAGTTTATAACTTGGCAACTGTTGAGGAAATGTTTGTTGAATGAAGAAATTTCCAATTTAGTCCTTTTGTAAGTTCATATATAGACTTCCCACACATAGATGTAGTCTGAAATAAAAATAAATACCTAAATTTGATGCCAGTGGGGAAGAGGATGTTTTTATTTGCTTTTTTAAACTACAAAAAAACTTTAAAGCAGATAAATGATTTAATATTCATTAATTCCCCATACTTATTAAATCATAAGTATATGGGGCACCTGGGTGGCTCAGTAGGTTGAGTGTCCAACTTCAGCTCAGGTCATGATCTCACAGTTTGTGGGTTTAAGCCCTGCCTCGGGCTCTGTGCTGACATCTCAGAGCCTGGAACCTGCTTCGGATTCTGTGTCTTCCTCTTTCTCTCTGCCACTCCCCTGCTCACACTCTGTCAATCTCTCTCTCAAAAAATAAACATTTAAAAAATCATGAATATATATTTTATATATAAAATTTTATATTTATAAAAATATATCATAAGTGTATTTTTAACAAAGTATTTACCATATAACAAGAATATAAATCAGGACACCTGGGTGGCTCAGTCAGTTAAGTGTCTGACTTTGGCTCATGTCATGATCTCATGGTCCATGAGTTTGAGCCCCGCATCAGGCTCTGTGCTGACAGCTCAGAGCCTGGAGCCTGCTTCAGATTCTGTGTCTCCCTCTCTCTCTGCCCCTCCCCTGCTCACACTCTGTCTCTCTCTCAAAAAAAAAAATTAAAAGAAAAATTTTTTAACAATATAAATCAACAGGAGCTCGTTTTCATTTACCACCTAAATAGAAGCTTCCTCTAACTACTTCTGTTTTACCTTGCAAGAAATTCTATTTTTAATAATAAATATAAAATATACATTTAAATGTTTCTGAACCATACAACCGATGATCTGGAATTACTAATTTTTGTAGGTGAATGGTAGGAAAATTGATGAGAGCTTAACCACTAAGTACCTGGGCAGCAAAAACAAGCAAAGAAAGAGACAAAGTAGGGACTAGCAGGTAGGGAGAAGAGCTCACAGAAATTCATAAGAAGAGAGCTGGTCTTTAATGGTCTCTTTTTTAGATGCAACTTGTGCTAAATGATTTTAAGTAGATTTGTTATCTAAATGTAAACACCTGTAAGAAATCATAATGACTACTTGTATTTTGGGGGGATGTATTTGCTTTCATGACCCTATGACCAGATTCACCTCAAAGCCAACTGGACACTTTGGGACAATTGTAAAAACAAAGCAGAAGTGTTTTTTAAATAATAATTTCCAAGGGCTTTCTTGTAAGCATTGGTCAGTAAACTTTTTCTGTAAAGGGTTAGATATAAAATATTGTCAGTCTTGCAGATTATATGGTTTCTAACACAACTACTCAACTCTCCCTCCTAGCATGAAAGCAGCCACAGTCAATATGTAAACAAACAATGGTAGCTATTCTCCAATAAAAATTTTATTAAAATACAAAAAAATCAGGCAACAGACTGGGCAAGACCCATCATTTCCCCAATTTTAATACTAAAGAAATTCAGTCATGTTAAAGCATCCTTTCTAAGATGTTTCAAGCAATTTACACCCCATCAGTGTTTATTTGGTCATTTTTGCTACCAATTATTTCCACAAAAATTTGGATAAATCTATCTTTCTTAAAAAATTTCACATGTTTTTAGGTGGTAAATGTGTGTGCTTTTGTGATCTATATACTGGAAGCTCTGGACAATTTTTAACCTCCCTTACTGTCTGTTATCTTAACTTCTTTAACCCTATAAACAAAGATTGTAGCCCCTTCCCACAATAAATGAATTTCAGTACAAGCACTTAACTCAGAGTGCCTGGGTTCAAATACAAGCTCCATTACTTACAAGCTGTGAATTTAGACGAGATACTTATCTCTCTATGCGTCAATTTTC
Source organism: Puma concolor (assembly GCF_028749965.1). NCBI lineage: Eukaryota > Metazoa > Chordata > Mammalia > Carnivora > Felidae > Puma > Puma concolor. The sequence continues at coordinate 127,198,072 of NC_141668.1, read as the reverse complement.
TTGAATGAAAACTGGTAACAATCAAAGTATGTTTCATAGTGTTGTCACAGGCTTAACTGTGATAATAACTAAAGTTCTCAGAACAGTGCCAGGGCACATAGTAAGTGCTTTATAAAAATTAGCTATTACTCTCCTTATTAATTAAAACATTTATGCAGTACAGGACAGGTATTGAACATACAAATTAGTTTCTTCCCCCATTTAAAAAATCATAGAAAGATGGGAGACTGGATGGTTTAGTCAGTTAAGCATATGACCTTGATCTCGGCTCAGGTCATGATTCCATAGTTCATGGGATCAAGTCCCGCATTGGATTCTGTGCTGACAATGCAGAGCCTGCTTGGGATTCTCTCTCCCTCCCTCTCTGCCCCTCCCTCGCTCGTTCTCACACTCTGTTTCTCAAAATAAGTATTTTTTTTTTAAATCATAGAAAATAAAAGACATTAATTAATTCATTGAACAAAATGAATTCTCTTGCTTTCACTTTTTTCCCTGTAATAGGGAGTCACTAGGCATTTTGAAGAGAGCAGTGACATGATTTCCCTTGGCAGGATCTGGATGTGGCCTGCTGCACGGACAAGACACCATCGCACACCAAAGCTTAAAGGCATAGAGACCTATTTGAGAGGCTGTTACCATCAACCTGGGAATAGGTTGATTGAGGCTTAAACCACATTTCTTTAGTGCTAGTAGGAATTGCTCATATTATGGATATATTGAAGGTAGTGCTAACAAGTTTTGCAAAGTGTAAGAAAACAGAATGATTGACAGGCACTCTACAGTTTCTGATGGAAGGAACTGGCAAAATAGAATTGACAAACTGAAATGGCATAAACTATGTGAGGAGATGACTTGGAGTGAGGAAGACAAAGGAAGTAAGAGTTTGATTTGAAATATACTCCGTGCATCTGGTGGTTTTATGTATCCATGTGACTAGGCTGGAGTCCCCAGTTAGTCAATCAAACACAAAACTTACATATTGCATGCAGATATTAATCCTAGCTGAAACTGGATGCAATTTCCTGTGCAATGAGTAGAGATAGCAAATGGAGCTGTGAGGAATGTTGAGAGGTCGACTGAAGAAGATGAATAAAAGGAGTCTGAAGATTAGCCAGAGACATGGTTAAAATGAATGGAAAGGAAGTCAAGTCCTGGAAGCCAAATGAAAAAGTTGTTTAAAGAGTAAGGACTAAGAGACAAGTGTGCAGAATGAACATGGGGAAGCAAAAGAAACCAGGAAAGTATGTGACAATGAAGCATATGCTTAGTCTCTGAGATCAGATGCTTAAAGAGAAGGATAGATTAAAACCTACAAAGAAAGAAAAGAAAGATCCTAGTACACTCAAGGAAAGAGAAGTCCCCTAACATCCTTCCTGTTAATTTTTCCCATATAGCACACAGCTAGGCCCACCTTACCTCATCCTGGTTGACACCAACTTTATCAACCTTTCCATTAAAGCCAAACTTGACTTAGTACAGTCACTGATCAGACCGTCTGTATCCCTTGTATAACTGACTGTGTAATGGCCAAAATTGAGAAATTGGGGCAGAAATATCAAGTGGCTATGAGGATTGCCTAGGATCCAATTTGAACAATTACCATGCACACTCAAGGGAACCTAGGCAGATGACTGCTTAGTACAGAGTAACTCAGCTCAAGTGTTATATTGTGCCAAAATGTATGTGTATGTGTATATATACACATACACATACACATACATACATATATATACACATACACATACATACATACAGGACCAGGACCTTGAAGGGTCTGGAATATTCCTGGGTTCCCATCATGTATATTTCTAACTGTAGGTACAATATTGAGAGGATGCTAGGTGATTATGGAGCCCCTCTTTTTTAAATTTATTTATTTATTTTTGAGAGAGACAGAGAGAGAGAGAGAAAGAGAGAGAGAGAAAGAGAAAGCAAAAGCAGGGGAGGGGCAGAAAGAGAAGAGAGAGAATCCCAAGCAGGCTCTGTGCTCTGAGTACAGAACCCACCACGAGGCTCCATCTCACAACCATAAGATCATGACCTGAGCCAAAATCAAGAGTCAGACTCTTAACCGACTGAGCCACCCAGGTGCTCTCCTCAGTTGTAACTCTTAAAAGATAGAGTTCCTCTGCCTTTACCAACTTTCTCTCTTGCCAGTTCATATAGCCATATGCTACAGCATGAATTATTCCACTTACTCATTTGCTCTGTTACAAGCTGAGTATGGTTAAATACACTCACTTTGTGATGTTGTTTTGAAGTTGATATTTTGTATCATTTTAAATGTTGTTGGATATTTTTATAAATCAGATGGTTGCTCAAATAAATAAGTAAATAGGACTGATAACCTGAAGAATGAAAAACAGGATAAACAGCAAAGTGAGATGTTTATGGATTAGATCAGGTCAAAATTATGGATTTCTTTTCTACATAGGATGTCACAGACAAATTAAGAGTCTGGAAGAATATATTTTTAATATCTAAAATAAAATAAGGTATTACTTTTTGGAATACATGCCTTCAAATCAACAATACCAACAAAAGTTGTTAAACTTGATAACAACAACACAAAAGAATAAAGGGATGCCTGGGTGGCTCAGTCGGTTAAGCATCCACTTCAGCTCGGGTCATGATCTCATCATTCGTGAGGTTGAGCCCCATGTCGGGTCGGGCTTTATGCTGACAGCTCAGAGCCTGCTCCAGATTCTCTGTCTCCCTCTCTATCTGCCCTGCTCCCACTTGCACTCTGTCTCTCAAAAATACATAAACATTAAAAAAATTTTAAGAAAAAAAATAAAAATGTAATTTGATAAAAAAGTGGTTATGAAGAGAGATTCCATGTATTTAGTAATTAGAAAAAAATGGTTATTGAAACTATCATGTGATATAATTTTATGCCATCACATTGACAACAATGAGAAAGTGAGAGAATTTCAACTGGTGATGAGTGAAAAATGGAACCATTAGGGGTTCTGCTGGTGAGATGTAAACGGGCACAGACTTTCTGGAGAGCAATCCTTCAGATACAATGAAATTGAGTGTGCATTAATCTAATATCACTGCTGGTTTTACTCCCCACCCCACAACCTGACTGCCCGGAGGAAAACTCATGCATAGAACCATATGGTGGCCATTACAGAGTGTTCTTTTCAGCATTGTTTTACACAAGCAGAGAATTGAAAGTACCTTAGATGTCCCACGAAGGTGATACATAAAATAAACACAGTGGGTTGTTTAGTGGGATATAATTCAGTAGAAATAGTGAATGAGAGTTATACACAGCTAAAAGAATAAATTTTAAAAAAAAACAAGGTTTAGTGGAGAAAAAATATTAAAATGCTAGGTCAGTGTTCTCCATGTGATTAAATCTGTGTGAGAAAAACTATATTCAACTATACTATGTTGTTGTTGTTGGTTTGTTTTTTGTTTTTTGGTTTCTTTTTTTTTGGTAAGGAATCTCCTAGGTCTCGGGTCATGTATTAAATACTTTATAGTGCTTGCTTGTGTGTAGATGAGGAGGATGGATGAAAAGATGATAATTTTTCAAAATAATAGGAAGAAACCAATATTGCAGAGATGATGGTTATGGTTTCTCACGAATTTCAGAGTATCTGAAGTTAAAAAAAGTTTAAAAATATTTTAATGAGCATACCCCCATAATCGCCATTCCGAAGTTTCAGTCATCATTGTTTCTTTGATTACTCAGTGTTCCTTTGTGGAAAATTGCAAGCAAATTGAACCTTCAATTCTTCATCCTTGTCGGTAAAAGATTTTTCTGTTTAGTTAAGTAAGAAAAACAGGCTTCTCAGTAACCTCCATGCTGATCTCTGTTTACTCTTGATCATTAAAGGCAGTTTCACTCTTTCTCATTAAAGTTTTCCCTAACAGAGTTGCCCTAGTGTAGGTCAGCTGAAGTTCCTTTAACATGATGAAGTAGGAATAAGCAAATAAGTCTTTATATTTTTCTTTCTAAGTTGCTGTTGTTTACAGTCTGACATCTTCAAATGGCAAATTTATGTCTCTGTTTTCTTGCTAAATTATTTATAATTCCAAGTATTATACAAAATTAACAAGTGAACAGGCAACACTCTAGAACAATACCATGCAATTACATTAAAAAACAGTGCAAATGGTGGTTCCTTTTCCAATTTATTATTATATTTTCAATGTACAGTACCTAGGCACATTATGCTAAGTTTGGCACAGGAGGAAATGTAGCTTTTCAAAATGTTGACCAAACCAGAGAATTGTCATGTAACATTCCTTTCCTACTGACCTTTAAGGGTGTTTTTTGTTTGTTTGTTTGTTTTTTCTAAACCCATTTGATTTGTGTTATCTAAAGTGCTGCTTCCTTCCTCTGGCCTTCTCTCTTAACTTTGTGACTGTCAAGGGGGGATTTACTTTGAATGTCTCTACATGTTGATTGATTAATACGTTGATATAGTCTAGGTCAGAAACTGCCACAGAGTCTGGTGTATGGATTACACTATCAATTGAAATACTGAAATAACATTATGTGGGAAGATCTAGGTAGATTTTTTTTTTAATCTGAACCCATACTACTATGAAAGCAGTGAAGGTGGAGAGGACATCTCCTTTGAACTAGCAAGCATTATTTAATATGCAACAATAGGAATGATACAGCTAAGAAAAATTTTAATTTGATCAGGAAATGCAGCTATCTGTAGGAAATTTCACAGGGCAGGGCCTGGGCAGGAAATGTCTTCAGGCTCACATGAAAATCATTGTCTGATGAACTTTCAAACAATTAAGATGTTAAAACCTAAAAATCCAATTTGTGATTCTGAATGTGGCTCCCTGATTATCCTGAAGTACAGGAGGAGTGAGAATTTGTCTAGAAGAGGAAGAATGGAATTTTTACTTGGGGGGTGGGAAAGAGAGGTATCAAGGTGTCCACATTGATCTACAATGATAGCAAGTAAACCGAGTCTTTGTTTTCTGATAGGGCTAGCCTCAATTTTTGAGGTCAAAAGTTAATACCACCTGATTTCAAAATTTGATGGAAACCTTTTGTAACATTCAGAAAGTTAAACAACACTCCTTCAAAATCAGGAACATCTTTAACGAGAAATTATAGTGTCTTTATCTACCAATCGTTCTCTTCAATGTTGACAGGAAGCAGAGAAACAAACTAATCGTTGTAAAAAAGTGTTTCCCTCTACTACTTATTTCATAAAGGAAAACATATGGTTTGAACTCTACTCATTTCACAATGATTTAAAACTAAGAATTGGAAAGATGGCTCAGCTCCACACCATTCAGTTTTTGCTTTCACAGATGAGCACTTAGAGCCAAGTAAATATATCTAGCCTAGCTTTTTTTTTTTTTTCGAATGTAGTGTAGAGATGGAGTCCTATGGCACGAAAGAAATATAAAACAAAAGCCAGTATATGTAAAACAAAACTGTAGACGTGCTGTGAAATACAGCAGCAAGAGGGAGTCTGTGGGCTGCTCTGCTCATTCACTCTCACACCTAACCCATCCTCTCCCCACGCCCACCCCCCCCCAGCAAATGAAACCTCAGGGCTTTTCTTTACATAATGTAGTTTGCAAACCACTGGTCTACCTTGTGTCCCAAAATGCTCACTCCTATTTTCTCAAATGCTGTGCATGTTTTCCTAACTTAAATCTTAAATGATAGAGAATCAAGACTCTTAGATTCCAGAGAACATCAAAGATGTGTAAGGTGTTTTATTCTGCTAATCACCCCACAATTGTTTTTGAATAGATCTGTAGCATATGCAAATAATGACATGTTTTTTCTAGTAAGGTTCTTCTCCCCTCCTCCCCCGTGACACAGCTACCTATTTTGTCTACAAATCGTATTCAAGGCAGCCCCTTGCACACTGTAGTTCTTGTCACAAAAGGCATCCGAATGCTCCCTTCAGACTTGAACCTGCAAAGGAGGCAGCCTTTCAGCCCCATAGCATTTGGCCAATTATCTCTCATTCCCTGAAGGGTATTGTCTGTGTATACGCTGTATTTAGAATACCTATTTATATCTACCTATCTACAGATTTTATACACACACACATTCATTTCTGAAGTTTTCATGACTATTTCAAGTTTGAATTCTGTGACTACAACTTCTGACTTGGCAAAAAATACTGTCCTTTACGGATGTAAAAATTTTAAACTGTGATATTAGGAGAGGAGGTTGCATCCTGGTTGTTTCCTGTGGCTGCCAGAATGGTCACAAAATTGGTAGCTTAAAATAGTAGAAAGATACTGCCTCATGTGTCAGGATACTACAAGTCTTAAGCCCAGGTGTTAGCAGGACCATGCCTGCTTCCTCGGTGACCTCTTGTGGAGGTTTTGATTTTTGCCTCTTCCAGCTACCAGTCACTGGCCTGGCCTTCAGCCTTACTCCAGTCTCTGCCTCTATGGTCACTTTGTTTCTACATCTTCTGTGTCCTTTCCTCTTAGGTCTCTCTCAAACCTCCCTCTCTATTTCTCTTATAAGAGAAACTGGTCATTGGATTTAGGGTCTACCCAGATAATCCACATGATCTCCTAATGTCAAAATTTTCCACTTAACTTTATGTATAAAGACCTATATCTAAGGAAGGATGTAACATTTTGTATTGCAGTTAACTAATTTTTTACATGTTCGGCCTATTCTGATGGTTCTGCCACTTCCCCCACCTTCCTTCCAAACATATATCCAGTTTGATGCCCCTGTCATCAAAAGTATTAATATTTTATATTTCCCCACTGATGCAGTTAACACAATTATAATGAAATATTTTTTTGATTATTTGATTAATCTCTGGATCATAATATTTCCGGGCAAAGGCTTTCTCCCTTACCTTGTCATTGTATCCCTGGTATTCAGCAGATTGTATGCCGCCTACCATGAACTCAACAACCATTTTAGGAATGAATCAATAGACTTCATGAATGGGTAAACTGAGAACAGGTGAACAGATGATTGATTGGCTAGTAGAAATAAGTTCTAAACAGAGACAAGGACTAGGGAAGAGAGATATAGGAAGATTGTCCTTTGCCTTTCTTGACTAGTGGCTTGAGTTGTGGTAAATGGACAAGTCAAGAGACTGAGAAGCCCATAGCAGATTACATAGCTGAGAAAAATCTTACTAAATTTTATTATTCTGAGGTGAGTATAGAGATCACATTTCTATGATTTGTTCTCCTCTCGTTTGTCCTAGGCATAATAAAAACAGTTTCTCATCCTACTTTAATTCTGAAATACAGAGTCATCTGCTCATCTCTGAGATTCTCTGGGACCTAAAGGAACTGCAGCTACGCGAGTAAGGACTGCAGGTACCACTTGTATGGAGTGAAATGTGAAATGCTCAGGTATGTTCAAGTCTTGTATCTGTCCCCAGTATGATCAACACTGTCCTACTGAAGTCATTAAGTTCACAAAGATTTGCAATTTTTATCACGCTTCCTTGTGAAGAAACACAAATAGAATGAATCTTCTCATTTTTCTGCTGAGGATTCTAAAGCTCAGAGATTTAGTGCACAGAGCAAGTGTATATCAAGTCTGAAACTTAAATTTACATACATGGCTCTCAATCTGTGTGCTCTTCGAGGGTTATTACATGTCTCACCACACTATGGTGAAAAATTCCACATTATTTTTATCTTAGTAAGAATAACAAAGAAAAATTTTAAAATGCCATGACAGTGAGGAAATGAGATGGATTTTATCATAATTAAGACTCATTATATGATAAGTTAGGCTTGACACCTCCACCAAACTTGTGCTTATCCATTGCTCTTTTAAAATTAATCTGGACTTATGCTAGTTGATTTTTGAAACATAAATATGTCACCACCTGGTATATTTAGGGTATATGTGAAATGATGCTCAAAACTGGCTATTGGAAGAATCTGGAGTTAAATACACAGAAAACATGTCACACATCATAAATAATTCAAGAATTAAAAATACCTGGGAAAGAGTATGCTTTGGAGAAAGTTAATATGCAAAACTCTTACCTTTGAATTCAGTAACATGAATATTTACATCTGTGTGTGTGTGTGTGTGTGTGTGTGTGTGTGTGTGTGTGTGTTGTCTCAGATTTCATTACAAAAATCTTTCAGTCCACTGATCCTCAGAGGTATGAGATGACCATGTTGAGTTAGTATGTCAGGATAGTTTTACAGACTCTGAATAAAAGCAGAGTCCTCCAAAATACAAAAGTAAATACAGGAGTCAGTAAAATGACAATGTTAGATAGCAATACAATCAATAAAGTGAATTCAAATGAAATGAAAACCAGTCTAATTATTTCACAGGGCTTTATACTAACCTATTTTCATATATTTACCAAGGTGCTGAAACTAATTATATGACTAGAGGGAACATGTATATTTACTGTTACATTACCTAAAATGTCCATAGCCCTGTTGAATTTAAATACAAAGAATGATTTTTCCTCCTCCAATTAATATTATGAAATACAAAACATGGCTTCATTTTCTCTGATTGACAGCCCCAATTTTCGATATATATCCCAACTAATGGAATGAAAATTGCACTACATGAATCAATTACAGTTGTTCAATTGTCTATTTTGTAAAGTGAGAACAGTTTAAATTATATATGATTTCATTGTGTATGTGTCATGGTATCTTAACTGACAACACTACCATTGGTAAATTTCGTTTTAATGAGGAGCTTATCTGAATGCGCACAGCCCTATCCAATTGCTCGTTTCCTATCTATTGTTATTTATGGAAGAAATAGATCTTTATTAATATTAGCATGTCTTCATACTTGCATTTGACATAAGAGTTTACTTGGAATTGAATGGAGTCTCCAAACAATGCCATATAGGTGGTATCTATGTAGTACTAAACAAATGAATTATAGCTCTATCCCTAATATGATCTCTCCCCATCCCTAAAAATAATTTTTAAAAAACAAAAAAAGCAAAGTAGTTTTGTTGATTCAGTGACCAATAAGATGCCTTAAATATTCCACTTCAGCATTGTCTAAACTCACGGACACTGGCATATTTTACGTAGCAGTTTTAAGGAAACTGAAGAGTTGACAGCCTTTACTTCTTCCATATGTCTAGTTGCTCAAACCAACTGATATGAAGTGGAAAATCCCAAAGATAAATGCTACACAAATACCACCAGCCAATTGTCAGCTAATGGAATAGCAATGTAAAAGCAGGCTTGGTCTTTGCCTAAAGAGTCTCAAAATGCTATACAGATGAAAGTTTTCCTACAGTCAGAGAAGCAAGGCTTGAACGTTCTCACCATTATGACTTTCCTTTGCAATTTTTTCTTTTGCATTTTGAAATTTCCATTCGATGACTAATAAAGGATGGTCCTAATTATCGATAATGAAACAGGCCCCTTACAGAAAATGATGGAAATTTTTGAATGATAATATTATGGAAAACTTTTTCTTGATTCTCTAGATTTCTAAATTTACCACTGTGTGTGTTTATTTAGTAAAAATGGAGAAGCAAAAAGTTATCTAACTATCAGCTACAGAAAGGAAATATTTTAAAAAGAGAAAGAGTAAGTGAGGGAAGGAGAAAAAAGAAGAGTAAAGAAAAAGAAGTATTGAGAAATTTGTTGAAGTATTGTTTTTTTATCTGTTAATTCATGTTGTCTTATTACCAATGGTATGGATTTCTGCCACTTTACCTCTTCAGAACAGTTTCCTCACAGCTAAAATGATGAGGTCAGATATAATGATCTCCACGATCCTTGAAGCTCTAACATTAACTTCATGTATTGGTTCAACTTTCTGCTATTTTGTTAAAGTTGACTCTTCTAATTTCCTGCATCATTCTAGTGACTAGAAGCATCAGGGACAGAAATTCTGCATTATATTTTTCTAAGTGCAATAATTGATGCTACGAATTGATATTTACATAGCATTTCAGACCTAGGTAGAAACAAGTGTAGTTCCGTTAATAATATCCGAGTCAAGGGTCGCCTGGGTGGCTCAGTCAGTTGGGCGGCTGACTACACCTTAGGTCATGATCTGGTGGTCTGTGAGTCCAAGCCCCGCATCGGGCTCTGTGCTGAGAGCTCAGAGCCTGGAGCCTGCTTTCGATTCTGTGTCTCCCTCTCTCTGCCCCTTTCCTATTTGCTCTCTCTTTGTCTCTCTCTCTCTCTCAAAACTAATAAACATTAAATTTTTTTTAAAAGCTAACTCAGGGTTGCACAGATAAATATTGGCTGACATATGCTTTCAATCCAAAATTCCTTGTCACCCAGTGCTGCTTCTGTACAATGCTGCCCTTCTTTCATAATAAGAAAACAAGAACTACCAAAATATTATTTCTACTTGCAAACATTAGTTTTCAAACTTGGACTTAATTAGAAAAATAATATTTTTCTTGTATGAGGCAAAAGGTTGAGCTACATTGCCACTTTAAAAAATGAAAGACAGGAACACGTGGGTGGCTCAGTCAGTTAAGCATCTGACTTTAGCTCAGGTCATGATCTCGCAGTTTGTGAATTTGAGCCCTGCCTAGGGCTCTGTGCTGATAGCTCAGACAGAGCCTGGAGCCTGCTTCAGATTCTGTGTCTCCCTCTCTCTCTGCCCCTCACCCGCTTACAATCTGTCTCTCCCTCTCTCCCAAAATAAATAAACATTAAAAAATGTAAAAGATGAAATACAGTATTTTGAGACCTACTGATTTATATTTCATTTTCTAGCACCTAATCACAAAATCTCTTCTAAAATTGTTTAGGAATTCATTCCTGTATTCGTGCAATTTGCTGATGAAAGTAGGGAATTTTAGTTTTCTTTATTCACAGTAATATGTATTTGCCATGTTCTAAGTAAGCTGCATTGTTGAATTTGATATAAAAGATAATTAGAAAACTCCACTGGCCATATTTAGTTTTCATAGTGCAGTACCTAAAATAAACAACTGAATAGATCATAACTAGGAAAAATATTTTCATGTATATGGAAAACATTATTTATTTTTGAAAATTAGTATTCAGCACTAAAATGGTCATAGGAAACTGTAAACCATGATGGGCCAACAGTCAGGAAAATATTATATAGGTCACAGTAATTTTAAAATGTCAATAGGCTCACACATTTTGATATATTACAGAATCCCCAATGCATAACAAAGCATCAAAACAATGTCTTTTCCTTAGAATCTCTATCCTCTCCAGCAGTCATGTAGCATGAATTGATACAGAGTAATGGAATGCCTTTGAGAATTAACCATTGTAGAAATTACTTTCAAAAGTCTCTCTCATTAAATTTGATCTGGGTCTTACGTGACTTGAGCTGGAACTTTAAATTTGACTGAAACACCTGGATATTTAGACACAGTTTTTGAATGTTTGTGTTTCAAGTTAGTCTCATTTGCTTTTCTAAGGCAGGATAGAATATGGAATTTTAATGGTCGGGGGGGTGGTTAAAATTCTTAAAAAAAATTATTCCTTTAGTCATTTTCAGCTTACTTCTGTTAGTGTAAATCAGCATTGAAATGTAAAGTAAAACAATAGCTTTATTTTATGTTGACTATTTTATGTATCTTGCAATCAAAACTCACTCATGTTATGCAAAGTAATTTATTAATTCAGGCAGTTACATTCACTTACTCATTCATCCAATTATTTACTCATTCATTTAACATATGTTTTTGAGCATCACCTATGTGCCATATATTATCATAGCAGTAGGAAGATAAGAGTGAACAAAACAGTCAAATCCTTATTCTCAGGGAATTTACACTCTAGTGGAGATGACAGAAAATAAACAACAGTATCATAAGGTGATAAATTTTGTCAATAAAAATAAAGCAGGACTAGAGTAGAGAGTGATTGAGTGAGAATGCCATTTTTCGTAGGGAGGCCAAAGAAGGCTTTTCCAATATGAGAACATTTGAAAAGGGCCTTGTACAAGGTGAGGGAACAAGCTATGAATACAATCTGTAAAACGCTACTAATCAGCATGATTTATTATCTATATGAAACCCAAGAATTAGTAAACAATTATTTTTTTGCAGGTCAAGTGAATGAATAGATTGGTGGTTCTAAGATTCCATACATTGAAAAATGAAACTGGGGTGCCTTGGTGGCTCACTGGGTTAAGCTTCTGACTCTTGATTTCAGCTGAGGTCATGATCAAACGGTTGTGAGATGGAGCCTCATGTCACGCTCCATGTTGGGCTTTGTGTTGGGCTCTGCACTGAGCATGGAGTCTGTTTAAAATTCTGTCTGTCTGTCTCTCTATGCCTCTCTCTGCCTCCTCCACTTGTGCATTCTCTCTCTCCCCCCCCTCAAAATAAATGAAACCGAACACTTAGATATATTTCACTTCCTTGATTCTTTCAGATTTTCACAATATCCAGTTAACTCAAAGATATAATAAAAAGTAAAAGGTCATTTTGTATGAAAATCAGGGAATCAAGTTTTGTTACTGGATTGTATGAATGAAAGAATGAGTGAGTGACTAGAATTAAACAGGTAGAAGGGCCCATCAGAGATCATCTAAACATCATGAAACTCATCAGTAACAGTGGTCATGCATTTTTTTAAACGTAGTAACCACACATAGAATGGTTATCATGCTATCATATCATAGAGTAGCCTGCACATTTTTTTTTGACAGCTCCGTTAGTTAGAAAGATGGTCCCTTAATTTAAACTGAAAAAAAGTTTAAGGGTGAGTATCTGCCCTTTGGATTCAAAGAGATGTAATTCTGGTGACCTGGGCTAAGTACTTGTCCTTAGGCTGGTGAGATTCCTAAATCTAACTTCTATCATTAGTATTCAGGGTCTCCTTGGGAAGCAGTATGGGTAATTTGAGAAATAGGCTGTTTGCCAAGTTAAGCGGAAGCCCTGATTTGCCTCTGGTTTATATTCCATTTCCTCCTCCATAGGTCAATCCCAGCTGTCCTCATTATGTGTCAAATAGCTTTTGATGCCAATGACACCAGGGCTAAAATGTTGATAGTTCAACCTAGATCATGACAGTACATTTAAAAAGGACATTTTTTACCTTGTTTTTTTCTTACCCTCTTGATCCCAATCCTGAAAGGTCTAATGCCATTTTGCTCATTCATAAACATCATGTCTCTTTCATTCACCTTACAGTAACCAAACAGATGCTTTGCAATGATGAGCCCTTGTGTAGATTTTTAAATTAATGTGATGAGGCTTCATTTTTTCTTCATCAACAAGTGAGGAGTTGATATATATGATAAAATATTGTAGAACACTAATGCTTTGTCCCCTAAATTATGATTATAAATGTCAACAATTTTTATAGACACCATTTTAAAATGTAGCTCATAAATAATTCCCTTCCTCCTGAATGAGTGATGGTTTCTTTGTAATGTAATTGTTGAGGACCCTTACAGAACTGCTCTACCTGTGGACTCCCATACTGTTTAATCCAATCCTGCTGTCTTTTTCTATTTTAGAGTGCTTGGAAAGAGAGTGAGTTCCCCATCTCTGGAGGTATTGCACTGTACTTGGAAAAAATCACAGTAAAAGAAACACAAGTATGAGATGGAGGATTGAATCCAGTGACATTTAATACCATTTATCACCTAAAGATGATAATATATTCTCATGTCAATATGCCATAATGTTTTATTGGGGTACGTAGCAAATAAGAGTTGCCAGGCTTGGGGCGCCTGGGTGGCGCAGTCGGTTAAGCGTCCGACTTCAGCCAGGTCACGATCTCGCGGTCCGGGAGTTCAAGCCCCGCGTCGGGCTCTGGGCTGATGGCTCAGAGCCTGGAGCCTGTTTCCGATTCTGTGTCTCCCTCTCTCTCTCTGCCCCTCCCCCGTTCATGCTCTGTCTCTCTCTGTCCCAAAAATAAATAAATGTTGAAAAAAAAAAAATTAAAAAAAAAAAAAAAAAAGTTGCCAGGCTTTACATGGGCCATGTGACAACCCTTTGATCCCTCAAAGACTTATTTATATTTGAGCCTATTTTACTTCTGTGCTCCTATATTTGTTCCAAATCTGTCTGCAGGTAAACAAACTGAGGGGCTCTCAGAGCTCACTTTTCTATGGCAATATGAATCTTCGTAATCATAATGTTTTTCGTTCATGATGGACACATTTATTAGGAGTTATATTTATTGATTGCACTGGCAAATAATCATTCATGTTATTGATTTTGTGACCCACATGTTCCAGCCATTATCCTTGGGAAAATGAAGAGCACTGATGGCTATCTGTCAACCCAAAAACATGGAGGTTTTGATCGGTAAAATAGCAGCTAACACATCTTAAAATAATTACCAGTGTTAGCACTTCTTCAGGTAGAAACTCTTAGAAACTAATCTCAACGAAAAATGAGTAATGGGATCTTTTTGCATAAATACAAATTGTACTGTGTGTTGCTATCTCCATGAAATGTGGCAATTCACAGCTTTGCTTTCAAGAAAGATCACAGAAAGCAATGAGCAAGACATTGTTTCCCAAAAATGGTCAGTAAGCATTGTTCCCACTTTGATTTTTCCATGGTAATGAGTAACATAACTTTTAATCATGGATTTTCTAGCCAGTCATATTGATAGGCATATCCTCTTTGTGTTCAATTCTGCAAAACAGAATATAGGCTGTTCCATATGCTAACAAGAGATCTTGTTATGAACAAGATCAAGATACAAAAAGAGAGGGATAGCCAAATTTTGGAATAAATGTGATACATTTGTGGTGTAAATCTCTTTCATTTGAGAGCCTCTAAAGCAGGGAGCAAGATTATGTGGGAAGATAGAAATGATGGTCTATGCAATATACACTTCAGAATATGTTAAGAAGTGTAATTCTTAATAAGTTAAGAATGTAGGAACATTCATCTAGTCTGTAATCCCAATCGCCTCTGCCCTCCTTGAAATTTGCCAAGTGATTTAGGTTTTCAATGATGTCTCCCATTATAAATCCCAAATAAATGTATCCCATTATAAATAATGGGGTAATGCAACCCAGAAGTCAGTTTATCCCTGGTGAACCACTGGGAAACTATTAATGGCACCATATTCCAGCATCACTGTTTTAATAATTATATGAAGCTGAGGTCTGCTGATATGCTCTATCTGCCAAAAAGAAAAATAAAATGAGGTCCATTTAAAAGTGACCAAATAAAAGATGCCAGAGTTAGAATAGACTTCTGTTCTACATCATGTTGAAAAGCATAAAAGGAAGCTACTGGGAGCAATTTACCAGGGTTGCACTTTTGTTTGGCGCCTGAGTGCTGGCTTTGGTAGTGAACCTTAAAAAGAACAAGAAAGATGGGAGGTGTGACTAGGTCGAAAGCATAGACTGGGTGACACTCTCCATTTTCAAGGAAAATGTTTAGTAATGATGTGACAGAAAAAAATGGGAAGAGTTGGAAAACAAAACTCTTCAGTGATATTTTCCCCTTTTCATGAGTTTTAGATTGCTTTTTCTTCTTAACTGTATCATTATCCTATATCTCTTGATTTAGTCACTATAGCGTAAAATCTGGTCTAAAACAGAAGCTTCTCTTGGCTTTCAGTTATGGAAGTCTTTGTGTATATACAATCCTTCTGAGAAAGAGAGAAATGTAGGAAGAGGAAATATGAGAGTATATCCAGTAATGAATACAAGTAATGCATTGTGATGTTACTGATTATATTAACCTCTTCTAAACCTTTCTTGGAGCTACCTTATTTTGTTTGGGAGAAAGAATTCATTGAAAACAGCAGGTGTTACCAGTAGACACATAGTTAAAAGTATAGAAAAACAGAAAAACTTTTAGTTGCAGTACTTTGGAGTCACCAGCCCTAAGAGGAATACTGGATATGGTTGCATACTTGTGTGGTTGGAGGCAAGTTACCAAAATTCTCTGTGTCCCAACTTCCTCACTTGTAAAGTGGTAATAATTATCATGCTTTGCAAAAACTAAATGAAGTACGTAAAGCATTTCGAAACTGCTTGTGTTTCATAAATTCTTGATCAGTGTTAACTGCCAGTAGATGTAGTAGTATCAGCACTAACCGCTGGTAGTAAAAATAATTGAAGGAGGAGGAGGAAAAAGTGGGGGTGTTTTCTTGCAGGGTTAGTAAAGTGGTTCAATGTTGCATTTTTAGCATCCCGTAGTAACGACGGAATAATCCAGCTAAAAATACACAGGGAGGTGACAAATTATGTGGTTGGGCTAAATGCTGCCAAACTGCCCTGACTCATGGAAAGGAAAGACACATAAAAGACTGTGTCATGCAGCAGCCAGTACTCCAGGAAAAGCAGAGCCATCCGTAGGTTCCACCAAAGGCCAGTCAACTCACTAGGTACCAGAAACCTGTTTCTCTGCCACCACTATGTCGTAAATGGTAGGACGAGGAGTATAATTTTCATGACAGATTGGACCACAAGCACACATAATATATGAAAATTGAAGATGCTCATTTAATAGTGTTCACCTGTCATCCAACAAAAAATAAAAATGCTAGGCTGTTTCTCTATAATCCACTGTTTGCTTTTCAAATATCATTACTCTCTTTTCAAGTGACAGTAAACAAAGGAATTGACGTTGCTGAGTTTTCTTTGCAGACTCCACAATCTTTCGTATTTTTCACTTTTTTTCTTTAACAAATGTACGTATTACCTTTGACGACCTCTGCCATATTAAGTGTACTGTGTTTTTTTTTTTTTCACTTCTGCAGTGAACCAAAAATCTACTCATCAGCAAAATGTACCTAGCTTTCACTTCATACATCTGTCTCATGACAGTAAGTATAGAAAATGGTGCTGTTAACTGAGTTAGATGTTTCCACACTAAGTCAAAACTTATCTGCTTCCCCTTTAAAGAAATAGATATGACATCCGTCAGTTGGAGAAAAGGGCTTGGCAAAGCAGAAAGGTAAGAAAAAGCTGCACTTGCTTAGTTACTTATTCAGGGTACATATGGGTATAGAGTCAAATAGACAAGCACCTTTCTCATTTATATTGTTGCCTAAGAGAAAGACTCAAAATTCAAAGTAGTAGAAGAAAAATAAAAGAGAGAGGGGGCTGGGGACATTTTAACCTGTCACTGAAAGATAGGCTCTCCATCTTGAGAGTGATGCATTTAACCTCATGCATATAAGTAATTGCTTCATTTGAATTATCAAGAATAATAGCTGAATCCATGTATCAAAAATCACTATGATTTTCTCACTATACTTTCTGTTAAACAAAACTGAGCTTCATATAATCAAACTCTCTATTCCATGTCTAGATCCTTTGTTAGATCACTTGCCCCCAAAACAATATCCACTCTCTAAACATCCTGTTTGTAGGAAATACTTATCTTCTAGTTTGAGTAGCTTATGTTTTTAGTGTGCTCTTTTTATTACTTTCCTGTGGCTGCTTTAACAAATTACCAGAAACTTAGTGGCTTAAAATGAGACAGGTTTATTATCCCCTTGTTCTGGAAGTCAGAAGTCTGCATCAGATATCGTTGGGTTAATATCAAGGTGTTGGCTGGGCTTCACTCCTTTTGGGAGGTTCTAGAGTAAAATCTGTTCCTTTAGTATTAGAGCTTCTAGATGCTCACAATCTCCTTCCAGGTCAGCAAAAACTGGTCAAGTTATTTCATGCCACATAATTCTCACACTGATTCTTCTACCCACCTCTTCCACACTCAACAACTCAACTGAATTACATTCAGCCCCTCTGGAGAATTCAGGACAATAGCCTGATCTTAAGGTCAACTGATTAGTAGCAACCTTAATCATATCTGCCATGTAAATTCCTATCCATGTAACACAGCGTATTTGCAGGTGACAGGGATTGAGTGTGGACATATAGCCATTATGCTGCTTAAGGCACTTCTAGATGTTAAGTTCCATGTTTCTCCCAGTTAAATTTCATCCAATACTGTTTATTGTATCCCCTGAAACCACAGAGAATAAATCTAACTCATCTCTTACAAGACAGCCTTTGGAATGTGTGAAGACATGGCTCCCCCGATTCTGTAAGCTTATAGTTATTTTAATCATTTAGTGATGTAGTTTTACATCTGCTCACTGCCCAGAAAAAAAATAATAACAGAAATAAGTAACATTTACTGAGCAATGTGCTAGGTTGTGTGTATACGTTTATGCATTTACATGTATTTTCTCATTTAATTATTACAGCAACCTGATAAATTAGGTTCCCTTTTTGTCTACATTTTACAAATTTAAGCCCTTTCAGACTGAGAGGATTTATATCAATTACCCCAAATTGCAAATAGAGCAAATATTGGAAGTACAGCTTGAATCAGGTCAGTTTGACTATAGTAGAAGCTGCTCATTCAACCATATGCTATACTAAAGGACATATCCTATTTTGACGATGTCTCTCTTAAATTATGGTCTCCAGCAAGGACTGTCATGTCTTAGATGTTTTCCCTCCAACATATGACACTATTTTGTCCTGCTAATAGGTTGAAACCATTCATTGTTGAACAGCAGACATACAGAAATGGATGTTTCATCTGACCAAAAATATTTTGGCTAGGAGAAATAATATTAGAATTTCCTGTGCTACCAAGGTTATTCACAGAATGGGCAAAGAGAAAAGGAAATACATCTAAAACCAGATTCTACATTTACTTTGAGTATGTTGAAATAGAATTATCTTTCTAACAACTATCTTATGCAAATTGTTTTTATTATATCTTTTGAAATGTGGAATTTGTTTAACATGTACCAGACTGCAGAACCTCATTGAAGAGTCAAATTTAATATAAATATTAGATTTTAAAATGTTAATAGTACAATTAATTTTTGTCAAAACTCATTTGCACTTAGAAGCAATTCATCCTGACTAGCTCTGCTCAGTTTCTCAAGAGGAAAAATAAAACACATATGTTCTATTCTCATCACTTACATGCCTTGAGTATAGGTTCTTAGGCTGTCACTAACCTGGAAATTAGGAGGGAGGTTTGCCTTACAGCCTTTCTTTCTTTAGCAGAAAGAGAATTGTGGGAATTTTTTTCTTTGAAGTATGTTGGGAAAATTAAATGGATGCAGTAAGGGGGTGGAGCTAACAGTAGGATTTAGTTCTAGACATATAGAAATCAAAAAGAAACAGACATAGATCTCTGATATAGAAGCTCTACAGCAAGCAAAGTCTTGAATTTAAGCTAATAAGACATAATTCAAGGGAAAGAGGAAATGACCTCCTAAAGTTCATTTCAAGTCTTTGCCCCTAGTGACACCTAGATAAGCACTCTGCTTTTCATTCATTCACACATTTAAATACCTCTACTGAGTGCTTACTATGCTCCAGTCATTATGCTAGGTACTGGAAATTTAGGGGACTTTCTTAAAACATCAAAAATTTCTACCCTTTTGAAGGGTGTATTCAAGTCAGTTGACAGAAAAAATAAAATAAATATGTAAAATCTGTTTTATAATATATTGGGTGGTAGTAAATGTTATGGAGGGAAAGGAAGCCTGGAAAAAGGGAAAGGGACTGTCAGGTTCAACCTAGAAGGGCTTTCCCAAGAAGATGGCATTTGAGCAAAGACCTGAAGGGAATGAGGGAGCAAGTCATGTGAATTAGTGGGCAGAAAGAACAGCAAGTACAGATGCCATTGTGTGGGTGGGTGCTGGAGGTCCTTATGGAAGATTCATGGTATATATACAAATTTGGAAAGTTTAGGGAGGAAAGAAGGAAAATCAGTGAAGAACAAGAAGCACATACATTCCACTTTTAGGCTCAGAATGAGGGGTGCAGAAAGAAAAAAAAGACACTACTTGATAAAGCTCAGGGGAAGCAGTACCCTGGGACAGAGGTAGCCAGGTTCACTTTAAGCAAGGGAATAACAAAGCAAACATTCTGAAAGGCATTAGATATACAGGAGATTTTGCTAAGGATTGATCTTAGTGAGGGACGTGTGGAAGATATGGTCAGAAAGTGGGATGTGCAAAGCAGCATTGAGATTAGAGGAAAAGAGATAAGAAACAATGTGGGAGTGCTGGGTTTCTTTTCGTGAGTGACAAACATGAGGAGAATGGCGGGTATTCATGATTACCTCAGAGCAGAAAGTGAGGGGGAAGGAAGGAGGAGAAGGTGAGAAAATTGTCAAGATTTACAAAGTCTGGAGTTCCTTCTTGACTGTCCTGCTGGAGGTGTGGAGTCTCATCACTGTCACTTCATGTGTTCTTGACACAGCCCTTTGTTAAAAACTGTTGATTTTCTGGATTAGGAAATAACTCCTTGTAGTCATGCTTGCTCTTTTAGCCAAAGGGAATTTGTAAACTATAATGAGTTGGACATCAACAGTAAAGTGGCTTAGTTACTGTAAAAGATCTGCCTCCTTCAAAAATGTTGACTCCTTCATGAAAAGTCTCTAATGCATTTCATGGCTCACCAGATCTAAGATAAGCTGAAACTAGAATGGGGAATAATGAACAGCAAGCAAACAAATCTCAAGCAAAATTAAGATTCAGCAAAGGTATATGGCAAATTAACAGTGCAAACTATCAGTAGAATAAAACTTAGACAAGCATTAACACAAAGGTAAAACTAAGACTCCTGTGTAAGTTCAGGAGGTAATGAAGTTGTTTGGTTTAGATTTTCATTAAGAAACATGATCTGGGCACCTGGATGGCTCAGTCAGTTAAGCATCCAACTCAGTATCGGCTCAGGTCATGATCTCACGGTTTGTGGGCTTTGTGCTTACAGTGTGGATCCTGGTTGGGATTCTCTCTCTCTCCCTGCCTCTTTCTCTCTCAAAGTAAATAAATATTTTTTAAAAAAAGAAGCAGGATCAATGTTGTCAAGGTAACCACTAAGGAATAAACATAGAGCATATAATTTCTAAATAATTTGGGGGGAGGGGTAAATAGGACAATGAAAAAAGCAAACTTTTTTAAAGTTTATTTATTTATTTTTAAGAGAGAGGTGGGGAGGAGAACACAAGCCAGGGATGGGCAGAGAGAGAATCCCAAGCAGTCTCTGAGCTGTCAGTGCAGAGCCCAATGCATGGCTCAATACCTTGAACTGTGAGATCATCACCAAAATCAAGAGTCAGATGCTTAACTAATTGAGGCACCTAGATGCACCAAAAAACCAAAGAATTATTTAATATTTTTTTTTAAATGAAGACCAAAAGAAGTATCTTAACCATGTCTTTATTTCTGTATTTCTGATGCTGTGACATCTATGGCCCTGTTGTCTCTGGAGGGACTGCTTCTCTCAGAATTAGCTAATTCCTAGAAATATTAAATCATTCACCCATAAACATGCTTTTCACAGGCAAATGAATCAATCTAGTGTCCATACCCCAACCACTTTGATGAGTGGTTCTCACACTCTGGGCCACTGTCATCTGCTCTAATAATCCCAGGGTCAGATCCAGACAAATAGTGAGAGCCTCTGTACATCAAAGCCTGATGAAAATATTCAAATTAGTGAATCCTAAACCTGCAGAAATCGAAGATTGAGAAAGAAATATTTTTAAAAAATTTTTATTTATTTTGAGAGAGAGAGAGAGAGTACAAATGGGGGGGAGGACACAGAGAGAGGAAGAGAGAGAATCCCAAGCAGACTCCTCACTGTCAGTGCAGACCCCAACACAGGGTTCACGCTTACAAACCGTGAGAGCATGACCTGAGCCAAAATCAAGAGATGAATGCTCAACTGACTGAACCATCAAGGCGACCCTGAGAGATTGAGAAAAAAAAATCCAGAGAATACCAATAGAGGAGCAAGAATAAAAATCAAATGTGATTCCTCCTCAGAAACTATGCAAGAAAGAAGAGAATGAAGTGAAACATTTAAGGTATTGAGAGAGGGGAGAAAAACCCTACCAACCTAGAATTATGTATCCAGTGAAATTATCCTACAAAAGGAAAAGAGAAATAGACTGTCACCAACAAGCAAAAATTGTGGGAATATATTGCAAATAGACATCCCTTGCAAAAATGTTAAATGTAAATGATAAATGTCAAAAATTTAGATCTATATAAAGAAAGGGAGAACATTAGAAAAGAAGCCAGTGTGAAATAAAATTTCTTGTTTTTCTTCTTTTAATCATTTATATATATATTTAAATTTATTTATTTAAAATTTTCATGTTAACCACCTTTTGTTCATTATGACAAGTGCATTCCTTAATCCCCATCACCAATTTCACCCATCCTCCTAGCTTTCCCTGCTGGTAACCATCAGTGTGTTCTCTGTAGTTGAATCTGTTTCTTGATTTAACTCTCTCTAAAGTAATTATTGATACATATTTATTGACATTTTATTACTTGTTTTGTCATTGTGAAGATTTTCTTTGATCCTTTCTTTCATGGTTTGCTGGTTTTCTTTAGTGGTATATTTGGATATCTTTCTCTTTATTCTTTGCATATTTATTAATGGTTTTTGATTTGTGGTTTTATGCAAACCTGTGTGAACATAGGTTCATTGATTGTAATAAATGTACCACTCTGGATCACCTGGGTGGCTCACTCGGTTGAGCATCCAACTTCGGCTCAGGTTGTGTTTCCTGGTTCACAAGTTCGAGCCCTGCATCAGGCTCTGTGCTAACAGCAGAGAGCCTGGAACCTGCTTCAGATTCTGTCTCCCTTTCTCTGCCCCTCCCCCACCCATGCTCCATTTCTCTAACTCTCTCAAGAATAAAAAATAAACATTAAAAAATTTAAAAAAATAAATGTACCACTCTGTTGGGGAATGTTGAGAGTAGGGCACACTACGCATGTGTGGGGACACGGGGATATGAGAACTCCCTGTACTTCCTACTCAACTTTTATATGGACCTAAAAATTCTCTAAAAATAGTATATATTTTTAAAAAGTTTATTTATTTATTTTGAGAGAGAGAGAGAGAGCGCACACATGCAAGTAGGGGAGGAGCAGAGAGAACAGCAGAGAATCCCAAGCAGACTTCATCCCCAGTGCAGAACCTAATGTGGGGCTCAATTCCATGAATCATGAGATCATGACCTGAGCCAGAATTAAGAGGTGGACACTCAACCAACTGAGCCACACAGGAACTCTGAAAAATAGTCTGCTTTAAAAAAAAAAATCTTGCATAAGGTTTAATCGACTGCTAGCACTTTTTCATATATTTATATATGACAGTGTGTATTAGTTATAGTTGTTCGAATAACAAAAGTAAGCAATACAAGAAGAAATAGAGTAGAAGAACCCAAAAGAATTGACTTTTGGATCTGAGCAAAATACGTTTTAATAATATGATGACATTAACTTACATTAATCTGGTGTTTCTAGTTTATAAAGGTGATCTCATTTACCTTATTTTATTACTCTCTGTGAGGTTCATGGCTAATAACATGTTTTCATCATTTCATAGTAAGAAAACTGAGTTACTTGCCCAAAGTTGCAAAAATAGTAAGGAGTAGATTTTTTTTTTAATATCTGATATGTCCATTACTCCTTTACATACAAGATAGTAGAAAAAGACATGTTCTAAAAGTAAAAGACTGCAATCATTCCTGAGGTAATTTTGATACTGCAAAAAAATGATTTTACAAAATAGTCCATAATTTTAAAACTCTGTCACTAGATCTATAATCCATAATATAAAATGATTATTTGAAAGTTCTTGGTAGGAAAAGAATAATCATGTAATAAAATCAACCTTGAATTTAATTTTGTAGTCATATGACAGGAGCAAAATGGTAGCACAAAGAGTATTTAACAATGAGTTAAGAACTGACAGTTCACAGTCCGACTCATTAATGTGCCATCTGGCATTCATTATATGCCTCAGTTTCTACTCTGTAAAATGACAGGTTGAGACTCAATGATCTCAAGCCCTAAAATTCTGATTCTGTGCTCATGGGGCACTATATTTTAAAGCACATATGCCTCCTGTAAAGTGAAGTAAAGTGAATAAGCACACATAAATGGTACAATGATTAAATTCACTGAGAGCTAAAAGTCATAGCATATTAGCCTTACATACGAAAAACTCGCCTAATGAATCAAACTTGAAGGATCTGTCAGTGTGTAGTTGTTTGACAGAGAATAAGAACTGTGAAATTGCTGATTTTATCCTAATGATTTCTTGTTCCATGGGTCACACACAGGAAAAAGGGGGGTCAGTAAGTTTCTCATTAATACATATCAGCTTGTAAAAGAAAAAAAAAGAGTATCTTTTGACATTGCAGTGAACTGTAATAGTCTTAATGAATATTACTGCTAAAGCACCCATGCAAATTAGCATTTCCTCTTATGCTTTAGCTTGAAAGAAATTAAATTTGGTCTAAATGAATTAAAAGAGTGGACCTAAGGGACATCTGATCATTTCTGTGTCTCAATTACTTTACCTTCAGTCAGATTTTCTTAAAAATGACTATTTGCTTTCAAACTCTGCTCTTCTGGCTGGATCCGTCTCTGTACTTTATTTTGCAATTCAAGAAGCTGTGGACTGTGATTTCCAAGTGTGATGCTCACTATGAAACACTGTACTTTCATGGGGATAATTTCAAAATCAGATTTATCTTGGATGTAGATATCTAGACCATTATTAAAAAGTGTTGCAATTACTTCCAGTATGATAGCAGTGTTTTAGTTTTAGGGAAACATAAGAGTCAATAGGAGTTGTCCAAAGATAATATACTATAAGACAATGCTTATTTAAGTACAATAATCAGATCATTTAAGATAAAAGCAAAATCATGTATTTCATATGGATATGTTATAAAACATGTGTTCTACAAATGTGAAATCCTATACACAGCAGAACACTTATAAAAACACATGTCAGGGTTCATGATTATGGTGAATTTTTGGCAATCGTGGACAGCGGTTGCCAACCAAATCAGTGAACACATGTAAAAGAAGATGATGTAAAACCAGTGTTTCTCAATCTTAGCAGTATTGACATTTTGGGACACGTGTTTTGTTGTAAGGGGCTTACCTGTGCAATAGAGGATGTTTAGCAGCTTCCCTGACCCCTACCCATTGCATGACAGTAGTACAACCATCACACCGAAGTTGTGAAAACCAAAAATGTCTCCAGACGTTGCCAAATGTCCCAAAGTGGGCAAATTCTCTCCCAGATGAAAATCAGTGACATAAACAAATATTCCAGAGAAATGAACTAATCACCGCAGGAGGAGGTTTCTTGCATCTTATGTTTCATTCAGCTGGTGAGGTATGGCTAGTCTGATCTTGGTGGTGTCAAAATCAGTAATGACTAAGAAAGAGTGAATTAGAATGGACTGTTATATTTGTGCCTGTTGTTGCTTGTTCTAAGCCCTAACATTATAAATGAGAGTGGTGGTTTTATTTATTTTGAATTTGCCTTTGTTTTGACACCACCTATAAAAAAAAGCATTGTGAAAAGATTTAGAATTTCAGACCAGTAACTCACTTGCATGCCTAACTGATTGGTGCAATATATAAGATAGAGTGGTTCATTGCACACTTAAGGAAGCATAACCTACATTGGAAGGGGGTGGGTGGAAAACATGTCACATTGTTACTCTGAAGGATAAATAGTATAAATCTTTCCTTACTAGGGTTTGCCAAGAGGAAAAATAAATGCATGGACCAAAGGAAGAGATAGCTGTCAATTACTGAGTTTTATAAGCCCTTGGCAATGTATTGAAATCTCATACCTTCACTAAACACTGGTTCCCTCCACTCTTGACATTAAATGTTAGAAGGCAGGCATCTTCGTAGATACCCACCTACGTAACAGAAAAAAAAAAGCAAACAAAGAAAAAGGATAGCTTATTAATTTTGTGGATGGAGAATTGTTTGCAGTAGGGTACCTGGGAGTATACGCTGTGTCTAGACTTGTTTCACATTTTAACAAAGTAGTTCAGCTTCTCACATAATAATTGATTTAAAAGAATATATGCAAAATGGAATATGTGAGTTTTCAGATGATACTTAGCTCATCTGAAGTAGTTACAAGCTGATGAAGATAAGCTGTGGAAAGAATTCATAAGGATATCACAGAGAGCCCAGAAACAGGCCCAACTACAGTTGAGTGTTATATTTAAGAGGAAATCTAAATAATTTTTGTGAAACAATTACTAGTTTTAACTCTAGAGAAGAACTAGAACTATAGTATTTAAATTGAAATTATTAGACTAATGATTCTGAAGACAGACATTAAAATAATATTTTAATAGAATAAAATATAGATGATAATACCAATACCAAAGCAATCATCAAAGACAGTGTTCTCCTTACTTCTGGATAAATTACAGTAAATCAAAACATGCAAGTGTATATTTGTTATAACTGCCCCTTAAAGAAGACATAATGATAGTTTCAGTGGTTTTGCATCTCACAATAATATGACCAATAAATTTAAGAGTTGTATATAAGAATAGACTGCAAGTAAGCATTATTTCCACCTGCACAAAGGATGTAGTGCAGTTTATATAGTTTTCATATAAACTCATGGAAAATGTGATAAAGGTAGCCATGGACTTTTCAACAAAGCCTACAACAAAAAAATTAAGCAAGGAGAGGAGTTAAGATGGTGGAGAAGTAAGGCAACCCTGGGCTTTCCTCATCCCTCAAACACAGCTGTATTGAGGTGAGATCACTTGGAAAACCCAGGAAATTGATCGGTGGAATGGCTGAAGGATCTCCACAGTTGGACGGAGAAAACGTGTATGTGTGAGGTGTGTAAAAGTGAAGTGAGGTATAGAAAAATGTCGGTGCAGCAGAGAGGAGAGAACACTTTCTGTGGAGAGACAAAAGGGAGAGAGGGGTTGAAAGAATGTGGCATTGGTTTGCACAGGAGGAAAACCTATCTGGACCATGGACTGGGGTGTGAGAGGTACTGAGTGTCCCAGGGTTTTGGTTTTTTCTTTTTTTTTTTTACAAACAGCTTTTGGAGTTCAAACTCAGAGGGTTTGTAAGTGAGCTACTATCTCTGGAACTGAGCTGTGGCACACACTCCAGGGGAGGAGGGAACTGGCCCCAAAGTGCATAGCGTGGTGTAGGGATCTCTGGGATGCATTGGGACAGAACATGCCCCTTCCTGGAGTACTTTTGAAAGAGGAAATATTGCCTTCCCAAGAACAAACAACTTTGCAGGTGCCAGCAAAAAGGCCTTTCATCAGCAGGGGACAGAGGCGCACCCACAGGGAATATAATCTTGCTGCTTTTAACGGTGCCACATGATAGATTCCATGCACTGTGCAGGCATTTTTCAGGGACAAAGGTCTTCAGGCAAAGCCTGGAGAAGCTCTACTGTGGAAAAGGACTGAGTCCACACAGTGCCATGTCCTTTAAGACTGAGTTTTAAATCCCAGCGGCTTGCCAAAGGAAAAAAACTCAGGAGAGTTATGGCACAGGACAAGTTGACTGCCCTCACATATCTGTGGGAACTTCCTGAACAGCAGTGGGGTTGAGATCCCCAATCTGGGGACAGGAGATTGGGGTGGTGCCATCTTCCCCAACACCCATACCTTGGGACTTCAGAGAGCAACACAGCGACCCCCAGTGGAGATAGGACCCACTTACACCAAGCCCTGCCTTCCTGTGCCTGGCGAGTGCTTATTTACTGGGGCAAGACTGACTCAGAGCCAGTGCACTAGGCCTTTCCTCTGGAACCAGCACAGCCAGCACCCCCGATGCACTCAGTCCACTGAAAAATAGAATGCTTCAAAATGACATCTGCAGTTCTGGTGGAAATAGGACCAGGCTTAATTCTTTTTTTTCTTTTTTTGTATTGTTAAATCTTTTTTTTTTTTTTTTTTTTTTTTTTTTTTTTTTTTTTTAATTTGGAACCAAGCTCATAGTTTCTTGTTTGTTTGGTTTTGGTTTTTTTGTTTGTTTGTTTTTTCATTTCCTTTTCTCTTGTTTTTGGATCAGGCTTCTTTATTATTTTCTTTTTCTTTCTTTATTATTTTCTTTTTCTTCTTCTTTTATCCTTTCTTTCTTTCTTTTTTCTTTTCTTTTTTTTTGAATCAGTCTTATAGTTTGTTGATTCTCTGGGTTTTTTGTTCACTTCCTTTTCTCTTTTGGGGGGGATCATGGGTTTTTTCTTTTTCCCCTTTATTCCAGGCTTATTTTTACAAACAAATCAAAGCACACATGTTTACAGGTCCAAACACTCACCACTGCAAGCAAGGAGGGGCTCTGCAGGGTTCTGACCAGTGGGAAAGAGTAGCTAAAACACAGCAGCAATTAATACTTACAGTTAATACGGCAGTTAATACTTACTCTCCTCAAACTGTTCCCACAAACAGAAACAAAAGGAAAGTGTCCAAACTCATTATATGAAGCTAGTATTACCATGTTTCAAAAACCAAAGACTCTACTAAAAAGGAGAACTATAGACCAATTTCCCCAATGAACATGGATGCAAAAATTCTCAACAAAATATTACCAAATTGAATTCAACAGTACATTAAAAGAATTATTCACCATGGTCAAGTGGGATTTATTCTTGGGCTGCAGAGCTGGTTCATTATTCACAAATCAATCAACATGATTCACCACATTAATAAAAGAAAGGATAAGAACCATCTGATCCTCTCAATAGATGTAGAAAAAAACATTTTACAAAATACAGCATCCTTTCTTGATAAAAAATCTTCAAGAAAGTAGGGATAGAAGGAACATACCTCATCATAAAGGCCATATATGAAAGACCCACAGCTAATATCATCCTCAATGGGGAAAAACTGAGAGCTTTCCCCCTAAGGTCAGGAACACAACAGGGCTGTCCACTCTCACCACTGTTGTTCAACAAACTACTGGAAGTCCTAGCCTCAACAATCAGGCAACAATAAGAAATAAAAGACATCCAACTTGGCAAGGAGTAGTCAAATTTTAACTCTTCACAAGTGGCATGATACTGTACATGGAAAACCTGAAAGACTTCACCCAAGAACTGTTAGAACTGATACATGAATTCAGCAAAGTCACAAGATATAAAATCAATGTACATAAATGAGTTGCATTTCTATACACCAGTAATGAAGCAGCAGAAAGAGAAATCAAGGAAGTGATCCCATTTACAATTGTGCCAAAAACCAAAAAATACCTAGGAATAAACCTAACCAAACAGGTAAAAGATCTGAATTTTGAAAACTATAGAAAGCTTATGAAATAAAATGAGAAGACAGAAAGAAATGGAAAAACATTGCACACTCATGGATTGGAAGAGAAAAATTGTTAAAATCTCTAAACTACCCAAAAAAATCTACATATTCATTGCAATCCCTATCACAATAACATCAGCATTCTTCAGACAGCTAGAACAAACAATTCAAAATTTGTATGGAACCAGAAAAGACCATGAATAGCCAAAGTAATGTTGAAAAAGAAAACCAAAGCTGGAGGCATCACAATTCCGGACTTCAAGCTATATTACAAAGCTGTAATCACCAAGACAGCAATTGTTCTGGCACAAAAACAGACACATATGTCAATGGAACAGAATAGAGAACCCAGAAATTCATACCACAAATACATGACCAACTAATCTTCTACAAAGCAGAAAAGAATATCCAATGAAAAAAGGAGTCGCATCAGCACATAGTGCTGGGAAATCTGGGCAGCAACATGCAGAAGAATGAAACTAGACCAGTTTCTTACACTACACATAAAAATAAATTAAAAATGGAATTAAGACCTAAATGTGAGATAGGAAACCATCAAAATTCTGCAGGAGAAAATATGCATCAACCTCTTTGACCTTGGCTGCAGCAACTTCTTACTAGACATATGTCCAGAGGCAAGGGAAACAAACACAAAAATGAACTATGAGAACCTTATCAAGATAAAAAGTTTCTGCACAGTGAATAAAACAATCAACAAAACTAAAAGGCAACCGATGGAATATGAGAAGATATTTGCAAATGGCATATCATATATAAAGAGTTAGTACCCAAAGTCTATAAAGAACTTAAAGAAGTCAACATTCAAAAAACAAATAATCCAGTGAAGAAATGGGCAAAAGACATGAATAGACAATTTTCCAAAGAAGACATTAAGATGGCTGTCAGACACATGAAAAGATAGATGTTTAACATCACTCATCATAAAAGAAATATAAGTTAAAACACCAATGAGATACCACCTCACACCTGTCAGAATAGCTAAAATAGAAAACTCAGGAAGCAAGAGATCTTGGCAAGGATGTGCAGAAAGGGGAATACTTTTGCACTGTTGGTGGGAATGGAAACTGGTGCAACCACTCTGGAAACAGTATGTTAAATAACTTAAAATAAATTAAAAAATAAATATTTAATTAAATTTAATTTAATTTAAAAATAAATGCACCCAATCTCATTATAGCTTGGATGAGAAAACAAAGAATAAAAGCATCAGGTCTTACATTATACCCAACCTTTCATAGAACCTGCAAAATGCCCTAATATA
This sequence comes from Puma concolor, assembly GCF_028749965.1. NCBI lineage: Eukaryota > Metazoa > Chordata > Mammalia > Carnivora > Felidae > Puma > Puma concolor. The sequence goes on along the minus strand of NC_141668.1, from coordinate 127,167,796 downwards.
ATGTATATCAAACCTGTATTTATTCTTTTGTTTGTTTGTTTAACTGTCAATATAAGTTAGCTACATTTGGACTAGCCAAAAACATATTGAATTTTATATCAAGAAGGACAATTATGCCTTCCACATAGCAAGCATCTGATACTTATGAGACATAAATGACATAATAGACATGATAGGCATTATAAATTGTAAAATAATGCAAATAGGAGGTAACTTGTGATGGTGTTTGGGTCAGAACTCGATTGTGGTAGATTGTTCAGTAGCCATAAATTCTTCCTCTCCCTACATCCACACCTTTAAGAATTAACTCTTATACTGACTTTAAGTTTGGGTTTGTGACTTGCTTCAAGCAATGGGATAATATCAAACATAAGGCAAACAGAGACTTAAAAAATGCTTTTTTGGGGGGCTTGCCTCCTCTTGTTCTACTTAGAATCCTTCCACTTCCATAAAGAAAGAGCTAGTCTGTGGAAAGAAAATCTCTGAGCTTATCATCTCCATCACACCAGCAAACAACCAACAAGTGTAAAACATACGAGTGAAGCCATTCTAGACTTTGTCAACCTAAAAAGTGACCACAGACACATTCGCAGGTCTAGCAGAGATTAGCCAAGTACCCAATTCTGAAAGACCCAGTTTATTCACACACTCATGAGCTGAAGAATTATTTTAAGCTCTTAAATTTTGGCTGTTTTGTTTTACAGTAGAAGCTTATTTCTTAGCAGTTTTCTTCCTAAAAGTCAGATATATTTACAATAGATCCAGCTCTTTTGAATTTTACCTATGAAAAGAGTTGTACTTTCCTAAGAGCAACTCCCACCGGACTTTGGTGAGAAACACCTGAGAAGATAGGTGAGTGTTTTGCAATTTCAAGAAGTATTTCATGTGACAAAATGTCATAGATTCAGTTTTTCCTGTTCCTCCTCTCTAAATACAGCTAAATACTCTAGAAATAATTTTATAGACAGTCATAAAAGAACTGAAAGAAGATGTTGCCCTGGCAAGGAACCTCAAGACTAGAAGAACAAAACCACAGGTAATTTTCTAGATTTTCTTTTCATATATCATCTATCTTAGAGTGGGCACCACAGACGGCTGTGATCTGAAATTGCTAACTGGCATAGAAAACACGAAAAAAGAAAGAAGAAAAGCCTCCTCTCTATGGGCAAAGATTGGGAACGGGGACGCCTACCTACTCTGCCTCAGAGACACAAGCAGAGACTTCAGAGGATGAGCACTGGAACTAGACAGCTAAACAATAGGCCAGGGAAAGCACTCTCTTGTGAGTCCAGCATCCTTCCCCCAGTGGTCCACAGAAGTACTGTCCATTCCCAAGGTGACTCCAGCAAAATTCACTGGGAATTCAAACACAGAAGAATGAAGGAGACCAGATTAATGTTGCAAGAAATCAGAAAACAGAATTCTCATTAGGATACAGCCCAGAAAAGTAGGCAATAACCTGCTTGTTAAACCTTAACAGGGACTTTCTGCTAAAATAAAATATTTAAATAAGATGCAGGGTTTCTTAACATAGTATCAAGAATGTCCAAAATACAACCAAAAATCACGTGTTGTACCAGGAACCAGGAAAAACTTAGCTTGAATGAGAAAAGACTGTTGATGCCAATACTGAGATGAATTAGACATTGAAACTATCTGACATAAACTTTAAAGCAGCCATGTTTTCAATAAATAATTAAAAATTCCCAACATAAGTGAATAAAAAGAAAAAAAATACTAGCAATATTATTTGCTATTCTAAAAAATATCTATTCTAAAAATGATTTAAAAGAACGAAATGGGAATTATAGAACTGAAAATACAACCGAAATTGAAAATTCACTGGATAGACACAGTAGTAAAGTGAAGTTCAATGAGGATAGAATCAAGAACCTTGAGAACAGAACAGGGGAATTTACTCGATCTGAGCAATAGAGAGAAAATAAATGAACCCCATCCAGCAAAAGATAATGAACTGAACCTTAGGAAAATATGGTACAATGACAAAAGATGTAACGTCCATATTATTAGAGTCCTAGAAGAGAGAAGAAAGATCTTGGGCCTGAAAAGGCATTTGAAAAAATGCAGCTAAAAATTTCCCAAATCTGTTGGAACACCTAAGCCTATATTTTCAAAAGCTTAGCATAACCAAACAGGTTAAACACAAAGGAATCCAAGCAAGACACATCATAATTAAACTTCTGAAAAGTACAGACAGTGAAAGAAAAATTCTAAAGCAACCAAAGGGATATCAAATCAAATGACAGCCAAATTTTCATCTGAAACTATGGAGACTAGAATAAATGAGCGTAACATTTTTCATGAGCAGAAAGAAGAGAATTGTCAGATGTGAATTCTATATCTAGAAGAAACTGTCTATCAGGAATGTATGAAAAACAAAGACATTTTCAGATATAGGGAAATTGAGAAAATGTGTTGGAAGCCTAAATACCCTTAAAGAATGTCTTTAAGGTGTGTGGGTGTGTGGTGTGTGTGGTGTGTGGGTGGCTCAGTTGGTTAAGAGGCCAACTCTTGGTTTTGTCTGAGATCATGATCTCAGTCATGAGTTCAAGTCCCACGTTAGGCTCTGTGCTCAAAACGTGGAGCATGCCTAACATCTTTTGTCCCCTCTCTCTGCCCATCCCCTACTCATACTCACTCTCTTTCAAAAATAAACATCAAAATATTTTGTTAATAGGGGCGCCTGGGTGGCGCAGTCGGTTAAGCGTCCGACTTCAGCCAGGTCACGATCTCGCGGTCCATGAGTTCGAGCCCCGCGTCAGGCTCTGGGCTGATGGCTCAGAGCCTGGAGCCTGTTTCTGATTCTGTGTCTCCCTCTCTCTCTGCCCCTCCCCCGTTCATGCTCTGTCTCTCTCTGTCCCAAAAATAAATAAACGTTGAAAAAAAAAAATTTAGAAAAAAAAAAATTTTGTTAATAAAAAAATAACAAAAAAAAGAATGTCTGAAGAAAACTTTCCAACATAAAAGAAATGATAACAGAAGGTATAAAACTTCATAATGTCAGAAGAAAAGAAGAATAATGAAATGATAAAAATAGGGGCAAATATAATAAACTATTTTCCTGATGAGTCTCTTAAGTTATATTTGATGGAAGAAATAAAAATATAGAAACATTTGTTGTGTCATTCAATACACTGAGGAAATGATTAAAACAATCACATGTATATAATAAGATATATATTATAATATTACATACAATATTGGAAGAGTAAAGGGGCCTAAAAGGAAGTAAGTTTTTAACACTCCACTTAAAGTGGTTAAATGAACATACCAATAGACCATATTTTAATATTCAGAGCAACCACTAAAAAAATTGTACAAAGTTATACACTGAAAACTGCTATAAATAAATCAAGATAGAATTCTAAAAATTGTTCACGTAACACACTTGAAGAAATGAGAAATGGAGGAAAGAAAGAAGAAACAAATAAAACAAATCATAAAATGTCAGTAATGCAAGCATATACAAATATATCTGGAATGCAATGAATTATGGAACAGAACCTGAACGTGGCCCATAACTTTTGAAATTCATGGATCAAACATTTCAATTAGCTTCCACTGTGTTTAAATTTGGTTCTATGATTTAATTTTTTGTGTGACAAATACACAGTATTACTAATTTTGGAAGAACACTCCCTTATTTAGCCATGGGTGAGAGATTCTTGACGGAAAACTTCATTAGGAAAACTTAATTTACTTTCAAATATATGGAAATGATTTGTGGCTCTCAGGTTTCAGGGTACTTACAAATGTAAGACTGCATACTTCGGTGATTTTAGGTTTAATTTTGTGAAAAATCATAAGGACACACAAGAAAATATGATAAAGTGGCAAATGGAGATTGACAATGAGACTTCATTTTTCACCCAATCAATTGGCATGCTTTTAAATGGTTGATAACCAGTGTCTAAGAGAGTTTGAGGATGGTTACTCTCTTTAACTGCTAATGAGAAAGTCAATCTATACAGTAATCCTGTAGGGGAATTTAGCACCATGTATTAAAATTTCAAACCTGAGGGTCCTGTGATCCAACATTGCTCCTGCTCATGTGCTCTAGAATAACAAACACCTGCAGTGTTCACTAATGTACATTGTAGAATTTTTTATAAAAACAAACATTTTTTGAAACAACCTAAGTGTTCATTGATAAGGTGATGGAAATAGGAGCTGCCATGGCCACAGTTCCTCAGGCCAACCCAGAAAAGTAGTATTAGTGAACACAAGATCTTTTCATGAAGAATATTTTTTGGGAGGAAATAAGACAGCAAATAGGGTATTGAGTCAAAGTACAGAAGAACAGACCAACTGAAGCTTAAGTGAAAGTGTCAAGTTGCCAGAGAGATGGAATGTTTTAGAGCAAAGAGACCATAAGACACAGATGCCCACCAGAGCCCTTTCAGGGTGCCTTACAGATACACCATCCTCTGTAGCGCATTATGGGGCAGCCTCCCAACAGATCAATTATATAAATTAATTGTAGACATCAGTCCTTATTTTTACAATGCACTTTCTCTGGAGATTATTAGGATTTTCATTCAAACCTAAATGTTCTGAAATTTCAGATATATACATATATAGTTGGAACTAATTGGTTTGGATTTGCTTACGTTGTTTTGTTTGATTTGCTTTGCTTTGCTTTGATTTTGGAAACCCTCCTCAACAATGAGTGTGCCTTTTATCTCTCATATCATTCTTTCCTTATAGAAGTTCCTTTTTTATCTCTGTAAATATTGCCTGCTCTGTATTCATATTATTTTTTCTGAAGCTCCATTTAGATGACTTTTTCCGGAATTTCTGAACCTATTACCCACGTCTTAAATTTTCTTTTGTGAACTGTTTGTTTTTTTTTTTTTTTCTATTTTCTGTTTTCCAGCTTTCTCGTTTACAGCTATGTGTGTTTCATGCATTAGCCTGTTTCAACAAATTGGTTTTTATTTTTATAGCTTTTGTTGGTTCTTCCTTCTATCTATCTAATCTTATTATTGCATAAAATGTAGTCTCCCTTTAAAAACATTATTTTTAATTTTTCAAAATCTTGTTCTCTTACTTTGTTTCCATATGTGTAAGTTTGTCCCAATGGCATGGCCTCCCTGCAAGTGTTGAGATTGTGTATTCATCATAGTAGTTGCAATTTCCTCTTAGACTATATCTTTTATTCTTTGTCCAGCTCACCAGCTCCAGCAATGGTCTTTCCTTCTGTCACTTATCAGTGAGAATGGATAAGACACAGAACTAGACACTGACAGAACAGTTAGGACTCTGTAGTGATCTCATTCCTCTCAGGCATTCATTACCAGATAACAAGGAACTGCCCTGAGTCTCTGATGTAAATTCACTCATCACTTAATCTTGGAAGCAGAATATTGGATTTTCACTGCTTGTCCTAAGAGGCATTTGGCAGAGGTTAAACTGTCAGGTTGCTCCAGTGACCTAGGACATTGTCCATGGGTTTCCTCCCACTTTTTCTTAAAACCATAACTTTCCTGCTGAAATAGTGACATCCCTTGATCTTTCAGGGTGCAGTTTCCCTCTTCACTTTCTGTCAGTGGTTGCTCAAAATTCCCTTGTTCCATTTATTTTTTGAATATGACTTTTAGGAATGGGGTGCTATGGACTTCCCAGGTATGCTTAGTTTGCCACCCTGAAATGAATATCTATCACCTAATTTGTATTGATGTCTACAGGTCAAGAGTTAGGGCATCAGGGGTGTCAGCTTTTAACAGTGATGGCCATTTTAGGGACTTTGTTAAAAGCACTTAAAATGATGCATATGTATGTATTCAAATTTCAAATAAACATAACCTTTGACTCAGCAATTTAAAATCTGGGAATTTGACCAATATTGTTAATGATACCATTAAGTTAAGATGGTTAGTTAAGGACATTGATTACAGCATTTTTTGAAATAGCAAAATACTAAAAGCCATCTGGATGTCCTTCAGAACAGTTGACTACAACTGTTTGTATATTTTACTATGGTATATTATTATGCAGCTCTTCAAAAAATTGGGAAAACATACAAGCATTGACTTGCAGGTCTGACAGCAATTTACATTTAAGAGAAAATATCAGTGCTCACTTTGGCAGCACATACATGAAGTGAAAAATATCAAGTTATGAATAGTCTATTGGAGACTTAATAAACGGACAATGCTAGACTGTGTGTGTGTGTGTGTGTGTGTGTGTGTACACACACATATATGTATGTGTATATATATATGTATGTATGTGTATGTGTATATATATATGAATATATATATGTGTGTATATATATATATATATAGAGAGAGAGAGAGAGAGAGACTGTATATACAATAAGCAGGGGTGGGGGTGCTAACCCCATGTAATTGAAAACTCCCATATATCTTTTGGCTCCCCCAAAACTCAACTACTAATAGCCTACTGTTGACTGGAAGCCTTACTGATAAAATTAGAAGCCAAATAACATATTTTATAGCATGTTCTGAATAAATACCCTTTGCTTGCTCTCATTTGGTTGATTTTCATTTATTCCCACAGGTACAAAGTACAATATTGTTTGTAAATATAAATTATGTAGCACATAAACAATTTGTATGTTTAGGTAAACAACAAAATTGGGGACATATGATTATAAGAGTGATTATATCAGGGATATAGGGTAGTGTTTATTAATTTTATAATTGAAATCACTAAAAAAAGGATGATATAATACATTAACCCACCCATGACGCACATAGCTTATTTCGTAAAGCAAATACATTCTGATAGTCATATTAAATGTAATGTTTTTATATCTTTATAAATACTGGGTGCTCCATGTGACTCTTTTAGAGTTCTGACAGTTCTTTGTCAATGTGATTTCAAAACTAGAGAGTCCTTAAAATGACTAGAAATTAATTTTTTTGAACTGCAAATATTTAGAACAAAATTTTTTAATGCTTTCCTGCTGTTCTTTTCAATATTCACTCCATATTTTATTCTGAAGTTAGACTTGGACACACTCTAAAATGTACTTGAGTTTTATCTTAAGTATTGCTATATCCAAAGGAACAAAGAATTTTTCTTATCAGCCCCTTCCTGCTGGACTTCCTAATGCATTTGATTCCCTGCTATTAACCCAGGGGACCTATGTTCACAATCACTTTGTGCTTCTTAAGACCCTGCAGGTTTAGTCATGTATAGACATTCTCATAAAGATTATTATTATTTTTATACTAAACAAATGTTTGCCAATATCCCTATGGCTTGTGGCTAAAAGATGACTGGGAGATCAACCAGTCAAAACACTGGAGAATCTCAGCTATTCTCTGGAAACACTATTTGCTTGAGGGAGAAACCACCCCGAACTTTCAACAGTATCTTGTAGCCTTTTGTTAGGAGAGTGGAAAAGACTCATAGTTTAGTCAACCTGTAAGCCTAAGTCCCTTTAAAAGATTTTTCAACAGCTCTTGATAAATGAAAAATGTGTAATTATAGCAAAATAGTTGCAGTCAAATAAAATAAATTTCGATTCTTAGCCAGATATTTAAGGAAATTCATAAGTTCATCAGTTTTCCCAAACATTTTACTATCTACATGGGTAACAAAAAGTGCTTCATGTTGAAAGAATAAAAAAGGAGGAAATTGTTCTGTTTTAGCTTAAAGTTGTATGATTTTTTCATCCCAAGAAAATTTTAATAACGTATATATACAAATTATATATATGCCATTTTGACAAAATATGATTTCTAATTACATTAAGTATTTAGCCCTCTGAGTTTAATTCACTACCTAATTACTCAAGGATCACTTGTTTTTATCAGAGGAAATAGGATTAATTGTATTTGGCCACAGAATTCTGGTAACTATTTATCCTCTTGTCAAAAAGCCCATGATTAAGTGATCTACATAAAATCTCACCATAAATTTTTTGCAGTGACTATGTTGGACTCCAATCACCAGAAATGCATATTTTAGGATCATATTTTTTTTAGGACAGATTGTTTGGATTGACTACCATTTACGAAGATGGTGGGGATAGAAAAAGTACTTGTCTGAAATGAAGGTGTTGCATGCATTCTGAATTTATCTGGTTTTTGATTCCATTCCAATTTAATCTATGCATTCCTATGTCATTTATTGCCATGGTAACTGGATACTCATTTTAAAAATCACATCAAAATGTGAGTGAGGAAAGATGCAATATTTAACTGAATATAAGCTCTTAACCTGATGAAAAATATTTTAGTGATGAGTGAATATTTAAGCAACTATCCTTGTCTGATATAAAAACTAATATATTTAAATTAGTAATTGCTGTTTTGTTCCCCATTCATAGAATTTAACATTATTCTAGTTTTTTATGTGACATTATTTTATTTTGACTTTACAAAGTAATATATGCCACTTAAAAAAAAACTTGGAATTTTAACCAGAGAGGGGTCCATATGGCGTTGTTCTGGGTTCCCATCATAAGTTAAAGGGAAACTTTCACAGTGTCTGGAGCCCTTGATACCAGACAAATGAGGAAGGAGGATGTCCTCAAATTCCTTGCAGCAGAAACCTTGACACCAGTATTGACTTTGAAATGGAACAGTACATCTACAATAGGAAAGGTGATGGCATCTACATCATAAATCTCAAGAAAACCTGGGAGAGGCTTCAGCTGGCAGCTCATGCTATTGTTGTCATTGAAAACTGATGATTTTAGTTTCATATCTGATCTGTCAGTGCAATATTATCCAGAAATACTGGTCAGCGACCTACGTGAAGTTTGTTGCTCCCACTAGAGACATTCCTAATGCTGGCCACTTCACTCCTGGAAACTTCACTAACCAATCCAGGCAGCTTTCCAGAAGCCACAAGTTCCAGGGGATGCTGATCCCTGGACTGATTACCAGCACCTAAAAGAGGCATCTTATGCTAACCTGCCTAATGTCGATCTGTGCTGAGTGGACATTGCCATGTGGTACCACAAGAACACTCAAGAAGTCTGATGTGATGGGTCCTGGCCTGGGAATTTCTATGCATGTGTGGCACCATCTGTGGTGAATACCTGTGGGTGGTTGTGCCTGATCTCTGCTTCTATAGAGAAGCCATGGCTGAAAAGCCATGACTAAGGAGAGATTGAAGGATGAATAGACCACACCACATCCTGAGTTTGTTGCTACTCACCCTGTCTGAAGGTGTGCAGGTACCATTGGTGCCTTTCCAGCAGTTCCCTTTGGAGGACTGGTCCAAGGACTGTCCAAGGACTGTCCAAGGACTGAGCTTCCACTGCTCAGACCACAGTAGGAACAACCAGTAAGTAGTCTTATACTGTACTTGCTCAGACTCTTAAATAGAAAATAGAAATAAGGTTGATGGAAAACAAAGTTCCTTAAAAAAAAAAAAAGCCTTGGAAAATACAGAATACATAAGGAATAAAAAGTACCCCTACTTCCTATATTCAAGAATAATTATTGCCATGATTTTGAAGTATTTTCTTCCAGCTTCAATAAACAAATAGCTTTATTCATTTAGGTTTTCTTATTAGACATGAAGAGCTTTTTAAGCAATAACAAAAAAGAGGATGTGATGAAAGCATTGTTGAGTAAAAAGAATAAATTAAGGTCTACATTATTTTATTGGAGAAAGGTTTTAAGAGTATGTATCAGGAAAACTATTGACTACAGGTGACTAATGGTTAACTGAGTGATTTTTATTTTAGGAGTTCATTTTTGTACATATCAAAGATATTGTGGGGATGCCTGGGTGGCTCAGTTGGTTGAGTGGTTAAGTGTCCGACTCTTGATTTTGGCTCAGGTCATGATCTCATGGTATGAAATCAAGCCCTGTATGGGGCTCCACTCTGGATCCTGCTTAAGATTCTCTGTCTCCATGGGGCGCCTGGGTGGCGCAGTCGGTTAAGCGTCCGACTTCAGCCAGGTCACGATCTTGCGGTCCGTGAGTTCGAGCCCCGCGTCAGGCTCTGGGCTGATGGCTCAGAGCCTGGAGCCTGTTTTCGATTCTGTGTCTCCCTCTCTCTCTGCCCCTCCCCCGTTCATGCTCTGTCTCTCTCTGTCCAAAAATAAATAAATAAATAAATATAAAAAAAAAAGTTGAAAAAAAAAGAAAGATTCTCTGTCTCCCTCTCCTTCCACCCTTCCCCCACTTGTGTTCACACGTGCTCTGTCTCACAAACAACAGCAACAATAAGAAGAAGAAGAAGAAGATACTGAGGTAGTCAGTAAAGTATTCATGCAACTGCTTCATGATATTATCATCTGGGACATTTATGTATTACCACTCTAGTATCCTTAATGGACCAACTTCTCCCCACATGCTGCCAAGGTGGCTGCTAAAGCCCCTGGTTTGCTGTCTGGTTCAAGGAAAGAAAAAAATAGAAAGGACAGGGACCAGTGACATATGTTCCTCTTATCAGGAAAACTCAAGCTTTCCATGAAGTTCTCACAAAAGACTTCTTCTTTAATCTTGCTGACTGAAGTTAAATTTGTGTTTATATATTTTTTAGTAGAAACCAATCATTCTTGAACAGTGTTCTGATTCCTCCACCATAATGAAGACAAAGAAAATGAAATTAAGTTTAAGTCTTGTTTGTTTGCTTTCTTGTTTCCAGTCCTTCTAGGGAAATGGGCAAGTGAGAAAAGGATTATGAATTGTATTAGTTTCCTAGGACTATGGTAACAAAGTACCACTGGCTGGGTGGCTTAAACAACAGAAATTGAGCCTAGAAGTCCACAATCAAGGTGCCGACAGGGTTAATTCTTTCTTGGGGCTATGAGGGAAAGATCTGCTCCAGGCCTCTTTCCCTGACTTGTATATGGCCATCTTTTATCTGTCTCCTCACATCATCTTTTCTCTCTGCTTATTTCTGTGACTAGATTTTCCCTTTTTTTAAGGATGTCAGTCATATTAGGGCCCACCCTCATGACCTCACTTAAACTTTGTTAGCTCTGCAAAGAATGTATCTAAACAAGGTCACATTATGAAGTACTGAGGGTTAGGACTTCAATATATGAACTTGAGGAGGAGACAGTTCAACCCTTCAACCCATCATAGGGGTGATTTACGTGGAATATGTGTGATTGGTTAGAGCTGTCTCCTTATAGAGACCACAGACTGCGAAGTGACTGAGCAATTCACACTGTTCACATATTCTCACATTGAGGGAAATTTGGGTCAAAGGGCTAAGGTGTCTGTAGCCCATCAAGTCAAAGTTGAATTGGCCTCCAGGTCTGTTATACCTTGGTATGACATCCAGTCTCAGCATGTACTAGTTCCTGTGGGGTCTCTGTGGGATGCCTTGGTATAGCTGATGGGATTGCTTCTTTAATGATCCAAAGAATACCTAGTTAGAAGAATTCAATAATTAATTGTAAATGCCTCATTTGAATACTTACTGATCAAGAAAATCATGTTGAACATCCTAATGGGCCTATTACGAGTTTTGAATATTGTCCAAAAGGGAATGCTGTAGTTACCAGAGGTTGGGATAAGGAATTAAATAGGCAAATCTCTTTGTAATACAGGAAGTGTTCTCTTACCCTAAAAGAAAAAAAAATATCATTCTCTAAATAAAATTAAACAACTTATACTGAGTGGTGTTATAGGCTTAAGTAATATGTGTATTTACATAATTATTTATACATAATAAAGTTTGTATCCTACTTAGGAAATTTATTCGTTATCTATATCAAGTAAATTAAATATCACTGTCTAGAAAAACCATAACCATAAGTTTTGAAAATAATTTATTGGGGTGAAATTCACATAACATAAAATTTTAAAGTTACAGTTCAGTGACATCGAGTATATTCACATTGTTGTACAACTAACTACCACGTCTGTCTAGTTCCAGAATGTTTTCATCACTCCAGAGTAAAATACTTTATCCATTAAAATGTTTCTTCCAGGGGCGCCTGGGTGGCGCTGTCGGTTAAGCGTCCGACTTCAGCCAGGTCACGATCTCGCAGTCCGGGAGTTCGAGCCCCGCGTCGGGCTCTGGGCTGATGGCTCAGAGCCTGGAGCCTGTTTCCGATTCTGTGTCTCCCTCTCTCTCTGCCCCTCCCCGTTCATGCTCTGTCTCTCTCTGTCACAAAAATAAAATAAACGTTGAAAAAAAAAATTTTTTTAAATGTTTCTTCCAATGCCTCTTCTTCCAGCACTTAGCACCCGCCAAACTGTGTTCTATCTTTCTTGATTGACCTGTCCTGGATATTTCATAGAAGTGGAATCATATGATATATGAACTTTGGTATCTGGTTTCTATCACGTAGCATAATGTTTTTGCAGTTCATGCATAAATGGTATTTGGGCTGTTTTCTTTTTTTTTATAATTGGAAAAACTGCTGTTAAGAGCATGTATGTACATGTATTTGTTGAGTAATTCTAGTTCTCTTGGGTATATACTTAAGAATAGAATTTTAAGGTCATATGATAATAATGTTTAACTTTTTAAGGAAATGCCAAACTGTATTATATAGTGGCTAAAACATTTCACTTTCCCACTAGCAATGTATGAGGTTTACCATTTGCTGACATCCTTGTCAATATTTGCTATTATCCATTATTATTATTAAATATTATTATATTATTATCATTATTTTTGCTACTGTAGTAGATGTGGAGTGATACATCATTGTGGTTTTGATTTGCATTTCCTTGAAGACTGAAGATGTTGATCATCTTTTCATGTGCTTGCCAGCCATTTGTACATCATGTTTGCGAAATGTCTTTTCAGGTCCTTGGCCGCTATTTAACAGGGTTTTCTTTCGGTTGTTGAGTTGGGAGGGTTCTTTATTCTAGAAACTAGACTCTTATCGGATATATAATTGTAAATATTTTCTCCTATTACACAGGTTTTATTTTTACTTTTTTGATAATGTCCTGTGATGCATGAAGTTTTCAAATTTTGATGAAGTACATTTTATTTTTTCTTTTGTTGCTTATGCTTTTGTTGTGTACATATTTTTTAATCACATACATACATTCACACACATGCAGTACTGGTAAGCAGGCAGTAATTATATATCCATAGGGTAATTTTTTAGAGTATTGGGATGAATATCCATAAGAGTATTACCAGTTTTTATTTTGCTTGAAAGTATTTTGACTTCATTAATTGTACAAAATACATGCCATTGTTACTTTGATGACATAGTTTTCATCGAAATGAAATAAAGTTACAAGGATATATATCATCTTTTCTGAGGTACATAATAACATAAAATGTAAGCTTTTGTCACATAGTCATTCATCAAACATTTTTAAAGTTACTATAATATGCTGTTTTAGACAATGGAGGCATACTATATTTGGGGGCTCCCATATTCGGTGCATAGACATTTATAATTGTTAGCTCTTCCTGATGGATAGACCCTATAAATTATTATATAATGTCCTTCTTCATCTCTTGTTACAACCTTTAATTTAAAGTCTAGTTTGTCTGATATAAGTATGGCTACTCCAGCTTTCTTTTGACTTCCAGTAGCATGATAGATAGTTCTCCATCCCCTCACTTCAATCTGAAGGTGTCCTCAGGTCTAAAATGAGTCTCTTGCAGACAGCAAACATATGGGTCTTGTTTTTTTTTATCCATTCTGATACCCTATGTCTTTTGGTTGGCACATTTAGTCCATTTACATTCAGTGTTATTATAGAAAGATATGGGTTTAGAGTCATTGTGATGTCTGTAGGTTTCATGTTGGTAGTGATGTCTCTGGTACATTGTCTCACAGGATCCCCCTTAGGATCTCTTGTAGGGCTGGTTTAGTGGTGACGAATTCCTTCAGTTTTTGTTTGTTTGGGAAAACCTTTAACTCTCCTTCTGTTCTGAATGACGGACTTGCTGGATAAAGGATTCTCGGCTGCATATTTTTTCTGTTCATCACATTGAAGATTTCCTGCCATTCCTTTCTGGCCTGCCAGGTTTCAGTAGATAGATCTGTCACTAGTCTTATCGGTCTCCCTTTATATGTTAAAGCACGTTTATCCCTAGCTGCTTTCAGAATTTTCTCTTCATCCTTGTATTTTGCTAGTTTTACTATGATATGTCGTGCAGAAGATTGATTCAAGTTACGTCTGAAGAGAGTTCTCTGTGCTTCTTGGATTTAATGCCTTTTTCCTTCCCCAGATCAGGGAAGTTCTCAGCTATGACTTGTTCAAGTACACCTTCAGCCCCTTTCTCTCTCTCTTCCTCCTCTGGAATTCCTATGATGCGGATATTGTTCTGTTTGATTGCATCACTTAGTTCTCTGATTTCCCCCTCATACTCCTGGATTTTTTTTATCTCTCTTTTTCTCAGCTTCCTCTTTTTGCACATTTTATCTTCTAATTCACCTATTCTCTCCTCTGCCTCTTCAATCTGAGCTGTGGTCGCCTCCATTTTATTTTGCACCTCATTTATAACGTTTTTTTAGCTCCTCCTGACTGTTTCTTAGTCCCTTGATCTCTGTAGCAATAGATTCTCTGCTGTCCTCTATACTTTTTTGAAGCCCAGCGATTAATTTTATGACTATTATTTTAAATTCATTTTCTGTTATATTGCTTAAATCGTTTTCGATCAGTTTGTTAGCTGTTGCTACTTCCTGGAGTTTCTTTTGAGGAGAATTCTTCCATTTCGTCATTTTGGCTGGTCCCTGCAGTGGTTCCAAACTGCAGGGCACTTCCCCTATGGTGTCCAGAGTAACTTGTGTTGGTGGGCGGGGCTGCAGTCAGACCCCAGCCCACCACTGGGGTTACAGTCAAACTGGTGTGTACCTTATCTTCCCCTCTCCCAGGGGCAGGACTCACTGTGGAGTGGTGTGGCCCCTGTCCAGGCTACTTGCACACTGCCAGGCTTGTGGTGCTGCTTCTATGGGATCTGGTGTATTGGCTGAGGTGGATCCACAAGGTGCACAGGGGCAGGAAGGGCAGACTCAGCTCACTTTGCCTTTGGTGGTCTGCTTCGGGAGGGGCCCTGTGGCACCAGGAGGGAGGCAGACCCATAGGAGGGATGGATCCACAGAAGCACAGCATTGGGTGTTTGCGCGGTGCAAGCAAGTTCCGTGATGGGAACTGGTTCCCTTTGGGATTTTGGCTGGGGGATGGACGAGGGAGATGGTTCTTCCCATCGCCTTTGTTCCCCGCTGAGCTGAGCTCTGTCCTCCGGGGCTCAACACCTCTCCCTCCTGGTGTCCTCTCGCCCTCCCACTCTCTGAGCAGAGCTGCTGACTTTTAACATTCCAGATGTTAAATCCCGCTGGCTGTCAGAACTCATGCAGTCCAGCCTTTCCGCTTTTGCAAGCCAGACTTGGGGGCTCTGCCTTGCTGGGTGTGCTGCCCCTCCACCGCCCCGGATCCCTCCCGCCAGTCCGTGTAGCGCACACAGCCTCTCCGCCCTTCATACCCTCTTCCATGGACCTCTTGTCTATGCTTGACTCTGGAGAGTCCTATCTGCTAGTCTTCTGGTGGTTTGCTGGGTTATTTAGGCAGGTGTGGGAGAAATCTAAGTGATTGGCAGGACGAGGTGAGCCCAGCGCCCTCCTATGCTGCCATCTGCCCGTAGTACCTTCACCTTGATGCAATGGTGGCCTCCAAGTACACTGCAAACCAAGCTATCCCAGGGGTCACAGAACAGACAAGCTCAGAGACCAAATGGAGATTCTCAAATCACTCATCCCTTGTAAACAGTGCTAATACACCACAGAAGAGAACGCAAGTGAGAGGTCGGGTGATGGGCCCACACTGTACCACCTCATACAGACGTGGCACCTAACCTCAGAGTGGCTTCCAAGACACCTCTGCCGCCACAACATCCCTCATTGGGCCGACAATGCAGACCTACTAATGAAAAGACAGTCCACTGCCTTCATTGAGTTTACATTCTAGTGTATAAATCTAAATATATAAATAACTTCAAGTAGTCATGAATACCATGAAAAATAAAGCAGACTAATGACTTAACAGGTAAACTATTTTAACTAGGGTAATCAGGGAAAGGCTACTGGAGATGTGACAGTTTAACTGAGATCTGAATTACAATTAGGGAGGAAATGCTAGGAGAGGAAGTCGCATATGCCCAATGTCATGAAGTATAAATTAACATTGAGTTTTCCAGTGACAGGGAAAAAGCCGCTATGGCCCGTGGAGAATATGATGTCTACCTTGGGATAAGGCAATGCTAGACATAATTGTGTAGATAGCAAATATCTGTTGTCGGTCACATGATTTATTCAGTAATGGTAAATAGGACATGAAGCTGGGCACTAAATGCTGTAATATTTACCCAGGATGAAGGAGAAACATTGGGAAAGGGAAGTGGATCAGAGAAGAGAGGTGTAAAAATAAAAAAGACATAACCTCTATCTGCATGGAATTGCATATTCTAGTAAGGATATTCTAAAAGCATAGCTAATCATAGTGTAAGACAGAGGAAAGGTCAACTAATTATGAAGAGCTGAATCAGGGAAGCTTATTAATCTTGAATTTGAAGTATATGTAGGATTTCTACACTGGTGGAAAAACGTTGAAATCAAAGGGAAACAAATACCCAGAGGCATGAATGAGCAAAGGGTGTTTGGGAAATGGAGTAGTGCCCTATAAATCAGAGATTATACAGAGAAATATGTAAAGATAAGGGTGTTAAAGTGGGAACTTACACCTATCGTCTCTACACTAGAATGAAGTATTTCAAAGAGGACAGAACACATTCTACCCTCTCTTTAATTTCAACCAGAACCTTAGTAGAAACTGTGTGTGTTCTGACCACACAGTGGGGAAAGCCATGCAGAAAGCTTTGTTATAACTCCATTTGAAATCTGATATAAAATAATCTTCAGTAATACTAACAAGATAAATATATATGCCAAGTATTATCAGCCATATTGTTTTCTCTCCCAAATTCCTAAATTAAAATTCTAACTCTTATAAGAGGACCTCAGAATCTGACCTTATTTGCAGATAGGGTCTTTCAAGAAGGGATTAAGATACAGTGAGGTCCTATGGGTGGGCCCTAGACAATGTGAATGGTGTCTGTGTAGGAAGAGGAGATTAGACCACAGACATAAACAGAGCCACTTGAAGGCACAGGAGAAAATGGCCAAGTACAAGCCAAGGAGAGGGACCTCAGAAGAAGTCAACCCTGCTAACAACTTGATGTCAGGTTTCTAGCCTCCAGAATTGTGAGGAAATAAATTTCTGTAATTTATTTAAGTCACCCAGTGTGTGGCACTTTGTTATGACAGTCCTAGGGAAAAACTAATCCACTGAGAAAAAAATTTTTGAATGATGATTATTCTCTGTACCACTGATATTAGATTTGAGCGGGTTAGAATGTCAAAAAGTTATGTAACTTGGCTGTCACATAAGTCTTGACATAATAAAGAAAACATTTAATTTTTAACTAGAGTGAGCCTATAATCTTTTATCCTAACTGGGACATTTTTAAGGGTGTATTTGCTGCTATTAATAGTTACAATGAGACAATAGGTAGAAACCAGGTCAGATGTCTAAAAAATTGTATTTAAGGCTCCCTGAAAAAGCCAGCCGTTCTCTCTTCAGTGGATTTTTCTTTGACGTATTCTAGCTGGAAATGAAGATGTTTAATAAGCTTTTAACGGGATGTTACCAAGTCATACACTGCCTGTTTTATGAGTATCCATGGTAGAAATTTCTAATTTTAGTACTAAGAATAATTGTACTTCTCATGAGCAGTTAATTGGTTTGGTTTATCTTTTTGAGACTATGAACTGTGTGACTGGCTGTGTCTCCCTCTTCAAGTTAGGCTGCTGGAAAGCTTAGCCCAAATCTGTATGCTGACGCAAGTGTAAAAATCCGCATCACAGGCCATTTTCTTAGTCTCATTTCATTTTCTGTTCTCGTTTTTGTTTTCCCTTTTTCTTTCCCTTCTGTCTTTGCCTTGATCATATCTTGTTATGTTTCACATATCCGTGTAAGCTGCCTTAAATCTTCTGGAAGAAAGTTAGTTATATAAATCAATCAGCCACTCAAAAGATGACCTCCTTCTCTGCCACTGTTCAGACTTTGTTTTGATACCCGATGCCAGTTACAAAACTCTGCATCCAGATTCCCTCTTATTAGATCATTCTGTTTGTGCCCTAGATGTTGATAACTTCAGGGTTTCCAAGCCTGTGTGCAGTCATGTGGAGATTCCAAGGTTGGATAAAAATGTGAAAATACAGGGACCATCTGGAAGAAGCCCACATTAGTTTGTAATACCTGCATATGTTCCTCAGTTGAAGTAGAGGAAAAGTAATTTTCTTTCTCCAAAATAAAAACTAAACAATTACAAGATTTTTGGGGAGGTGGGGAAAAGAACATTTTCTAAACTACAACAACACTATAGGTTGTCTATAATTATAATGTGCCACTTTACTGAAATTACCCTAGATCAAAAAGAATAATTTTAGGTTTATTACATTGTACTCTGTGTGCCGTTACTAAATATGGAATTTCATATTGGTCTACTCCAAATATACAAGTGTTGAAACATGGGAAAAGGAGAGCAGTTTTTTGGCATGGTTTCAGCAGAATTCTTGCTGTGTTATTCTTCCTGGGTACATTTTTTTAGCCATTTAATTGTAACACACCTGCCTCATTTCTCAAAGATACTTAGAAATTGTGTGTCCTACCTAGTGTGTTTGGCTCTGAAAGGGACTGAATGAACAGCTGTATGTCTATTGCAAGTCTACCATGGAGAGCTCTCCTCTAATTATTACTTCAGATAGACAAAGGAAGAGAAATAAACTCTGCTATAGTCCTGTTTTCATTCAGCAATACATAGGTTTTGAGGCTTTCTTATAATCAGTTCATGAGGGAAATATGTGATGCTTGTCTCCCTGAATGTACAGTATACAATGAAGAATATGAACAGCAAAGAGGGTGTTATGGACCAAATTTGCACCCCCTTGCATTCATATGTTGACACCCTTTCTCAGTGTAACTCTTTCTGAGATAGAGCTTTTAAGTAGGTTCTGGCATTATAACCCAATACCTCTGGTGTCCATACAATAATAGGAAGAGACACCAGGAAGGTATACACAAAGGAAAGGCCATGTGAGGACCCAGAAATTCACTATCTGTGAGCCAAGGCGGGAGGCCTCAGGAGAAACCAGTCCTGCCAATTTCCTGATCTTGGACTTCCAGCCTCCAGAACTGAGAAATAAATTTCTGTAGTTTAAGCCACACAGTTTGTGTTATTTTCTTATGGCAGCTCTACAGGGGAGGATAGATACTATATATGTGTATATATACCCATTTTGAGTTTATTTTTATGTAGGGTGTAAGAAAAGTGGTTCACTTTCATTCTTTTGCAT